>NC_132971.1:17308571-17948214 GCF_047496725.1 Anoplolepis gracilipes | reverse complement strand
TTCCTCAGCCATATAAAGTACCAATCGAAATCCCACATCCGTATCCAGTCGAAGTAGTCAAGCACGTTGAAATACCCATCGAAAAGCCAGAACCTGTTGTTATTGAAAAGCATGTAAGTATAATTATAATGTTGATTTTTAAAGTCTTTATGCTTGTATAATCTGTAATAAGAGTGCAGGAAAAAAGCAAATACATATGGATATATAATACAATTTTTTTATAAAATTCATAAATATTATCATATTATCTCATAAAAGAAATATGCTAAAATTTTCTCGATTTGTAGTAATCGTAAACAAATAGATGATTAAAAGTATTTCGCGAAATCATGATCTTCTAGTAATATATATTAAATTAAATTTTTAATTATGAATTAAAAATATGCATCTAATTTTCGAACAAATTTATTTATTATTGCAAAAAATGATTTAAATATGCTTCTCAATCTTACGGTGCTCGGATACCTGCATATAAGGATGTATATGTATATAAGCGATATGTATACTTGCTTTGTCAAGTTTGCTTAATTGTAAGTAGTCATCATATTGAAGTGTTATTAGTGCATTGATCTTTCAGGTATAACATTTTACATTTTATATCTTTTATAATTATTTAATTTTATTGTACAATTATTAATTTGCTTAATATTTATAGGTTCCTTATGTTGTGGAAAAGCCATATCCTGTTTACGTGGAGAAAAAATTTCCTGTGCCAGTGGCGAAACCATATCCTGTTCATGTCCCGGTCTACAAACACGTGTTCCATTATACATCCAAGGGTAAAAAATGGCATTAGACTTTATGGATATTAAACATTAACTTTAAATTGCACGTGCGCGCGCTTTTCTGTCCCTTTTGTTCCCATTATGGAGCATGCTTATTAATTTTAGCAGAGACAATCATTTATTAAAAAATTTGTTGTATATTATATTAAAATTTATTTGCAAGATTCAAAAATTATAAATCTTTTCTTAAGATATATTTATTGCTGATTGAAAATATGGAATCAAAATATTAATGTATATGTGTTAGATAATTTATCGAATTCCGGATTAATTTTGTGGCAAGTCACTACGTAGATAGTTTTGTTACATGTTTTATATTGTTAAGTTTTTAATGATGTGTAAAATATTTGTTTGTTTCTAAGTAATTTTTAATAAATAAAATTCAAATTATAAATTTTCTGTTCTTGATTAATCTAAACATAAATTAAATGCAATAATTACTTTTCCATACATGTGTATATATATATATATATAAACTACATATTTCATACTGCACAAACTTAAGAAAATAGTTTTCTTTTAAATAAAGATATTAGTTTTATTTCTATTTTAATAATTTATTAATAAAACAAAAGTAATTTTATAAATAATGGTTTTATAACATTATTATGTGAAACTAATTACATTATTATAATATAATATATTATTATCTCATTATCTTATTATTTGACTCATGATAAGAAAATAAGAAATCTGTTGAAAAAAAATTAAATGTTAATTAAAAATATTAATAATTAAAATATTAATTATTATTAAAAGAGTAAATCATATCATATATAAGACAAAGTATTCTTTATATCTAATTAGCTGTGTAAAAAGTGGAAGTTTTAGGAATTTAACTAATATAATTGTCCTTGTCATGTATGTGTGATTGTGAATGATGATAATATCCGTTCTCTTGTCCAGCTTAAAACAAATCCTTTCCACAAGAGATCGTACGAAAAGTATGTAATCTACTGTTTCATTTCCTCGTCGACGACTTAATTACAATTGACTAACAAGAAGAACTTGGCTTTAGCCGTAAGAGAGGGAGATCGTGCGCGGTCTCAATTCACCA
Organism: Anoplolepis gracilipes; assembly: GCF_047496725.1. Taxonomy (NCBI): domain Eukaryota; kingdom Metazoa; phylum Arthropoda; class Insecta; order Hymenoptera; family Formicidae; genus Anoplolepis; species Anoplolepis gracilipes. The sequence goes on along the minus strand of NC_132971.1, from coordinate 17,946,372 downwards.
TAATGAGCATAGTGTGGCGCGTGCGTTCTTACACATGAACGTGTGAAACCACTTTTACTTGGGATGCACTTTCACTGTTCTACTCGGCGCAGTACAGATAACATCGCACACGATTCAAATCTTCTCATCGATTCCACTCCCTCTTGCTGTCGCACGACCACACCCACTGGAGAGATGCGAGTGCCTTTCATAAATCGATCGAAGATGCCGATCTAAATGCATGCCATGTTAAAAAATCTCGTCCATCGTTCATCCGAGAATTGCAAACACTTACGACATATTTTTTGTGACAGTAGTTTATATTGCTAATGCAAATATGTACATATTAAACATCCGTTATTTCTTGTGTACAAAATAACTTTTATTTGTGATTTTATAGGGCGAAGCGAAAGCTTCAAATGCTTTATAAAAATTTACGCTGTTACTATTAATAGCAAGTATAAAGTTAAAAGAATCTATGATTTATATTATTTTATATATATATGTAGCTTTCAAAAATATATATTTTTATTACATAACATATTACATTTTTATTACATGACATTTTATAAATTTTATTAATTCGTTGCTGTAGTTAATTAATCTATTTTATTATCGTATGTATTTATGACATAAGTTAGATCTTTATTTTAAATAAATATATTTGTATAACATTTTATCAATTGCGTAAGAATATTGGCGTTTCAGTGAACCGCAATCATGGAATATTTAGTCACAGATTGTTGAACAAGTAAACTAAGTCATTATCATATTTATGCTACATGATCACTTATCTTTACTTCTCACCAATATATATAAACATTCAACATGCTTATATATGTTCATGAAGGGTGACATTTCTGAGAAATGATTGCATATATTAATAAATTAGAGAAAGACTCTCTCTTTCTTCTCAAACCTAGAAAAGTTTTATCACCTTATTATGAGAAGAGTATCCTGCTGAAAGCTGTATAAATGGTAATAAAAGGCATACAAAATTGTTATTGCTCTGTACGTCTTATCTTTTTGCCTCTATTATTTTCTCAGTTAGTACCTACTGAAGATTGTAATAACGACTTCTCATCTTGAATGCTAAAGTCATTAATTCTTTTCAGTTTATGATGATTTCCAGTCGGTTTATGATTTTATAAAAAAGTTATAATAACTATGAAAGATGGAAATATTTGTAGAAAATATAGTATTTTTTATCTATTTTAACATTGATTTCTACCCAGACATTATATTTTGAATTATGATCATTTCTATTTAATATCTTTTTAATGGAAATAAAACATTTTGATAATGATTAGAATAACTAAATTGTCATAATCCCCTATAATTTCTTTTGTACTGACAATGAGAACTATATATAAATTGATGTTATATATCATGTATCATTCTCTATGTATGAAGATTATGTGCAATAAGTTCTTTTAACATATAATTACATGTTATTTATATATATATATATATATATATATATATAATAAAATACAAAAAAAATTATTTTTATATTAAATATTTATTTTTACATTATATTTATTTTACTATACCTTGTACTCTGGGCTACTAATATAACATTTATCTGTATGATTATTATAAGGATAATTAATAGATGGATAAATAGTTTATTAGTCACTTGATATCCTTGATAAATCAGTATAATGTAATTTATGTATCTAATGAGGAGTTTTGATAATTTACTTTGTGCATTTCAAAGATGGTGAATGTTAGGAAGATCGAGATAACCGCATCACTCTTGGCGTAGACAGACGACATTTGTACGTACAAGCGTGCACCTGACATAGCGAATAGCTAGACTTACTATAATGAAGAGAAGGGAGAAAGTAGTGCTAGTATATAAAGTGTTGGCCGTGACTTTGAAAGCATCATAGAGTCTGTAGTACGTTCCACGGACAGATATTGCAGATCATCACGGCAGTGTATTCGTCGCGCAAGTTTGTAGATCATGAGACTATTTGTAAGTACTTTCAAAAAAATTTGATATTAAATTGTCCAAATATGCGCTTAACAATTGTTGCATGAACTAAATTTTATATAGAAATAATTATACATATGTTATACATAAAATTAAGTTATTTAGTTTTATTAGAACACTTTAGTGTTTCGACTTTTGACATTATAAAATTATATAATCTTTTTACAATAATTTATTGGAGCTGTATTTTAAACAAACATATACCTTTAAATCTATCGACTCTGTATTATTTTTCTCTCACAAATATAAAATGCAATTATTTTTTTAAAACTATAAAAATAATTATTTATTTATTTGAATAGTTACTTATTTATTTGAATTCAATAAATATTATAGTTTTTCTATTGAAATTTATATTGAATTGGTATGTATGTTTATCATTAATTTTTTGTGTAAAAGAAAAATAAGAAATATATCTAATTTTTCTCACGAAAAGCAATTAAGCCTGCAAACAAGACAAGGCTGCAATTAGTTATTTATTTCGAAATTGCGCTTTGCGTGACACCATTCCGAATATGGTTTGTTCAAACGATTAGAAAGAGCGAGTGATCTGCGTGAAGTGTTCGACCGAGTTTTCTCGTGAAACTACTGTCAAAAGAAAAGCTTAGAATATCGTTTAGAAAGCGGTTAAGGATTAGTTCTCCTTTGGCCACATTTGAAACAATAATTTTAAAAATTTAATTATAGGTGTTTGCTACTATGGTGGCCACTGTATGGGCCTCTTACGAAGAGGAACACGGCGGTACAACTTATCACGAAACGTCTAAACCAGTGGAGATACCGATCTACAAGAAATACGCGATACCAATTCCCCATCCAGTCCCTGTCCCGGTGCCTCAACAAATTAAGGTTCCAATACCTCAGCCCTATCAAGTTCAAGTCGCAGTACCACATCCTGTTCCCGTGGAAGTTGTCAAACACGTCGAAATACCTATTGAAAAGCCAGAGCCGTATGTCGTAGAGAAAAAGGTTCTTTTATTATGACAATTTCTACATTCATTGTGTGATATTAAGAATTTGCAAAAAATTTTATCGGATTTTTAACCATTTTTTGTTATTATTATATCATAAAATATTATCATCTTCTGACATAAAAATAACGCAAATGAGAATGTATAGATATCATATACTTAAATTTAAATTATATCTTTTGAATTTTTTAATTATTAAGAATATTGCTATAATATTAAAATATCTCGATAAATATGTTTATGACATTTTATATTTATTATATTATAATATCAATCCAAATATCCGTTTGTTACATCTTTATTTTTACATCTATTAATATCACACAAATGTAAATTTGCATTTTAATAATTTAATTATTTGTAACTTTGGTTGTCATTGTCTGATTTAAAAAAATAATATTTTTGTAGATAGAAAACAATTATGAATTTAATAATAATAATAGCGATTTTTTATTAAATAATATTAATAGATTAAAAATGATCTTTAAAATTATCTTTAAAAGGATATATTTAGATATATCAAAGTTTTGCTGTTGTAAATTCGGACTTATGTAATGTAGATGATTTAACGTATTAAGTATGTTAAGTATTAACAAATTTATTATGTTGCAGGTACCATATGTTGTCGAAAAACCATATCCAGTGACCGTGGAAAAGCATTTTCCAGTGCCAATACCTAAACCATATCCAGTTCATGTGCCAGTCTACAAGCATGTTTTCCACCATAAGAGGACAAGACACGGCTGGAAGCATTGATTCGCAAAATTAAACGATTCTCTTTTTAATATCATTATGCCAAAATTAATGACACAAGCATTACATATGCAACAATAGATCTTAAGCATTATGATGTTGTGATGTTGTATATAGTTTGTTGTTATATATGTAATATTATATATATAGTTTGTTGTTATATAATATTTGTTTAAATAAATTGTTTTTCTTTAATGTACACAAATCAATGGCTAATTCAGATCAACAGAACGTTATATATATTGAAATCTAAGGTACTAAGATAAATAGTGAATCGTGGAAAATTAAGTTCAAATATTTAATTTACTTTAATTAATTATCAATCTTTAATTATAAGGATTTGTAATAAAATAATTAAATTATATTAAAAAGAGCTTTTTTAAATATTTTTCTAATAAACAAAATTTATTTAGAAGATTAGGTAACAATAAAATTAAAATACTATATATAATAAAATTAAAAAATATTAAAAAAACTAATTATTTCTGTAAATTCTGTAATTAAATATACATACGTGACAGACAATAAATATACATATATGTATGATTTATAAAAATATATTTTCTTAACACTTCTTTGTACACTAAGTTTTCTTAATAACTTATAATCTACTATTTTAATGCCCCCGGCTGTTATGCATAAGCTTGCATGCAATAAATAACTTCAGGCGTGTTTGGTTTTTTGCCAAAACCGAGAGAGGAGAATGCATTCACACAATTATGTATATACGTTCCCATAGGCGACACCTCGGGCTGTATGTCGCGATATAGCGTCCAGGTTGTCGTAGCAAACTAACATGTCTACAGCGCGATAAATGACGACGAATAATGTCAACGACGCAATGTGTCGCTGTGCCCGACAGAAGCACTCTCTTACGCTGTCGCAGAATTTATTCAGGAAATACCAAGGCACGTGCGATTGCATCATGTAAACCTGGTGACCGCTTTTTACGCCGCTTAAGGGAATCACATTCGACTTGGGCTCGGCAAGAAATTTGCCCTCTCTAAGTGGAGCAAAAGTTTATAAAACCGAGGACTGCAAGTGACGCGCTTCTAGTTTGGTCCAGAACTTCTCATCTATTGGTTCTCGTACAACTTGACGGAAAGAAAATCATGTTCAGACTATTGGTGAGCATATTGACATAATCTTGCTTTATAGTAAATTTCAAGTTGCTGAAGACTTATTTATTTTGTAATAGAATTTATTTTATAAGAAATAAGTATTTTTTAACATATTTTGTACAAAAACTATTAAAGTTGTATTAAAATGTTTATTTATATTGTGTATGCTAAATATTTTTTATTTTTTATTACAAATAGTCTTAGTTGAAATATTTTAGAATCATACATAATTTTTTTCTGTTACAGAGCATATTATTATTTCATAAGATAATATATCTATGATCTTTTAAATTATTGGACGTACAGATTGGTGATAAGATAAATTCAGCGTATGCTGAAAAACTGAAAGTACATATATCTGATTTGTATATATTAGAACACTTATCTTTTAATGAATGAAAACGTACAGTAAACATAATAGATCGACTTTAATCAATTTATTCTTAAAAAAATAAAATACATGAATTTTTGTATAGTACATTATTTTCTTTATTAACTAATATTATTTCTAGAAACATTTTTATTATGTCTTCAGTAAAAATTATAAATAATTATCTTAAATAACTTTCTACACTTTATATATTCTTCTAAAACTAAAAATATATCACATTTTATATATGTATTAAATATATTAGACGCATTTAAATAATTTAAATATATTAAATATATTTCTTTAAATAATGATTACATTTCTAATGTGTTAGATATTAGTTAAGTATTAATAAAATATAATTTAAGTAAATATATTCTGTTTATATAATTTATTTTTTAGGAAGTTTTTTACGTCATTTGTCAAGAATAACCAGGAATAATCTGTTAATTGTAAATCTATTCTAATTTCTAGATACCATGCCTAATATGGCTGTCAACGGTGCGTTCAGAGGCTGGAATGCAGATGAACATGCCAGATGGGTCGTTGATGGATAGAACATCAGACACTTCGATGCTAAAGGCCAAGAGAGATTCCATTCATCAGCCTTGCGGACCAATTTACTCGCACATTCCTGCTTATTCACCGCCATCCGTTTATGTTAAACCCCTTGTTCAGCAGCCCTTAGTTCAACAGACTTATCTGAAAAAGGAGCTAGGGTTAGCTCAACCTTTAGCTCATTTGCAATATATTCAACAACCGCCTGCTTACACCTCTGTAGTACCGAAACCGGCCATCACATATGTAAAGCCAGTGACACCTGCGGTAAACTATCACGCAGTGCATCAACCCTTGCAGTACATCAAGCCCGTGATACCCGTCCAGAAGCCTATACTGTCATACGCGCCAATCTATCAGAAACCATTGTACTCTTATGCTCCTATGTATCAGCAACTTATGTATAATGACGTGATGCCGAAAGTCTTCCTCAAGAAGTATGAGACTCCCGTTGCCCAAATTGCTTACCAAAAGCCATTAATCCACACTCCTGTTCAATACGCGGCGCCGAAAGTGGTGGAAATACAAGCGCCGCAGTTATCTTACGCAAAACCCGTTGTTCATGTTCCACCACCCTTATATGCCCCACAACCCGTTCATAATTCTGTCATAGTTAAACCGGATTGTGTATAGATGACTTGATCGCGCACAACGAGATATAGAGCTTTACAGAATATGAGAATTTTTAATTCATCAGACAATTTTTTCGATTGACATTTAAACAAAAAGCCGATAAATTGCAATAAATAAAAATGTGTAAAATTTTTGCTCAACAACATAATGTGTATGTATTTGTATACAACATCCATTTTTTATCAAATGTCAGAATTTATCAAAAAAAGCAGATTATCAAAAATGACAGATTTAATCTAAAAAATGTTTGTAATAAAATTATAAAATGTATAATAAAATTATTTTCCTTTTTCAATCGAGTGTAAATTTTTTATTAGAGTGCAAAATGTACGTACGCCGAAAATATCAGATATAAATGCAGACTTAAAATGTACGACATATCATGAAATAAAGAAATCATATAATAATATTATAAATAGAAAAAAATATATGACTTTTAAAAATTAGTACTAAAATTTGCAATCATTTGCTACTTGTTCAAATTTTCATCCAGAAAATAATTATATGCATATGACTTTCATAAGCATAGGTATAGCGTACAATTACGTTGCGAAATTGCGGACATTTTCCGCTTATCTAAATTGCATCTCCTGAGATTTTGATTCTTTGAGCTATGAAATCTCACTATGAAATTTCTCCAATTGTTCTAAAAAAATGTATACTGCATTATTAAACATTACATGCACAAAATACATAATATTGCAAAATTTAAATTAATATTCCAAAAAAGAATAAAGATATATATAAATCTAGTTTTGATTACAAATACTTAGGAGAAAAATTATAAATATTTGAGACATCAATATAATAATTCCCGAATAATTAAATAATTGTATAATGTTTTTGCTGCAAATTGACGTAAGAGTTTTTCTTTTGTCACATCAAAAAAAAAATTGATTATACGAAACCAATATCTACTGAGGCTAGATAATGATGGGTGGATTTTCCACCTATTCTCAAGGATTCCGAAGAATCACATACTGTTTCATCACATACATGCAACACCATTCAACTTAAGTTGCGTAACTCGGCAATGAAACGATCTCGCGGTTTTGAAACAGCATACACGTGCATGCTTGCGGGCATAACCACAGTCGATTTTCCCATATGTATAAGCGCGCTACATCGCGTTCACGCGAATCTACACCATGAAACACGAATTGTAAACATCCGCTCCTAACGCATAATATTCACATAAACTTGCATAACAACCGTTGTATAAAATAGGCGTCCATGGGAAGATATCTTCAGTACAAACGAACCAAGTGTCTGAAGTAAATTCATTATGAGATACTATGTGAGTGAATGTTTAAAAAACTCAAAAACAGTGGATCTATAAATTGAAAAAAGGAATTCAATTACATCCAATACCTTTGTTAACAATTCATTTAATTTGACTGCCAAAAACAATCGTATAAATTAAAAATTATAAACATCCATTAGCAAAATTATTATAAAAAAATTAAAACACATTACAAGATAATTCTCCATTGTGTTGAAAGAAATTTATATTTTATTGTGTTTTAGTTGTTCTTATTGATAGTCGCGATTTGCGAGGCGAACATAATACCAGGAGGTGTGGATTATTCGACTCTTCAGGCAGTTTATCACGGTCATGGAGCTACCAGTTATCAAAACGTGCAGATTGATCATCATGATAATATAATACTACCCGCGAACTACAAAGATCAGGCAGAGATAGTGAATTTAGGGCATCATGCACATTATCAACCAATTATTCAAATCGTGGAGTCTCATAACGATATAGATGACATCAATATACCCCATTCAGGTAAATCAAAATGTAAATTTATAATAAATTGTTTAAGTTTTACATACAAAATTATTATTAATTAAAATGTCAATTTAATACATACAAATTATTATAATATGTATTTTTTCAGTTAAGACGGCATTAAAATACTTGAAAAAGAAAAAAATATATCATTAATAATTTGAATTAAAAACACTAATATTATTCAATATAGCTTAAAAATAATATAAACGTAAAGAAATATTATTTAATAATATTTTAATATTATTTTTTTAAAATCATTGATATGTACTATTGCTTTTTTCTTGACAAATATAGAGAATTCATTACATTATTTGTTTCAGCTTCATATGAAGAATTTGCTCTCGCCGATATCAAGTCAGATGTATTCGGTCATTATTTTAATCACGACGATGAGACACATGATTATCTCTCCATATACGAAGAAAATTAAGAAAATATATGTTTAAAAAATATATTTAAGTATTATTTTTTTGAAGTGATTAATTTGAATTAAAATTAATTTTAAATAATAAGATATCTCAGGTATCTGATTCATTCAACTGCGCTTATAATAATGAAATAAAATAAATTATATGTTTTGTGTAAAATATTTTTTACATTTGTTATAATAGTTTTTACTGTATTATAGTTTTTATTGACGTACACAGGCACATGCTCTTGCGAAAATAATCGCCTATAATCCAGCAAAAAATAATAATCGCGAACGTAATTTGTAATATTTTTTTATTTCGTCCTTTACATCTAATATATAGATATATATGTAAAATGACATAATAACTTAATGTAAATAACATTATATTATATAATGAAAACACCAATGTACGATAATAATTAACTAGGCTTCCGTTTAAAATTTATTTACAAACCTATGTAATACTAGTCGTGTAAAAGCATCGGCTGAAAATTACACGATCTCTCGAGATTCTAATGTATTAATACTCTAGTCATTATCAGCAGTCACGAGAACTATCGGTTAAGATTCGTGAAAGCGTCTCTCAACTTAAGGCATGTATGGTCTAGAAATCGTCACGGTAACAGCAAGAGTCCTTTTTTCGGCATTAGGCATCGACTCATGAATATAGACAAGAATCTCACACACACATATACGCACACACATTTGCCACTTCGATAGACTTCGATAATAGTGTTAACAATAAAAATATATTCACTTCGACGAATCGCGCAGTGAATCACACCGTTTGATCAGTGGATCCCCCGATCATGTGATATACTTCTTTTTATATACCTAATACTTGACTAGATCACTTTAGTTTTATTGACTCCTTCAGTAGTCTATAGGTACTCAGAGACTATGGAGACACTAGATGTTTTATAAAAAAATACTTGGCTGAATGAATTAAAAACGTTCTACTGTAGTTGCTCGTTTACATCTGATTTCTCACAGTGCGCGATATTCGTCGGTAGATACGAGAATGATAGCTAACAAAGTTTGATCCTAATTTCAATTATAATTAACGATCATAAATTGTTTGAAAACTGTCCTTGTTCATGGTGCATTAATGCTATATAGGTGAATTACAGAGAAACTTGGCTGGCACTCATCACACAGAATTCATTTAACATCTTAGCCAGCTCATAGTCCATGCTCTCGTTCTTGTACATATCCATGATCTGAAAAAATTATTTATATAACTAAAACAATTATATTAAAAAATTAGTTTGTTATTTATATACAATTGCAAATTTATATTAGAAAATAATTTTTTTTTATTTAATTAGATTTTTTATTATAACACTTTGCTCTATAATTTAGTTTTTTAATGTTAGTAATTAAATAATTTATTTATTTGCTTAAGATTTGTTTAATTCAATTTCAAATGTTGGTCTTCTTAATACTTGCATAAATTATATTTTATAAATTATATTAACGTATTCGCTGTTTGCACCATATTATCTCATATAATTGTAATATCGTCCTGTATATTAAAGAATCAAAGGTCAACATATAGAAAAAAATTGCTAAATAAATAAATAAATAATTAAAATAATTAAAACAAAATTTAAATAAAATATTTAAGTTTTTCGCAATTTTTAGTATATAAACGGTTAAATAATGTTAAAATAAATCTTGAATTTATTATCAAAACACTCAAGTTGCTTATAATTATATTAAAGATTTTATCTCTATGTATAAATATAATAAACTATACTACCGGAAAAATTGCTAGCCTAGTAAGAGTTTGTTGCCTTACCGCGTTCATATCCTTCTGCAATTCTTCCAGTTGATTCTCATGGATCACTTTAAGCAATTCCTTCTCCCTGTTTTGTACCATCTGTACGATCTTGCGTTCCTTTATGAATTTTGTGATGTTGTTCTGCTGCTTCTCTCTGAGTTTGCCTTCTTTAATCGCTCGCGTTTTCAAAGTCTTGTCATTCATCACCTCCCTTGCGCTTTCCACCGAAAGTCTCGCTTGTCGCGCAGTCATATCTTTTATCTCGCGATCATGTCGTACAGCTTGCTGTTTCTGGTGCGTAAGCTGTGTGGCTACGCATAATTTGCACAGCTGTGTTCGTCGCTCCTCCAGATGTCCACGGACTAGATCGCGTTCTTCTCGACGTTGCTTGTCAGCAAGACGCGACCACTGGGCTGTCTGTTCGGAAACAGCCTGACGAACAATGGGATCTCTTGAAAGCTCCGCTTTACTACAAAAGATTTTTTAATTTCTATATATTATTATGCTATTATTTATTCTTTCAATCATTAATCATCAGGAGTGTTTCATCAATTTAATTTTTAATTCTATCAATTTTTAAAATTGCATGCGTAGATTACTTATTTTATGTGTACTTTGTTCAAAAATTTTCATTAAAAAAATAAATACGTTTTTACTTTGTACTTTACTTCAAACTCATTATTTTCGTCAAATTATTTTTTTATTAAAAATAAGCGTCATTTATATATAATTTATTAATTCAAATATTTTTGTAATAATTTGATTTAAATTGCGCAAAAATGACTAACTTTTTTCCTTTAAAAATCTTCTCTGTAGCAACGCAATGTTGTTTCTGGACAGTCAATTTCTCCTTGTGATGCCTCTTTTTCAAAGACTCTAACTCTTTTTGCTGTTTCCGTAATACTTTCTGATAGCCTTTTTCGTGTCTTAGAGTCTCGAGAGTAATTGAATCAAACTTCATTTCTTCTGTAAAAACAAGATTAAGTAAGTATAAGTACTCAACTAACACAGTTCTTACTTTTTACGATTTACCTCTTGGTTTATCCGCTTCGTAATGGTGAGATGATACGTTGTTTTTGCTGTCCATATTGTTTTTGCTATCACTGTCTTCAATTCCCAGGTCTCCTATTTTATTTTCCGACATACTTTCCGTCTTTCTAAATGCTAGTGGATTTATTAAGGAGTCCATGAATTCTAAAAAAAATTTAACCAAATTAAAACAATCAGTTTATATCGTCAATATATATACATATTTCCAATTAAAATTATATAATTAAAAAGTAAAAAGTTATATAAAAATATAATATTTAAATAATGAATTAACATTTTTATTTACGCATTATTTAATTATGTAATTGAAACATAGCTAATGTGATATTGATCGTACCTTCAAAACCATCTGGCACATAGATTTTAATGTCAATGTTACAAAACAACATAGACAAAGACATAGGAAAGTTGGCTTCGGTTCGCAATGTGATGTGCCGATAACCGGCCTGCAAACCATCTAAAGGAACGATTCTTTGCCCTAACAACTTGCCATTCGATTCATCGTATACCGCGAATCTCAAAGCAGCCAAATCTGGTAGGACAACTTTTCTGAAGAGAAAAGGCTCTTCATTATAAACGGGGTTCAGACCATTTGCGGGGACCACTCTGGTGCGAAAATCTTTACGTATCGTGTCGGTTGGTAGGCCGCACATTTCGACCTCCACGTACGTTCCGACTTTCTTGTCAGATAAGAACTGGCCCGCTATTACCTGTTACAAAATTAAAATAAAAAATATTGTGTGTGTGTGTGTGTGTGTATGTGTATAATAATATATATAATAGTATTTTTTTTTAATATATCTTATTTATCACCTATCAATATTTTGACATACATAGCAAATTAATAATTATATTATATAACATTTTCTTACAATTGCTTAATTAAGGAATTTATATCAAATTGTATTATTATTATCGAAAAAAATAACTATATAAAAGAGAAAATAAATAAAATAATACGATAATATAACTTTTTAGAAGATAACGAATATACATAATGTATCAATACAATAAAATTTATTAAACATTATATAATATTATAAAAAATGGAATTTAAATAGTACTAATTCGAATAAATAAGGCTCTCAATATTTATAAACATGTAACTATCGACTTGGCAATAAGTGCCATGCGCGGATGTTAATGTGTAAATTTAGAAATTAATTTTTTCAAAAATTGTACTGTGCACAGGGCGCATATTTTACTTGGTATATTTACCAAGAAATAGATTCTTATTTTTGAAAATTCTCTAATCCCTCTTTACCCCCCCCCCCCCTAAAGATATGTAGATCAGAAAAAATATCGGGGCAAAGTCGCTGAATCGGGAATCGAACTCAATTCAATTTTCGCGAGAATTAATTTCTAAATTAACATCCACGCATGGCTTTTATTGTCAAGTCGATAATTACATGTTTGTAAATATTGAGAGCTTTATTTATTCGAATTATTAAATTTACGCTGGCTGAAAAATCGCGTTTTCGATCATTGATACAATAGATTTATAAACAGTTAGACGAGAAAAGTATCGGTGTGGGGCTGAATAGCTCAGTGGTAAGAGCAACCGCCTGGCAAGCGAAAGACTCGGATTAGATTCCCTATTCAGCGACTCTGCCCCGGTATCTTTTCTCGTCTACATCTCTTTAAAGAGGTAAAGAGGGGTTATAGAATACTCAAAAATGAGAATCTATTTTTTGGTAAATACACCAAGTAGAATATGCGCCTTGTGCACAGTTCAATTTTCGCAAGAATTAATTTCTAAATTTACACATTAACATTAGCGCATGGCTCTTACTACTAAATCGATAGGTACATGTTTTTAAATAGTACTAAATTTAAAATGTAAAAATTTGATAAATATCTAAATACACAATTTTACATAATAAAAAAGAAACAATGTATAAAAGTCGCATTAATTGTGTTGTGAATTATCTCGAAAATAGAGAAAAGAAAAATTTTAGAATATGAGAGATATCAAGAGAGTTGTCATTTAAAAAAGAAACATACTTGAACACTACACTGTATGGCGATCACTCCATCCACAGGACTTTCAGCAAAAGGATCGAAACTCCTATCAGGACGTCTCATAAAATCCGGCTTTAATAAATAGCCCGAAGAACCGTTGTACTCGAACTTGCCTTGGTTCAGTTGCATGGGCAGATCCGCGGTTTGAAAGTTCAGAGACACCATTTGACAACCAGCGTTCCAAAAAACCTGTTTCGCGACGATCGATCATTGAGAGACTTTTCTTCGTGATCTTTGTAGCGCAAATTATACTGTGGAACATGTCATGTATTTACCTGTGGCATATAATTGGAAGAGTCAGCTCGTGTACCTTTCGGATAAATTCGACTCATCTGCCGTTTGTTATAATTTACAAACTCAATAGCTGACGTATTCAAATAATTCAAACCAGTCGTTTCCGCAAAAGAAGACATATTGTGATGAAAATTTTTTTCTGAAATGATAATTAGTTTTTAAACGTAATTTCAATCAGTTAACACTATTAATCATAATTTTAATCATATTTTGGAAAGAGTATAATGTGTATTTATATACATAATATTAAACAAAAATTATATCCAAATTTTATCTTACATCTTGCATAAAAAGCATTGTAATCATATATTCAAATATTGAAAGATATGATGATAAAAATATTAATGTAATGTGTGTAAAATCAATATTAATATGTTATTTAGTTAAAATATTAATTCGATAATTACTGCTATATATTTTTTACTTATTTCTTTATTAATATTTGTAAAAAAATAACGTTTAGAAAAAAATAGTAGAAAGTTATAATAAATATACATAATTAATTTTTTTAATAAAATGCAATAGGTTTCGCTTACGTTCGGCAACATCAAACCCTGCAAACTTTATGGGTTGTGCATAGTTAACCATCGAGGATAGCCACGGATGTACATTGGTAGTACTTCCGGTATAAGGTTGAGCCGCAACTAGTTCTATGTTATCGCCGAGACCGGTTGGACCGCTGCCAGATTGCTGTTGTTGAATGCTCAACGATGTTACAGATTCAGAGATTTCTTCCTAAAAAAAAAAAGATATATTGCCGTTTTACGATAAGAATTATGGCTACTTAATTCGATTAAAGTGAAGGGGCACTACCATTCCAACCTGAGGATTATAATGAAGGTTACCTTTACCGGTTGCTGTTCCACGACGGCGGCGACGGTCGGCGGCGCACTGGCGTCTTCCTTGACCTCGTCCTCGATCACAAATTGGCCTTGTTTGAAGAGCTCCAATTCCTGCTTTTCGACTTCGGGCTTTAAGCGTTTGTTCTTAATGAGAATTTTACGTTTCAGCATGCTGGGTGGTGGCAACGGTACTCCTGGTTCCAGCTATTTTTAGTGCATTTAAAATAATACATATATTCAAAAGAGACACAAGATTTTACAGGATCAAAATATTATAAATGCAAATCGATAAAAACATCTCTTATATATTTTATGTGTTTATTTATATAATTTATCATAATAATATTTATTCTCTAATAATTAATTTGAAGTAAAAAATTTATATTTTTTTTATAAACTGATATATATATAAAATATTTTATAATATATTCTTGATATTAATCAACTTACAGGATATTCTTTTAAAGGTTCCTTCAATAATAAATCACCCAGAATTTCATCACAATACTTGGCCAATTTGTATTGCTGTTTTTTGCTACAATAATTTTCAAAACTGAGAATCACTGGATATTCCGAAGTAACGAAAGCTGTGTCTCTGACAGCGTATATAACATCTTTGAATAAAATGTCGGTGCACATGGCTTTGCCATGAGTGATTATCGGTTCTTCATCTTCCCCTTTGCCATCCCAACAATCCATTTCAACGCATCTTTAATTCAAAATAAAAAAAACTAAAACTCTCACAATCTTGAAAATTATCAGACATTTTTTATATACTACAAAATAACTATCCGTTTATTTATGTATAATGGAGCATAATAATGACATTATTAATACGAAAATTAGTAAATTAAAATTAAACGAAGTATTAACAAAAATTAATTAATTAAATAAATTAATATATTTATATTTATATCTATTTATTATTTATTACTTCAAATTTTTTTAAGCTTTATTTAAATTTATTATAAAATTATAGTAAATAAATTTTTATATACATGTTATTATTATAAAATAAAAGTGAATCAATATTTGTTAATATGTCAAAAATATCGATTTTATGTCAAATACAAATAAGTATTTAAATAAATGCTTTACTAAACTAATGCAATTGATACAGCTATAAATATGTACCAGTTATTAAGAATGACTAGAATATATATGTCGTAATTCAAGTGTTATCATCGTTTCTATATTTTGCACAGTAATATACTTTACCTGCATCCGGCAAGTAAAACTTGTCTATACATTTCGACACTGCTCCTTCCACCAAATTGTCGTCCGCTTAAATATGTATTGTGACTTGAATTGATATAATAATGCGCCAACGACTGATCCATATCCATATAAACATCAAGTCTATCGAGAAAAACTGGCGCGTTCTCATCGGACATCAGGTACCTTATGAAGCCGTCCTTTGTCATCGTTTCTGAAAATACGCAGTTATATTTTAAAGAAAATCGTTTAGAAGTAGTGTCGATATTTATATGAATTTTTAAATCGTAGTTGAGATACATTATATTCGATTGATGGAGCTAACTTAATTTCTTGCGTGGTTATGTTGAACTTTTTTTTATTTACTGTCTCCTTTATATCGTTAAAATACCACAATAACCCAATATTTTATATGTAAAGGCAAATTAAATAACTATAAAAGAATCAATATTTCTTAGAAGAGAACCGACTAGGTTTAAAAAGTCAAAAAAAATATATCATCAAAGCTACATGATTTATTTATCAAGCTCTTACGTTCATTGCGAGCAACTTCGTTCTGTTCGTAATCATTGATAATCTCCAGTGCCCGTTTCTCATCATAAAGTGGATAGAGATATTCGTTCAGGGTCGGATCTCTTTGCTTTTCGTTGAGAAAGGTAATCAATTGCTCCAAATTAATCGTATCAGCCTTACCCTGTGTTCTGGAATTTTTAGAATAAATAATCGCATTAATTCACATAACATTTTTTTCTATGTATATATGCCTGCCTCATCTTAAAATAAATATAAATTAGAAATATCCTATAAAGAGCAAAATGTATTTACAAAATATGAAAAACAAATAAATATGTGTAATAATTTTATATATACATATTTTTTATTAAACGCACGCTTTTTAACACGTTTCACATTTAAAATTTTTTAATTTTAGAAACTTAAAAAAACTTTCTAAAAATCTTACTGTGTGTATATATCCGAGATATTGAGGTAATTCAAACTTATGATTAATAATCTTCGTTAAGATGAGTATTGTTTTTTTACACGCGGGGAAATATGTATTTAGATTTTTTATATTGTTAAAACAAGTACTCACATTGATTGAAATAATTCTTCTATGTCATTTCTCGGGCATATTTTGTGATAAAGCGCGTAAAATACGTCGAAAGTGAAGGCATCAGGTTCTATCATGTCATTCTAAAAATAAAAAAAAATGTTTCCTAAATTTTTTGCAAAAATAAAAATATTATCAATAGTTAATTTTAATAATTATCAAGATACTTTTCCACTAGGTAGGCCTAATTTAGAAAGACACTGGTAAACGAGTTTTTCTGTTTTGCCGGACGCAAAAGTTCTCGCGACCATCTTTACCGGAATTTTTCCATTAGGATTCACCAGCATTCTTAGTCGCATCCAACTAAAATAGTATAAAAATCGTTTTCTTATCCATCTACTTTACTATATACTTAAAACAAGAATTATGCAAATAACAAAATTAGAGTAAAATAGATTTTTGTTAACTTTAATTTTCAACATGTTCTTTAATTAAGTTTCTGATATCATAAAATTTATATAATGCCATTAAGAAAAAACAGGAAATTCAATAAAACTTAAGAAGAGAATCTGAAAAGACCAACAGTACTGATCATTTAATTGAATTTGTTCAACACTCTATTTTAAATCAGATATTATTTTGCGTTAGAAAGAAAATAAAGAAATGCGAAGTTACGCTATGTATGTCGTAAGATTTATGGCTAATTATTTTATAAAGATAAACAGTACTATTGTTTACAGACGTTAGTGCAAACGTATATAAATACATTGGCAAACTCACTGTTTCTTCAAACAAGTAAGCGGACAAACGTTGTTCGCTTTAACGTTGTGCGTAATCGATCGAACGCCGTCCAACCATACCTGACGATATATATAAATATCATAACATAAATCGTTTTCTTCTTATAAAACAAAAAAATATGCATTAAATATAATAGATTGATACGAACTATAAATTTAAGTTACATCATTAAGCCTTTTCAATCGTTGCAACGTGTTATATGTATATGTTGCAGACAAATATAAATATTTTTTATAAAAAAAATAAAATAAAGTTTTACTGTCGCAAAACTAAAGCTGCATATTTGATAAAAGCAACGAAATTTTGTTACATAGTAAAATTTGGTTGCTTTTATATCAAATATACAACTATGGTTTTGCGACAGTAAAATATTATTTTTTTCTATTTTTTTCTAAATGTGAAAAATATATATGTATATGTATATATATATATATATATATATATATATATATATACATATATATTTAGAAAATATATAGATTTAATACATATTTAAATTTAGAATAAAAAGGAGATAAACGTAGCCCAATAACATCTTAATAACTACATAACATCTAATAATGGATAAATAATATTATTTTTATAATATAGAAGTTTATCGTTTAAGTTTTACGTTTTTCAATAAGAGATCAGCATAACAAGTATAGAACGGAAAGATCACAATACAATAAGGAATCAATTTTAGTATGTACAAAATATGTATGACGTACTCATTCTATTTCCGTATTACCTGTCAATATAGTGATAACTGGCGATAAAGTTTCTTGAAAGTGAGAGAAGTATACACGTAACAAAATATCTAAGCAAGTGACATGATAATAATTTTTAATAAATCAGATAAAAAGCTGTGTGATCATCACGTTTATGTTTACATTACATTTACAATTTTATTGTACAATATTATATTTTTTTTTTATAATATATTTTATCTATTTTACAAGAATTATCACGATAAATAGAAGTTTTATGTTGCAATTACGATTATTAAATTAATCTTTAATTATATTATTTATTAATCATAATATATATTATATAATAAATATTACTATGAAAAATTTATGTATTCTCGTATATATATTTATAATTTTCAAATTTGGGTTCTACATCTACGGAACATTAATATACTTTTACTTTTTATACATAACAATTGTTGTTTAGCTCTTGATGCCTACTTATTCCCAATTATTTAAAAAATTTATGGTTTTATTAAACATAGTACTATTCATAAATGCTACATCGCGTATCATATCAGCCAGTCAATAATAATTTATTTGACCGAAGCTTAATATGGATGCCCTGTTTCTGTTGCTATCATGATTAGTGTGCAACGTTTACCTTGGCTGTGGCAAGATCCGGACATACAACGTGTTGATAATTGATGTTGGTGTAATCGACGCCAGAACAAATAGTTAGGCTCTTTTCGTCCAACTGTTCACCATGCTTGCTGAGTAGCTTGTCAAATAACTTTGGGTCCTATTTAAAACACTTCAATCTATTAGCTATTATCTTTTTTATTAGCATATTTTTTTTCTTTCTTTCTCTTTTTTTATTGTTTTGTTCGACAGATGTCATTTCATTTATATAAGTAATTTATCTTTTTATAGTAGAAATTATGTCAATAGAGAATTATGTCAATATCTTAGTTATAATTAGGAAAAGTATACTTGGAACATGTGTTAAAATTTTGTTATAATTAGGAAAAGTATATCTAGAACATATATTAAAATTTATATTATTACGAAATCAAGATGTACTAAATAATTTGCAAATATAATTTAAAAAATTGTAATAAATATATCGATAATACAATGCAAATATTTTCTCTGATATTATTATTTTACTAAAGGAACATAAAGCGCACTGAAGTTATGTAATAACTATTATACAACGCTCGTATTTTCATACAATTAGATATGCAAAAATTATGATATACTTATAAAATATTATATTAATATCTGACAAAGTGTTTGTAATTAAGTTTGATAGATTAAAGGCTATCATTATTTTGAAGTAATGAAACAATTCTTTTACCTTTGGAACGCCTCCAGCTCTAATGTCGCTCACTTGACATAACTCTATAACATCACCGTCCTACGGAGGGGAGAAAAATAAGATAAGAACGAATGTATCTATTTAGGAACGATAGATCGCTTAAGATTTTAGAAAACACCTCGTTCTTTTATCCAAACCAAACAAAAGATAGTAAACGACGGAAGAAAAGCTCACCTTTCCCACGCTCTGCCAATAAATAAAAAACCCAAATTCGTCGACCTTGAACAGGCAATTCAGTTCGATTTCAGTATTATCTTTCTCCTCCGTCCAACGATCGAAGACGCAGCCGGTACGGAGTGCTTCCGGCACTTCGATCTGCCAGTTGAACTCGAACTTCTTCGTCATTTCCGCGACGTTCCAACTTCCGGCAAAGTCAGCCTAGATACGGCGTTTTCCGGCTCTGTCAACAGGATCACTGTCAACATTAAAGGCATAATTTGATTATGCAATTTTAAAGTACATTAAAACCATAAATCTTTTATTTGAAATTTTTTTTTATATTTCTTATTATTTTGACAGTATTTGCTTAGAAATATAAAAACCGATTTTTTTCAAGAGTGTGTTTCACCCCCTTAACGGCCGTAAGAGCACATATAAACAAATATGTGTCTCCTATTTTTTATATATCCTCTTACAGCCGTTAAGGGGGTGAAACACACAACATATTCAAAGCTCATTAAAAATCGGAAGAGGCACTTCCAATCCTTTCCTTGTTAGATATGTTGTAGGAAATGATGTTCTGATAATGTTATAAATAATTTCCCGCAAGAATCAAGTAGGAACATTGGTTTAAGAAATATAATTGGTGACTCCATCTGTATCTTCAATTCAAAAAAATTTTAATCTAATATAATTGTTTAAATTATAATTTTAAATTACAATAAAAAATAAATTGGATTACGTTATTCTTTTCCATATGGTGGTGCAAAAGAGAAGGGCTCACCAGCCAGTGTTTTTTGCTATATGTGTAATATTATTGACAATATATATTATATAATATTTGCATATATATTATATAATATTTATTATATAATATTACTCAGAGTATATGTAATATTTTTGATAGTAAGAATATTTATTCTTTGGAATGAAAAGAAACGAGAAAAAATAATAAACTATATATGTATAAATATATTTAGTTTTTTTTTCATTAGATATACGTACATATATGTCAAAACCTGTTAATAAATTTTGAAAATAGACAAAACCAATTGCTAATATAATATCCATGACCATATAGCTATATTTCAAATAATGTAAACAAAAACGTTTTCTCGTTAGAAGAAAAACAGATGTCAAACAGATTAATATAATATACACAACTTCACTGTTCCTAAGATCAATTTATAATACTTTAAAAAAGCATTAAAATTATTAAATTTTAATTTACTATATCTCTTTAATGGCATTCCCTTAATTGTTGCAGAGTATTACTTATTGAGAACAACTTTCCTTATATCATATTTTTCCTTATATCAAAAATTCTTTTCTCGACAATAATGAAATCACTGTTGACGAATGTATGGCGAGAAGAATTCGCGAAAAACACACCTATTCGCGCGATCAATAAAAAGAGACTGCCGTGACTTATGAATCGCCGATAATAATAAAGAAGCAGTTGTACCTGCCAAGGAATCATATATACAGGATGCTTAGAAAAATACTTTATTAATTTCAACAAAGAGGAAACGCATTTATTCAGTAATATGCAAGAAGATAATTTGTTAAAAATATTATACATTGCATGTAAGAACATTTTCATGGAGCGAGTAAATAATAAAGATTTTATTTTATCTGTACTAAGCATATGATACAATTGAAGTATTTAGCTCGAAACACAATTAAAAAATCAAATATTGAATAAAAAGTTTTTTTTCTATTATCTCTTACATCAAATAATGTGTTAGTTAAGATAGATGTTGACAATGAAATATTATGCAACAAATCCGGTTTGTAGTAATTTACATAGCGCGCATCAAACTTCATACAAGATAATGATGTTCAAATGGCGTCGACATATTTGTTCTCAGTTAATAATTTTAATTTTATTCTTAGAAAGAAAAAACGCACAAATCCAAGTTATGAATCTCGCAGTTTCGTTGTCAAGTGCGTTTTGTAACTTGCTTTGCGCGTATCGTCTGCAGCAACTGTCAAATTTTGACAGTTTGTGTGACAATTTGTAGAAAATTTAAATTAAAGAAAAGTTAAAGAAAACAAAGACGAGAAAAAGAGAGAGAAAAGAAAGGTACATATATTATATATGCATGTATTGTATATGATAAATACCTATGTATAAAATTTTTTCATGATATTATATGTATATTAATTATGTAATTTATATTTGTGTAATAAATAGAAAAAAGAAGAGATGGCAAAAAGAAAGAGAAGACATATAATATTAAATAAAAAAAGAGAAAGAGAGAGAAAGAAAGAAAAAGAAAGAAGAATGCTTTCTTAAATTCAACCGTAAATATTAAAATTTACTATTCAACAATCAATTA
Source organism: Anoplolepis gracilipes (assembly GCF_047496725.1). NCBI lineage: Eukaryota > Metazoa > Arthropoda > Insecta > Hymenoptera > Formicidae > Anoplolepis > Anoplolepis gracilipes. The sequence continues at coordinate 17,924,167 of NC_132971.1, read as the reverse complement.
GCATTGCGGAAAAGAAACGTTAACGCTTAACTTTAACATACACTATATATCTAACCATACAACACAATATAAACACATACCTAACCATATAACACAATATAAATACAAACAAAATAAATAGCGCGCGCGTAGCGCGCGCTTAAACTGTCCTAGTATGTAAAAAATAAAGATATGCTAAATGAATGATTTGTTAAAAGTTTGCAGTTGATTTTATTACGTAAATTGTTTGCTAATTACACAGATATAAAGAAACACTACCTCATTAATTGTCAGTAATGTTATCAAAGTCATCCTCTGAGTAATGTTGTGACAGTTTTAATCAACTCTCGTTATTTCTTGTAAAGTTATTAATAAAATAAATATAATGAATAGTATGTAATTCTGTGACACTGTATGCAAATTACATGTTTTTTAATATTTTATTGTAAAATCAAAGATAGTGAATTTAGGTTAGGTTCATCATGCATATTACCAACCAATTATTCAAATCGTGGAGTCTCATAACGATATAGATGACATCAAAATACCCCATTCAGGTAAATCAAAATGTAAATTTATAATAAATTGTCTGATTTTTACATACAAAATTATTATTAATTAAAATGTCAATTTAATACATATAAATTATTATAATATGTATTTTTTTTTAGTTAAGATGGCATTAAAATGCTTGAAAAAAAGATATATCATTAACAATTTGAATTAAAAACACTAATATATTAATATTCGATATAGCTTAAAAATAATATAAACTTAAAGAAATATTATTTAATATTATTTTAATATTATTTTTAAAAAATCGTTGATATACTATTATTTTTTTCTTGACAAATATAGAGAATTCATTACATTATTTGTTTCAGCTTCATATGAAGAATTTGCTCTCGCCGATATCAAGTCAGATGTATTCGGTCATTATTTTAATCACGACGATGAGACACATGATTATCTCTCCATGTACGAAAAAAATTAAGAAAATATATGTTTAAAAAATATATTAAAGTATTATTTTTTGGAGTGATTAATTTGGATTAAAATTAATTTTAAATAATAAGATATCTCAGGTATCTGATTCATTCAACTGCGCTTATAATAATGAAATAAAATAAATTATATGTTTTGTGTAAAATATTTTTTACATTTGTTGTAATAGTTTTTACTGTATCATAGTTTTTATTGACGTACACAGGCACATGCTCTTGCGAAAATAATCGCCTATAATCTAGCAAAAAAAGTAATAATCGCGAACGTAATTTGTAATATTTTTTTATTTCGTCCTTTATATCTAATATATAGATATATATGTAGAATGATATAATAATTTAATGTAAATAACATTATTTTATATAATGAAAACAACAATGTATGATAATAATTATACTAGGCTCCCGTTTGAAATTTATTTACAAACCTGTGTGATACTATTCGTGTAAGAGCATCGGCTGAAAATTACACGATCTCTCGAGATTCTAATGTATTAATACTCTAGTCATTATCAGCAGTCACGAGAACTATCGGCTAAGATTCGTGAAAGCGTCTCTCAACTCAAGGTATGTATGGTCTAGAAATCGTCACGGTAACAGCAAGAGTCCTTTTATCGGCATTAGGCATCGACTCATGAATATAGACAACAATCTCACACACACATACACGCACACACATTTGCCACTTCGATAGACTTCGATAATAGTGTTAACAATCAAAAAATATTCACTTCGACGAATCGCGCAGTGGATCACACCGTGTAATCAGTGGATCCCCCGATAATGTGATATACTTCTTTTTATATACCTAATACTTGACTAGATCACTTTAGTTTTATTGACTCCCTCAGTAGTCTATAGGTACTCAGAGACTATGGAAACACGAGATGTTTGTTTTATAAAAAAATATTTGGCTGAATGAATTAGAAATGTTACTGTAGTTGCTCGTTTACATCTGATTTCTCACAGTGCGCGACATTCGTCGGCAGATACGAGAATGATAGCTAACAGAGTTTGATCCCAATTTCAATTATAATTAACGATAATAGTAAATTGTCTGAAAACAGTCCTCGTTCATAGTGCATTATCGCTATAGAGATGAATTACAGAGAAACTTGGCTGGCACTCATCACACATAGAATTCAGCTAACATCTTAGCCAGCTCATAGTCCATGTCCTCGTTCTTGTACATATCCATGATCTGAAAAAATTATTTATATAACTAAAACAATTAAATTGAAAAATTAGTTTGTTATTTATATATAATTGTAAATTTATATTAGAAAATAATTTTTTTGTATTTAGATTTTTTATTATAACTCTTTGCTCTAAAATTTAGTTTTTTAATGTTAGTAATTAAATAATTTATTTATCGTATAATTGTAATATCGCCCTGTATATTAAAGAATCAAAGGTCAACTTATAGAAAAAAATTGCAATTATATCAGACAACATGGTGCAAACAACGATGCCAAGCTATGTGTGATACACTAGAGCAAAATAGGATAAATGTGAGACATTTGAGAAATTGTGAAATTTCTTTTAATTTAAAAAAATGAATAAAAGAAAAATAATGTACGCAATAATTATATTTTATATCTTATTGTTATCTGATAAAAAATATATGTTTAAGTTATATTTCATTTTAGAGAATCAGATTCTTAGGATTATTCTTATATATTATATGTTAGAAATTTAGTGTGCTTCTATATACAAAAACACAAAGTCTTCATTTTGTTGGCTATTAAGAGCCAGACGGAGATAATATTGTATTAGTTCCGTAGAGAATTAAGTATTTTATAAATTATAAATAATAATTATTTTAGAATCATAAATTTTTACAATTAACTTGTTATAATACCGGGTTTTTTCAAATCAATATAACTCTATTTATAATCCGTAATTTTCTTTAAAATATATAATGTAACATAAAAAACATATCAAAGGAAAAATAAAAAATATAAAATACTTTTCAACAAAAAAGTTTATTAAGAAAATATTAAGTAAAGCATAAACGTGGTATAACAAACTAAGAAAAACATAGATAACAGACAAATAAATAAATAAAATTAACTTTAATATACATTTTATATAAATAAAATTATGTTAATTACAAAACAAAAATTTACAATTGCAAAAACAAAACAAAAATATACAATAAATTAAATTCAACTTTTTAACAAATTAAATTTTTTATCACAAATTTGCTAATTAATACATATATTCGGAGGGAGCACCGAAAAAGTATCGACAGTCATAATTAAAATAATTAAAACAAAATTTAAATAAAATATTTAAGTTTTTCGCAATTTCTAGTATATGAACGGTTAAATAATGTTAAAATAAATCTTGAATTTATTATCAAAACACTCTAGTTGCTTATAATTATATTAAGATAATTATATAAAGATTCTATCTCTATGTATAAATATAATAAACTATACTACCGGGAAAATTGCTAACCTAGCAAGAGTTTGTTGCCTTACCGCATTCATATCCTTCTGCAATTCTTCCAGTTGTTTCTCATGGATCACTTTGAGCTTCTCCTTCTCCCTGTTTTGTATCATCTGCGCGATCTTGCGTTCCTCCATGAATTTTTTTGTGTTGTTCTGCTGCTTCTCCCTGAGTCTGCCTTCTTTAATCCCTCGCGTTTTCAAAGTCTTGTCATTCATCACCTCCCTTGCGCTTTCCACCGAGAGTCTCGCTTGTCGCGCAGTCATATCTTTCATCTCGCGATCATGTCGTGCAGTTTGCTGTTTCTGCTGCGTGAGCTGTGCGGCTACGCATAATTTGCACAGCTGTGCTCGTCGCTCCTCCAGATGTCCACGGACTAGATCACGTTCTTCTCGACGTTGTCTGTCAGCAAGACGCGACCACTGGGCTGTCTGTTCGGAAACAGCCCGACGAACGGTGGGATCTCTTGAAAGCTCCGCTTTACTACAAAAGATTTTTTAATTTCAATATATTATTCTGCTATTATTTATTCTTTTAATCATTAATCATCAGGAGTGTTTCATCAATTTAATTTTAAATTCTATCAATTTTTAAAATTGCATGCGTAGATTACTTATTTTATGTGTACTTTGTTCAAAAATTTTCATTAAAAAAAAAATTTTCATTAAATACGTTTTTACTTTGTACTTTACTTCAAACTCATTATTTTCGTCAAATTATTTTTTTATTAAAAATAAGCGTCATTTATATATAATTTATTAATTCAAATATTTTTGTAATAATTTGATTTAAATTGCGCAAAAATGACTAACTTTTTTCCTTTAAAAATCTTCTCTATAGCAACGCAATGTTGTTTCTGGACAGTCAATTTCTCCTTGTGATGCCTCTTTTTCAAAGACTCTAACTCTTTTTGCTGTTTCCGTAATACTTTCTGATAGCCTTTTTCGTGTCTTAAAGTCTCCAGAGTAATTGGATCAAACTTCATTTCCTCTGTAAAAACAAGATGAAGTAAGTATAAGTACTCCACTAACAGTTCTTACCTTTTACGATTTACCTCTTGGTTTAGCCGCTTCGTAATGGTGAGATGATACGTTGTTTTTGCTGTCCATATTGTTTTTGCTATCACTCTCTTCAATTCCCAAGCCTCGTATTTTATTTTGCGACATACTTTCCGTCTTTCTAAATGCTCGTGGCGCCGTTAAGGCGTCCATAAATTCTAAAAAAAAATTTAACCAAATTAAAACAATCAGTTTATATCGTCAATATATATATATATATTTTCGATTAAAATTATATGATTATAAAAAGTAAAAAGTTATATAAAAATATAATATTTAAATAATGAATTAACATTATTTATTTACGCATTATTTAATTATGTAATTAAAACATAGTTAATATGATATTGATCGTACCTTCAAAACCATCTGGCACATAGATTTTAATGTCAATGTTACAAAACAACATAGGCAAAGACATAGGAAAGTTGGCTTCGGTTCGCAATGCGATGTGCCGATAACCGGCCTGCAAACCGTCTAAAGGAACGATTCTTTGCCCTAACAACTTGCCATTCGATTCATCGTATACCGCGAATCTCAAAGCAGCCAAATCTGGTAGGACAACTTTTCTGAAAAGAAAGGGCTCTTCATTATAAACGGGGTTCAGACCATTTGCGGGAACCACTCTGGTGCGAAATTCTTTACGTATCGTGTCGGTTGGTAGGCCGTACATTTCGACCTCCACGTACGTTCCGACTTTCTTGTCAGATAAGAACTGGCCCGCTATTACCTGTTACAAAGTTAAAATAAAAAATAATGTGTGTGTGTGTGTGTGTGTGTATGTGTATAATAATATATATGAGAGTATTTTTTTTTAATATATATATCTTATTTATCAACTATCAATATTTTGACATACATAGCAAATTATTAATAATTGTATTATAGAACATTTTCATACAATTGCTTAATTAAAGAATTTATATCAAATTGTATTATTATTATCGAAAAAAATAACTATATAAAAGAGAAAATAAATAAAATAATACGATAATATAACTTTTTAGAAGATAACGAATATACATAATGTATCAATACAATAAAATTTATTAAACATTATATAATATTATAAAAAATGGAATTTAAATAGTACTAACTTTTAAAATTTGATAAATATCTAAATACACAATTTTATATAATAAAAAAGAAATAATGAATAAAATTCGCATTAAATGTTTTATGAGTTATCTCGAAAATAGAGAAGAGAAAAATTTTAGAATATGAGAGATATCGAGAGAGTTGTCATTTAAAAAAGAGAAACATACTTGAACACTACACTGTGTGGCGATCACTCCATCCACAGGACTTTCAGCAAAAGGATCGAAACTCCTATCAGCTCGTCTCATAAAATCTGGCTTTAATAAATAGCCCGAAGAACCGTTGTACTCGAACTTGCCTTGGTTCAGTTGCATGGGCAGATCCGCGGTTTGAAAGTTCAGCGACACCATTTGACAACCAGCGTTCCAGAAGACCTATTTCGCGACGATCGATCATTGAGAGACTTTTCTTCGTGTTCTTTGTAGCGCAAATTGCACTGTACAAACATGTCATGTATTTACCTGTGGCATATAATTGGAAGAGTCAGCTCGTGTGCCTTTTGGATAAATTCGACTCATCTGCCGTTTGTTATAATTTACAAACTCAATAGCTGACGTTTTCAAATAATTCAAACCAGCCGTTTCCGCAAAGGAAGACATATTGTGATGAAAATTTTTTTCTGAAATGATAATTAGTTTTTAAACGTAATTTCAATCAATTTACACTATTAATCATAATCTTAATTATTGGAAAGAGTATATTGTGTATTTATATATGTACGTAATATTGAACGAAAATTATATCCAAATTTTATTTTACATCTTGTATAAAAAGCATTGTAATCACATATTCAAATATTGAAAGACATGGTGATAGAAATATAAATGTAATGTGTGTAAAATCAATATTAATGTATTATTTAGTTAAAATATTAATTCGATAATTACTGCTATATATTTTTTACTTATTTCTTTATTAATATTTGTAAAAAAATAACGTTTAGAAAAAAATAGTAGAAAGTTATAATAAATATACATAATTAATTTTTTTAATAAAATGCAATAGGTTTCGCTTACGTTCGGCAACATCGAACCCTGCAAATTTTATGGGTTGTGCATAGTTAACCATCGAGGATAGCCACGGATGTACATTGGTAGTACTTCCGGTATAAGGTTGAGCCGCAACTAGTTCTATGTTATCGCCGAGACCGGTTGGACCGCTGCCAGATTGCTGTTGTTGAATGCTCGACGATGTTACAGATTCAGAGATTTCTTCCTAAAAAAAAAAGATATATTGCCGTTTTACGATAAGAATTATGGCCACTTAATTCGATTAAAGTGAAGGGGCACTACCATTCCAACCTGAGGATTATAATGAAGGTTACCTTTACCGGTTGCTGTTCCACGACGGCGGCGACGGTCGGCGGCGCACTGGCGTCTTCCTTGACCTCGTCCTCGATCACAAATTGGCCTTGTTTAAAGAGCTCCAATTCCTGCTTTTCGACCTCGGGCTTTAAGCGTTTGTTCTTAATGAGAATTTTACGTTTCAGCATGCTGGGTGGTGGCAACGGTACTCCTGGGTCCAGCTATTTTTAGTGCATTTAAAATAATACATATATTCAAAAGAGACACAAGATTTTACAGGATCGAAATATTATAAATGCAAATCGATAAAAACATCTCTTATATATTTTATGTGTTTATTTATATAATTTATCAAAATAATATTTATTCTCTAATAATTAATTTGAAGTAAAAAATTTATATTTTTTTTTATAAACAGATATATATATATAATATTTTATAATATATTCTCGATATTAATCAACTTACAGGATATTCTTTTAAAGGTTCCTTCAATAATAAATCACCCAGAATTTCATCACAATACTTGGCCAATTTGTATTGCTGTTTTTTGCTACAATGATTTTCAAAACTGAGAATTACTGGATATTCCGAAGTAACGAAAGCTGTGTCTCTGACAGCGTATATAACATCCTTGAATAGAATGTCGGTGCACATGGCTTTGCCATGAGTGATTATCGGTTCTTCATCTTCCCCTTTGCCATCCCAACAATCCAATTCGACGCATCTTTAAATTCGAAATAAAAAAACTAAAACTCTCACAATCTTGGAAATTATCAGTCATTTTTTATATACTACAAAATAATTATGCGTTTGTTTATAGATAACAAAGCATAATAATGACATTATTAATATGAAAATTAGTAAATTAAAATTAAACAAAGTATTAACAAAAATTAATTAATTAAATAAATTAATATATTTATATTTATATCATTTTATTATTTATTACTTCGAATTTTTTTTAAGCTTTATTATAATTCATTATAAAATTAAATTAAGTAAATTTTTATCTACATGTTATTATTATGAAATAAAAGTGAATCAATATTTGTTAATATGTCAAGAATATCGATTTTATGTCAAATTCAAATGAGTATTCAAATGCTCTACTAAGCTAGTGCAATCGATGCAGCTATAAATATGTACCAGTTATTGAGAATTGCTAGAATATATATGTCGTAAATCAAGTGTTATCATTGTTTCTATATTTTGCACAGTAATATACTTTACCTGCATCCGGCAAGTAAAACTTGTCTATACATTTCGACACTGCTCCTTCCACCAAATTGTCGTCCGCTTAAATATGTATTGTGACTTGAATTGATATAATAATGCGCCAACGACTGATCCATATCCATATAAACATCAAGTCTATCGAGAAAAACTGGCGCGTTCTCATCGGACATCAGGTACCTTATGAAGCCGTCCTTTGTCATCGTTTCTGAAAATACGCAGTTATTTTTTAAAGAAAATCGTTTAGAAGTAGAGTCAATATTTATATAAATTTTTAAATCGTAGTTGAGATACATTATATTCGATTGATGGAGCTAACTTAATTTCTTGCGTGGTTATGTTGAACTTTTTTTATTTACTGTCTCCTTTATATCCTTAAAATACCACAATAACCCAATATTTTATATGCAAAGACAAATTAAATAACTATAAAAGAATCAATATTTTTTAGAAGAGAACCGATTAGATTTGAAAAGTCAAGAAAAACATTTTATCAAAGCTACATGTTTTATTTATCAAGCTCTTACTTTCATTACGAGCAACTTCGTTCTGTTCGTAATCATTGATAATCTCCAGTGCCCGTTTCTCATCATAAAGTGGATAGAGAATTTCGTTCAGGGTCGGATCTCTTTGCTTTTCGTTGAGAAAGGTAATCAATTGCTCCAAATTAATCGTATCAGCCTTACCCTGTGTTCTGGAATTTTTAGAATAAATAATCACATTAATTTACATAACATTTTTTTTCTATGTATATATGCCTGCTTCATCTTAAAATAAATATAAATTAGAAATATCCTATAAAGAACAAAATGTATTTACAAAATATGAAAAACAAATAAATATGTATAATAATTTTTTATATATATATTTTTTATTAAACGCACGCTTTTTAACACGTTTTAAACTTTAAATTTTTTAATTTTAGAAACTTAAAAAACTTTCTAATAATCTTATTGTTGTATGTATTCAAGATATTGAGATAATTCAAACTTATAATTAGTAATCCTCGTTAAGATGAGTATTGTTTTTTTACACGCGGGGAAATATGTATTTAGATTTTTTATATTTTTAAAACAAGTACTCACATTGATTGAAATAATTCTTCTATGTCGTTTCTCGGGCATATTTTGTGATAAAGCGCGTAAAATGCGTCGAAAGTGAAGTCATCAGGTTCTATCACGTCATTCTGAGAATAAAAAATAGTGTTTGCATAATTTTTGCGAAAAATAAAAATAATATTAATGGTTTATTTTAATAATTATCAATATACTTTTCCACTAGGTAGGCCTAATTCAGAAAGACACTGGTAAACGAGTTTTTCTGTTTTGCCGGACGCAAAAGTTCTCGCGACCACCTTTACCGGAACTTTTCCATTAGGATCCACCAGCATTCTCAAACGCATCCAACTAAAATAGTATAAAAATCGTTTTTTTATCCATCTACTTTACTATATACTTAAAACAAGAATTATGCAAATAACAAAATTAGAGTAAAACAGATTTTTGTTAACTTTAATTTTCAACATGTACTTTACTTAAGTTTCTGATATTATAAAATTTATATAATGCCATTAAGAGAAAACAAGAGATTCAATAAAACTTAAAAAGAGAATCTGAAAAGACCAACAGTACTAATAATTCAATTGAATTTGTTCAACACTCTATTTTAAATCAGATATTATTTTGCGTTAGAAATAAAATAAAGAAATGCGAAGTTACGCTATGTATGTCGTAAGATTTATGGCTAATTATTTTATGAAGATAAACAGTACTATTGTTTACAGACGTTAATGCAAACGTATATAAATACATTGGCAAACTCACTGTTTCTTCAAACAAGTAAGCGGACAAACGTTGTTCGCTTTGACGTTGTGCGTAATCGATCGAACGCCGTCCAACCATACCTGACGACATATATAAATGCCATAACATAAATCGTTTTCTTCTTATAAAACGAAAAAATATGCATTAAATATAATAGATTGATACAAACTATAAATTTAAGTCACACGAGTCATTAAGCCTCTTCAATCATTGCATTCGCAACGTATTATATGTATATGTTGCAGACAAATATAAATATTTTTTATAAAAAAAAAATAAAATAAAATTCTTCTGTCGTAAAACTATAGTTGCATATTTGATATAAAAGCAACCAAATTTTGTTATATAGTAAAATTTGGTTGCTTTTATATCAAATATGCAACTATGGTTTTACGACAGAAGAATTTTATTTTATTTTTTTTTATAAAAAATATTTATCTATTATATTATCTATTATATTTAAAATTTTATTTTTTTCTATTTTTTCTAAATGCGAAAAATATATATGTATATATATATATATATATAAATATTTATAAAATATATAGATTTAATACATATTTAAATTTGGAATAAAGAGCAGATAAATGTAGCTCAATAATATCTTAATAACTACTTAACATTTAATAATAAATAAGTAATATTATTTTTATAATACAGCAGTTTATCGTTTAAGTTTTACGTTTAACATTAAGAGTTCAGCATAATAAGTATAGAACAGAGAGGTCACAATACGATAAGGAATCAATTATAGCATGTACAAAACATGTATGACGTACTCATTCTACTTCCGTATTACCTGCCAGTATAGGTGATAACTGATGATAAAGTTTCTTAGAAATGAGAGAAATATACACGTAACAAAATATCTGAGCAAGTGACATGTTAATAATTTTTAATAAATCAGATAAAAAGCTTAATAATTATCACGTTTACGTTTTCCTACATTTACAATTTTATTGTACAATATTATATTTTATTTTTTATATTATATTTTATCTATATCTTACAAAAATTATCACGATAAATAAAAGTTTTGTGTTGCAATTACGATTATTAAATTAATCTTTAATTATTTTATTTATTAATTATAATATTTATTATATAATAAATATTACTATAAAAAAATTATGGTTTTATTAAAGATAGTACTAATCATAAATGCTACATCGCGTATCATATCAGCCAGTCAATTAATAATTTATTTGACCGATGCCCTGTTTCTGTTGCTATCATGATTAGTGTGCGACGTTTACCTTGGCTGTGGCAAGATCCGGACATACAACGTGTTGATAATTGATGTTGGTGTAATCGACGCCAGAACAAATAGTTAGGCTCTTTTCGTCCAACTGTTCACCATGCTTGCTGAGTAGCTTGTCAAATAACTTTGGGTCCTATTTAAAATACTTCAATCTATTAGCTATTATCTTTTTTATTAGCATATTTTTTTTCTTTCTTTCTCTTTTTTTATTGTTTTGTTCGACAGATGTCATTTCATTTATATAAGTAATTTATCTTTTTATAGTAGAAATTATGTCAATAGAGAATTATGTCAATATCTTAGTTATAATTAGGAAAAGTATACTTGGAACATGTGTTAAAATTTTGTTATAATTAGGAAAAGTATATCTAGAACATATATTAAAATTTATATTATTACGAAATCAAGATGTACTAAATAATTTGCAAATATAATTTAAAAAATTGTAATAAATATATCGATAATACAATGCAAATATTTTCTCTGATATTATTATTTTACTAAAGGAACATAAAGCGCACTAAAGTTATGTAATAACTATTATACAACGCTCGTATTTTCATACAATTAGATATGCAAAAATTATGATATACTTATAAAATATTATATTAATTTCTGACAAAGTGTTTGTAATTAAGTTTGATAGATTAAAGGCTATCATTATTTTGAAATAATGAAACAATTCTTTTACCTTTGGAACGCCTCCAGCTCTAATGTCGCTCACTTGACATAACTCTATAACATCACCGTCCTACGGAGGGGAGAAAGATAAGATAAGGATAAATGTATCTATTCAGGAGCGGTAGATCGCTAAAGATCTTAGAAAACACCTCGTTCTTTTATCCAAACCAAACAAAAGATAGTAAACGACGGAAGAAAAGCTCACCTTTCCCTCGCTCTGCCAATAAATAAAAAACCCATATTCGTCGACCTTGAACAGGCAATTCAGCTCGATTTCAGTATTATCTTTCTCCTCCGTCCAACGATCGAAGACGCAGCCGGTACGGAGTGCTTCCGGCACTTCGATCTGCCAGTTGAACTCGAACTTCTTCGTCATCTCCGCGACGTTCCACCAACTTCCGGCAAAGTCAGCCTAGATACGGCGTTTTCCGGTTCTGTCAATAGGATCAATATCAACATTAAAGGCATCGGAGTTTCTCGTCAGCTCTATCTTTCCTATATATTGGATGCTATCAAATGTTCCTTTGTTTTCGATATAAATCGCATGGTTTCTGTTTTGTGTCAAGGTTTTAAAAGATAGATATTTACACTTTTTCTGCTGTGTAAATTCGCTGATGAATTAGGATTGTAACTCGATTGTATTTAAGCGAGATATTATGCGTTCATATTACGGTGTTATAAATTTCTAAAGTTAAGCATCGATGTTTATTCAGTGCACAGAGTTTGCACTGTTTACACTTACTGTAAACATACCAACCGAATTTTTAAAAACATAATTGCTTGGTATAAAGACATACATGATGCAGGATGTATATATAATTAAGCCTCAAGAAATTATCATTAATCGTAGAAGAAAATTTGATTACAAATATGTAAAATTTTTATTCTAATAATCAGACGATCTTTGCACTGACACGTAATTCTCTATTTAGAATTCGTTTGACGCCGTATTTAGTTATTAGCCGACCTGTGGCCCCGATAAGTAACACATATACGTAATACTTCAATATAGCCATCTGAACCTTAATCGGGCATTAACCCCTCTGGAAAATGAAACACTAACGTTCTTTGACCTTTAATCTATTATAGTCTGTGACATGCAAGCAAACTCAAATTTTAAAATCATTTTTAAAAATTAGAAATAATAAAAAGGAATAAAAACGTAGATAAAAAATTAAAAAAAAAACAATAAAAAAGTTTTTTAAAATTATTTTAATTTTCTTGTGTGTTTATTTTTCTATAAATCTCAATAAAAATCTAAAAATTCTCATGCTATTTTGTTTCAAATACAAGAAATTCAACATTCGGTTACTTTTAGTATCAATTATACTCGTTATCATTAGTGTAATTTATGTTATTTTTTAAAATCATTTTGTACTCTTCTAAAGATAAATATGCAAACGTATCTTTACAGAAGATATTTTATTTAAAACTGAGCACAAATATATTTTTTCTGCAAAATTATATTCAGTTTTGTCTTGAATGCATTTTGCCAAGATATGTCTTTTTGTTTCTGAAAAAATAGAAATAGATGTGCACTTATATAAGTGGCGTTGAATAATTATTAATAATTATTCCATCTTTAAATTATAAATTCACCATCATATATTACCCCATCAGAAGTCTCATTTACATATTTTGTACTATTTTTCTTTCTCGTTATATATGATTTATACATAATTATTTTTATTTCAATAGATGTTTTTATTGTATAATATAGATTCCTTTTCCATTTTATATGAAGAAGTTTATAAAAAGCATTCTTTGTGTGTGTGTGTTTTTTCTTCTATCGCAGATATCAACCATTATTATTTTTGCGTTTTCTAACTAATTATGCCTACGGAAGTTAAAAAAATAGAATCTATATTGAATACTTTTAGCATTGGCGTAGAAAACTAAAAAAGTTAGTATAGAAAAGAAAACGTCATTGGACACTTTATATACTGAAAAAATATAGTCTGACTAAAATAGTTAAGTCTTCTTTTTACATACAACGTAGCGTTATGAAACGCTTTTTGACGATAAAAATAAATATCTTTTGTATATTTTTATGTGTTATACTTAACTATAGTTCCTCGTAAGAAAAATTGATATAACATGAATAACAATATAATTTAACATTTTTTTGTTTGATGCGCGCGCGTGTGTTGCGTATTAATTGTAGTATTTATTTAAAAGTCGGATATTCGTATTACAGTTTATCTTTTCCTTGAATCATTGGCTTTTGGATTTTGAATAATCGATAGTTCATCACGGTACAAAAGGCTTTCTAGCGTCGTTGCACCAATTAACCTTTATGACAAACCTGCACTATGTGGAACAAGGTACATGTGAATGCCACCAAGTGAAAATAGTCATATTTAAAAAAAAAAGTTTTGTTAAACATCTACACATCATAATAATATGCAGCAAATAATTAGAAATATTTTGTTAACAATAACGGTATAATTGTGAAAACTTACAATGTTAAGAGCGTCTCTTCCGAGTTGACTTGCTCATTTTAACTAGCGGCTGCACCTGCAACAAAACATATTTATAAACTTTAGTGCTATGCTTAATAATCAAAAGTTACTCTTTGTGTATTTTAATAATTAAAAACTTTAATATTTTCAGTAATGCAAAATATGTTTGTTCAACAAGTTTGTTTAAAAGTAGATTGAAATATAACATTAAAATAACACAGTGTACATATAATATATATGATTAGTAAGGTAAATCTGTCAAAAATCTCTCTCAAATATTATTCAAATAAAAATTTAAAAGTAAAATAAAATATGTCAACAATTTTTTAATTTTAAAGATGCTTGATTCAGCACACACACACACACACACATAAAATATGTCAACAATTTTCTCATTTTAAAGATGCTTTATTTAGCATACACACACATGCGCGCGCGCACTCGCACGCACGCACGCACTCGCACGCACGCACTCGCACGCACGCACTCGCACGCACGCACTCGCACGCACGCACTCGCACGCACTCGCACTCGCACGCACGCACTCGCACGCACGCACGCACGCACGCACGCACGCACGCACGCACTCACGCACACATACACATAAAGTCTTACATTCAATATGTAAAATCGTACATTCTTTTGTTCTACTAAAAAGAATAATTTAAATTGAAAATACATAATTGAAAATTAGAGTAGGAATTATGTAAAAATTATTACATGACATCAGAAATAAATAATATTTTTTTTACATAGTAAAATTAAGTTGTTACTTTATATGTGTGTAATTATTTCTCAAAAGAAAGAGTTTATAAAAAGATATAATTAATTATAATCTTCGTATGTATATTTGTATAAAAATATTATTTAACAATTTAATTATGCTACAATTATTATATTACAACTTTAAAACAATAATTAAAAAAAAATATATATATATAACTTACATATTTGTAGCATTATTTATCTAATTAAAAGTGTATATTTCTTTTCTTATTCTTAAACCATTTTTTACGTAAAATTTTTTTTATTTTTAATAGTCTTTTATCTAGAATCTCTAATCAATTTATAATATGCAAATAAACTTTATCTATTTTATACTTAAGTCTTTCTGAGAGAAATGCCAGAGCTGAAAATATATTCAATTGTTTCCAATTTGGTATGCCAGACGGCACTTATTTTCCGCATAGTTATCCACTCTATCCTATTAAGCAACGTGTTAATTATATCTACACGTGCTTTTCTGAAATAAGTCTCACTCTTCGATTAAATGGTCTAATCGATATCTCTATATAATTACGATAGATTTATGTAACAGTTTACGTAAAATTTTAGTAAAATGGAAAACCTAGATAATAACTTTCTTGTCACTAAGTCTATTCACTCAATGACGTAACTTGATTGTAAAATTATGGAACGCTTGTTATCGCTATAAATTGAAAAAGGGTAACACACCGATGACATAAAGAAAAATATTGCAACAATAGCATTTATTGTGTAAATTATTTAAACAATTTTTAATTTTTTTCTTAATTATAAAAAATAGATTTTTAATAAATACAAAAATATATAAATCAGTCTTACTATATTTCGTACAACTGTTAAAAAACGCATTAAAATATTTAAATATAAATTGAAAAATTTTTACAAAATTTTTAAACAAATAAAATATAGTTATAATATTTTATTGTTTTGATTAATGTTTTGATTAATAATTTTTAATTATTATTTTGATTAATATTTCTGATACAATTAATATATTAATTATTCTTTAAACAATTTTTATTAAATTTTTAAATTAATCAAAATAATTATTAATAGATAATTTTGGCAATTATTAAACTGTACTTCCTTATTACCCCCTTAGATTAAAAATACATTAAAGTAATTGCGAAGGGTAGAAAACAACAACGAATGACGTATTACTTCCAAGATTTTTATTAATAGGTGACATGGCGTTAACATTACATGTACATAAAGGCCATTTTAATATATCTTTTAATAACTTCAATCATCTACGTAGACACACTATATTGTACTTTTAAATGTATTAAAAGTAAATCAATGAATTGTAAAAAAAATGTAAAAAAAATTTCTTTAAAATATTAAAATTGTTATAATGTACAAAAAAATATAATATTTATTTTTTTAAATATTTAACAAATTTTTATTGTTTTCATTAATATCATTGATTATAATAATTCTTTAAACAGTTTTTATTAAACTATTAAATTGATTAAAATGTTTTTTGACAAAATTATTGACAAGATTTATTTAAAAATTAGATAGAATTAAATATAAATATTTAATTCTATCTAGAGAGATTATAGAGATTTAAGAGAGATTATATTGAGATATTTAATATAATTTATTGTATTTTTAATTTAATTTAATTTAATATTTAATGCGATAATATAACATTATTTTATTTTAAAATTTTTATTATCTGTTATCAGTAATAATATATATATTATATCAACGGATATCCCAAACTTTATCGCGACTTATCTTAATTGGTGCATCAGGAAATGGAAGCTACCGGACGCCATATTCCGCAGTTACGTACTACATATGTGTTAACATGAGAAGGCACTCACGATTAAGTATATATTTTTTATCATGGAGATACAAAAATATTTGCAATAAATAATTTTTATCTCCTTTGGAAAATAAATAATCAAAAAATTTTTATTATAACTAAATTATTCTTATTATATATTTAAATTACACAACATTATCAGTTTGTCATAGATTTTGCAATAATTATTTATTACTAATTATTAGTTACTACTAATTAGTACAAAATAAATTTATTTTACGGCTACAATTATTATTAGATTGTAGTCTAAATCTAACAATATATCACATTACACACAAAAAATAAAAATATGTCTATTTTTAAAAATTCGGCAATGACATATATTTCTACTGTAATAAAATTTCATTATATTTCTAAATCTAAAAATATAATATGCTCGGATTTTGAACTATTAATAAATATCGGCTTATGATTTTCAAACTGTGAATTTGAAGATAATTTAACCATGAAATTATCTCTGATAAAGCATCCAAGGTATGGCAATGAATCATAAAATCATAAAAGCAAGTAAATATTACGTAAGGAAATATATATATATATATATATATATATATAAGATTACTATATATGTTATTGTGTCAAAGTATTTCATTAGCATCAAAACTTTATAATATACATTTATATATAATTAAAACAATTTATATCTGAAAAAGTAAACACGCGAAATTCTAAAAGTTAATGCATAATCTTGCCAAATCACAAATTGCGACATTAACCGCAGCTTCCGAAAATATTAACCACATCTTCCCGGATGTTTTTTGGTTGTAGCGATATATATACTGTTGTCATCACGCTTCTACGAAGAAGGAAGAATTCAATTGCTGTCAGAGAGTTGCCAAATGATTAGTTGACATCGCAGTTTTGCTGTTACTGTCTACGTGCAACACATTAACCGCGAACAAATTTAGTATTATAATAACAATTTTCACAAAATATAAAATGTATACAAACTGCACTGACAGTGGTCATACAGTGTATGATATTGGGCGAAAAATATGGACGGTAATTTATGTTCACCGAGTGCAAACAAATGCCAACTATTAACGTGGGCGTTTGTAAAATGCACATAATCGACATGTAGCTCACAGTTACGCGTGGGCATATAGCACATGTCTATGTAAACACTGTGCGTATACTGATCGTATAAACAGACGAACGTTACGAAAATAAGTGCGATTTTCTTATTGATGTGCCGCTTCTTCTAACATCTGCAAAGTTAGACCTACATTTTAAAAATATGAAATAAATTATTAGAGTTCCAATACACCTCTCAAAGTGTTCTAAAAGTTGTGAATCGATTTTAGAAAAAGTTCTCTTATTTAAACCATTGTGAAAACGATTTGAAATAACGCCACGCTGCCCATTTTATAAAACTTACGTCTTTTTTTGTAAAAATTCATTAAAAATTAAAATTATATAAAATTATAAAAACTATATAATTATATTAAATTGTTTTAAAACATTTTAAAAAGTTAAAATTCTTATATAAAACATCGCAAAATTTGCCTTCAAATTTTTAAAATTATGTTTTTGTTATTTTAAATGACAGAATTTTTCCATAAATTAAAAACTTTTAAACTTGTCGAGAGCATATACGAGAACACATTTCAAAATTCTAATAACTTTTTTCACATTTAAAAAATGTAAGGCTAACAAAGATTTTTTTCTTTAGTATGATGACAACGCCCCTGACGTCTAGTATAATCCGTATTCTCACAAAACTGACCGCATTCATATTGTGATATATTTAACTTACCACAATCTTTATCGTATCATAATGCGACTTGTTAAACGCAGTATTACGCAGTAGCGTAAATATGAAAAGTGACAATAAAACTAAAGATAAAAAATCAGTTGTTTAAGATCATTCATGTTATTAGGTAATTAGGTATCCGAGATATCAAGGGCTCGGTAATTTTTTAATAGTGATAAGTTATTATTTAATATACATAGTACATCTAATTTGAAAATAACTGAAGATATTAAAGAAAAAATTATTTGTAAGATTAAAAAGTAAGTAGTATAAGTTTTATAACAAAATTTTTGTTTGTTTAGTTATAAATTTTTACTTATTGTTAATTTTGCATACTATTTCTAGATGTATAAAATGTTTAAAAGTATATGATTTAAAGATATATTCGTTTATTTTTACACAAGAGAGTGATTTATATTAATACGAACCGTAAACACGTGATAATTATGCGTATAGTCTTATAATAAAAAATACAAAAATTGATATATAATTTATATTAAAATAAAAATAAATTAACTTTATTTTTTATATATTTAATTTTGTTTTCTATCTCTATACTTCTCTATCTTTATACTTAATTTTTCTTGTAAATTTAATTTGTATCAGGATGTTTTTCTCTTTTACGTCAAATATAATATTATGAGCACATTTCATATCATCTGATATACTGCGTATATCCTGTGCATGTGACCTTTGTATCCATAGCTCCTGGAAATTTTTATCAAAATGTAAAACATAATTAAATATAGCATTTAATATTAGCATGAAAGCTCTAAGCTTCCAGGAATATAATGCACTTGTGATTGCAAATTTACAAAAATTTTTATGACTTTAATAAATAAAATATTACTAAAATTATTATTATTGTATATACGTTCTTATTTTGATTTTTAAGTAAATATTTTTGTTATTTTGTATACAGAGTGTCTCAGAATTCACGGACACGGAATTCACAACGTGATTGTCTGTGCCAAAAGAGGCAACTTTTTCCTCAGCAAAAATGTCGAGAAAAGTTATCATTTTTTGCTAGTTTTCAAATTTTGCTATTATATATCTCTGTAAGTAAGTCTTAAATAAAAATTTTAGTAAAGTAAACTCCATCTAAAATTAACTGTAAAATATAATTGTGTTAATCTTTTAATTCTACAAAGTTTGGTTTGTGAAAAACCCGTCTTTTTCAATTGCTTATAACTGGAAAATTATTGATCCCTCGACATTTTTGCTGAAGAAAAAGTTGTTTCTTTTGACACGGACAATCACGCTGTGTACTCCGTATCCGCGAATTCTGGGACATCCTGTATAAAAGATATTATCCAATCACATAAACTATTTCAATTATATAATCATTATGTATTGGGATAATTATTTTTCATCTTTAATTTATTTATTCTTTATAGTGTAATGCATACTTACACAATCTAAATTTCTCTTATTATTGATAAAAATCATCATATTTTTAGTAATAATATTATATCTTTATATATTTATAATTAAGATAATGATAAAGTCAACTTCAATAATAATTTAAAATAATAAATTAAAAAGTTTGAAAAATATTGTAGTAATAACCAAATGCATCTGCTCAAACCTATTAATAAAACATAAAAAACATCGATGCAAAATCGAGATTTTTGCAAGTCAAGATTTACATAACAGCAAAAAACAAAATATGTTAAACTATATCTACTATAAAATATCAGTTGCTAAGTGATCGTGATTGAATTATCTTGCGCAGATCAATAATTATATAATTGATGAATAATTTCCGGAGCTTTGGAGGTTAAATTATATTGTCATGACATTGACCGCTTAATAGCTCAATACATCTAATGGCCACTTTAGGCAGAATGAAAACGAACGAGGCTTATGATCTAACAATGTTCATTTTTAAAAAGCATATTTATATATTATATATTTATATTATGTATATGTCATATTTTTTAATAAAATATGTGGCAATAAATTTAATAGGAAATATTAATATAATGTTAACATTAAATGTATTTGCGTACTCATTTGATAGTCATGTTATAATAATATTTTTTTTATTGTTTGTACTTGTCTTTTTATTCTAATATTCTTTTTATAAATGTCATATAAATGTTATGCATTTTACATATTTGTAATATTATCGGTTCCAATTTTTATTTTGTATCTTCTTGTTTATCAATTCTATAATTATTTTATATAATTCTATGTAATATTATGTTTACAAATATAATATTAAAAATATTTAATTAATTCTAAGTTCAGACATCTTATCTATATAATTAGATTACAATAACTACATGTCAGTCACTGTGTTTTTTATTTGCAATAAAATAAATAAACGCATATTTTAGGAACATTTAAGTTATTTTAGTCTAAACTTGTGCGCGAATTAAAATTTATATAATAGTAGTAGAAAATTAAATAATGTTATATGTAATATTCTCTTCACAATTATATCTATCAAATGTTTTATCATACATTTTGCAAATTGCATTGCATTTTCTGACAAACAATAATTATTTTTTTATTAAAAGCCTAATAATAATTCTCTCTCTTATTCTTAATAATTTCAAGATAACACTCGATGAACTAAAAAGTAAAATATTTTAGCTAGTTTGTTAATACTTTTCAAACAAACAATACCACATAGCTTTGTTGTTGTTAACTGCAAAATTGTTGTGTCTTTCATTGATATCAGTTGCACAGCGATTTCGAATATACAACAGATAGCCTCTGATAAAAAAATGCATTATGCAACGTGTTTACGACCTTAATGTACCTAACGATGCACTCACATCGTGTTTGCATTCCACGTGGCAAGAGAAAACTGATGATTCGTGCATTATCGTCGAAATTTATAAACGCGTTTTTCTTGGATGCGATTCGTTGAAAAACTATAAATATTTCAAGACACATATAATTTGATATAAAAAATATGCATTTTGCGAATGCAGTGCAAGTACATACATCTTGTGCGCCATTATAATTGAATTGAATAATTGCGCTAAAGTTTCCTTCAAGTTGTTGTTACGTTTTTGTGACAGAACTATTATAAAAAGTCCGTCGTGTGTTTATTACCATACAAACAGATAAGAAGAGAAGGAGATAATTTTTGAAAGTAAAAGTAATATAAAAATATTCCTGATATATGATTCAATCATTAAAACTCAACAGAAAAACGCTGACATTTTATGTATTGCATCTTCAACGCAATTTGTATAAACACACATATATAAAGACTGATGGTGAGTAAAATCAATTCCGATTTATTGCAAATTATTAATAAAAATAGAAATGTATCCATCATTGTAATTCAACGTTTTAATGAAACTTCTGCTTCGTTTTTTGCTTACAAAACGCACCTGTAATTATATCTATTATATGTATATTATAACGATCCTCGGACTATTGGACTTCACTTTAGATAAACACCAGGGTTACGAGATTACGAGGAAATGCCAATATTACGAGAAGAATATGAGAGGTATTTACGACATGTTTCTTCTCAACAAGTGCGTCGATGAATAATAATAAATCCGGGAAGTTGAGATCAGGTGTCAGCTCGATGATCGAGATTCGACCTGGCCGCGCGAGCAAGTATCGTAAGCGACACCTTTTCTCCCGCTCTCTCTCTCTCTCTCTCTCTCTCTCTCTCCATATCTCATCACCGCAAGCGGCGCCTTCGGGTTCCCTTGACCTCGAAAATCCCTCAGGAAGTCTTGCAGTCAGGGTCGTGTCTCGTTGTTCCATTACCACCACCTCGCAATCTTACGCCTTATTTGCGACTTATCTCTCGCGGCGATAGCACGGCATTGCTAATTAGCAAGTCGTCGTCGTCGCCTGTAACTGCGCTCGCTCTGTCGCAAATATGTATGCGTAGTCGAATGGCGCATAATGCGTGTACATCGCAAAGCATACATAAACGACACATACACTTGTGCGAGTAGTGACCATCAAAGAAGTAAGAGAAGGTAAAAATATAGAGCGAGAGAGAGAGATAGAGAGAGAGAGAGAGAGAGAGAGAGAGAAAGAGAGGAAGAAAGAAGAAAAGAAAGAGAGAGAAAGAACAAATGGACGAGGACCGCGTGGCACTGCACGTACATTGTGAGTGTGTGCGTGTACAGTGCGTTTGGTAGATAGTCGCTAAACGATCGGAACATTTTTTTTTCATACTTTGTTTCCCTATTTCTCGTGGAGATCGTTTTAATAATAATTGATATTATAGATTACATAGTAGAACGCTTTAATCTACTCAGAGAAAGTGAATTACAAGCGCGGTCATCTTCCATCGACCTTCGTAATAGTCTAAGTAATTAGTGAGCGTGGTTAATACTAATTAAGTAGGAAACGATAATGCATTTGGTACATGGCGCCAAGCTCATTATTCTGGTACTATATGTAACAAATTACGCGCAGAGCAGTAAAGCAAGGTGTCATTTAATTTGGAGTACTCGTCGTTCTGATGAATAAAAATATTGGTTTATACTTCCATGAGCATATAATGTTGATAATCAATGTTTTATATTATTTCAAACAACAATAATTAAAGAAAAACGATTGCATTTATTATTGAATACAACAAGAAAAATCTGAATATGTCTGAATATCTACATATTGAATTGTAACAATCGAGAAATTTTTTAATTTAAGTGACAGTAATCATGGATAGATTTTACAACAAAAAAACTAAAAAAACGCGCATGAAAAATAAAAATAAAAAAATATATGTAATAATAAAATGCAAATGTCAAAAATCTTAAAAGTTTGGAATAAAGATTAATCGGTGCGATACGTGTACGTGCTAAAGACGTGCACGCGTGACACGTCTCGTGACCGTGCTCGGGAGCAGACATCGGCGATGTTGATTGTACACGCGCGCATATTCGCGAGCACGCTCTCACGCGCGTGTGCACCTTGCCTCCTCGTCCGTCGGAATTCTTGCAACACGAAATTAGCCTTACCGTTCAATCGGTTCCCTGCCTTTGCGTAATTATCCGTCGAACGATGAAAACGACAGCGGCTCCTCGGTCAATGAGTTCATCCTCCGAGGAAGCTTCGCGTATACATCAAATGTTCACACGTGCGTCGAACATTCCGCGAAGAAACGGAAGCAACACCCGGACGCGGACGTCTATGCGTGTAATGTTACGGTCCGGTGCCGGACGTCTTCCAGACGCAACGGAAGAAACTGACGCTGCCGTCTCTGTTGACGGGCACACCAGCCGCCTGGCTCGATACCGTCTCTTTCCCTTGCGCGCATGTGCCGTCTGTGACCGTCATTCAGCTTCCACTGCGTCTCATCGGCAAGAACGAGATCTGCTAAAGCCATTACATCACGAGCGTAGAATGTATCGTACACTCGGCGTCAATAATGCTTTTTCGCACTGAAGATAAGTAGCTCTTTCAGGTCGAATATAATAATAGTTAGATACATTGCGTTAGATATTTGCATTATTATTGTTAGCTCAAGAAAACTCTCTGAAAATCTTCAGGATCTTTTAGCAGAACTTATATTATAATGTCGAAATAAACATCGAAGTCAATAAAAAAGGTAATTAATCAATAGAGAAAATCTAATAAAGAAAAGGAACCATCTCTGCCTCCATTAATATATCTATCTCTCTAATCAGGGCTGTTTTTACATAATCTTTAATATTACACGAATGATTTGTTTCCAGAATTTGAATAATTCTGCCAAGAAATAAGTGACGTTTGTCTGATGGCGATCCAGCTGCAAACTAAAATTATATCTCCAAATTAATCTTATAATAATTATTTACTACTTACATAATTAATATATGTTTTTCTATTTCTTTTCCTTTTTTATATTTGTGGACAACACTTTGTGATTTAATCTCTCCTCCGTAAACATTAGAGCTGTCGAAGATACACACTCCGAAACATTGTCCGTTTCTTCTTGACCTTTCTTAAACAATCATAATACTTAAATACTTAAACATGCCTAGCTAATTTGATCCAAAAAAACCTGGTTCAGGCGAGAAAGCATTATTGACACTGAGTGTACCGTCATAAATACTTCTCGGAATATTCCGGCGATCGAACAATTCAAACTACTTGAACTTTTGGTTTAAATCTTAAATTGTTTAACTTTGAAATTATATTTGAACTTATATGTATGCACACACACACACACACACTAATATATGTATGTATAATATATATATATATATATATATATATATATATATATTATACGTGTGTGTATACATATGTATGTGTGTGTGTGCGTGTGTATACAGGTTTATTATATATAATAAATGTTACAATAAAATATATTTTGTAATAATTAATATTGCGTATCAATATCACATATTAATAGATAATGATAAAATAATATTTATCAGACTTTTCTTCTCACTTTTCTGAGGGAGAAAATTGATTGCTTCTCTTTAATTACTGAAAGAAATTATTTGCAGAAATTAAAATGTATAAAATATAAATAAAAAATGTTTTGCTATATAAGCATTCAATTTTCTCCCTCAGAAAAGTGAGAAGAAAAGTCTGATAAATATTATTTTATCATTATCTATTAATATGTGATATTAATGCGCAATATTAATTATTACAAAATATATTTTATTGTAACATTTATTATATATAATAAACCTATATACACACGCACACACACACACATACATATGTATACACACACGTATAATTTACATTGAATTTTAATTTACATTACGAATGTGTCGCTGTGACTTACATATTCCATTTAGATTTATATCACATAGATAATAAAACCGACTAATCGATGAAAACTGCAATATATTTTTGTTTTCTTTATAAGCTTAATAAAAACTGTACCGAATAAGGTTCGTTGATGATGAGACAATCCGAAGAATTAGAGATTAGAGAACAAATACAAAAACAAATGTCAGACAGTCTTTGACCTAACATTAACTTTTATAATACTGATAAGTAAACTTGCTTAACACGCGTGATATGTATAAACAAAAATATCTAAAAGCATGTATTTTAGAGAGAGCACATCTTAATCGCGTTCCAATGTAGAATGAACTCGTGAGTCATCGAATAGAAATATCTCACTTCAAATAGCGCAGACAAATCGTAATAAGCGTAAATAAACAAGTCATATCTAAAAGAGCTATAGTAATGAAAATAATAGTAGTAACGTAGAATTATATCAAATGAAACATGATCAGTTCTGTTAGACGAGGGTGAAAACGTCTGTAATAATTAGTATTATCTGTAATGATAATTACATATAATTTCATTATTATAATTTATCACTTATCCAATGTGTTATCTCTTACCGTCATAGAAAGTGTTTAAAATAATCTTGATTGATTTTTGAACACTTACATCTTCATATTTGAATATTTTATTGCATCAAATATTTTTGTTCTAATTCGAATATCAACTTGATCGATTCATCTATAATATTTATACTTTATTTTTACGCGTGCTATATAAGCGTTCAATTAACGAAACGAACATATAATAAGATCCCAATAATGCTACTAAAAATAATACAATTTCTTAATTTTGATACATGTAAGAGAATGACGCAAAGTATATTGATATTAACTTATGTAAGTCGAGATGTGATTGTTAAAAACGATCAGCCATATATGATTAAATTTTTGATCAAGTGAGCTCGATAGACTCAGAGATAACAATGACATTACCAACCGTTTTAATTGTAAAATAAGAAACATGAACGTTTTATCATACCAAAACACTATTTATTATCGATAATGGAAAGTTCTACAAAAACTAAAATATATAATAATGACAATATTATATTATAAAATTAAAAAATTAGGATTTAATTAAAAAAATATTTTATAAATGATTTGCTAAATAAATAAATAAAAAATAATGTTGAGAGAAGAAAAATAAAACATACACACGCAAATAAATAACCAACGGTGTTGAAAAAAATAACATACAAATATTTTTTTATATAATAAATTACTATTTATATTAAATTATTTATATTTATATTACATATTATTTAGACTTATATTTTTATTTATGTTTATTACTATTATATTAAATTATTATTTTAACATTTCGCAAACTTATACATATACGTATACCGACTTAATAAAATTTTCTTTCTCGAGTAACTGTTTTTCTTCGTAGTAGTCTATAGTTATCAATTAGGTATACTTATTACTTTTTACTTTGACTGTTACATTTTCTGATACAGTGTTAACAAATTTTTTATAGTATTATTTTATAGTATCATAAAGTTGGCTTAACAGTTATTGTTACTTCGTTGATGGTAAAATTATATTCAAAGAGATGAGTCATGATTAGACAGAATGTACGACAAATACATCTTTCATGAAGAAAAGTGTGTAAAGTACAAACCAATAAATAATACATCATATTATTTATCAAAATAAATTCAAATAAGTCAAAATAGTATTTTGTACAAAATTGTATTGCACAAAATTATAACAATTATGTGACATTTAAGCAACAGTTACCGATAAATTTTATGTATATTAGTTAATAAAAAATTAAAGACTAAAACAAATTTAATTTTACAAGTGCTTGTAGATATATTTATAAATCATATTTCTTGTTTTTATCTAATGATGAATAATAATCAAGACTGTGTTATCATACAATCCTTGGACAAGAAAAACGTCTGTTATCATGCGAGGCTGCGTGGAAAGGAATAATATATTTGCGCTCTCTGTGAGAAAGTTTCTACATAAATCAATGGTTTTTTAGTCGGTAAATTGCACGTTTAGAAACAATATCCACTTGATAATGTGTTTGTAATTTGTATACAACTATAAATAATTGGATATTCGTTAAATATATAAATTTAATAAAAGTAGAAATAGTTTTACTTTATATTTTAACAAGTTTATATAATTTTCTTTTATTTAAATATATTTTCTACATATAAAATAACAAATTTTGTAGATAAGCCAAGTTTATTATTGTTTCTCAGGAATACTTAGGAATAAAAAATTAGAAATATAACATTTTTTTCAGAAAACTAAAAAATTTTTAAAATTATATATAATAGTTTACACTAATATACATACTAATTGTAAGAATAAGCAATCTTATATCAGTATTAATAATCAATATTAATAATAAATAATCATATATTTCTTAAGTTGAAATATTTTATAAATGTGGAAATATTTTATAAATTATCAAAGCAGATATGGCAATACTCATTCAAAGTAGAAATTGAAACAAAATTCTCAAATTGCGAAATAACTCAATTTCTCGTATCAAAATATTACAACAGCAAATTAAATATTTCTGTTTATAAACTTTTGTGTCCCATGCTTTGAACAGAAGTTATTTGTACAGAACAAGTTGTTATTAGTAAAAATGCTAGTCCGTCAAATAAAAGAAATGTTCTTTAAATATTTATAAATCCTTGCACAATACCTATGTAGGGGAAAGTGAGCATGAAAGAGCCATGTTTTGAAAGAGATACTTTCATTTTTTTGGAAATTTCTGAGCGCATTTCAAAAAAATGTCAAATTTTTATGAATGACAGCCATCTAGTGTTGCTATACAAAAACTAAAACATCTTTGAAATGCGTTCAGAAACTTCCAAAAAAATGAAAATGTCTCTTTCAAAACATGGCTTTCTCATGTTCACTTTCCCTTACTCCATTGAGTTTGATAAAAAAATGTAATCAATGATTTCTCTATCATAAATGCTTCGTAAAGTTATGACTATAAACTCGCCGTCAGTTTGAACTATAGTTCATAGTTAGCCGGAACTTGGTGGAAATCGTATATCATCGATTTTGCACAATTCCAATGCAGTCACTTCAAGTTTTACCAGCAATATATAATATGATTTTGGAAATTTTGATAGCTTCCAGATATGCTTTGTCAAAATAAGACATTAATTTATAGAATATCATATCTTTAAATTTATGCAAAATATTAAACTTTTTATCTCATTGTCATATTAATACATATAATAAAATACATGTGACTTTAAAATGAATATTTATCTAATTTTTACAATATATAATAATAATCTCTTTATTTTAGTATTAAATAGCTCTTGGCATCCTATATTTTCTAAACGCAGATAAAGTTAGATAATACTAGACACAAATAATACTAAATGCCTATAATATTAGATGTAAAATAAAGAAATAAGAAAAATAGAGAGAGAGTGAAAGGAAAGATTTGTATTTATTTTATCTTACATTTGTATATTGCTTTATATATTAATTCTATTTAATTATTTAGTTATTTTTATTGAACTGTTTATTATATGTGCATATTAACATAGATTGCAATTTTTATACAATATTTTGTATCTTTTAGATAATATAAAATTAGCAAATGTTTGGATATTTTTATTAATATTGCTAGATTTTAATATTTTTAAGTTTTAATATTTTAATATTTTTTTGACTACTTAAACTGAATAACAGCTTATGTCATTGCTTAAGATAACTTCTTAAACTGAATGTAAAAATTCTATTTAGAAAGTCATATTGGGATATGTGTTTATGGATGAAATTTAAATTCAAATGCAGCTGAAAACACACTTGGTCTATTGAATTGCATTGTGTTCGACATTATACCAAATGTTTACACGTTTTTGCATTTTATATCGAAAAGGGAAATTTTGTTCGTGATCCACATATCTTATATCTTATATATACTTTATATAATGTTAATAAATTGCTCAAAATTCAAATAAATGCATATTTATATAAAACATAATAAAAAATCTAATACTTCAGAGTTTAGTTACATAAAACGTATATAATATAAAAAATATATTGTATAATATTATAATATTACATATATATATATTATTATTGTATATATTGCATATACTTTTTACATTATTTACATTTCATGTAAAGAGTCTATAATTTTTTTTATCGTTAAACTTCTCACTCAAAAGAACGTTAGACATGCAACTAATTGTTATATTTCTCGTATCGCATACCTCATAAACATCTTCGTAAAATCCAACACTCAATGAATATTACACAGATTGCTCACAAATATAAATGTTATTTTCTTACCATATTCTTGATTACAAAGATTGTATTTCTTGTTTGTCTGCACAGTATTACATTAATTTGAGATAAATCCTTGTTGTTGCGTTGGTCTGCACTTTATTACGTTAATTTGCTATATCCTCGTTGCGTCTAATAAAATTTAAATTCAAATTTTAGATGTTTGTAGAGCTTGCACTTTTTAATGTATAGTATACTTATTATAATTTAGTTGCATAAAACATAAACCAAGCTTTATTAACACAAAAGTTATATAATTATTAATAAATAGTAACAAGTAGAAAATAAAACATCATAAAACTTTGCAAAAGGGTTAAATATTCTAATTACGTCAATACTTTCATACAGTAATATTTTAGACAAAAGATATAATTTGGCAAATATACAATTGGCTCAGAGAATCTCTAAGTAAAACTATCAAAATTAAAAAATTTGTTTACTATTTATTTGCACACTTCTGCTTGCAGGTATCTTGTACACAATTTTGCTTACATTAATATTTTATATAATAGTATTTTTAAGAAAAGATATAATTTGAAAAACATACTATTCTCACAACTGTCTCGGGGCTTTTAATTCTGCCGAAAAGAGAAAAGTAGAAATAAAATAAACTACCAAAACTTAAATCAAAATGGAATGGTTTTGCGTATGTGTGGTTGCATACGCATACATATTAAGTGAATCATATTGCTATGTATTTATAGTGCTTTATAGTGCTTCGTAAAATGGTATCATATTTTATATTTGCAGCATAGTGTACTATTTTAAGAGAAATTTTTTAAGATCGTATTTTATTTATAGTTGCATCTCTATTCGCATTTTCTCGTTGCATAATAATATAATTTTAATAATAAAAAAAAACGCGCGTCAGTCAACGAAATAAAGTTTAAAAGAAATAAATATATAATAGAGCTAGCTGTTATTTATTTTATTTTATTTAGGTGGTATCTTACTTAAATACACTGATTTTGTATTTTTTATTAATTTCCAAATAGTAATTCTATAAATGATTGCTTTTCTAATATTTCAAAATTTCATAACTACATTTTACCTACTATATTTTTAATTATGCGTTGATTAATTTTGATAAAACTGTTGCAGCTCTCTTAAAACGTGCATATGTATGGATTATGAAATCATTCAAACGTTAATCGAATGTTTAATATTTAATGTTTAAAATACAAAAATTATACATGATTTTTACAATATTTTTACTGAAATAACACATAAATACCAGAGTTATACATCAAAATTATTTAATACCATAGGCAATATTTATAAAACATTTTCTGAAAATTTTGACAAAAAAATACTTTGACAATATAATATTATGAAAGATACTGAACCGATTAAATAATAACATTTGTTAAATAAATGAATTAAACATTTTGTTAGATTGTTATAAGCATTTATCATCTTACAAATGTCATTGCATGTTTCATACTAATCTTCCAGTAGTGCTTTCAATAGTTTGGTTTACATTTCCAAATTTTTATAACTCTTTTCTTATATTTCCTGAGAATATATTTAATTTCTCGTCAATTCTTATAATTTTATATAAATATTTAATTAAAATATGGATAATTGTGATAAGGTTTCCAGAATATTAGATGTATTGTATAGGAGATTCATTCTCTTATAATATAAAGATGTTGTTTTGCTAAATATAAAAATTTTTGTTTACACTTTTTGTCAAAAAATTTTCTCTTAATATTTATTATTTTTTGATGAATAGAAAATTTCTGTTAAACTAATTTATTTACAGTTCGCAGGAAGCGTAAAGTTATTATTATTTATTTTGTCGTACTTTCTTTTTTTTTAGCCACGAAACTTTTCTGCCTGTTGTCATTGTTAAGTAATTCATTAGCTTTTCTATATTTCCTCCAGTTAAGATCCACAGCAATAAAGAACTTCAATAGAGCAGTTTCGAGAATCACGTTTTCTCTTCTTTCCAACAAGTACCCTACACGGATAAAACGTTCCTTAATAGACGGGAAAGAAAAGACGAGCTCGATTGAAAATTGAGATGACAGACTTTTTCGTTATATTGCTGCATGCACGTTATGGATTCTCATCGGGCAAGTTCAAGATAGCTTGAGATCGAACGACTTTCCAAAGCGGGACGTAAGTGTCATGCGGCTGTTCGTAAACTGGTTTATAACCTGATGATGCATTTATGTGAGAAGCTGACACTGTTGACTGATCTATTTTATTAAAGTATTTTCAAACAAATATGTATATTATAATTCTTTGATTATGTAAATTTTTTGCATATATGTAACATATATGTAAATAAACAATATTTTTCTAAAATGTTATACATCTTTACAAAAATAATCATAATACCTAATCATAGCATAGTAAAAAATTACATATTTCTTTCTCATTACAAGTCGGTTTTTTTCTTTTCTTTCCTTCTCTCTTTCTCTCTCTCTCTCTCTCTTCCTAAAAATTATATATTATTTAAAACAGAAAATTTTTACTTTTAAGTAATTATTCTCAATAATTATTTTTTTAATAACTATTTTGTTTAACTTTGTTTATATTACCGTTTATAATATTATTTTAATACCGTTCAAATAAATTGCGAATGTCAAAATGTTAGTGGAATGAAAGATAACCGTAATATCTTTGTCGCATTGTTTGAAAATGCATTCTTTGTTTCTCTCGCATCGTTTTTCCGGCAACGACAGACGTCACATGCATGGTCACCCGATTTCGCAGCATTAATTAGAAGATACGGCAGATTGCGTCGGTGAACAGAGGCTTACGGCATGGACAATGACGTATAATCGGCCAATTTCGTTCGTGGCGAAAACGTTCAATTAAATACTTCGTAAATCACTATTGTCACATATAGGTGCAGACTGACGATAAAATTTGCAATTTCTAGCGTGTCACTAGTGCGAGGCGAAACTTGCGCAAGCTTATTTGGCGTGAAAGTACGAGTAAAAATTAACTGCGTTTTTCTTGTGCTCTGTACGAGATGTGCTCGTTAGAAAACGTCCAACTATGTAGTATTGATTAATTTTTTCTGTATTGCATTAATATGACTATTTAAACGATTATTACAAATACAAAGCATGAGATTATATGGCATTATAGAATTATCACAAACAAACGAACATGACGCGAATTACATTTATGTCGCTATATAACTAATTGAAATTTATATAATTTTAGCTGCGTTATTGACATGACAATATATATTTAATAATCTATTCTTTAACTTTTACCAAAAAAATGTAAATATAAATTATATATATTAGCTTATTGTATATATACGGAACAATCAATATTTTTTATAATTGGTTAATTTTTAATTCAATACATGATTTATATTAGTATAATATGTGTATATATATGTATTCAAAATACATGATTTTGCATGCAATTATAGCAATGTTTTGCTTTATAAATTTTTTTCTTGTAAATGACGTGATGGGATAAATTCTAATTGAGCAAATTAATCTTCGATAATTTATTTGGATTTTCTATATACCGCCAATTTGGTCGCCAATTGATTCGATTCGAATGTCGATATCGTGAAACTAAATTAAATTTTCTGGTTGCAAATATTGAAATACATTGAATCAAATAAAAACACATTAATGTTTGTTAAATATTAGCGGTATAATGGAACAAGTCGCGATTTAAATATTAATATTTTATATTTGAGACTACATATATATATAGTGTAGTAAATATACATATATATATGTAGTATATATTAATTATAATAATAAGAGAAACGCACTATATATATTTTTAAGTTATCAAGCTTTCTATAAAATTATTATGCCATAAGAAATATTCACAAGAAAAGATCCTTTTTAAAAATAATTACATTAAAATATGGCAATCATAGTTCATAAAATTTTGTTTTAAACGAGAGAGCATTACATTTTTATTACAGATATTACTTTTTCATCTACTTGCAAGTTAGAATCATTCATAAAGCCAGGAACATTTCATAAATGGAATACATTAATTAGTATCGCGAGATAATGTTAATATATGTCGCGCAAAAAGCCTTTCATGGTGCTTTATAATCATGTGTGATAATGCTCGTAATATCTTTCTCAATTATTTTCTTGTTTTTCGCATCTACTTTGTCTCTAGAAAGCTACATTTATCTGCAAAAACAGATAATAAATTGCTTTAAGCATCTAAGTAAATACTAGTTTTAAAACTAAATTCGTGTAAAGTTGAAAACTGTACAGTTTTAATAAGTTAACAAATTTCCAATGTAAAAGAAAGTTTCTGCAAATCGCTTGCAGACAAAGATTGAAATTATTATTCATTCCGGTTTCTATTTGAGATAAATTGAATACGCAACAGTGAAGAAAAGAAAAGTTTTTAATATTTTAACTAAACTTAAAATATAATATAAATATATTTGTATGAGAAATTAATCTACAAGATATACAATTATATAGAGAATAAAAAAGGATTTGATCAGAATACTTTTAAAAATTGAAATATTATAGTACAATGTATGGTAATATACGGCGTTAAAAAAAAACCTATATTTTATTTTTATCTTTCTCGCCAGAAAACTTACCAGTCGTGTATGTCTACAAAATATCCCTTTCTAATATTTATTATAATAATAACTTTTTACTTATAAATATAATATTAAAAATACATATTAATATAGACAATAGACAGTTTGTGAATTTAATTATTATATTATTATAAATTATCCTATTTCCTAATATCTACTAAAATTCCTAATATCTAATAAAATTTATCTACAACTATGTTCTATATATTATTATATAAAGGTAATTCTATTTTAAGATTTATTAATCAAATCTATTTATTTATATGTTAACCTTTATTTTAAGGAAAAGAAATTTAGTTGATAATCTATAGTGGCACATTTTGGGAAAATATAAATAGAAAATAATATGTGTGTGTGTGTGTGAAAAATTGGGATAGATAATGAAAATTAAAAATTCTATTATTTTCATTAAAATAACAAATATAATATTTGAGCACACATACATACACACACTCCCATATATACTCACACATAAAAATCTTTTTATATAATATATAAAAAATAAAAAAAAACAAACAAATAAAGTAGAAGATTTAATATAATTTTTTTTCATTGAATATGAATTTCATTATTGTTTGAAACATTTTTCTCCTCTTCTTTCAAGACAATAATCATTAAAACTGCAAAAGCAATGCTATTGATGATACTTTTGAACTATATATACATATACATATAAAGGCAATAATAATAGAAACCTTCGACCTTATTTCATTCTCGCAGCCGTATATTTTGTAACAATCTAAATGCACGGAACGTAACATGCAATTTCAATTTGCTTGAAAGCCTTCATAGTAAACTATAGTATTGATTGCTAGTTCAACTGAAAACACAAAATCCACAAAACACCTGCCTATTGAAAATTCACACGTTATAAAATATATTCCCGTGTAATTATAATAATTATTTATATTTATCTATAATTGTATATTCTTTAAGTAATTATAATTATTTATAACTAAGTCACTATAATTTTTATTAAGTTTTTATATTTTATAAATCTATATAAAAAATATAAACTTATAAATAATCTATATAAAAAAAGAAAATATAAACTTTAACAGGAAACAAATCAATTGATTGAGCACTCCAATAGCACATAAATCATTTGAAATTTAAAACTGTCAATTCGCTTACTATTTAAATTCTACTACTTACAATTTCTTTTATATGCATATCGTTACTTTTAATGCGAATCTTTCAGGTTTCTCTGATATGCGCGAGTGAAAACATGAAAAAAAACTTGTGACTATTTTGATGAATGTATCAAGAGTACTGCTGCTCACTTTTACGATTTAAAGCAAATATTTTAAGAGATGGTCGTAATATTTTCCATAGCGGATTCTTAACTCAGTCGACCTTCGACAAGAGGTAACGTTTTAGTATCCTCGAGCAACCCTCATGAGCGCGTGAAATACGATCGTCTTAAAGTTTGTACTTGGCAACGGGGTTCTGCATATCCGTTGAATTTCAAAGAAGCATAGCTGTAAAAAAGCAATAAAAATTAAACTAATGTAGTCTCTGAGATTGTATATGAACGCAAATTACAAAACGGCATCTCTTTCTAAATAAAATTAATGAGCCCTACATTAAAAAAGTTTGATAATTCGTTTTATAATATCCTAAGAGAGACAGCAGCAAATGCTTCTTCAGTTCTTTTAGTTGAGAAACTTTATTATATTTATATAACTGTGGTTTTGTTTCTATTTCACATTTTATTTTACATTATCTTTTAAAACAGTAAATTATTTTTCTTTACTTTTCGGAAAATATATTTGACAAGATATGTGGTGTACTTCATATGTGTATGTAATATATGTATTATATATACATATATGTATTGCCACCTTCTTATGTAAAATATAATAACTTGTCTTTATAAAATAAATTATAATATAAGTTATAAATGTGTATAATAATATATGTGTATGTTTATGCAACACAGATATATAATAATTTTCTTAACTTAACTTTTTAATAATAAGAATTCTAAAAAAGAAAAGAAAACAATCAAACGTACTAACTTTAATCATAATTAATTTTAAATATTAACAGAAAACTCATCATTTAAAGAAAGACAAAAGAAATGAAAGGTAATTTAAATCTTAATAACAAGAGGTGATTTTCATCTTAAATAATATATTTTGTGTAACTTTATTCAATTTTTTCTCTCTTTTTAATAACACATGCTCCTTTTATTTAAATTTAAATTATAATAATGATAAATTACATTTTCTAGAAAACTTTAAATTAATTAAAAAATGATATTAAATTAAATTAAATTAAATTAAATAAGTAAATTAAAACTCTAAACGTTATGTTATATTCAGTAACATTTTAAAATTGTAATTTTTCAATAGAATTGTTTAAAAATAATTATTTAAATAATCAATCTTTAATTATCGTAATGCGATAAAAGTAAACATGTTTCACAGAGTAATGATAATATCAGGGAAAGCAGAAACTAATCTTGTTTTTTTAATTCAGTAAAGAGTAATGTGTAAGTGTGCGTATGTGTCTGTATGTAGGCACATGTGCGTGTATATGTGTACGTATATATGTGTGGAGAGAAGGGAAAGGGAGGATTGTCTTTCTGGTTTACTGAAAGAAAGCGATAATCCACAACTACAAGGCTGGGAATAAGCCATGTTGAAATGATAGCTTTTTCGTGCGGTACCTTTTCGCTTAAAAAAAAAGAACATATATATTTTCTTTTTCTTTTGTCTGTTTCTCATTTTCCAGTTCTGGAGTCTCGCAAAGTACATTTCATTTCTTTCGTCTCACCCGATTTGTCTTTAGGTGAAAGTCGAAGAAGCTAGTGGGAAACGAGTTCCTTTGAGATTACATTCTTCGTGCTGTAATTCATTCATCTATCTGTAAAGGACAAGCTTTTCAATTGGCCAATTTTTCTAGGAAGAACCTCTAAATGAATTTTATTTCTTTTTGCAAGTGCACTTATTGTTAGAACAATGTAGTAAACATAGTTCTTTTTTAGTGTCTTTTACTGTTGCTTTTCTTCCTAATTCTTATTCGTATAAAAAATAGATTTATCAATTATTTTAGATTTTTATACATATCGGAAGAATTCCAAACTTTTTCAATAAGAAGTAAAATATATATGTATATATAATATATAATGTAATTGTATATATTAAGATATTATAAAATCTAACACAATTTTTGTTAATTCTCTGTATATAATATATAATTAGAAAATTATTTAACATATTTAAAAATCTTTTGCAGAAAAATTATAATAATTTCAAACTTATAAATAGTATATATTACAATGAAAGAGAAAGACATTTAGTACGTATTTTATCAGACCAGTCTCAGATTGGCAATGGAAGGGCAAGAAACTAGAAAGATCTCATCAATCCTATATAAGACCGTTGATATCCATCACATACACTTACTACAGTTACTAATGCTCAATGCTTAATCATTAAAATTCGCGAAAATTATAATTAATATATCAGACCTTTAATTTTTAAAACAAAATAAATAATAGAAAAGAAAAGAAAGTTTATAATAAAACATAATACTTATATAAAAAAACGATTATTTATAATGTGCCATACGCGAGTCTTGGTGAGCCTGTGAATCTAAATATCGCCACAAATGTCATAAATATCGTCTCCGTGTTCGTAATATTTCTAACCTTGAGTGCGTTCTTTTTTCAGATTATCCTCGTGGCGATAATGGCAGTAACTGGGGCGTACAAAAGCAAAAGAGATATTTCTTTTTTCAATGCGGACATCACATCTCATCGCAAACCTTGTTCGCGAAATTTCTTTTTTGATCAATCTCAATCATTTATCGACAAGACGATCGAGCAGCAAACTCCGCCTATTAGAGCAGTGAGAGATCAAACCATCAACCAACAAGCTCTTCACTATCTGCCCTTGAAGGATCACATTATCTATCCGCCTGAGTTTCCAATTCTTCGTAATCAACCGTTTAGACAGAATTCCTTTACAATAACGTCGTTTAGAGATAAACCGTTGTACACAGACGTAATATTAAAAAATCAGGAATTGCGAGGAGAACGAGAGGTTCTCAAAGACAATCCTTTCATCGGACAATCGCTTACATCAAAGGAAATCTTTGAGAGACAATTCCCAACATATAAAAGCCAAACACCGTTTAAAGAGCAATTGTTTACAACTGAGAGGCCATTTAAAAATTTACATTATGAACAGTTACCTTCAAGTGAACAAATATCGTCTCTGAAGCAACCGACTTTCGTCGAATTTCCTTCCATCTCCAATTCGATCAAGTTCGATCAAGATGAGTCTTACAACAAACTAATCAATTTGTATGGACGACATAAGAATGTACAAACTTCGTCCAATAAAGGATTTTCGATGTACACTAAATACGGTAAATTCATATATGTGACACATATACATACACTATTTCAATATTAGAATTTTTTAAATGACGTTATGTCAGCAATTTTATTGATGAATTTAATGTTCTCTTTTTAAAATTTTTAAATTCAACTGTCGTTAAAATTGTTTCACTAGAAATTCAATATTGAATTTTTGACTAAAACATGAAACGGATTGTTAATTGAAGCATTGATCAAGCTTGCCCTTCATATTTTAATCTGATGATCATATCACGTAAATTATTTTTTACAACAAATTTTATTCTTTTAAATTGTATTTTTATTACGCGTGACATGATATCTATTGACATGATATCTTTCTATTTGATATGTGTATATACGTTCGCGTGAGTTTAAAAAATAATACCTCTTTAGAAATCAAAGTTTTTTTCCGATATCAATGTTTATATTTTAATATATTAAGGAATTTTATAATGCATTATTTATTTAAACGATGCTAATAATAATATATGTTGCTACAGATGATCACGCATTTAAATTGCCTTCAATGCCGGCGGTTTCATTTTCCAAGCATCTTTCTCCATTAAATATCAAAATGTCTTCTACGTCACCATCAGCAATCATTCATGGATCTGACTTTTCCATGTCTTCTTTTCCTTCAAGTATTGGTAAAATTTATTCGTTAGAAGCTGTCAAAATGAAACTCCGTCCAACGCCGTTGCCAGAGTCGACTACATCATTGCCGGGCAGCAATTGTACGGTAAGCAAAACCTATGTGACAGGTGATATTTCGGTTTTACAAAGTGAAATATTACGTAATTAAAATTTAATCTTGCCTATATTGAATTTAATGTTCGATACAAAGCAAAACATATTTTGTGGCAATTTTAATACATGCGAGTTTACGAGTAATTACTATTCGTAAATGAAAGCTGTCACAAACTTGTCAACTCTTTATCAAGTTTTCCGCTCTTTCTCTCTCTCTCTCTCTCTCTCTTTCTCTCTCTACATATATTTATTTACATTAATATAAAATAAACAAAATTTATAAATAAAATTTTACAATTAATATTTACGTTAATTAATTAATTTACACTTCTTTTAATTATTAAACTGTTAATATAAATTATAATCATATTTTATTACAATAATAATAATTGCGCGTCAATTTATATTACATTATTAGCGTAATTTTTTATACATTATATTCCGTTTTGCTTATTATGAAATTTGCTAAAATTAATAATATTCTTCTTTATTATTTATTAAACAAAACTTGAAGTATATTAACTTATATATTATATTAATATAATATATAATTATAATATACAATTGATTATTAAAAAGCATAGAATACACAAGAAGGAAATAAATGTGTCGAAAAAACATATTTGAAAACAATTTAGGACGGATTAATTAATAAAAGTTTGTTATTGTTTTTAGTCAATCGACAGCTCCTCTACAACTATTCCATCAATCTCAGTTAGCACGAACCAATCTTCGATTGTAGGTCACATCTTAACGAGTTTAACAAACAAGCCCAGTTCGTCTGTCATGGATACGGCAACATCAATAGCACCGTTCGTCAGAAAGTACGTAATAGCTGCCCCGAGCTTTATTACTTGTTTGATTAGTACAACAATGTAACTGTACAGTGTAAACTCGTAAAGATACTCAATTTTATAACAAGAATGCCATTTAAATACCATTATATTTTTATTTAATTGTATTATTGTAAATTGCTCTGTATAAGTATAATATAATTTATATTATTAATTAGCATTAATTTATAATTGATATTGCATTAAATATAATATTTCAAGTGTACAGATTTTTAATGTAATTAGTTTTATTATTGTGTGTAATAATTTTTAGTTACATATGTAAAAATTTATAAATTTAAAATAGTAATAACAAAATTATTAAACTTTTAATCATGGAATATTTTTAATATGCTTGCTATTTTTTATTAGCTTTTATTTTTTAGTAATTTTTTATCTAATTGTAGAATTCTGTAATTGCAAAAAGAAAATGGCATATTAATATACTAATACTGATTGTTGGTATACTTTGACTAAGTTACAAAATAATATTCTCATTATTCCATGTATCTAAATTTGATTCGTTTGCTTTAGCACTCTCGGACCAATTCAGTTTTACGCTACTAAACATGGAGCTGTTTTGACATCTTCTCTTCCCACCCAAAATGAATTAAATAACAATATACATGCTCACTTATTTATGAAAATGCCGAAGAACAACAGTTTCAAGAACAATGAGCATCCTCTTAAATTCCAAATTTCGGAAACGTTGAAGGACAATCTTAAAACTAGTACTCAAAATCCTATGTTAAACTATATTCTCTCTGAAGAGCACAAAAGAGGGTTCAAGGATATTCAGAACTCGTTCACAAACTATGCATTGCCTGAGGGATTTAAATATGGTTGGCCTTTACAACAATTCTCACAACCAGAAACGTTATTTGCTCCACTATCCTTGAATGGAAAGACAAACTTTGTTCTATCAAACATATCTGCCATACCTATTTCGATTATTTCTTGGCCAATGGAAATCAGCAGTGACTTTACCACAATGTTACCACTGAAGTCCGTAGCGTCTAACACGGCGACAAATAATAATTTACCATTAAGTATGATTGTAGCTCGTTATGATATTTTATTAGATGATAGCGAAGATATTCAAGTAACATAATTTTTTTTGCAAATCTTTTTCCACTTTTTCTCGCTTAACTCTTGTTAATTATTACTGTAATACTTTTGCATCTCAATAATTTTTATAAATTTATTATATGTATAATAAAAAAAAGATTTCTTTTAAATTCCAATTTTATGATTCAACAAATGTTAGTAACAATTATGGCACAATTATATATTTTCTTACAGACATGAAATTACCTTCGGACTTTATGGCAAGCATACCAAACAATCTGACTCCAACTATATCCAATAGTATATCTGAAAGCATAACTGGTAGCATATCAACAGGAATACCTAGTGGAATGATGGCTGACATGCCTGCGAGCATACCAACTTTGAATCTCGGGCAAAGTTTACATCGCGTAGAACAACAATTACGACAAACTCAAGAGGCAAGAAATCCTTGGTACCCCACAGGTATCTTCGTTATATGCTAAGTCTTACATCTCTCTTTGATTCTGGACGTGGTGCCATAACGTAACATTTAAGACAATACGAGTTTCTCAAAATATACATACACAATAATTTAACACAATACGAGTGTCTCCAGATATATATACATTCAACGAGAACGCTTTAGAATATAAAATAACGAAATATAATTTAGCGTATATATTTAAATTTTGACAACAATTCAGCTGTAATTTTTCAAATCTCTTTGATAAAAAATTTGTTACATTTAAATTGAACATTTTACACTTAATATTAACTCAGACTAAAACTAAACTTTATGTGATACTTGAAAATTCTTCAAGACTTATAATTAAATTCTAAATAATACAAAAAATTTTTGATCTTTTTATTAAATCTCGTAAAAAAATATACAATATTCTCTCTCTTAAACATTAACATTTTTTTACATTTTTCAATTTAATATATTAGATCGATACATAAAGTTTTCAACAATAATTTCACGCTCTTTTATATAATTATATATAATAAATCTATAACAAATTCTGAGAAAAATCTGAAGAAACAAAAAAATCTAAAATTACGTAACGTCTATGTGTATTTTTCTCGGTATGTAGTTTCTCTTTCCTTGCAGCCTTCAACGTAAATCTTTCTAGTAATCGATATTGATTAGTTAGCAAGATCGTTTAAAGATCCGTTTGTTCAACAACTCTTTTGCATAGTCGGCAGACGTAACGCAATTAATGTACTTTGCAGATTTGCAGCTGCAACTAGACGGCTTTGGTGGGATAAATTACACGTTACATACGGGTAATCCGGCCACAAGGCCGATGGAGCTTGGAATCACGAAAGCAGGCTTAACTTCGCCGAAATTACCACAACCACACGCTCCCGCATTTGTAAAAGTGAGTTCTCAACATGATTGTAAGTTTCGCGATACGATACTCATGCCGCTCAAGAATCTTTTAAATAACGATACATAATATTATTTTGATCGTTTTTAATATTTCTGTGTCTGTTAGTTATGAGTATACATTTTTGTGTTGCTATTCTTTTCTATCTTATATGTTTTTAATTCTGCATATATCACTTTTTTATATTATTTTACTATTTTATTCCACTTTATTAAATATTTTCTTTCGTATTCATGACGCTATATTAAACTATCTTCTATTTCCATAAGCAAATATATTTAGCAAACTTTAAGTTCAAATAAACATATTTTCAACGTTATTCAAAGAGAAGTAGCTGCACCTTTCAAAATGCAAACGAAAGGAGAGTATTAAAAGAACGAAATTATCATGTCGTTTCTTAAAATTTGTTCATTTAAGATTAGCATTCATATTTTCTCGCTTTGCTGTGCAGTCAAATAGCTCTAAATTTATTCTTCTTTTAATAAAATAACTGAATTAATTCTAATCCATTTAAGTAAAATATAAATGTCATTTTTAAATGTGAGACCAAATGTATAAAATTGAATAAATATACTATATAATATTATATAATTATCGAATTGATAAAATAAATTTAATATTTATTAACATTTAAAATATATCATATTTTAATTAATTAAATTAATAACTAATTTGTCAATTTAATTAATCTATTTGCATAGAAAAAAATAAAGAACTTAATTAACATATTTCTAAACATAAAAATTTTTTCATATAATATTTTTATTCAATATTTTATCTGCGATTATTCTAGATTCATTTGACAAAAATATTTGTATTACATTTTTATTATATTTTATGTCTATAAAATTATATATAATGTGACTCACAATCAGATACTAAGTGGTACAGGTTCAAAAAACAAAAATTTGAAAAATAAGAATTTTTTGTTTTTATCATAAAGACATATATAAATAATTTAACTATGTAATCTGATTGAATTTGAAAACAATCGAATTCAGAATTGTTATGGTTGGTTGTGATAGATCGCATTGTCTATACCTTTAATCTTCTAATAAATCAAACTCTAGTTTGAGTGGACTTATATTATTTGACATCTAAGCCACTGATATATATATATATATATATATATATATATATATATATATGGAGAGAGAGAGAGAGAGAGAGAGAGAGAGAGTATTATATATTTTAAATAAATAAAAAACTGTAATTTGTATGTGTAAAAGTCTAATAAAGTTACATTACATTTAAAATTAAAATAAAATAAATATTATAAAAATTATAAAGATTATAAATATTATAAATATTATAAATATTAAAAAAATATAAAAATATTTTTATTAAAGTTATTTTGATTTAAAATATTTCTACTTTTTCTAATTACTAAAATAAGAAAAAATACATTAGGCATATAAATATGTAATTAAATAATTGATTAATTAAATGTTTACTATTACATATATCTTAAAGTAGAAATTTCAATATTTTACTTTATATATAGTAGATTTCTAATTACCATTTGGAAGTACGTCTATTCGCTTCAAATGCCATCGAACGATG
This sequence comes from Anoplolepis gracilipes, assembly GCF_047496725.1. Classification (NCBI taxonomy): domain Eukaryota; kingdom Metazoa; phylum Arthropoda; class Insecta; order Hymenoptera; family Formicidae; genus Anoplolepis; species Anoplolepis gracilipes. Next base: position 17,879,914 of record NC_132971.1, on the reverse strand, counting down.
GAAGTTCGTTGGTAGAAGCTTATGAATATGGAACGCGTATTCACGAGATATTAATTAGTAAACCAATTTTGTTAATCATATACGTGCCTGACAATTCTGTTAGTTCATCCGCATAGGTAAACTCCGGCTGTTTGGTTGAAAGGCAAAATCAATTAATAGCAATGTAACATTAGAACGAGCCATTTCACGCATGAATTCCCTATCAAATATTAAATCAATATAAAAGTAAATTATCTAATATAAAAAAATGTAATCTTTCCTTCGATTTTTAAATGTTTAATTAGTGTTGAATATATACAAAAGGAAAATCATATTATAGGAAATATTTTATTATAAAGAATTTATGATCAAATATTTTAATTGTTCACAAGATTATTATAAAACTGAAAAATATCGCGCAATACGTATATTAAAATACAATTAAAAAAATATATAATTTATAACAAAATATTAAATTTAATATGTACACATGCAGCACCAAAAAATTATATAACAAAAAATAGATATTTAAATAATATTGCATGCTCTTATCGATTATTGCTTTTTTTCAAAAAAAAAAAAAGCCAAGAAGAAAAAAGAGATTATATTTTTTTAATATTGAAAAATGTGTGCTTTTCAAGAATAAAAATTTTCCATTTGCGCAAGAGCGCAAATAAAATGTTCCGCGTACTTTTCGTTTCAGGTACAATGTCGCTCGTAAATCCTTCAAAAATTTACCGTATAATACGACTGTTGCCATTCTGCATGCAGAGTACCAGGTGCTGGTTCCCCTCTCGCAGAGCTATAAGATAGAAAAGACGAAAGAAAGTAGAAGAGAAATAAAGTGTCTCATTCGTAGTCGCGTTTCAGTTTTTTATTTTACATTAATTACACCGAAGAAAATTTCTATCTCAACCGAAAAGAGAGAAAGATGCGCAAATCGTTATTTGTTTTTCAGTGGCAGTAATTATTTTTACATTTAATGAGTATGATTAATTGTGACAAATTGTGTGTACATATATTCCGTCATAATTAATCATATTTACTAAATGCAAAAATAATTACTACCGCTCCAAAACAAGCAATTTATGCTATACAAGCATGCACATACATAGATATACTATACATAGATATATATTATATATATATATATATATATATATATATATATATATATATACATATATATGAAACAAGATTCGACATCGAACAGAGCAAATTGTGCTTGTTGAACTATTGAACGTATAATTATGTGCAGTCTTATCTATCTTCATAAACTGTTCTAAAAAAATGCTTAAAAACAAAATTAATTAAAAACAATTAGTTTATATATATTGAATTTTTAAAATAAAATTTTAAATACTAATCTAGAATACAAATTAAAAATTAGACTAAGAAACAGATAAATAACGAGAAAATTATCTATAAAATCCATCCAGAAGAAAAAACATTTTTATATTTTTTAAATATTGTAATTTTATACAATTTTTTTATTACACAAATATTATAATTTTAAAACCTTCTAAATATTTATTATATTGTTTTTATTTGTTATTTGTCATATTTTTTAGTGTTTTTACACATGTAAAATACTTATTATTTTTAGAGCGGCAATAATTATTGATTTGAGTATCGTATCATGATATATATATGTGTAACACATTATTTTTAAGTTTTTTATTATATAAAATTCAAACGTATAAAATATTATTTCAGACTGGAATGGGATACCATCTTTAGAATATTATCTACAATTGTGACATTTGAGATTTTTTTGAGATACACATGTAAATGTCCAAAATTTTACGTACATAATACAAATACTTGTGGATGTTATGGATACAGAAAAAAATACCAAAAAGATTCTACTAAGCAAATAAGTTATATTTTTTTAATTATAATTATTCATAACATAAAAAATTAGTATTAAATTCCAAACACAAAAAGACTAAAAAATATTTTAAAGATGTCTAAAGGATGTCGTTGAAGGATGTTTGAAGGAAGACGTTTTTAAATCGTTTTTTAGACGTCTCTTGAAGACATGTACTCTGTCTAGAATATATTACTATTTCTTTATTTTCTTTTATTTTATTACTCTCTCACAACTTAATGTATTATAAATATTTCAATAGAATTTGTTTCAAAGAATATGTTGCATTATTATTTAATTTCTGTGACCAATATCTTATTTAGAAAATTGCTAACTGTAAAAAAATCACTAACTGTAAAAAAATATATTTTGTATATTGTCATTGTTTTTATATTGTTATTATTATTTTATATTGTTATTGTCAATTATATTATTATATTGTTAATCTTAATATGTACTGCTTTTGTTAAAAAAGTTTCATAAATAAGTTGTAAAATTGCATATCAAAATTTATTTCGGAGTCAAAAACGTTGCTATCTCAAAGCTTATACTGTCGAGGGGAATATTGAGTGAGTAAAAATTAAATTGTTTCAAACGCCAAGCAAATTAAGTTTGGTACGGAAACATCATTATTTTAAATCTCTTTTCTCATAACTTTTTTATTTCTCTCTCTAGTTTTGTATTCACTTTTTATTTATTATCGTTTACTACTCTTTTTCTTTTTGTTCATCACATGACCAAGAACCTCGATGCTCACAGAGTATAAACGGTCGAAGTCCCAGGATACCCTTTATTCCTCAAACGTCCGTAAAAGTTGGCACCGAACGATTTTCCTGCAGATTGAATTTTGCTGGTGGCCGTAGTAGTTGGCCGCGACCATTGTCACTGCAGATTGCATTGAACCGAATCAATGTAGTCACACGTGTGTGGTAGACTTAAGTTGCACCTTGGAAAAAAGTTGTTGCATTCAATGACAAAAATTATTTAATTGAAATCTAGCATTAACTTTCATGACAATATAAAAAAGAAGTTGTAATGTAACATACAGCAACAGTATCTTTTAATATACATTTACATGTTTTTTAAATTATTTACATATATATTTGTCATTAAATGTCGTTTTACTGATAAATAATTAATTAAAAAGGACATACATACATATATATATATATATATATATATATATATATATATATATATATATGTGTGTATGTGTGTGTGTAATAAAATAAATTTTAATGTTCACATTCAAATAAATTATTATTAAGTATATCAAACATGTGTTTACTTTTATTAGTTATATAATATAGATAAAAATCTTTAACAAATTAAATTTTAATAAATATGTAAATAACGCGAATTTACTTCTGTAGATGTTTTTATATTTTGCTGTTATTTTGCATATTTTATATCATTTGCTTAATTTGCGATTTAAATTGATCATATTTATGGATTAAATTTATTCGTTACTTTTATTATCTTTTGTAGCAGATCTTGGATTCATCGTTTTATACTTAATTAAGATCTAATGAGAATAATACAAAGTTTATTTCGTTTTCCTTTCTAAAATTTCTTCATGCGGTAGAATGAATAATCTACTCTCAGTTTACGTTAAATTATTTCATTCGTGCATTTTATAAAGATAGCATAAACGATTTAATTACGAACTGGATTTATCCGTGCTTTCGTTATTTTTCATTATTTTAACCGTAATTAAAACTCTTGCAATTACAAAATCCTTTTAGTGTACGTTTTCAGCGCGGAATCACAACTCATTTTAATACACGTGTCTTGCCAAAATTCAATAGTGGTATTATTTTACGCAATATTCATTAATAAGCGAGATATGTTATAGAAATAATACTTTCATATATTCGTGCGTTTATTTACAATTTGCAACATTTATTTAAATTAATCATGTAAATTATATTTATTTTATTATATTATATTTAGTTATATATTTATATTTATTTATTATTGCTTTCTGATGTATAAATAATCGAGAAAGAAAAAGAGATATGATTTAAAGGTAAGAAATTACAAGATCATTTTTAATTTATACTATAATTTATTACTTTTAACAAGTGTATTTTTTTCTGTGTATGTATGTCGCGTGTTGATGTGTTTCGCATATTTTTCGCGTTCTCTTAAGTATGTATAGGTATTGCCTTCAGTACATACAGCATTTTTTAAATGTTTTCTTCTGTCGCAGCTTATAATTTCTCAGCAAATTAAAGATTTTTTTTTTCTTAAACCTATGCCCTGTATAGACCATTGGTGATAATAAATAAGAAATTCATAAGAAAACAGCATTCAATCTTACACACCGACATAACACGCGCGCACGTTTTATTTATGTCACATATAATATACTATATATTTTTTCATTTTATAACATTATAGCATAATTCAACACTTTCATCCGCGAAAGACAACGTGCTAACATTATCGCTTTGCAAACAGAAACAGGAAGTTTCTGTAATTCAGATTCTATTGGAAATTACCAGAAACTCTGTCGTATCTTGCACGCACAGACATCCGCGCGCGCGCACAACACACACGAACGCAATCGTGCTTCCTCAATTAGACGTATATATTTACACAGATATACAAGTACTACGTTGTCTTGTTTTCGCAAATTGTGATATCGTTTCACGCATCACACGTCGTCTAAGGTATATACATACAAATACATATACATATACATATATATGTATGTATATTGCATATATCTTTTATATATATATATATATATATATATATATATATATATATATATATATGTATATATTGATATATATCATATACACGTGTTTCGTATATGTACAGAGGGAAAAGTATCAGGTTAGAAAAATACAGCCATCTTACTCAGAATGGTAAGAAACTTTCTAATATCTTTCGAAGTGTCACGCTATAAGAAGACTAGGCTTACTTCTTTCCTTTCCCCTCTCTCTCTCTCTCTCTCTCTCTCTCTCTCTCTCTCTCTCTCTTTCTGTCTATTTTTTTGCTCGGAAATATATTTGATTACATTTCATATTTATAGTTAAAATCATTAAGTTTTACACGTGATTTTTGACGTACAAGTCTTATATGTCATCTTTTTGAATTGTTCATATTTTCATTGCGCATTTAACTTTAAATATAGTTATTTGATACTCGTCTTATTGTTAGCGTTTTGGCCTTTGATAGTAAGACTTAGAATCAGATAACTACTGTGTAAATATGTGTTAATGCAATGCCGAAATGAGAATATGGGTCACAAAATCGGATGTGAATGGGAGAATTTCGTAGATTACATATCCCAATCCGTTACATTATTATGCTTGCACTTGTCCCCTGTGTCTGTGCTTCATTAGTAAAGGAAAGCGTGAAAACTTTGCTAATTAAGAAGCAATCAACTTCACCTGGAAGTCTCTTTACTCCTTTACGACAAAAGCTAAGTGACACGTGGTGCGATTTACGGAGGTGAAGACGAGATAGGCGATTTCCGTCCGAAAGAAGATGAGTCAAAGAACCACAGAGTGAACTTTTCCCAGTTAAAGTTATGAAGGGATTTAAACTTCACAACCGGTTTGCGCAGATTTATTGTGGCCGAAGCGACTTAAGTAGGCTTCTTCGAAGGTTTACATAAATTAAAAGACTTAAATCCGAATTAAAAGCTATGGTCTTTAAGCCACACAACTTCGCTTCCGGTATTAACCGTCAAACTGAACACGTTTTTTTGGCACCGTAATCCTGAACGCGTGGCTAGCACTTTGCACTGAATAAACTATTTAAATTGTCCTTTCAGTTATAAATTCCTTTTGACAAACTTTTTTTTGGATAAGTTTTTAACCTCAAGATTTTATTAATATTTTTTAAAAACAATAGATTAAAAATGGCACGGACACGAAAAACTCACGTGTTCAGTTTGAGGGTTAAATATATTTCAGCGAAATGTATTTCACGAAATTTTTTTTATAATCTTTCTCGAGATTTTACAATCATCGTAATACGGATATTATCTTGGGCGTTGTCAAAATAAACCGCTATCTTGTTTCGCAGAAGAAAAGTTGAAAGTAGAGACAACAAAACTATGTAAGCAAGTAATCAACAAAGTAGAATATAAGATTGCAAGAAGTTTCAATCGCGGTAATTTAAGACGCTCTTTTACGGAAAGACTTACCGATTCATTATTTTAATCTTTACTATATTGTTTCAAACGAAAAAAAATAATATACGCAGCGCGTATATTTTACAAAATAGCAAAAATAGAAGTATAACAGATTAAAAGGAAAATAATATTGTTTTATATCTCGAAACTAATTTATTTGATGTAATAGTGTAACGAATTTAGCTCACAGAGCAATTTTTCACTTTGCGAAACAACTCACATAAAAAACTGACCGATCGCGACAAATGATTCGACCCTGCGGTCAAACGTTCGTCAAGCTCAAATTCGCGTCATTTATTGTGAGCGACTCGTTCGAGCTTACGAGCACGTAACGTACGCGAGCTATTTCATCTAAATCAAGTAGAAACCTCGCCGTAAATCGCGCCATGCGTAACACGAAGCTGTATGTAACGATAGATTTGACGATACAGCTCGTAACTCGTAGAATATTTACAAATATACATTGGAAGCTTAAAAATTACCACCGTAATTTAGCATTCAAAAACCCATAAAGTAAAAAGCTTTGATTGTAGATCTTATTGCAACAGCACAAGACACACACATAACGCATATCGAACCCAATAATCGCGATTGGTATCTAGTGATTTTCTCACAACACTTCGAACCTTGCAAAAATTTGTGTCTGGATTGATTTAAAATTGCGTATTTTAAATATCTAATGTTCTACAAAAATCTTACAAGAAGAAGATAAAAATAAAATACGCTAGTTTACATAAAATGTTTTTTCATAGTTTTATCAATAGTTTCTAGAAACAAAAGTAGGAATATAAATAAAAAACTGCCAAACATTGATGGATTAACGTTTTTATAAATTAAAACTAATTAATCTCTCTCTCTCTTTCTCTCTCTCTCTTAATTTTCTTCTCAATTTGGAACATGTTAAGTTTTGATCTTGTTTCAATGTGATATAAGCTAAGTAAGCTATGAAATGTGTCATGTAACAAGTGTCAATCAAAATAAAAGATTTTAAATAATGAATTTTATTTTAAGATAAAAACTAATTAATCAATTATTTGGCAGTTTTATTTAATTTTACTCTTATTTTTGAAACTATTTTTTAATATTATTCTTATTTTTGAGATTTTTTTATGTGTATTTCGCGCATAAGTACTTTTATCAGCTTAAGATTTATTGTGTGGAAAATGTGTGATCTCTCTGGTTTAAAAATATATATTATTTTAAAACATGTAGGTGTGTAATTTTTGTTGAAAAATTCACATTATAAATATATAACGCCAGAAAAACACTTTATTTTCATGACTCAAATCTTCACAAAGTAAAAATATATATAAACTTTTATATGTGAACTTTTTGGAAATATATTTTATATTGATTTCATTATTTTATAAAAATAAATCAAATTAAATAAAATAAGTTAATAATTAATTCAATTGTCTATCTGACAGTATATTTATAGTATTCATATTTGCACGTAATATTATAACATAGAAAAAAAGAAGGCGCGCATTTTTTGCATATATAAACATTATAAATATAAGTATTGCTTTTTAATACGATATATTTTTAATACAAAATGTATGTCCAGTAATGCAATTGTGAAGTAGCTTGAGAAATAAAATCCATCTTGTTGCAAATACGGTTAAAGAGAAAAATTTTTTGTGAGATTGAAATCACAAAATAAGAAGCCATCACTTTTAGCATGATGGACTTTGAAATTTCAAAATTAAAAGTATTGGTTTTTGAAGTTATAATGAAATGCTTGCATAAGAAAAGTATCGTTGTTAGGTTTTTAATTAAGGAGATTGAAAATATTTAATCGATACACATGTTTGATACGATGATAAGTTAGATAAAATAAAATTTTAAACAAATAAAAATAATACCGACATTTACACACAATGAGCACAAATTACATTCGGCTAATTAATTTTGTGCATTTAACGTCGAAATATGATCGTATCTCTTGATGATCTAATTATCACCTTTCTTGAATAATTTGATATTAAAAAACTGTGAAAACGCTACAACGTTACAGAATATAACTCTCGCTATATGTGAATTTATATTATTTGACATCACTATTCATTTGATGCACTAAATAAAACATTTTCAAACATCAACGCGTTTTAAAATATTAAGCGTATTATACCTATGATTGTGAGATATGCGTTAATCATTTTGATTAGATCTGAAACTCGAGGGAATCACTGTATTTCCGATATAATCGAGATTTGAGATGCTCATATTACATCGACCAAATATTAGTTGAAATGTGAACTTTGCGGTTGCGATGGAGATCGTGAAACTTTACGCAAGTTAATCAAACATGGGACATTGATTATCCCATACAACACAGAATGCAGCAACATTGTGCAAAGTTCTATGCTGTACTGGACGTTTTATGTTTCTGCGTGCCATAGCTTTCACATAGCAATGAGAAATGTTTACTTTTCTCTCCACATTAAAACTGATGTGTTCAATTTTTGATGTAATAGATACCAGAAAATATGTTTTATATTAAATCTAAACAATTTCTATTGTTAAGATAAATATAGATATTTTGCGCAGAATTATCCAATAATTATTCAATTTTAAACACTGTTTTCCAATGATTTTCATGAATATTAAAAATAAATAAACAATATATTTAATATTTAATTTAATATTTTGCAACAAAAATTTATCACATATATTGTAGTTAAATTAAAAATGATTTAAGTATTATAAATATTCACAGATAAACACAAAATAGTACTCTAAATATTTTTAAAATTATATATTTATATATTTTATCGCCAAAAAATGCGAGTATACTTAACGATGGAAGACGATATATCTTTGCCACAGTAAAATTTTGATAGACATTGAATTTAAAATAAAAAACAAATCAAATATTGGAGAAAAACTTTTACTCTTTTTCTTCTAAAGTCAATTGTGCCAAGTGATACCTCATAATTAAATCTAATAAAAGTCAGCGCGAATATTGATTCACACAGTTTGATGCAAAAGTTTTAGGGAGCATGTGGTAACAATAATTATTAAAAAAGAAGAAAGAGATATAGTCCAGTGCAGTGAATTAATTTGTTCCGTTAGATATTGATTCATTCCTTTCATTGGTCTGCCACCATACGTATACGCGGAAACGCATCTTGAAAATTGATGTGGAGACAGCTATCGCGCCGTGTAACTCGTACTGATATGTTTCGTAATTCGGTCACGACGAACTTCATGCTTGACCGCAAACAGAGGACGCGAAGGATCGTCGAAACTTAGGACACGTACGCGATGTCGCGAGAAACTACTCGACACAACTCTCGATTTAGCCTCTGAGAACGAAAACTTTCCATGGAGCTTGATATAATATTTGATAATGAATTCCATGTGTGCTCTTCTTTCATTGCAGTCCTCCCTACTAAATTTAGATTGACTTCTCTTTTTTTGTTATTTTTTTAAAATAAAATAAAATATTATATTTTATTAAAAAAGAATAATATAATATAATATAATAGTTATAAAAGGGAGCATTGACATAACAAAAATTAACCATTATGTGACAATAAATCGTGATATTATTGTTCTGCGCTCGAACGAACCGTGAAATGGAAAATTCTGATTTCAATCTTTGCGTACATCATTGTCATTGTCCCAAGATCACCTGATTATTCATACGATTCGTAGCTTGGCATTGATATCGGAATACGCGACAAATCCTACATCATTCAATACGCCGAAGCGGAACAAGTTCCGAAATTTTACCGTTCGATCGAGCCCGTACTATGCTTGCGAGTAAAACTTGCAGATGTGGGTATGTGATAGTAGAATCGTAAAATTATTTATATCTATGTCAGAGGTTCTCAATTTTTCCACATTTCCTTTTTATATTTATCTATTTTCTCATCGCTTACTACATGAATACTTTGCAGATGATAAGTGACGTAGTATTTTTTACAGCTCTTCAGAAAATACTGATAAACGCAATCAAGAATAAGGATATTTATAATAATTAGATTCATTAGTTTCATTAAAACAAATGTAAAATTATTAAAAGTTGATATTGCATATTATGTAAAATTGCCAGTTTTTTACTTATATACATAAGTTGCATATATCTTATAATAGTTTATCTAATTTTAAGAAGAATATGTGTAGTTTAATTTAATATATGAGATTCATTGCTCATCTACAAAGTATTTAAGTATTACTTCTCATCGAAAAGTAATAGGCTATAAATAAATAACCATTTAAAGATTTTAATAAGATTGTCATTAATTTTTTCTTTGTTTAGATTAAAGATATTTTTATAACAATTTTTATAATAAATAAATAACTAAATACAAGAAACGTGTAAAAACGTTAAATTGAGAAACCCTGAGATGTTCATATATGTATAAATCTCGAGACTAACTTTGAATTTTTCAACGCGTACTAAAAACTTTTTCGAAAGACGATTCAATAGTAAATTTCTACCTATTCTCTAATAAACATATTCACAAAAATAAAAATTATTATTTTAAAAAGTTTAATAAATTATTTTCTTTCTAAATATTCAGACATCCCGAAAAATAGCATACTCGATGCCTTAATACACAAGCTTTAATCAGTGTCGTGTTATTATAACTCAAAAATAATTATTCTTTAACATTTAATAATATAACTGATTAAGAAGCTTTCAAATAGTGCTCACAAGGTTTGCTGTTCTCAAAAATTAATCTTCCTCTATGTTGTCCTAAAGCTTCTGCCCCTGCTTGGCGTCACCCTGTATATCGTTGAAGGAACGGCATAAGTTCATTTATATCGTGTGTATATATATATATATATATATATATATATATATATATATGTGTGTGTAATCTCTTTCCCTCTTTCTGTGTGTGTGTACCGAAGTATAAATACATATAATTACACTGCGAGAATATATATAGCATATACCTATGTATCGTCGTACAAACGGCGGTTGCTTTTGCTTTGAGCGAAAAAATATTGCTATACCTTACGTTCTACGTTAATACTGTCATGGCGCACTTAATTATCCACGGAGATGTATGGTGTGTGTGTGTGTGTGTGTGTGTGTGTGTGTGTGTATATGTGCGAATGTGTGTGTATGTGTGTGAATGTGTAATATATGTTCACGTAATAAATACACCTCCAACAACTTTAACCCTCCGCGCTCTTGAATCTTCATTATTATCTGCTTCCGCGAAATAATCTTCAAGGGGAAATTCACCCTTATATGCGAACGCGATTATTACATCTTAACAGTTAGTCTGTCGAGTTCTTCGGATGCCACATAAGCGCTTGCGATTTGTACAGATTACCTAAAGTTCTTGCTAATTTCGCGCGATGTTTTATTTTGCGAAGCCTCACTTAGCAAAATTATTTGAGCTATTCGTGCGAGAGTTCAGCTCCATTGTCGGTGCACGTGTATACCAGTGCACGTGTGTCCCCAGCACGCCACGATAGTTCGATATCACAGTGCACGCATTCACGCACGTGGACGCGATGATTCGTTGCTGCATTCGATAGCAACAAATGTACCAACGGATAATTTTCGCTGTCTGATTGCGTGTCAATTTTAACCAAGTGAAATACAATTCTCTTTGTTTTCTATCATTTAATAACAATATTTTATTTTTTCACTTAAGATTTAGCGGAAAATGGATTATCCCTCCGCTCCAGAATTATTGTGTATATATATTATATAATATTATGCAATTATATAATATTATATATTATGCAATACGTAAATGTGAAAACATTTATTATCTTCAGTAACATATGTTTATCTATTAAAAGGAAACATTATATGTATGCAAAATTAAATAATTAAATTTTTTAAATATGTACATATGCGTAAGAAAAATCTATTAAGCATAACTAGAGAAACTTTTTATCTTTATTTTTTACATTATAATATGTATATATATATAATCTTTTTATTTAAATTATTTTCATAAAATAATACGGCTCACATGACGCTCGTCGAAAATAATACCTTCGTTCATTTTTGTGTAGAATGTATTTTCTGAATTTCAGGAAATGTACCGTGAAATACTCAGCTCTTCTCTTTCACTTGGCAACGATCGACGCGCAACGGAATGCGAAAACCGATACGCAAACGCAGCTGCTACATTTCCAAATACAAGAACAACAGTACCTGTTGCGAGTTTGTCGAGAAAACCTATAGTCTCGTTGTTACATCACAAATACGACGATTCACACCGAGTCACGTTTGTTGTCCCGTATTTCTTCTTTAAGAGGTGCGAATCGCACGCTTACACGCTGATCAGCTTGCGGAAGGCCTTACGGAATTCGGGGTTGAACACAGTATATATTACAGGATTCACGAAGCTGTTCATGTAGCCCAACCAAGAAGTGACGATGAAGGCTGTGACACCAGGCTGACAAGCCTTCGTTAGCTTCGTGCAAATTGCATCCATGATGTTGCAAGTGAAGAAGGGTACCCAACATATTAGAAAGACACCTATGACATATATTATGTTAATAAAGATTTGAAATTAAGTTAGCGAGCAAAATAATATGTAATTTTTTTTTAAAGATATTATTTGTTAATTAATATTTTTATTTTTGGTTTTATAATTTTTAAATCTTTTATAGATTAATTTTTACATATGCTACTATTTCATGTTATCATTTATGTTAATACTGAATTATTATTAATAAGAAATAAATACAGAAAATCTCTTTACATGTAAGTACTAGTCTAATCTTTCAGTAGGTTTTAAACCACTCTAAATCACTTTAAATGTTTTTCTACCCAACTATATATTCAGACTCTCACATGTGCGGTGTAACTCTTCCACTCTTTTTCGATTTATCTTTAGCTCCCAAGTTCATCAATAACAGATGCAGAGCGAACGGAGCTGATTATCAATGCAACGACATACGAGCAACCTACCTAACACGATCGCCAACGTCTTCGTAGCCTTGCGTTCCTTCTTGGCCGAGCTCTTCTCTCTCTTTTTCTTACTGGCCTTGTTGGCCTTATATATCGTGAACCTTGACCCGGACGACGCGTTCTTCCGGTCCTTTTTTCCCGAGGACGACAGCACGCTGGGCGTCCTGGCGAGCTGCAACGGCAAGAGCGAGCCGGCGCTCTTTAACCGCTTCAGTTCCTGTTTGTTCGCACCACCGTTGTTGCCGTTCTTCTTTGTCTGCGTCGAGGAGGAAACGCTGGTTCCTCGAGGTGGCGGTGGCGATGACGAGGTTGACGAGGATGGCGGACCCGAGGTGATCCGCGGATTCGGGCTCGGACTGGAGTTCGTCTCGAGCGGCTCGTGGATCATCGTACTACTCGCCGCACCGTCAAAACCGCTGGAGTCGTTTCGCTGTACATTAGGTGTCCCGGTCAGCTGGGCCTGGGCCACCGCACTGAAACGACAACTGCGATTCGAGTGTCAGAAAAAGACTCGATAATTCACCGACAGCAATTAACTTCTAATTCTATTTTACGATTTAATTATAATTTATACTGCTGACTAATAAAGTTCGAAATTTTGTGTCGAATGCAGAAACGTAGGAACCGCACAAAACAAAAACTGGTACTTTAGTAATTTCATTTAACTACTTTTTTTCTAGTTTTAAAGCTTTCGCGGCCACTAAAATCCTCAGAGGAAAGGGCTTTCGGATGGATACCGCGTGTCTTGATAGCGTTATGCCGACCTTTCGCAAACGTTACAGTCAAGACACGCGACAACCATCCGGAACCTACTTTTTTTATTATTATTAGCTATATAATTATATTTATATATAATATTTAAAATTATCATAAGTAATATATCTTCTATTTACTCTTGCTCATTATAATACATTTTGCATCTCTAAATTTTGCATTTAGATATTGTATAGAAAAATTTTTTTACGTTTTAATTTTTGTACGATGTTATTTATTAATAGCTGTTGAAAATAATTCTATTTTCATATTCTAGATGTGCGAGTATTTAATAGTATTAGATTTCTGCATTTCAAAGAGATAATCGCATTCTTTTTGGTCGACACAATTTTTGAAATTTTGGTACTTTGATATTTTATAATTGATAGAAATATGAGAATATTTAAAAGAAAATATCTCATAAAGAATTGAATTATATAATATCTGCATCAGGAGTCATATTAACAATTTTTATTAAAAACATACAAGTGACAAGTGACAAATTTTACATCCCTCAGAGGCAAGAAATAAGGAGAGACCAAATTATTTTAAATACTTTAAACAACGAAATTTTATTTTTTATATAGATTATATAAAATAGATTTTAAATATATGTATATATATCTTTTTTACATATTTTATTAAATATGTATTTTAATATGAAATATTGCTTTATATATATATATTAAAATAATTGCATAAATGTTATAATATAAAAATAATAAACCGCGTACAATCCTTTTGCTTTTTATCATAAATCACTTATAAAGCCATATTATATTATCTTTTATACATATAATTCTCTGAGTTATAATTATGAAACAGAATTGTGTAACTACTAACAATAAGATTTCTGTTTATCTACAAATTGTATTCTATGTATGTATACATGTGTATGTGTGTGTCTATAAATTCTTCGTACATTTAGCACAAAATCCAACGCATGGCAAAATAAATGTTATTATCACTCACAATTAGGAACTTAAAATACATGTTAATTAATAATTGTGAACTGTCTGTGCTTAAAGTTGATTGGCCCATTTTCAAAGGTATTGCTCTCTCCATCTCTCTTTCTCTCTCTCTCTCTCTCTCTCTCTCTCTCTCTCTCTCTCGCTCTTTCTTTCTCTCTCTAACGAGTAATTAGAATGCAAATTGTTCACGCACGCCAGTACAAAGGGACTGTCTATCGCGATTAGCCGGCGAACTTCCGGATTACTATCAGAGCGACGAGTTTCCATTAAACGTACTGTACGCGGGCTTTGTATGAGGTTTTGGAAATAGAGAGGCACGCGAACGCTCGTGGACTGAGTGGCCATCATTGTACCGCAGCCGTAAAAAGAACGAAGAAATGAAATGGACCGAGAGATCACTGACTTTTTACTATTCGTCGCATTGTATTCCTCGTACATCCGCGGAAAAATCCATGAATTTTTTTACTTTACTTAATTTCCCTCAAACTTTCGAACATTCAACTTGTTAATGCAAATATCGTGACATTCAAGTTTTTTGATTTGATAAAGTTCCGACGTTGTACTGAATCGTCTTTGTCTCTTTACTTGTCATGTGAGACAAGTTTTATTTGAACGATACTTCTAAAATATAAGAGACTAATAAAATATTTTACTTTAAAGTGAAGAAATACTAGTCGTAGTTTTTTTGGACAACAGTTTAATTTTTTCGTAAAAAATCTAAAATTATTTTATAATTTACTTTCTAACAAAACTTGAAAGTTGCACGTCTAAAAAATGATCATCAAAGTTACATGTGTAAGTAACTACATGTATGTGTAGATTAGAGAATTATTAAATGCGGAAAAATAATTAGAGCTTTATTTATACATAAGCAACTGTAAAATCAAAGTTCATATTTATAAAAATTATTAGTAAAATCCATTCAAGATGAACTTAAAAATAAGAAAATAGAATAACTTTAAATGTGAGATTGATACATTATCTATTAACATATATTATTTCGAAACACACACACACACACACACACATACACACAACATTATTTTTCATTCCAGATTACTTGTATGTAATATATGTACATTTAATTAAAAATAATTATGTTTCGTAATTTGATAATGTCATCTATTGTGAATCTTACTATTACAAATATATTATTATCAAAAAACAACAATACAAAACAAGCATCGCTTGCTCGAGATTAATTCTTACATTATAAAAGTAATCCGAAAAAGACTTGGAGTAAAAGAAAGATGGGCACAAATTTTGATCTACACGTGAAGTAGAAATAATACACTCTCTCTTAATTGGAGATTCTCTTCTCTCTTTCTCTTTCTCTCTCTCTATGCCAATAGGCTAATTAAAGAGTAGACGAAAACTTTTGATTGACTCAAAGCCTTTTCATGTTGCTTAAAACTCTTCAAAGAAAAAAACGTAAAAAAATAATTATGGCTAAAAAATTTTACAATTTTATTTGTCATACCGAGAAAATTATATTAATATGGCTCCTGAAAAATTTATGTAATTTGATGAAATACTTATCAATATACAAGTTACATATTACACAAAAAAAGTTTAATTTGATGTTGATAATTCTTTTTTCAATTTTATGTTTCGTATTTCTTTCAACATCGTGAGAATTAAAAAATGCTGAAATTATATTTTAAATATCTATAATAAAAGGAACCACCGTGCGTGAATTTTCTTTTTCTCTATATTTCACGGATGAATAACATGTCACATATTTGTTTCTTTTGTTTTTTGTAAATATGTAAATGATTGTCTCTTTTTTCAGAGCTTAGCAACTGGAAAAGAGAAAAGTTGTAAAAGTGTATTTTGATTATATCATGATTTTGATTATGCTCTTTTATATATGTAACTAGTTTATTTGTGTGTTTTCATAAATTTTCAGTATATATATTTTACTACAAATTCAAAATGAAAAAATATATATTTAGTACTTTATTATTTTTTATTAAAAAATAACTATGTATATATATGTATACATATATAATAATTTTATATAAATTCTTGTTAATATTTATCAATTCTTCGTTATATATTTTAATGCATTATTTCTCACACTTACTGACTTGTGATATTATTAAACCTAATAATTCTCGAGACAGATGTAGCAAAATACAATGCAATATAATTTATCGTTCGCTAATTATATATTTTTATGATATTGAATAAATGGCACTGCAAACCGCATAAATCCTTTTCGTTTGACTTCATCTTGTACTATTATTGTAAGCTTAAAAGTACATTAACGATCTGGAAAGTTACTGTCTCGGAAATAATGCATTCTTTTGTCTTTTATGATAAGCATGACAAGTCGCGCAACAATATGACAATGCGATCCGATATCCGATAGTTGAAAGAAAATTCCGACATTCTCCTTTTGCTCGTGGCAAGACAAATGAAAGGAAGATATGATGAAATTCTTACGCTGCTTCCTCGACGACCGTGGCTAAAAAGAATTCCGTGCTCTTGTCGTTGGAGATGACGACGACGGGATCGAGGGGCGTCTCGTCCTCGTCCTCGTTGCTGCCGGAAGCGGTGTTCGTGGGTTCCTCGATCCCAGGAGCCACCAGAGCGGCCGCCCCCAGCGCCGTTTCCGCAAACCTTGCCACAGAATACCCACTACGTGATCTTAGTCAAAAGCCTCTAGAAAAGCCTCTACACCTATCATGCACTTCCTCGTTTTCCCGGCATCCCTCAGCATTAATCCGGCAAGTAGCGTATATACCATGCACAAAGCGACGACAGGCGTTTTGACAGCACCTGCAAGATCCTGAGTGACAGAGCATCGCTGTTTCTCCTTTAGGGCGAGAGCTCAGCGATTTAGCTTTAACTTGTGTTATATGAAACAATGATTGAATTCAAAATATCGTAATAAATATCACAATTATTCAAGTTTTGCATTTATTTCTTCTTTTCAAATCATCCAATTTAAATAAGAAAATTTTACGAAAGAAGAGATATATCAAAATTAAAAACAAACAAAAATTTATGTACATACATAAATACTCTGTTGTGCACTAATTTATCTAATTACGAATTATGATATATAATATAAACGCCTTGTCTAAAATGAAATCTCCGATATATATTTTTCACCAA
This sequence comes from Anoplolepis gracilipes, assembly GCF_047496725.1. NCBI lineage: Eukaryota > Metazoa > Arthropoda > Insecta > Hymenoptera > Formicidae > Anoplolepis > Anoplolepis gracilipes. The sequence goes on along the minus strand of NC_132971.1, from coordinate 17,862,167 downwards.
TAATATAATAACTTATATTCAACATATTATTTGCGTCTAATATAAGTCATATTTATACATGTATTACATGTATATTATATTAATATATCCAACAGCCTTTAGCATGCATTAATGCGCATCTACTCGAAATTTACGATTTAAATTTTTGAATTTTGTTCAAAATTAATATGTTCAAAATGAATATATTCAAATTTACGGGAATTTTATCAAACTGAATATTCTCTAAATGAGTAGTATTGTTAAAACTTTAGCTGTTCGACTAATGCGGAATTGCAGTAAAATGTTTGAATTTACGCAGAGAACTTGCTTTGCATTGCAAAATAATTTCTACATTTAGCAAAAGATAATTTAAATCTGTTGTCACAAGTTTTATTAATACCCTATCTCTTCTGCAAACTAGAAGTTCGTTGCTAAATTTTGTATTATCGAATTTAAAAAAGAAAGTGACAGAGTAATCTATGATTTATTTTAAACAAGTAATATATTCGATAATTGCTTAAAGTATGACGCAACGTTTTCTTTAGATTGTAAATTTTCTGCATACATAAGACAAACATTCATGCACGAATAAATCTCCCGTAGAAAAGCAGTTCTTATGTTAAAGAATTTATTTTTATATTTAAATATGCAAATTTATTGCACAAATAAATTCGTAATTAATATCATCTAAATAAATTTCAAAGTTTAAGTATTTACAAATTAAAATATCAGATTTTAATAAATTACTGAAAGAAAATAAAAAGAATTATAAAGTAATATTTGGATACACACACATATATATATATATATATATATATATATATATATACGTATACATCCACATTTATTTATTTTTATATTTAATTAAATAGCAACAATCAAATATTTAAAAAATATTAATACATGAGTACGAAAAAAATTATAAAGCTTCACTGTTGGTATTTTTTGTTTTATCAAAAAAATGTTATAATCATGACGAAATTATTTAAATTTTTCTGACATCTGTATATAATACATCTCATTTTACAGAGAAAATAATTAAAAAATCATTATAGAGATTTTTATGCAATTTTAATTAAAATAAACATCCACATTTATTTCCATTTGCTTTCCAATGATTAATATAATCAATTTCAACTTTGTGTCCTCATATGGACTAATTATTAATTATAATGATTACTAGGGTAAATCCAATAAAAATCCCATGTATACATAAAGGTAGCCTTGGGATAAGATATGCGTGCCGCGGCAACAGAATTCATGAATTAAATTGCCAAGATAAATACCTAAATTTTGGTGCTCTTGGCCAAATCTCGGTCTGCGCGATAACAAAGTCGATAAAAGGACAACGTGGCCGGCATGAACGTACATAAGGGATTAACTGAGATGCCGGATTATGTCAGATACATTGCACCCCAAAGAGATACCAAAATACGTATAAAGTTACGGCATTGTCGTTGTAACTGTAAACACCTAAGTCTAATTTATCAACGGCATCTGAAAATATCATGCATCATTGTAAATGCGATTTTCATACAAATACACACACATACAATGTGTGTATGTATTTATAGTTTTGGTGTTTCAATATTGTTATTTACTTTAATTTTAATAAGATGTTAATATTCAATAGCATCAGTAACAAACATTGGAGTATAATACTGCAATTTATTTATAATACTAAAAAATGATCAGAGGCAAATCGTTGTTAAACCTCTTCCGCATGTGACACGTCTGTCTCGTTTCACGTCTTTACAGCGACTGTTACAATGATATCGTTCGTTCGGTCACAGACTCGATCGACGCGGTCAAATACACAAAAACTCATCAAAACACAGTTCGCGACAACACGGCAAATTCCGTATCCTACAATATCGTTGATGATTTTATATGTATTCAAATATTAAATTATTAAATAAAATTGATAATATAATATATATTCAGATATTAAATTATTATACTGTATTAATTTAAATTATAAGTTTTGCACATCAGTGTTATAATTGTGTCGCAAGTAATTAAAATTCTTTTTACGTTATAGACACTTTTTATATTATTTTGTAAAAAGAGAATAATAGAAGATTAAGGACCCCGCATCCAACCAATGGAATTTAGTTCCCGGCCAAATTTGCTGAAATAAAGTACAGCATGTTGAAAGTAATTCTATTATATAGTTTGTAGTCCATTCAATTAATCGATATTGTTGAAACAAACCAATTTATATATAAAATTTTTGGTTCTTTTTTTAATTTATAGTAATATGAATTTTCCTTGTAATATTCTTATTATAATTTAACATTACTAATATTAATGTTATTAAATATTTTACATTACAGAACAAAATTAGGAATGTATGTTTCTGTTGTGTGTTTCTGAATTTTAACTTAAATTTATTTTTTTATAATGTTAAACAGTGGCCCTGCTTTTCGACTGCTCTCTGCAAGTATGTAAGTACGTGCTTTCTCTGCATTTAAGTGCTTAAATACTTAAATTTTCTGCACTCTTCGTTGAGAAGAAAGTAAACAAGAGTTCGTGTTGGAAAAAGTTTCGTTTATACCTTTGATACTCTTGGTGGTTTTAAGCACTACTTAACGAAGTACCTTAATATTTTTCGAAAATCTTCTTAGGTAGCTAAGGATGCTGGATATTTACTAACGTATATGTCTATTAAGCTCTATGGCGCTGTATAAATTGTAAAAAAAAACTCTTTGTCACTCCTCTTTTCCATCTACAAATTAAACAACCATCTACCTTGTGTGGTTAAGTTTTCTTGAATAAAACTTTAATTGGATATTTGTGCCTGAATACACAACTTTTTAATTTTCAATATTAAATATCTTTTTATCTAGGCTAAGAATTAAAATTCCTTTGAAGTAAAAATCAATTTTAGTTAAACGAAATATCAAAGCTTGTCATCTATTGTTAAAAAAATTCAATTTATTAAAAATTTTTAATTTAACTTTGAAACAATTATCATTTTTTAAATTAAAAATGTTATAATATTTACAATATATATAATACAAGTGATTGTACATTTTGGATATGTCATAATATGTATTTATCGAATCCTAAGTGCGAAAATATAATGGAAGCAAACAAATGTTTAAATAGAATATGTATTTTATATATTTTTAAAGTCATTGTACGCTACACTTTGAGTAATTAAATAATCCTCGAATTTATGATCTGCGAATAACTTTACATACTCCGATGCATTGGTAAATAACTGTACATAAATAAACATGAATACTATCACTCGGTTATGATATCACGCGTCATAATCATATGAATTTTATACAATCACGAATATTTACTTTGCATAATGATAATGAAAAATATCTATTACCGTTTAAAATCATGTATTTTAATAATCGCGTTAATTTTAAAACACAGCACTATTGCAAAATAAATGCTATTTATTTTAATAAAATAAATTATAATAATTCATAAAAGAATAAATTAATTTTTTGTTTATATAACATATAACATTTATTTAGATCTTTTTAGTCTAATGCAATTAATCTCTTCAATTTTTTAAATTTATTCAATGTTTATATATATGTATATACTAATCAAATTTTTTTTATCATCAGCATTATAAAATTGTCAGATGTCCATAAAGGAATCCCAATATATTCAATTTGCATGAATTTTTACACGAAGTATACGCGAAGAACGACTAACAAGGAAGACGTAACAAGATGCATACTTTAAAAGATGCAAGCAAAAAAGCTAGCGATTAAACCACGTGAAAGTAGTTGGCTATTCAAGACGAGACCGCCCTCGTCAGTACGGAAATGAAAGCACGTGCGAGCGGAGAGGCGTGCGAGAGAAGCGAATTATCTGGGGATGCCCGAGACTTAACCTTCGACCATTCCGTCCCTCGGCTCGCGCTCTGTCAGTTGGCGCCAATCTCTTGGAGAAATTGTCTCGTTGGAATGCAAGCCTTACGCGGTCGCGAAAATTGAAAAGAATCGTCGCGCATCGAACTCTAAGTGGAGGTAGCCCATTCTCGCGCTTATCATATTAGCAAACGAGCCGAGATAACGTTGTATAAGAGAGCACATGAATAAATTTCCTTTCCGCGCTCCGTTTCCACGGGACAGTTTGTCGTTGATTTGAAAATCGCACGAATCAATTCTGATTAGATAGATCTGTTATATAGAATGTGTTTTCAACTGCACAGCTTCCTTCCCCAATTTTGAGACGATTTATTCTCAGCGAAATTGTGTGTGAGAAAAGTCATCATTCATCGCTCTTATTATCTATTGCTTTTTTCCAATTCTTAGCACACATTATATATTTTTGTAACTAATTTTAAGTTCTTCCAGAAATTATAGTTAAGATCTAGGTTCTTTTATTTACAAGCTTTAATTTTACACAAAAATTATAAATTTTTTAAAATTTTCAAAACATTAATTTAAAATTTTTAAAAATAGAAAGGCACATATCTATATCGCAGAAAAGCTCACTTTTTGTCCGTAAATATTTATAAAAAAATAGTATGTTTTTATGTGAATAACATTATGTTTATGTATCTTATATTATATATATATATATATATGTATATATATATATATATATATATATATATATATATATATATTTATAATAATAGACACACATTCTTACATGTGTGAATAATATATTATATTTACATATTGTATAAATAATTGTACATTTGTTTGGTAATGTAATAACAACTGTTGGTGCTAAGATAAAAATAGAATTCGACAATCTAATAAATTATTTTAAATGTAATAAAGTCTGCGAAGCTAGGACTTCAATAACTGAAGAAAAAGAAAGAACACGCAAGTTGAAAATCCAAGGGAAGAATTAAAAATCCAAGAATTTATCGACCTGACACAAGGGTCGGAATAGTTCAAGGATATATAGAAGTACAAGTGTTCATAAAACGTACATAAAACGTTTATAAATCGTATTCTATTTAATTTTTTAAAGTTTGAAATTGCAGCTTGTATCAGCAAACAAGCATAAACAAGCTTGTAAAATCAAGAAAACAGAAATATTTCTTCAATTCCGCAAGTTTTAAAATATTAACACTTTTATTCATCAAATTTTAATCCAAACTATGTTACGATTGCATCTGTTTTTATAAAATCACATGAAAACAAAAATATGTCAGAATAAGAAAGCAGATAAAAAAAAATATATATATATATGTATGTATGTACGAATGTTTGTATTTCTACATGCGTCACATGCAAAACAGCAGTTTTATTAAAGATGTAAAAGATACAGCATAACAAAGTAACTGATACAATTTTCATATACATGATAAATAAAAGACACATTTCAAATTAAAACGAGTTATGTTTGTTTCTTGAATTGTTTAACATCATTACAAAAGCAATTTCAAAATTAATGTATAAGCCAGATTCTAATTTTCTCTCTCTCTCTCTCTCTTTCTTTCTTCTTCTCTTCAGTTTTAAATAAAGAACTGAATTGCAAAATCAAATATACATAAATTAATTATACAACATGTTTGGGATAAAATTACAATAATAAATGTTGCTGTAACTTCTACGATATAATAAGATAATAAATATTTAGCGAAAATTTTACAATCAAGTACTCACCTACGTGTGTGTGCAATATTTTCGATAATACTCCCCGGTTTTATATCGCCTAAATTCGGTTTCCTGCTAGCACGTGCCCTTCTCGCTCTGTTTCGCAGAGCCTGAAACGATCAATTGAAAACCTACATTGTGATATAACTCATACGAGGGGTTGCAAACGCAAGACGTAAACGTATAACATAAATCTTAGCGTGCGAGATTCTTGCAGATAACATTCGAGACGCGTTATCGAACACCTATCCTATGGCTAACGAGATTTATTTCGACAGTTTTACGAAAGGAAATCTTCCGCTAAAGCATTATAATATTTTGTTGTCGATTTAGTTGTATCGAGAAGAGTTTAGTTCCTTTTGTAAGTTTAAAAGAATCGTTATACATATAAATATTTCTTGATACATACTTCTTACACAACAATATATTTTTTAATGAAAATATAACAAATAATAACATTTTTAAGCAGTAATTTAAAAAAAAATAACAAAAATCTTCTATAAATCAAATTATTACTATGACGAAGGGAAGAATAATAATGAAACTTATATTTTTTTCTTTTTTTATTATGCTGCAGTGTTGCTCAGAAATCACAAAATTAATCGACATATAAACTACTATAACATATAATGTATATTTGTTTTATATGTATTTGTAATATTTTTTTAAAAAATTTAAATATAACTGAAATAAGACTTATACTATAAATTTATCAAGATTAATAAGAGATATGTGTTGCTACAAAATCCTATCTTTTACTAAAATTTCTTTTTCTTAAAATTTTTTATTGTAAACTCAAGAAATTTCTAATATGTTTATTTTTTATCTAAATTTATTTATTATATTATTCACCTGAAAGTTAGACTTAAAATTTTGCGAATGACAATAATACCGTCAAAGATGAGTTTTATGAGGTGATTGCATGATACCATACAAATGATGTGGTCACATTATATTGAAAACAGAAGGTATGTATCAATATTATTATGGCATTTCACATATATTATCCACGTTTAATAGCCACAAGTATGAAATTAACAATCCAATTGAAATATTCTATGTACTTTAAACGTGGAAATTATCCGTATTTATGATCAACCGCAATACAATAACCGCTGTATGAACCACATTTGTTCGATATATGCGCTCAAAATGAAATAAATTCGAACACGATTTTTATAACAAATATGAAAAATTTGATATATATATATATATATATATAATTAATTTTATAAATTTATTTGTATAACATTATATGTAGCTATATTCTAATTTTTACACTTGTGTACATTTAATTTTTAAAATATATAAATTTTCGCGAAATTACATTATACAAAATTGTATAATTATTATATTATATACTTATTAATTCCGATATCCAGATAATTTTGATATGATAGTTCCATATTACAATTTTTATACATCATTATTATATTTTTTTTTAATCTTGTAATTTCAAGGCGCAATTAAAAAATGCCTCTGTCAGTAACAGAGTTGAATTAATTTTAGCGATGCCGCATATAAGTGACAATTAAATTACGAAGACAGCAGACCCGCCTTTACAAGAGCTTTCATGGTACAGCCAATTTTGCGATCAGTTCACGTTCCTGAACTAATCACAGAGATAAAAGAAGCGCGAATAAATTTTTGCCCTTTTGTAATCGAGCAAGAGATAATTTCTTTTGCGTCTTCTTGTCATCGCGTGCGTGCGTCGATTCAACTACAAAGACAGGTATAGACTTTCTTTTTGAAGCAGAATCTTTGAAATAAATTTTATCGCACTCTTTGTGCAATTGCTATGCAACGCAATTATATTATATTTTAAAAAGGACAAATATAATTTAATTGCAAATAAAATATAATTTAGTTGCAAATTTTATTTACAATTTTACTTAATTACAAAGTACAATAGATTTTTGAAATAGTGAAATATATTGTAGTATCTATTAGTCGCAATTACGTTTGAAAAAGTTTTGAAAAATTTTTTAAGTTAAAATTATTAAATTGCAGAGATTTTTAATTGTTATATTAAAATCTACTTACATTGTTTACAATGTATTAACAACTGTTATAACAATTTATTTACTTTATATATTTATTTGATATGTAATTTTGTAATTATTCACATAATCCTATATTTTTTATTGGCTAACTTGAACTATTAACATAGCGTTTTTCAACCTCTTTAGTGAAAACAAAATTTTTTTAAAAATATATATATATGTGTACACAGAATAATAAAACGTAGTTATGATAAAAGAAAAATTTAATTTAAAGAAAAATATAACTTTTCCCTATTTCATAACATACAACGTGGAGATAAATATAGCTGTTACGTGTGCTGACATACTGATCACAAAATACTGATTACACCATGCATACATATCCTTCAACTCGCTTTTACACATGCAAGAAGATATATAGACTCACACAATGATATATTTGCACCAAAAAAAGATGATCGCTTTCTCACCTTGAATATATTATAGTAGAGAAATACCATAATGATGCAGGGTATGTAGAAGCTGGACAGGCTCGAATAGATGATAAAATCCGTATTGTAGAACAGACATTGATCTGGTATCCGATCAGGAGTGTTATTCAGGCCTAGGACAATCGGGCTGCCGATCGCGGCCGATATCGCCCAGACCAATAGTATCGTCAACCATACTCTTCTATTGTTCTTGTGCTTCGCGTACTTTATCGGTTGGGTCACCGCTATGTATCTGCAATTCAAATTCGGTTCGTATGTGTTGCAATTCCCTCGCACGCAGCGGGCATTATATCGTCGTAAAACCATGTCCGCAGATCTAACAACACCCTTGTCTCGTCCATCTCTCAGAATTCGCATTTCATGCGATTAATAATTGTATTCACTGCTTATTATAATTATTACGATTAATTATTATTTTTAATGATATTCTTTTAGAACAATATAAGATCTCTGCAAAAATTCTACATATATGTAAAACAAAATATGCTTAATTTGAGTTTTAAATCAATGTCTATGTACAAGTTATATATACACGATATATAATTTACATATAATCAATATATATTATTTATTGTAAAGAAACTTACAATATTTCAAAGATATTAATAAAAAATTAATATTTTTTAATATTTGATTTAAGTAGGTATATTTTTTTCTTTAAGTATATTATTTATTAATTGCAAATTTGTTATTCACCATATATAAACTTTTTTACGAAAGAATAAGAAGATGTTGATCATAAAAATCTTTTCAAATATTAATTGGAAGTTTTTTAAGTTTGAAATGTTATAAAATTATCTTAAAATTTGAAATTTCTTTACAAAACATTCGCTTGTAATAATCTATAATTATACAGATACTTCAAAAAAATAAAATTGTCTGATGCATGATTTACGCATTTATGTTTATTATTCTTTGTTACAGTTTAATTAATAATTATGTATTTTATAAAATTTAAAATAGAAATATGTACACGACATATACACGATATATATATATATATTGTATATAATTAAACATTCTTCTTTCCATTTGTGTTTATTTTAATTTATTACATCACTAACTTACTGTCAACTATATCGTTTTAGAGCAAAAATGTAATAATATAATTATTACTTTTATTCGTATTCGTAATTTAACGACAAAATCAATTAAAAATAATCAAAATGAACATTGTTTGGAATACAAAATGTATTTTTTCTTAATCTTTTATCGAATTTAATATATATATATATATATATATATATATATATATAGTATATATATATATATATATATATTTTATATGTTTAGATTCTCTCTCTTTCTCTCTCTCTCTCTCTCTCTCTCTCTCTCTCTCTCTCTCTCTCTCTCTCTTTCTGTTCTGTTTTTAAAACAGATTAGTAATTATCTAATTTTAATACTATTTACAAACTTAGAATCGATTTTTCTCGAATAAAAATTTTATTAAGTATCTTATCACTGTTGTAATTTTGTGTAGAAATTCTTTTACATATTTTTCATAGAATCATATAAATAATTTCATATATCTCAAATTATTCCAAGATATAATATACGTATAGTTTTACACACATGATTTTAATGATTTATTTTTTTTTCAATTATAATATATTTTATAATATATATTAACATATATGAAAACGTTCAATTATTTTTCTCTCTAAAAAAGATTATACGAATAAATTTTAAATGCTTTACATTCTCTTATCTAATTCTTTTATCAATAAGTCGTATATTCCAAGCGCAAGCGTCGCTTCTATTTATATTATATTCAAAGCACGTGAACTAATAACATCAACTTTATACGTCACTTTTTCCAAACTTTCCTGATAATTACCGCGATTCGTCTAGAATTACAAGAATAGGTGAAAGCACACGCTTAAATGTTAATGTCTTTCACAATCAAAATTTAAAAAATATGAAAAATTGTAATATATTATATATTTCTATAATTCATTAATTTGATTTATTGGCCTTCTTATGACTCATTGTTTTTTATACAAAATGTGATAAAATTATAAAATTTTGAAAAACAATATGCTCTTCATAGCACATTTTTATTTTGCATATATGTATATATAAAGTATATGTAAAATATATGAACCTTTATGTGTATATATATATATATATATATATATATATATATATATATATATATATAAATCTATCTATATAAAAGAATATCTTTGAATTCTCGAAGATTTTTATAATCAATACAAAACTGTTTAATGAATCAATATTAATAATTAAGTTTAATCAATTATAACAAATTTATTGTTTTGGCAAAATAAAATTTAATATTTAATGTATTAGATATTTAAAAAAATATCTATAACTTTTATTTGAAAAAAGAGACTTTGTCTCTAAACACACATACCTATATAATATTTTCAGTTTGTGTAAATAAAAGAAAAATGTTTACCTGTCTATCGAGATAGCCACGAGATTGAATATAGAACTCGTGCTGCAGGTTACGTCCATTGCGATATAAAAATCACAAACAAATCCAGGTAAACTCCAGGATCCATTCACCTGCAAAGATAAATAAAAAAAATTAAATTCCAAATAAATATAATATACCTATATATATATATATATATATATATATATATATATATATGTATAGTATATAATATTAGGGGACACTTTTTGCAAAATTGTACTTGACATGAAAAAAATCACACAAATATACGTGCAGGCACAAGTTATAAAAATTTGAATGTGAAAAACTCAAGATTGCGGGTCCAATGTGACGGATATAAAATAGAAAAATGTAGAAATAAACGAAAAGACGGTGCCAGTACTCGCAAAATTCATTTTAAAGTTGGTTTTCACAGAGTATTGCTTAGAACATAGGTGTTGAGGCCTTGATTACACATCTGTTATCAAATTTTAAGAATTTAAAATATGAGTTAATATAGCGGACGTAAAAATACAAAATGTAAAATAGTTTACAGATTCACTTCAATCTTGTTTACTAAAGGTTTTCGAAAATGCTGATTATTATAAATCTGTTGCCGAGAATATTTAATTCAAGGTGATGTATTCAAATCATGGTAAATATAAAACAGAAAAGTGTATAAAATAAAAAAAAACGATACTAGAAAGTATTTCGTTTTTCTATTTTTAATAACAATTTTTCTGCGAATATATATTTTATCTTTTTTTTTTTTATTAAATATTTTACGTTATAAACATAACTTTGCATTTGAAATAAATAATATTTTCCTTTCATTTTTTACTTGTTTTCATTTGCGATACTACTGTAAAGAGTGATTGGACAAGAGAAGACATATCGGATAATGCCTTTTGATATAAAAAGTTGCTGTTGGGTATCTGTCATTTTGAATTTCTAAAATTTGACAGATTTGTATAAAGATCCTTGAAAATCAACTTTGAAGTAAGTACTTAGATTCTAGAAATATTGGCACTGCCTTTTTATTATTTCCATATTTTTCTGTTTTATGTTTGTTATATTGGACCTGCCATTTAGAATTTTTTTAAAATTCGCATGACTTTCAATAGCTTATAGCTATAACGATATTTGTGAAAGGTAGTTTTTCTACGTCGAGTACAATTTTGGAACAGTGGCCCTCTTAGCAAAGAATACTCTATATATATCATTTATGTATATTATAATATAAATCATATTATTTATGTATTATATATTGTCATTTACATGTATATAATTTTTATAATTGTTATTTATTTATATTAAATTTAGTATGTATTTATATTAAATGTAGTATGTTAAATCATATTAAATTTATACACAATGAGTATGTGTAGTTTTTCAAAATAATATGTAATATTAATAATAAAATTAAAAGAAATGCTGTGTATAAGTGTGTGTGAAATAAATGAATTGTAGTAAATCATTATATACACCAATGAATATATTTTTTAAATTCAACGATATTGCAGATTTTTAATATACCAAAGCAATAGCTCCAATAATCGAGCTATTGCTTTGGTATATTTGTTTCTCGGAAATATTCTTCTTCATTTTTTCTCATAGCATCTCATTCGAAAATCACGCGCTCATGAAACGATAGTATGTTGTGCGCGATTTTGCACATCACTGGACAAACATTGTGCGCGACTGCCAGAGAATTTAAATGAGGACCAGATGCATTTTTCAAGCGGACGATTTGCTGCATTCCGATTACATCGCACGTTAGTTGGTACAATATGTGCGATGCGGTTTATCTCTGCGGCCTATATTACAATAGCGATTATTTATTTCAACTTTTCTGTACGCCTTGCTTTTCGCAAAATATACTTTACCCGATAAAACTGGCTTGATTTTTCCACATGAAGTTTTCTCATGTGGAATGTACATACGATAAAAACAAAGATACTATTAAATTAATAAATTGATTGACACAAAAATTTAATAAACACAAAATTTATATTTGTTTATATACATATATATATATATATATAAATTGATAAGAAAGTGAAAAAGTATAGATTTCAAAATCAAAATAATTCGTAATAAATGTATTTTTTCTAATTATGTACATTCAATTTTTTTAATCATTTACAATCAAAATTTGATATGCATACTTTTTATCGTAATTATTTTTAATAAAAAAGTACTAATTAAAATATTTGTGAAATTATATGTAAAAAGATAAAACAAGGTAAATATTAAAATTTCATTATTTGAGACTAATCTGTGTTATGTTTATTAAAAAAAGACTCGCTTACTAGTAACAAGATAAAAAATATTACTTAAATTCTAGTATATAAATCAAAACGGGTCCAGTCGATAGGTCGAAAGGTGAGTTTTATCCTTCTAGCATCTCAAACTGATTTTTCCCCATTTCACAGCTCTGCCTTTTTTTTATTCAAAAAAGTTCACCTACGAGCATCTTTTACAGCGGAAGCTAAAGGAATCTTGATATATTTGTAACATTCGTGCCTGGTATGTGAAATAACCTACGGTCAAAACTCGTTTAAAACACTCGGTCACATATCTGTCCTCACGTTCATTTCTGTAGAACTGTCTCTCTTGTCACCAAACGTTTAAATGAGCAGCTTCGACAGATAGAAAATTTCTGGCAAGATATAATTATTATATTGATTTTAGTAATATACATTTATTAATTTAATAACTTCTTATAACTGCATATATCTCTTTTTTAATAAAAAAAATGTGTATATTGTGTAATATATATATAAAATGTATATTATTTATAGAGACTATCTCATTTAATTATAACTTTGCATTCAAAAATTGTATATTTAAGTTAAATTCTGAAATATTGTATTAATTATGTCTATCTCTCCATATGAGGATCTTCTTGAGCCATTATTCCTTGACAAGCCCACCGCTTAAATATGTTAAGAATTCATATCATCTTTTTCTCGTACGCACGTATGAAATTCAATAAGTTTGTGGGAAAATACGTGACAAGAAAATTGTTATATTTTACAATTCTTATGAATTTATGAAAGAATCTTAAAAAATAACTCTACGGATCTCTGCTAATTTATTTGCAAATAAACAGAGCTATTAAATAAGATTTTATTCCTTATTAAAAAATATTTTTAATATAATATATACATTAAAAGAATTTCTAATAACATTTCTGAATATTTTAAAGTCTTTCTTTGACATATGAAATTGTATCTAGAAGTTCTTACGTGTGTTAACATGTGTGAAAAAGGACAAGTAAAGGGAGTAAAAGAAAACCCAAGCAAAGAACAAAGAGGGATTTAATTTATACCATTTAAATATGTGCAATCTGTACACGTAATGTCTCTTTCCTTGGTAAAAGAAATGAAAAAATAGTATAAACACACGTTACGCTTTCGTGGCGTACTCGGAGCGGAAAATTTTCGCTTCTGTAACTTTCGGTTATATATGCAGCGCAGGATGTGCCCCGCGGTAAACACACACATGTGAATATGAAATAATATTCCGCGACACACAAGGGTATATACACGCGATGGTATGCATTAGTACAGAGTCTAATATAGGTTATATTCCCACATGCCATAATACACGTATGAGTCACATAAATTGCATATTCCACACTGCTTATTACTGTTATTTTCATCAGTTTTCTGGAAAACTTAGATTATCCAGTTATACATATACTATATAACGTTAATCTTATCTTTTCCTAACATCTAGTATTCGTAATAGTTATTATTTTCTATATTAAAATAATGTTAATAATAAGTTTATCAACATTTTTCATAATAGACATTAAAGTAATAAACATTGTAACTTAACAAGTTTAATATTTCTATTTTCTTTTAATATATCTTTTTTATTTTAATTATTTGTAATCAACAAAAAAATTTTGTTTATTCTAATAAACTAAAAAAAATTATAAAATAATTATATAAATATATATATATATGTGTGTGTGTGTGTGTGTGTGTGTGTGTGTATTTACACATGTCATGACTCTTTTACGTTACTGCCTAAATAGCGAATAATTTACGTACTAACTTTATTATTTTTTATTCTCATTTATTCTAATTACTATTTTTTTTATTAATCATCATAAATGGTTAATGCCAATCTGCACTGTATTATTTTGCGTTATAAATTAGCGCGAAATAAATTTCTGCAACGTTACAACAAAATAGTTATTATCGCTCTTCATAATTTTACTTGTTACACACCTTACGCCATTTGTGGTAAAAGCTAAAGTATATTCCCATCTAAGATCAGCGAGTTCCTGCGTGTTTTTAGCAAATGCGGCGTTCGATTGCGATCGGACCCATAATTGGGTTCTAACAGACCTACACGATAAGCACGCGGTGTTTATGAGCGAATGAGCTCTGTGTTTATGAGCGTGTCAGAGTTTCAATGACGAAAGAGCCGGCCGCATGCGATGCCGTGCCACGAATTACATGCGAATAACAAAACTTGATTCTCTATATCATGTTATGCTATTTATCATGATTAATTATTTAATTACTCACATACTTTCAAATTATTGTGTAAATCGTTTCGAATTTTACATTAACGAAATTCAATTAATTTATCTCTTTAATATATAAATCTTTACTTTATTAATTAAATTTGCAAGAACAGCTTTATACTTTAATATTAATAATTATTTATGCACGTATTAGAGTTTTACTAGATTAATAATTATATAATTAAATTTTTTGGATTTATTTAATAATTTAATTCTTCTTATATGAATATTTTTATTCTCTTGGTAGAGCTAGAGATTTATAAATATTATTTTAGAAATGCGCTGTTGTGCTTTGATTATATTGCACAATATGTGTATGTAATCAAATATTATGCTATATTAATTTCTAGCGATAGCAATTAAATAAAAATATGACAATGCCACATTTTAAATAAATTTAAAAAATATATAACTTACAATATATGTATATGTATATATAGACCTTTCCAGACATAACGAGGTACATTCAGAATTCCAGTTCCATATGAAAGATGGGAATAATGATGTCACGAGGGATTTCACATTTTATTACTACAGTTTTTTATTACTACAGTTAATCGAAACTTGTCGTAGACTTTCTTATCCATATGGAATACGAACTGTATCCCTTGTGGTATCATTAACTTAAAATAGAGACCTCATACATGTATAGACAAAAAAATTATAAAAAGTTATAACAGCTAAAAATTAAATTAATATACAATATTACGAGAAAAATACATATGCTTGGAACTGCAAAAGGAATAATAAATTCTACTTTTTAATATATTAATATATAGAGTAATGATAGAAATAATATAATAATAACAGAATAGATAAGTGTATGTGTCAATATTAATTATATATATTTACATTATATATGTGTATATCTATATATAATAGGTATATAATAATTTTTATTATTATTTAATGATCCTTTTGTTATCAAGTATTACATTTGTCATAGTAATAAGATACAACTTGAGGTAAAATATTACAGATTTTATTGCTTCCTTTTATGAAATGTATATAAAAAAAGTTATTATATTAGATTAATTTTTACATGTGTATATAGTTAAAAATTAAGCTTCATATAATATTGTAACTACAAGAGAGATATGTAAGTGATGACGTGAACTTTACGAATGCAGGCTTAAAAAACATGAAAACGTTTTTTAAAAAACTTTAAAGAAAATTTTGCCACCTCAACGATGTGTGCTTGGTTCGATGCGCAACGCCTGTAATAAAAAAAACACGACAAATTTAGCGTAGTTCTTTAGCTCGGCGAGAAGAACTTCTCAACCGCCGCAAATTTTGTTTCGGTGAGCTCGCGAAATTAAACTTTTTTTGTTACACATCAACGAAAGTATTTGCGGCTTCGTCAGCATGAAGTTTGTCGTCAGTTCGTAACTTTGTTCGCCATTGCCACACTTGAAATGCGAGTCCCTTTTGTCAACGGCAGTTTGTTAAGTTTGTCAACGAGCCGTTACGAGCGAGCGTGCTTCTTTGAAACATAATCGTTGACGTAATAAATTTTCGATGGCGTGCTATTAATTAGCCGTACCGTCATTTAAATCCCAACATGGCTAGACTACCGGATATCGCAGTGTGTCCTCGTTCGAAGTTGAATCGCAGCCAAAATGTCAATGGAGCATCTAGGCCAAAGTAATTTAAGCGCATTTCATCCATTCGATGTGTCAAAATCGCTCACCTGCGTTGACGCGTTTAAGTTTACGCGAAATTCATCACATTTTCAAACTTCATG
Source organism: Anoplolepis gracilipes (assembly GCF_047496725.1). NCBI lineage: Eukaryota > Metazoa > Arthropoda > Insecta > Hymenoptera > Formicidae > Anoplolepis > Anoplolepis gracilipes. The sequence continues at coordinate 17,845,412 of NC_132971.1, read as the reverse complement.
TCACATCATTATTTTTGGCAAAAAAATAGTTTGCTGTCAAAAAAAAATTCTGTAATGTTGCATCAACTTTAATTCAACCATAATATAGGTAATATATACATTTTTTTTCTCTTAAAAGAAACAATTTTGATATAATTTGACGTAATTCTGACATAAAAATAGTAAATAAGTTTTTATGTATAAAGTAAAGAAAAAGTAAGAAAACAATCGCCTCTTATACGTCTAAAACAATACTTCTTTTGCTGAGATTGTTAAATTAGATTTTTAACTGTTAGCATACAATTCTCTTTTATTCTGATGAATTATATATATGTACATCTCTTTATATACATATATATACAATTTTCTTTGTTATAAAATAAAACGTAACAAACTTGTATTTTTTTTTGAAGTATATATTTTTAAAATGTCATAAATGTTTTTAAACATAACAGAATCAGTTTTTGATAAATCGTTTTTATGTTATGCAAACAATCTACTAACTGTTTCTCGAATAAATTGTCTTGTGTAAAACAAGGCTATCTCAATCACTTAAAGCACATATTTTAATTGGTATTAAATGGTATAAATAATGTACCATTAGTATTTAATTGCAATTTGTATTAAATTAATAAATTTTAATGTAACCTTAAATTTACAATTTTAGTATAGCAATTAAGCCACAATTTGTATCGAAAGTAACAGATGTGACGTTAAGCTGCGAATAATTTTAGGAATTTAACCGATAAAATAGATGCATATTAATGTCATATTAATTGCATTACTTGTTAAAGGTAATTATTAACTAACTTGTAAGTATCTTAGGAAGTACGTTGATGTAAATCGCTCATCGAGAAGGAAAGATGCATGGGCGAGTGTCTCGCTTAGATGATGTCTCGTTCAATATATCTCAGAAGGAATAATGTGTACGCGATGTTGTGTTATTATAGCGTTCAGTAGAAATTATATGATGTTTGCATGTTGCTGCCTCTCGGAACTAATATGGGAAACGTAAACATACTAATGTTTTAATAAATCCAACAAGTAATGTTATTATTAGAAAAATTATTCAATATACAAGTACAACTTTCTGATAATAATTACATACATATTTTATTGAAAAAAGTGTAGAATGCTATATTATTCTATTGTAAAAAAAAGACAATTTCTCTCTCTTTTGTATATGTATATTGTCGCTACAGCTAATTAAAAAGCTTTTATATCATTAAAATTAATCTGTATAGTTACAACAAAATTTTAATTTTAAAAATAGACAATGAATAAAAAGACATATACTTTTTTAGTATTTTAGATAATAAGTATAAATTATAATGTGTATATAAATATAAATTTAGTATAAATTAGAAATAGTAATATGTAATCTTTTCTACTCAAAAGTAAGCATCATGAAAATAATGTTGCGAATAAAAACATTGTCTCAAAAACTTTCATAATCGAAGTTTGCATACCACCGGATCCGGTACAGTGCATTAATATATTCAAAATAAGTCGCGTGTAAACAAATGCAGATCACTTTATGAATATGTGAAACGTCAAAATTACTAACGTTAAATTTGTTACATGAATACATGTTTTGTTTTGTTTCATTATATAAATAATATATATATTGTAGTTAAATAATATACATATAGTTATATGTACAAATAATATATATAATTAATAATACATATAATTAAATAATTTAATTATATAGAGAATTATAAAAATTTTTTATTAGCTAATTTTTTTATCATAATACATATTATATTATAGTTATTATTATTTAAAATAATTCTTTAAAGAGAGAAATATTTTCTATTTCTTTTACATTAGCAATAAGTTTATATAAAAATAACAAGTTATAAAAACAATAAATTTATATAAAATTTACATACAATCGAATTTTGCAATTACATAACATACATTTTACATAAACTTGAAATACTGTGTAATTTGATATGGGTTCATGGATAATGGCACTTTCGATCGAACCCGCGTAACGTGCATATTTGTGATCATGCCACTTGTGGCCATCGTGCATAGTGATGTAATTAGACAGGAAGGTAACACCAGAAATTCACATGCTTGACTAACATTAGATATGTGTCATCGGCGATATCAATCGAGTTTAATTATGTGACTGAGAATGCTTCAAATATTCTTACTAATAATACTACCTCTCTTACTATCAAGCATATCTTTGTGCAATAATAATATAGTTTTTCGCAATGGTGACACATAAAATTGTAAAAATCATGTATAGTAAAAATTTTATAATATAAGCGCTACCAATAATTTCGTTAGAGAATAGTATGATTTAATGTAACATTTGTTAAAACTATCCCCATGATTCACTCTACATTAAGTCATCTGACTAGAAAAACAAGTCCAATATTTCATCGAGAGCCGGATATTATACTAGTCGACTAGAACGACTTATCTCTCGCGGGAGCGAATGTGATGCGCGCTGCACAAAGTGGACAATAATGGATGGTTAGCAATAGCGTACGTCGAACAATAGAACATTAAGCCACACAGGATGCTTGTGACGAATAAAGCAGACGACAATCCGTACATGGGTCGGTTATCAATTTGGCAACTATTAATTAACGGCATTCTTAGTGTACTTACAGTTAAATTGCGCAAATGTAACCACATGTATAAAGCACATTCCGCAAGTGAGAAACCTGCAGTGAATTCTTGTGGTAAAAAGGGGATGAATTTATTACACATCGCGTCGTCGTACATTCACTTTAATGCACTTGATATAATGTACTCGATTGTCGTACATAACACGATCGACCGATGTGTAATATATACAGAACACTCGCCATATACGAGACATGAAGGACATGGACAAGATATGAGACTATAGTTGAGTACCAATGTCGAAAAGCTAACGGACAATGATGCTATTATTTTCCGCGTACGTACTGTACGTACGAAGCATTGTCTATGCATTACGTTTAAATTTTATCTAGAAATATACTAGAATTATAAATATATTAGAAAAGAAATTAATTTCATATTTTGCTCACAATTTTGCAAATTATCATTTTTCGTGCCAATTATTACCATAAGTTGCATTATGCAATTGTCAAAATTATTTGTGAAATATATTTTGCAGATTTTATTTTCTACACAAGCCATTGTGCAGTTAAGTGATCGTAATATTAATTCCTTATATTTCGAGAAAGAAGATTTATTAGATTTTATCATATTATAGAAGAATCTTTTTTAACAATACATATATATAATACTGCGCAATATGCATAGATTAGTTTCAACTGGTATATAAGCCTGGACACTAAATTAGTTTACATTAATTCTACGATGATAAGCACTATGATAGCTTATCTCGATTTGACGGATTATTTCGAAAATGTAATTAATTTTGTACTAAGCAACTTGTATTTAAAATTTATGAATAAAAGAACTTGCAATAAAATAATTAATAGCACTTTTTATTGAATTTTCAATATATATTTACTAACAATAAGTAAAATAATTATACATACATATATATATATGTGTGTATGTATGTATGAATATCTGTGTGAGATGTGGTGTATGCACTATGTTCTTCTCTTCACAATCCGATAAAACGTCCGATATAATTTACGATAAATATTTGTCGATTTTCACGTCATAAATTTTTTCAATATGTAGATATATAGATTTCAAATAACTTTGTTTTTTCCTATCTAGATGTAATAGTTAACTTGATTTTATTAATAGATTTATATAAAATATTTCAATATGAGTATAACTGTCGTATAAAATAAAACAATTAAAATAAATTTTTATAAATATTAATTTGTTTTCTACAAATTTGTTTTATAAAATGTTTTAAATAATAAATGTTATAAAATGTTTACAAAAATAAAAGTAAATAAAAGTTAATAAATTAAAATTAATTAAATCATATAAACAAACATATTGAAACAACAAATATTATCCTGAAAGTATGTTATTACTATATATATATATATATATTCCTATTTTGTTCATGCAACTGTTGTAAAGGTATTAAGTCGGAAAATTTATTTCTGCTGCAGTGAAAGAGAAACAGACAAAGAGGGAGAAAACGAATCATATCGCAATATTAAACATGTGAATATGCTTTTTATGTCATTCGAGAAGTAACTCGACACTATGTGACAGCGTATTGTTACCCGAGGAATAATGGCAAATACTAAAACGGCAAGATGGAACATCGATATGTCAAAGGCGGTATAGTTTTCTAGTGACTATATTTTCCATCAATGTCAGCTATCATATCGAGCACTTAAATGGGTAACGGGGCTTCCATTAATTTCCGTATCGAGCGACTGCAGTACTCGAAGCGATTCTTGTAATTCAATGACGGTGAGATAGGGGCGAAGGTACGAAGGTTGTTGGTAAAATTGATTTGGAATTGATATAATCACTAAAGTTAGACCTATGGATGAAGATACTAAGAGGCCGAAAAACGTAGGGCAAAGAGAAAGAATGGGGAAAAGATGAAGAACCAGAAGCGAAATAGCAGTCTCGAAGCAAACGCGAAAAGCGATAAGGGACATGGGAATCTGTCCTATAGGTGAATGAGATATTTTCGTGCAAGTATTTCAAGAATCAATCGGGACTGTAGGGAATTGGCGGGAGGAAGAACGAGAGGTGAGGGAAAATGGTATCATTAAGGATAGAACTAGTTGCGCAAAGGGATGATCGATAGAAGGTAGGAATTACGCTTTGGCTTTTCGATCCTATTGTGTGGCAAATTAATTGCTTTCAGACTTACCGATGATTGATAGATATTGCAAGTATTTCTAGAGGAATGCTTATCCTTCCTTTCTCATTTTCATCTCCTTGTCTCTTACTCGCAATACATGCGCGTTTTAAAGTACGCTAGATACGGATGATACCTTGTAAATATGAGGAGACACATTTATGAGACATAATATAGTAGTTCGGTTGAATAAGAAACATGTCATTTGTCGAAAACGGAGAAAAAGCACCAATGCGATTATGTTTTATACGTTATATCTATTGTGTTAGTAGAAAAATATGATGCAAGTTGATGCAATGCGAACGATACATTTCATTCTCGTAATCGTGTAATCTCGTTTTATACAGAAAAATATACCAGAAAAATAAACGTAGAAATAATATAAAACTGCATATTGTTGCCACATGAGGCTGTTAAAGCCGGTTTTTTCGCAAATGTGTGCAAAAAAAACTTTAATCAAATTTTTTTCAAATATTTTTAACATAGAAAAATAAAAATAAAATATTTATAATTTATTAAACAAGGAGATGAGAGGGAAAATAATTTGTTTTTTATTTTATCAAAGTAACACTGTGAATTGTATTTTTTTTTATTAGGAATTGTATATTGGCATTAAAAATCTCAATATAAACGAATATAATAATTAATTATCATAATATGTTATTATTTGAATCAGAATTAATACAAGAAAGTACTATATAATTTATATTATTTTTTTGGAACTAACAAAAAAAACTGTTTATTTCTTGAGAATTTAATTAGTATGTCTTGCTTTAGTGTGGAGAATAATAAAGCTTCATTAAAAATTATGAAGAAATAAGAGTTTTTATTATTACTAAAGCAATCAACAGTCTGACGATGTAATCGTTATCGCCATCAGAAATTCCGAGAACGCCATTAAAAAGCCATTAAGTGGAATGATGGTGAATTTTATGTCCGCAAATCATTTGTGACATTTTAACTGATAGACGCGAAAAGCTGAAGGAGTTTTCAAGATTATAGTAATTTTTGTCAATGTGATTCTTATATTATAAGCAAATGGGATGTATATGTTGTGGGTTTTTTCATCTTTGATTTATACAACTGTTTATTTCTTTGCAAATTTGATGTTTGACATCTTTCTTTAAATCATCAGAATTGGAAGCAGTTTATTAAAATATTCACGAATTAAATTATTAACTTTATAACAACTAAATAAAGGATATTTTTCGTGATTTTATATCATTAAAAGTAGTTCTAAACCGTCAATACAAAATGAGAAAAAAACACGTACTTATTAAACCAGATTTATTGGATATAATATTAATTTTTATATATTCTCTTTTGTTATGCGATTTCTTTAAGCTTTTCTAAAAAATATTATATTATACGAACAAAATATTATAGAAAAGTAGAAGATAAATAATAATAAGAAACTAAATTTTTAACAATTATGTAGATATACATGTAAATATAAAATAAAATATAAATACATATAATATAATATAATATAATATAATATATATAAATATAATATCTACATAAAGATATAGACATAAAAATAAAAAATATTAGAAAATAATAATAAGATATTAAAAATTTCTAATTGTCATAAATTAATATATTTTTATTACGATTGATTTTAATAATTTTATTTTACCATCAGATCAATCGCAGTTTTAAATTTTTACATTAAATTATATTATACAAACTCTTTATTTTCTGCGTAAAACGACTTGGTATACACTTGACGAATGGAAACTTTGCCAAGAACTGATTGTAGATAAGTGCAGTAAAATATGCAAAGTGCTTAAATGAGGGTACTTCTGCGTTGGAAGGTGTTTCGAGCATACATACCACACGTCAAAAGTGTATGTGGAAGAGTAAATATCGTTCCTATTGAAAATTGCATGATGCAAACGGGCTAGAAATGATGGTGGTCGTTAAAACTTGCCGAGGTTAAATCTGTCAAGAGCAGTGCCAATTTTGGCAATGTCAAATTACATACGTGAGTCGCAGAGCTTGTGCAAGTACGGCTGTGAGGATCATAATTGACCACCAATATTAATTATATGAAATGACTCCGCCGTGAGTTAGTCATTTTCATATTTGAATTTATTTAATTGACATTTAGATATTTTACAAAAGTAAAGGCTTTTTATGAAAATAAAGACAAAATAATGGTTAAACTATTCTTTATATAATGTAATAAAGATTATAGAAGATTTTACGCATTTTTTTCTTCAATCTTTTTTAATAGCTAATAATATGTTATAATAATCTTTCTTGCATAATAAATACACAGTATACATACATATATGTAATCTTATTCTATATCTTTTATCGTATATTATTTCTAAATAAAATGTATAATATAAACTGTATATGTATAATATAAATTTTAAAATATTTCTTACTTTAACTAAGAGAAAAATCTAGAAAAAAAATAAAAACAGATAAAAAAATTACTTACACAATAAATATTTTTCAACTTTATGACAAATTTTAAAGGGGAAAACACACACACATGAGTTCTACTTTTATACTTCAAATATATATACACTCTACCATTAGTGTATAGTTACAAAATATTAAAATAATATAGAAAAATTTTATAAATAATAAAAAAGATTTTATATAACTTTTGCATTGTTATGACAATAAAAATATTATGTAATTAATAAAGATTTATATAATATATTTTTTTACTATATTGCTTATTATAAGTTGTTTATATACTATTTTTTAAGATATATAATTTTGACAAATAGTTTCTGTGATGTTACAGTATTTATAATATCATGTGATAACAATCTGTGATATTAAATCTTTTAATGCTGTTATAATAATATACTCTAGAAACTCAGACACATTTGACCTTCCATCTCACTGAAAAAACTAGAAAACTAATGTATAATAAAATTTCCTATTTTCTTTAATTAAATACACTCCTAATAATCGAATTTAAAAATAACGAAAAAAAATATATTTAATTCTTACGATATAAAATATAAGTTGCACATGTAAATATATATATATATATATATATATATATATATATATATATATATATAGAGAGAGAGAGAGAGAGAGAGAGAATAATTTAATGCAATTCAATTGTGCAACATTTTTAGTTAAGTATTTTACTTTTAAAATCAAAGATTATATTTATATAAATAGTTTTTTGCAATTTCAAGATTTTAATGGTCATGATATAGTTATTCGCATTTCTGATTTCATGACAAACTTATAATATCTGATGCAGCGAGACTTCGTTCCTTCTTGATGCAAGACGTCGCTAGAGATGCTTTCTAATTTTCGCAGTGAGAAACGGGGTAACTCGAAGTAATTCAAATAATTGCATGCCGCGACCCTTTCTGCAAGTGTCGTGGAACGCGAATGACGGATCAGGCTAACTCAACGGGATTCGAATACGCAGTTAGAACTTGGAGATGAGATCAGATTAAATTTACCTATCCACCTAGTAGCACGTAGTAAGGCGAGAGAAGAGTGGGCGGGCTGATAGCAGGAATCCGTGTGGACTGGGCGACTGGAAACATCGAGGTACTTTGGTTAACTTGGCACAAATTTAGACGGTCATGAAGCTTTCGCATAGTTTAGCACCAATACTGATCTTGCATTGTTATCATGAATATCGTTACGATTTGGTGAGTCATGATGATAATCAATGGCAATTTAAATGTCAGAATTTTTCCAATCACAAAAATAGTAAACTCTTGCAAATAATTATATTCCACTACTAATATTATTATTGCAGCCAATAAAAAACTTGTTTCTAAAAGAATATTAAATATTTTTTCAAATAACAGGATAATATACAAAAATTAAAAGGATAAATATTTAGTATTATAAGCTATTTTTCTATCATAATATTCTATCATAATATATAGATGTAATTGTACAAGAGATTAAATATATTATATAAAATAGATTCACGTTATCACGTACAATTTCTGTTATTACTAGCAGATGAGTTTTGTAAACAAATCCATCAAAAGATAATATTGGAAAATTTTTTTTGTTGTAGAGCTGGATTGCATTCTTTTAGCAGAAAAGAAGAATATCAAGCTATAATCTCTACTTGAACGTCATGGAAAGCGCAAAATTAAGGTAATCTCTGTATATACCGGCTTGTATTGAATGTGCGCTTTAGTTGTTGGAATTGCCAGCTGGCAACCGAGTTTAATGTATTAAATTTTCAGAAGCCTCTTAAGTTTTATTCAGAGATTTTTTTTATTTACTTTTTTATTTTATCCGATTCTCACATTTAATTGTGTGTTATTGTAAAGATGGTTTCTCTTTCCAATTCAATTTTATTGATTTATTAATTTATTAATTCACATATAGTAGATGTGCATTTAAAACTTGAAACAAAAAATTTTATCAATCTGTCTTAATTATAATTAATTAATTTTTTACTTTGTTTTTATAAATCTTCTAATAATATTTATGCAATATAATGAAGCAAATTTTATTGATTATTGTAATACTTTTAATTAGAAAGAATTGACTAAATAAAAAAATTGTAAAAACTGAATATATATCTTTAAATGAAAATTATATAATGATTGGATTAAAATTCCAATATTTAAAATTCTTCGATATTGATTAAGAATTATTCAATATTATATTAAAATAATTTTAAAATTATTTTAAAATTATTTAGTTATTCTATATTATTTTATTACAATTGAATACAATCTACACAAAATTTTTAATTTAAATAAAATATATAAACATGTATATGCAGAGTGAAAAACTTTTTTTTTACCTTTACGTATTTTATTATAATTTTTCTCCTAGCTCATTTTCACAAAAAGTCAATTTCACGAATAATGTAGCTGTTCGCTATATTATAACCCTTATATGTATATGGAAAAGTTTTTCAAGTTTTTAATAACATTCTATTGTATGCATTGCTTTTACAAGTTTTAATTTTTTAAACATAGTAACTTAAATTTTTAAGCGTTTATATTCTTCAAAAGCATTAAATATATATTAACATGAAACTCTAAAAAGAAATACAAGTTCACCGTTTACCACAATTTTACCGAGAACTCGCTACAGTACCTTTTGTTTTAATACACAAAGCATAATATGCTGATAGCATTATAAAGGCCATAGCATTTTAACTACGTGATTATATAATAAAAGATGTATTTAACACCAATCGCTAATGATTGAGACCTTTGTCACGCGAAGAGACAGTTGGAAGATCCTCATTTGTCCGTGCCAAGATCTCGCTGGACCCTCACTACGTCACTATAATGTACAATATATTTGAGCGAGGTCGGCTGAAGAATATTGAATAGCTACGAATCCCTTTGACGCGCCGGAAGCACTCTTCGTGAATAATTTGAAAATTATTCAGTACCTTCTTATGTCCTCCTTCATACATATATCTTTAGCTGCTCTTTTCGCTCTGAACAAGATAATGTTGGCAAAAAAAAGCAAACGCGAAAATAGAGAGAGAGAGAGAGAGAGAGAGAGAGAGAGAGAGAGAGAGAAAGATTTCTTTTTATTACTTTATTACTTTATATATATATATATATATATATATATATATATATAAACGGATGTTTTTAGTACATAGTATATATCTTACTTTTCCATAAGGATACGTAAAATACTTAAAACCGATTGAGTTTCTGACGCGGAACTTTAATGCGCTTGCATTGGAAGCGTTGATGTATGCTCTCGTAGAATACTTGTTTACTGCAAAGCAAACTTTCTTGAGAGTCGGATGTTAAGTTTCTGAGATAAAGTTAACTATCAGATATTGCAGTTTGTAAAGAGCCTAAATTCTGAATTTTAATTACATAATTATTAAATATAATTAAATAAATATAAATAAATTCTTATTAAAATTATAATTTATCAGTCACTGTCAATTTTAAAGTTTTTCAAAACAATGTTAAATACATATTTTAATGCTTTTTCAAAGAATTATTTACTTTTTGTAATCATGGAATAAAATAATAGAAGAGATAATAATACAAAATACAACTATTGGTGTATATATATATATATATATATATATATATATATACTCTTTATATATATATATACTCTTTATATATATATATATATATATATATACACTTTCTTAAATCAATGAATCAATGATAATGTCGTTGATTAAAGCAATAACAAGATTTCATTGAAAATCAATCAATATATTTCATTGATATTTAGTGAGAACATTCACACTTTGTTCTTCCATTTTATTTCACTAATGATAAGATGTAAGATTTCATTAAAAATTTACACTATGATTAACTCTCTGATTCTTTTTATTGTTAGTAAATTTCTCTTTTCAATGCCATATTTATAACTAAAACTATTATTTATAATCAGTGATAACATGTTGATTTCATTTAAGACAATAATATGTTATAAAATGTTATATACAATAATATTTTTGTCTTATGATTTTGAAATACATTTTCTGCGTTTATTAAAGAAGAAATTTATTGTAAAACTTATTAAGCTTATTATAAAACAAAATAAAAATTATATACTTGCGATATAATTTATATTTGCAAGATATTGACAAAACGGATGTGAATATTTATATAATTATAAAAAAAAATTATTAATCTTTATAAAAATTAGAGACATATTTATAAAAAGTAAACTTATTTTCTTACTTTATTTTACCAAGATCTAACAACAAAGCAGAGTTACGTACTAATTATAAGCTTCAAACTGATTATTGAGACATCACACAAGTGGTATGATGTACATCCCTTTAACTTGGGACATGATATGAGAAACCGCCCTGAGGGTTTCCTCGATCCAACATAATCGGTGAATTCAAATCAAACATTGTACAGAGTAACCAGTGAACAGAATATACGCCCCGGCAAGCATACAATACACAATCATGAAGCAATAGGATGCAATCTCCTATTTGTGTTTGCCTAATATCGTTTACTTACTTAAATAAAACTTCAGACAATGTATGTATGTAAAATTTTTGAATATATTATTAAATATACTGCATGCACATGCATATGTTTAAAGAGGTGATAACATATCAAACATTAAAAATAATCCAATAATTATCTCGGTTTATCAAAATTATTTTAAAAATTATAAATATTAATATTTAATAATTTCTAATTTTTATAATTTAATAGTTTATAAAAAATAATTAATGTAATAATCCATTTATAGTAAATTTAATAAGCTAATATTTTATAATATCGTACCATGCAAAATAAAAGTGCGCGAGTAATTATTAATAATTAAAAGTTTAAAAGTTATTCAAATTTATTTTTATATTGCCATTTTTTTATAATTTGCTAATTATAATTATATATATATAAATTTTTTAATATATAATAAATTAAATTTTATTATTATATAAAATATAATAGCACAATTTCTAGCTCGAGAAATTCGTCATTCTGTCAAGCGTTCATTTAACATAAGTGAACAGAAGCAAATATTCTTGTATCATTGTTGCATTTGAGAGTCAAGAGCTTGCTAAAGGAACTCATAGAGAGATAGCAGTTTCCATGTGTATTTCGAAGAAGACATGTCGTGATATATATTTCAGCGTTTATGGTGTACCGTCTGCTAAATAATGCATCACGACGGTTGAAATTTTCGTGACAACGCATAATGGCTCAAGCTTTCCGTTCCAACACTCTCTTGTTAATTATGACGCGAACAATAATAAACAATGTAAATATTTATTAATTAATGCAGTGTATATAATACATGCTGATAAAAAATCTTCCTATCGCAGCAAAATTGTTACTATATATATTTGATATAAAATCAATTAAACTTTGTTGCTACAATAAATTATTTAATACTACAACACAATCTGCTTTGTTGAAAAATTTTACTAAATTTATTATTATGTGTAATATTGATAGAAATATCAATCTCGGCCGTTGAAGCAAATTTAATTTGTTCCTAAAGCAAAATAGTTTAGGTCTCATTAATAATTTAAATACATATATTTTGCTGCACAATACATAGCGAAACAATTGATTAATACCAAAATAATTAATAAATTGAACAAAATTATTTTTACAAGCAATATTTAAAAAATTTTCTTTTAATATTTATATAATATATTAAACGATATTTTTATATTACTTTGTTTTAATAATAATATTGTCTTTCTCGTTTCTCTTTTCTTTTTCTCCTTAGTATAATCTTTAACGTTCCAGAACGAGTAAAACGCAATATTCTCATAGAATACGTATTATTTTCATTGAATGATTTAATGTAAAAAAAGTATACATATATATTTTCTATTATCTATTTTATTATAATCTATAACAGCAAAAGTTTATCCACAAAATTAATCCATTTGCTTATAAAATATATTCACGATTTCAATATTATTCGTAAATTGAATAGATCGATAAGCTGAATAGGAATTGTGTGGACGCTTGACTTCACTACAAAGATCATCAGAGCTTTCTCTGACGCATCAATTTCCGCCTTCATCAAACTAGTTCCGCTCGAACTTTCTCCGACGATTCGATTGAACGACTTAGCAAGCGGCGGAATGTAAGATTCTTAGATCTCTCTTTGGATATTCCATTACGAAGCATCGACGTATCTTTTAAAAGGATTTCTAAGCATCGTCTTGCATTTCCTGCTCCTGCGTCTTATTATAAGATAAGACGCATCAGTAACTTGGTTATCAACATTCATGTATATGTTATGCTCATTTCGTAGAACATAGAAGTGATAATATCAAACTAAAGCACATACCCTTCTCACGCAATACAAGCTGTGAGCTGTGATACTATGTATGCGCACAAAGGATGAAATACTCTCTATATTACCAACACATATAGACATTTACATTCACGTAAATAGAACCTAGTGCAACCTAAAGCTATTCCCGAGGTAGTACGTGTATAAATTTATAATTAGGGAACAATGTTAAAGTAAAAGTGAAATGTGTACTGTTTAATATAATAGTTTGCTGCTTTCTGGAATATAGAGAGAAGAGAACGAAAAACACATTCTGACGTAATTCTTCTTTCTTTCTCCTTGAAAAATATAGACTACTACTATATTTAACACTAAATATATCCAACACTGATTTAAAGCAGGAATACAGTTTAAATACATTTGTTTGTTTCTATGGTAAACAAAATCTCCGTGTTTTTTACAATGTTTCCAGATATTTTATATTAGCGAAATCAATGGAAACTTAATGATTGCCCGCAAATACACCACGCATGTATTAATAACCATGTTCACGCACACGTTAACATCAGAGAGAGAAATAGCGAAACTCTTCGTTGATACATGTGCATCGCATATACCAATTATTGAACTTCTGTCCTCCCGAATCCCAATGCTAACGAGAGCGTTGGGAACTTCACAGATATCTGCGCGTATCGCAGAATCACCTCGCCGTAAAATCTAACGCAACCGCGCGACGTGCTAGGGTCAATATGTCCCTGTCCGCCTGCGACAGACGTCCTGTTTGTGAGAAGTATGGTCGAATACAAACGGCAGAATAAAAATAAAGCATCCAATTTGGCTCTCTTGTGCCAAGCAGCCTGTAGTGTGTACCAATCAAGATCGTGAACGCCCTCGGGCATCACAGTAAGAATATTTATATCAACAACAAGAATAATTTATTAATAACAGAAAAAATATTTTATTTTGTCCTAAAATGTCTAATATATTTGTAATTCTTCAATTGTAAATAGATTCAAAATTTATTATAAAATACTTTGTCAGAATATTTATTAAATGTAAGATCTATGTATGACCGAGATAACATTAATGGAAATAAGATAAATTTGATAAAAATGTATGTAAAATGTATATAAAAAATAATTGCAAACATGAAACTTTTAAAATTTTTAGCAATTTAGAGCCGAACATAAATGGTAGCGGGTTAATTTCGCAGAAAATAATTTTTCTACGAAACTGATGAATACACAAGGCACATATTTTTCTTGATGTATTTGCCAAGACCTAATCATATTTAAATTCTCATTTTTGAAAATTTTATAAATCCGTCTTTACCTCCCCCCCCTCCCCCCTCGTCCTGAAGAAATATTTTTCCCGCCTACGTTTCTTCAAGGAGATAAAGAGGGGTTTATAAAATTCTCCAAAATGAGAATTTAAATATGATTAGGGCTTGGTAAATACATCAAGAAAAATATGTGCCTTGTGTACTTATCAGTTTTGCAGAAAAATTATTTTCTGCGAAATCAACACACTATTATCCGTGTTCGGCTCTTAATCGCTCAAATTTTAAAAGTTTCATGTTTGTAAACATTAAAGAGTCTTAATTCTCAAGTAATTTATTAAAAAATAATTTTTTAAATTGCCTTGATTACTTAAATATTATTGATACATCAAATAAAAATTATATAATTGTGATAAAAAAAGATGACTTCGATTTAAATATAATATAATGTTAAAATATTAAAATTTAGAATTAATGTATTTGCATATATAATTAATGTATTTGCAAAATAATTAAATTATAATGCAAAGATATTTGATATAACTATAGTGATGATAGCTTTAGCAAGAGCTCACTGAAGTTGGAACGAATACAGGAGCCACTTTTTATATGTAGAATACCTAATGACCAAGAATGCTGTTTTAACGATCTATTCATTCGATAGAATTGAATAAACGAGATGCGATTTCTTTTAAAACTTATAGAATCGAGTACAAAAAATTTTATAAATTGTAATAAAATAAATACTACTGATGTTTGTTTATGTTTTCCTAAAAGAATTGCCTCTTGTTTAAATTGATTGATCTATATAATGTGCGCTTTTTAGTGATAATGATTTAATGATAAAAGAGTTCACTTTTGCTAGCGATCAAATCTGACGATTGACATTTGCAATTTATGTTATTTTTTCGTTTTGCAATCACGTCTTCTACTTGAAATCCTGCATTAGTAAGACAATACAGACGTACATTTCCATGCTGTTTATCATGTACGACACGTCACAATGAATGTGCATCTAGATCCATAATCTCTGATTGTCGTGGCTGCTATTGTGCAGATTATGCATGATCTTCTGCCATGTAGGAGAATTTCGGAAACATGACTTACGAACCTATGAAATGGCGAATGAGTGTTATTAATATCGATGTCACCTGTAAATGACATGCGAAAAACAGTTTTTTAGGAATCCTCAAATTTTTGCAAGCAATGAAACACGTTTACTGATAATATTTTGATGGTAACGTTTTATAAAAAAATGTTGGATCACGTCGTAAAGTTATTAATTTAAAACAAGCAAAAAACACACCCATATTATATATAAAAATGTAAATACATATATCTACAAATCTACGTTTTTTTGACGTAAAAAACAACGCGACGTGCGCGTTTTATTATATATTAATTTCAGGAAACATTTTTCTTATAGTCAGAATTTACAAAATTTTATAAAATTGTGCATCTCACGTTTTTACGTGCAGATTATATTAGCCATAACTCTTGACAAACATGCACACACAAATGTTATTTATGATTGCTATCCGATGACAAGTTTCACTAAATTTTTAACACGTAAAATAATTTTATATATTATGGTTTACGCGAGTTTAAACATAAAATTGTAATTCTTTTTATACTGTGTAAATTGTTTATAATCGGATTACTTTTAAATGCAAACACGAAATCAAATATTACTAATCATGTTTTTCTATTAAAAAAATTAAATATTCAAAGAGAAAAATATATAATACATTTAATATATTTATTGTTTATTTTTCACAAATTTTTGTTACATGCTATATGTATATAATAATATTTTGTAAACTTTTAAATGGTGTTATTTTACTTTCTTCTTTGTTTAGATTTCAGAATAATTTAAAAATATGTATAGCTTTGTTTTTCACACAATGTTTACTTTTTTTAATTGCCATTAATATTTTGTTAATCAAATTGTTATATAAATCAGATCTTTTATTTATTCTACACGTTGTTTGCGGTGTCCAAACGTGCAGAGAGTACCGCTGACACTCAGGAATTGAGTGTCGGGACAACCACTGACGACACAATGTGAAATTTATTGGCCGCGTGTGCAGATTCTTCAAAGAGAAACGTGTTGGATATAAAATTTGCCCATATATCACCATACATGGCGAACTATGAGAACTATTGAAGTCTTGTTCCAACATTCAACTCTGCATCATAAAAAGAAATGATTCATACCTCAAATGGATGAGACTTATAAAGATGTATGAGAAATTTCTTATCTTCACATACATCAATCTTTTCTTATATATGTGCCTCTGCAAATTATACTTATAACACAGAAAGTAGCATAAAATTGATTCTATTCTACATTAATAATAATAGTAAGTAAATAATAATATAATAATTTTTTTATATTTTTAGATTTAAACTGTCGCGTTAATTTCTTTTGCCCTTTTAATAATTTTATGTATATTAAATAACTATAAATTAAATTAATTAATTAATATTGTGAAGCATTCAAATATATGGAAATAAAATTCATTAATATTTATGGTATCTTTATAAAACTCTTTAATGCAGCTGTTCTCATATTTATTTTAGAGAAAGAGAGAAAGAGAGAAAGAGAGGAAGAGCACATATATTATATTATATAATTATTTATTATATTTTGATGTAACATATAATATATAGTATATAATATATATAATATATAATATATATTTAAAACGTCATTCGGTTAATCAACTTTCTTTATTTTAGCATCATCTAAGCTATTTGGATTTTTTATCGTCAACAAAACGACGCAAAGCAATGGAAGTTGGAATCGAGTTTCTGTCTAGCGAGTGTCTAACGATCCTTCTTCTATCGAGATTCTAACTTTACCAATTGCGTTTGAGAGACGTTGCAGCAAAACTAAGTTCGCGCGCTTTAATCACAAAACTTTCGGAATTGTTTATCTTTTATCATCTTCCGTTCATTTCATTATTCGATTCCTGTTAAAGAATGTTCGCGCAGTTGTTCGCACTGTTGTGTGACATACTGTCACGACAAAACAACAAGGTTAACGAATAAGTTAAACTGCAGGAAATAAGTTGCATAAGTTTATTAAGCACTAATTTTTAAATAAAAAAGGAATTCTACATAAAACTTCAAAAATAATGTACAGACTTTGTATAGTAAATTAAAATCGTATCGCTTTCTAATTTTGTTATAATCAAATTGTGATTATAATTAAATTCTATGATAATCAAATCCATAATTGAGACATAGTTGCATAAACAATTTCGAGATCTTAATACAGATTTTAATACAACCAGTAAATACAATTTAAGATTATGTATTAATATTATTTAAACAAGTCTTAATGGTCAGTATAACGGTCATAAATACGGTGGTAGTAATAAATTTTAATTTTAGAGAAATTGTATGATTACAATTAGCCAATGATATAATACAGCACGTTTGTTGCGACGACAATTGTTACTGAACAACTAATCGTAAACCGATATCAATATATAACATAGGGCAGCTTGTGACTTGCAAATCGATGGGCAATTGAGCAACGCCCATACTGTATTAAAATGAATGGATTATTCAGAGAAATGGCTCCAAATTCTCATAGTAGATCAATACGATTTATAAAGCATACCCTTTTTCGTTGATGGAAGTCTTCGTCCGTAATAAATCTCAAGTAATTTTCAACCTTTTTGTCATACGATCGAGATATAAGCGCACCAAATCGAGAACGGTGAAAGATAGGAGCAGAAAAGTCAATTATTATGAAGTAAAGATGCTTTATACTTGGTAGAGAAGACTCTCTATTTTATGCTTGGTGATTATCATAGAAAGGCAATTTCAGTCTCAGACGAGACTGCAAGAATAAACTCGCCGTTTCGATAGCAGCACACTTGAGGTTCGATTCGATTTATGTTCTCGCTCGAGTGACAAGCGAAGCGAAGTAATATACTATATGTATCTTATTATAAACCTCCATTTTATTAAATTCAACATTATTACTGACAAGCTTGGAACGAGATTCAAGTTGAATTTTATTTGTAATAAAAATTGTAATCACAAAAATTTTATTTTTTATTTTTACCTCATTAATCGAGCATTTTTATATTATCTATTTATTTGTGCTTTCTCTCTCTCTCTCTCTCTCTCTCTCTCTCTCTC
This sequence comes from Anoplolepis gracilipes, assembly GCF_047496725.1. Lineage (NCBI taxonomy): Eukaryota > Metazoa > Arthropoda > Insecta > Hymenoptera > Formicidae > Anoplolepis > Anoplolepis gracilipes. The sequence continues at coordinate 17,826,540 of NC_132971.1, read as the reverse complement.
TCTCTCTCTCTCTCTCTCTCTCTCTCTCTCACTCTCATTATACATTCATATATATATATATATATATATATATATATATATAAAACTTTCTTTTATTAAATAAATATATTTAATGTTATATAAACAATGCTATATCTGTATAGTTATTTTTATTACAGACTTATTCAAATCTTAATTTGCAGAAATAATTACTTTTTGTTACAATACATTTTTATATTAAGTTATCGAAATTTTTTTAACAAATAAGCATTAACTTTTACATTTCTACGAAAAGCTGACATATTAAAAGTATTATATTTCGAGAACCTCAAATAATTTGCATTATTCCGATTGTTGATAACATAAACGTTTTATTTAGATATGAAAGAAACGGCTGCCAAACAAAGAAGCAAGAAAAGCGATTTCTCGCCGGCTCATTCAGTAGGTCATGAACAAAGTACGTGCAAACAAAAAACGTGAGCGGTTACTCCTCTCTCTCGATTCTAAGATCGATCAGGTCGGATAATTCATTTGCTCGTCCTGGGATTTCCCGCAGCAAGAGAAGTGGCTCTGTTTCCTCATAACGGAAATAGAGAGACGAATCGAAGAGAAGGGGATATAATCGAACAAACACGAATGTTGAGAATTGTGACGTAAATTAAGAATGGTATGTTAAACGAAATGCTCACTCCCCAAACAGATTGCACAGATGACACACGATGAACATAAATATTTAAACATAAATGCAATATTAGGATTTACCATGCGCGGTTTAATTAACAATCTCTGTTAATCGCACATTGTCCATTTAATTAAATTCACGTGTTCCCTTGGTGGAATAAAATATCGTAAATAAACTCCGAGATATATAAGCATTTTTATATTCATTTCTGTACACTTTCTAATCAATTTTTATGCCATCGACTAGAGTTTTAATTAGTTTTCTCTCTGTGACCTCAGAAATACATTTTGATGATATAAAAACAAATGACATATATGAAATTTATTTTCTCTCTTGTCACTGTATCAATATTAATAAATGTCACTATGTTTATCAATAAATAGACTATATAGGACAAAAGAGATTGTTACAATCTGTCGTATATTTGGCAATCAAACATTGTGAGAATGCTGCAAAAAATGTGACCAGTCTACAAATGTTTATCAATTGTGAGTTTAATCAGAAAGTATTCTTTTCCTGCGATATTGATATTATACTATATACACATATATATACATATATGTAATATTGATTTATTGTTAGATAAAAATTTCGCGTATTTCTTTTTTGCATATGTATCCTTTTGTTCTCATTGTTCATTAATTAATATTAAATTCGGCTAAGGGAGATACGATAGATCGAAAATTGATTGATCTTTTTGCAAGAGATATATAACAATCTATTATCCAGTGTCCGTTATTTATTCATCATTGACTTTATTACCGTAGAACAATTTTGCTCGACATTTATGCAGATAATAGGGTAACTGTAGTGATTACGTACGTGTCTAATGGGCTTTAATCCTCCGATGTTATATATATTGCTGTCGTCCCAAGTCCACAGAACAGTCACGTTCAACGTCCGGCAAACAAACCCGCCGGACGGTAGCCAATTCCATTTGACTCGCAAATTGGCCGGACGTAGGTAGGTAGGTATCGCTCTTCTTGAACGTGCGTATTACACGATGCATCCTAGTCATTCAGATATTCGTAGAAATCCTGCTGTATCGTCCGTGCCGAGAGTAGGTCAGCGTTAAACTCGGTATCGATATCGGACTGGCCAGAAGTGTCCAGGACGAACTCATATTCGCGGGATAAATTGTGACGTGAAAGTACATTTTCCGTCTTTCAGCTTATGTGACGCAACAAAATGGATTTGCGCGGAGAATTGCGAGAGTCGCATTCCCAAAGGAACATTACACGCGCAACTGCGATGCGCCAGGCGGATGGGGAGATTTTTCTAGCATGTGGCACTTTCCCTCGAAGGGGCGAAGTCTAACGACCGTACTAAAAGAGCTCGCGAGAACCTTTCGATTTTTCCGAGGGTATAAATACATCGTAGATCTCTCATGTCGATTTAAAATCGTAAGAAGTTCCTCTGGCGGCCTTCGAACGTGGCCCTTTTAAATCTTTGAAAATGCTGCAGACTGTACTGCATTACATATGATACGTTTCGAAAGTTTATATTTATCAATGTTTAATAGATTTTAAATGTTAATTAAATATAACATACATTATAGAAATTAATCCCTGAAGTATTTAAGTATTGTTTATTTATGAAATAAAAGCATTAAGTTTTTCACATACATAACAATTATTATAATATATTTATTAAACAAATTAGATTGGCGGAAATGCCAAACGTATACAAGTATTAATTGGGAGATGAGACGCTGGTTATATTTTGAATGTTTTATTGACTTTAAATAAGATTTTGTGTTATTTTTTTGTATTGTTCTGCAATTATACTTTCTAAACAAAGTTCTAGACATATGTAAAAATTGTTAGAATATTTATTAAACAAATTAGATATCGAAACGCTAGTATAACATGAATCCCATTTACGTCCAGTGTCTTGGGCAATCTAATTTATATAATTATCTAATATAATATTCTAATTTTTACGCATAATATAAATATAACTTTTTGTAGAACTATTACGGTTCTTCTCAAGTGCTTAAAATTTGGCAAGAATGCTAAAAAAATTGTCGAAGGACAAAATGAAATACAGCATGAACCTGGCGTTCCAGTTTGTTCCGATTCTTTTCCCAGCCTATTCTTTTAATAGCCAGCACTATTTGTTTAATCTATGTATCAAGAATTCCAGATTTATTAAAATAATACCAAAACCCTCAACTCAATTAATGAGTTTTGTGACGAAGTGAGGGGCCAATTTCACATACATCCAAATGGAATTGCATGAAATATGCTATGCGATAACTGTGACAAAAAAAATTAATTCCGCGAATAATACGTAATAAATTACCTCACTTTTAATAAATGATCTGCTTGTAACCATGAAGTCTGATCTCAAGCCTGCTCATCTTCTCCTAATCCTTCGTTGATACATCTTCATAAGCACTCGCAAAACACTCTGGCGACACTCCCAATTTCGATACATATTACGTTTACACGAAATCTATGTCGGATCAATATACCTTCCCGCTTACATATTGTCGCACGAAATAACAAAATCACGTACAGCGCGTTATACAATACATACAAAAAATTTGATGCGTTAATAAACTTTTTCGCAAATTAATAAATATGTATAATGAAATAAACGTCCGTCTTCAATTTGACACTCCCGACACTCGTTCGCGCGTGATGTTCACTCCTCCTCCCTCCCCCTCCTTCCCCTGCGCAATCACTTGACAAACCGTTTCCGATGAAGTTGCAATTGTTAGATCTCTCCTTTGATACTCACGAGTCTATCTGTCTATACTCCGATACTCTTCGAAATGTTATAAAACTCGCGACAAACTCGTCGGTCAAATAAATAGCCGCCGAATTACGCGCAAAAGCAACAGTGTATAAAAACATTGCAACGCGGCGGAACAACGAAATTGCAGGTTCGAATGATCTCGAAAATCGCAAAACTCCACCGGTTGCGACGTTTGCGTGCGGAACAATTCTATCTTGAGGCTAGCCCGTACTTAAACTTCGATCCACTTCCGATGTACACGATATTTGCCCAAAATTGACGAAAACAACGACGCAGAGCAACCGCGATTCGTCCCGATTTGACTCCACGAACACTGTATGACTGCGACTCAACATTCAACTGTATCGCGCACATGGCACAGTTGAGAAAAATTACTATTATTTTATTACGGAGCAAAGAATACTGAGAATAAACAGTGTGGCGTATTAGGTGAAAAAACATCGTGGACGATTCCCGGTCGATGGCTGTTACACGCAACACAGTCGCGCAGTGATACAAGGCACGCATACCATTTCTATCACACATGACCGCAACAGAGGCAAAATGGCTTCCAAATTTGGATTCAGTGACCCAAAATCCTTACCAGACACCATATCCGGTCAATGTAAATTTCCGACCCATTTTTTTTGTGGTCCTGTGTAATTTTTACATATAGAAACTTTTTATAAAACTATCATAGAATTTTCAAGCACTTAAAATCTGATAAGAAATGCTAAAAAATTGTCAACAAACAATAAATTTGACATTTCAGTTTGTCTTGAGTCATGTTTTTTTGTTTAATAGTCAGATTTGTTTAATAGTCTGTCTAATTTTATCAAGAATTCTAGAAAAATACTTTATTAAAAATAAAGCCAAAACTCTCAACAATTAATGAGTTTTTACAAAGTGAGACGCCAGTTTCACACACACGGCTGATTGTTTACAAGATAAAAAGCAAAATTATAAAAAAAAGAATTTTCGAAAAAAATCCCTGTGTCCCAATAAAATTCTGAGACTTCCCTGATTTTTCTATCAGACGTCAAAAGAATGGTTTGAATCGGAAAGAAGATACGGAGTTTTTGAACCAGGCATACATGTCCATTGCAGAACAGATGCCTCAACTTTATAACTTAGACCTTGACTCATTTGTTATTCCTTTTCTTTGAGCGTTGAGTTTATTATTGATGACTGATGAACACCTCTTGGATCATTATATGTTTACTTGTGAATCTTCCTCTGGTTTTTCCTTCTTTTTTCTTTTTCTTTGTTCTGCCATTATGGCATTGATCTCGAGAGTGATCATGCACCATTACTTTTAATTATATAGTGTGTAACTATTGAGGGACTCAGCGTTATAATTTGATGTAATTGCGAAAGCATGAGCGCCTTTGTAATACTCTAAAAAAATTCTTTTTATCACTGAAGATGATCCAAAAGTGGATTGAAACGTCTGAAAATAAAGTTTGCTTGTTTTACTACAAAACGTTTTTATTTGCGCTCCTTCATCTGGCACTTGGCTCTACATGCCTTTCATGTTTTCCCGTAATTATGAGTTAATTTCAATGTTATTGTTCAATTTTCATATTTTGACAAAAAGTGATATAATTTACAAATTCATTAGTGTACTTAGTTTACTTTGGTCTACTATACAAAATACATACATGGAGCAAACAACATATAATTGACCATAGGAAAGCCTAGATTTTCTTAAATTATTATAAAATGTCAAGAGGATGAAATCAAAAGAAAGAGATAGGTGTTCAAATTTTATAGTAGCCTATATTTTCTGTAGGGTTCTAAAGATCTACTTTTTTAAAAAAGTACATTTTTATACTGCAACATACAATAAATATTATACACTTTTTCTTTTTAAATATGATTTTTGTGAGTTAAAGTCATTTGAAGATCAACATATTCTATGTGATCAAATTTTTTTTTAAGTTACATTACTGCGTAAATTACAATATGTCATCTCATTAAAAAAATGTCGATGACCTCGAAATCTCGTAAAAGTTGATATTAAGAAGAGATTTTTGCTTGTCAGGATATTAGTCCCTTTGAATCGAATTTTCGCCTTTGATTTTTTTCGTATCATCAAAAGAAACAGAGATATTCGAAGTATTTTAGTTAGAAGAAATATATATATATATATATATATATATATTTCTCTTCTGTATATATATATATATATAGGCTATAATATTCATCCATTTTAATTCTTAACTAGCGCACTAGGCCACTTAATCGATATTTTCAAACTATTTTATAAAATAATATAATTATTTTAAATTATAAAATAATATAATTTTTCCCGTGTACTTCTTTTACTTTTATTTTTTAACTTTTTATTTGTTAAACATTTAAACAGTAGCAGTGGCGTAAACAATAATGTTTTTTTAATATGGCTATACAAATATCCAATTCCTACCTTTTCGTTAAATAAAACAAAAATATTGCAATTCGATGTTCCAAGGCTTCGTCACATTAAAAATTTACTGATATCGTTGCTTCGAGGTTCTTTTTCGTGAAAATAGTTCACCAACTGATTCCTCGACCTTTTCTCACCTGGTCCCCAAACAGTCTGAGTGGTCAATTCGTTCAAAAGAACTGCGTCTTCTGGATATCAGTTTACATTCCTTAAGACGTGTATGGAATCGATTGATTTTATTTCTTTTAGCGAACAATTTTGAAATTTAACTGCAAGCAACAGCGACAAACATTAACTATTAGCAATGAGTTATTTGTGCAACTATGGAAAAAGAATAAGCTGCATAAAAGAAAAAATTAAAAGTTTTTCTTTTCTGACAATATCTTTTCTTGTATGTTCTTGCACTTTGTGGTCTTATGCCTTCTTTTTTACGCTTTATCCTTTCTAGTAGAGAAAACGATAGTAGAGCTGTTTGTCGCCAATTAATTTTTAAATACCATAGGGCGGACCAAGTGAGCGTAATAGTTGTTGCGACAAGTGGTCGTGTAAAAATTCCGAGAACAAAATGACCCTCTAGGTGTGGAGAATACTTTACATTTAAGACAATCTTGGTTTACAAGATAAAAAAAAGAGACTAACATCATGACAAGAGAATACTAACGCAACATTTTGTCAATAATAATAATTGATAAACTATGTATTTGTCTTGAAAATAAATTTTTTACTATTAAACAACTATTTTATTATTAAATTTATTTTGCTATTAAGCAATAAAAAATATTATTTTAGATATTTGCCTAAATAAATTGCTAGCCTTACAAAAAATTGTCTAACATCTCTATCAAAATCATGTTCAAAACCTGCGAAATGGATAATTATAATATATAATAATATTATATAATAGTTTAAACAATTTAAATAATTCTTAATGTAAAATATATTTCTGTTGTAAGCAATTTTTTGGAATATCCAAAAAAAACCATTAATCGTCGTAACTTTAGTCGCACCACTTTTAACATATGTCGACTCTCAAAGGATCAAAGTAACTAATTGACATTGCAGACCGCGATGTTACGTATTCCAGTACTGTATACTGAAGGTGAATAATGTTAGCGCGCTCGGAGACTACCCGCTCTGCTATGAGTTACTTATGAAATCGTGTCTGATGCAAAGAGGATTTGTAATCCCGTCCGCCATTGTCAACAAAAGCTTGTTATATCATCCGTCGGGATTCCATTCGTCCGTTCTAGTCTTCATAGATTCACATAATGTGTACGCATATCTCTGTGCATCTCCGCATGAAACTGCATATTACATTAAGAGAATCGCAAGATTGTCCTGTGGTTCCTTGTGTTTGCACGATAATTAACAACCAGCAGCAACTTAGAACTGCAGCCAACCCACTGCGCCGCTCTTTAAGAGCACTATTTCGAGATTTGACACACTATGAAACTCCGTTTAACATTAATTTAATTTTGTAAATTACATAAGTTTCCATGACAAAGGAGTTAGACAGATGAATTCACAATCGGTGGACGAACGAGAACATTCGAATTTGTCATTCTTATTTGTTCAACACTTTTGATTAAAATGACCAACAAGATGAGTACTAAATGCAAAATATGTAAAATATCAAAGTAATATGCACTTAAAATATTATAGAGGCCTATTTTTTACAGATATAAAATCAAAGAGTATATATTAAAAATATGTACTTTATAAATAAATTCTATAAATTATATAAAAAGTTTTGATAATCACATTGATATAAACTCATCTAAAGTATACTATCATTCAGAATTTGTTTTAACATGACTCGTAATTAAGTCTTTCTATTAAGTATAAAAGAAATCGTATAAAAGAAATCAATAATATTAAATGACATACTTTACCTATTATGTGACTATAATTGGATTAATGTAAAGTAATGCACTGTGAGAAAAATCATTAAATTAATGTCATTATGACTATTAAACTATATAAAAACTATTAAACTATAAAAAATGTAAAATTAAAAGTAATCTTTTTTGCAGATGATATATTTTATTTATATATAAGACGCATCAGAAATAAGATAATTAAATAATTAGAATTAAACTTTTTAACGAGACAGTTATTATAATAATTTAAAAACGACAAATTTATTCTTTAATTAACTCCGAGATTGGACTAAAAAAACTACATTACAGAAAACTAACTTTCTTGGAAATCAAATAATCTGTATATTAATAAAATTTATTAAACATACAAAATTTAATTAAAATCTTTTATTAAAATTCTACTTGGAAGAAAAACATAATTATGTCGATGCTGTTATAAAAATTAACAGGGTCATTTGTTATGATATTTCCGGAAACTGTTCAATCAAATTTTATTATTTTGACTACTTGCGATCAAAGAATATTTATAAAAATATCTATATTATTCAGAGAAAAAAGAGAGAGAGAGAGAGATAAAGAAAGAGAGAGAAGAAAAAGAGAATCAATTTATTCTTATAAATGTTTTATAAATCTTTTTTTTACAGGGTAGTGTTTGTTCTTTTATATTTGCTTTCAACTTATTAATTGTATAAATTCTAGTTCTATTATATACAGATTTAAAAAAACATACATTATATATATATATATATATATATATGCATATACACGATATCCAATAATAATCAGTTTCCATGTATAAGCATAACAGATTAAACTGATTATGAGTAGGAAAACCTGGTTCTTTCTGTGATTTTCTCAATAATTAATAAAAAATAAATTAATTTTAAAAAATCAACCAATTCGTGCTAACATAAACACGTAATGCGAAGTGATGACTGGCACAGTTACGTAAAAATAGATAAACTTAAATATAACTGAAAGGGAGAATACACGTGAAACATGTCGAGAGGCAGAAAAAGTTATGAACAAAAAAATTTTCATATTAAAAACAAAGACAAAAAAGGTTTTATTGAAATTAATTTAAAGAGCGAATAAAATGTAGATTTGGCTCGTGTATGTATATTATTGCACAATGCACTTGACATGGTTATTAAATGGTGCATTCTGCGTCTCTAGATCATATATCATGCTTTCTATTGAATTGAAAATATTAGATTGTTACAAATAAAATGGCCGTTTTTTATAATTTAAACTTTTTTATGCTTGTAATTCAACTTTTTTCCCTGCAAATAACACTGTAGATATCATTTAAAAAGTATATCTTTCCTAAGTTAATGCAAATATAATTTCACTTATATTGTACGAAATACGTGTTTAAAAACCGAGTTTTTTACATTATAAAAACAAAGAATTTTTTGTATGAGTTTAAACTTGGACATAATATGGTCGAGAAAACTCATAATATAAATTCTGTTTTCGGCAAAGGCTTTGAGAGTGAGCGAATCACTAGATATGTTAGTTATTTGTAACAATTGCAATAATTTGTTGCATGTAAATTATACATGTGTGTGTGTGTGTGTGTGTATATATATATACATAAAATGTATCAATATTTTTGAAAATTTAATTTGCGCGCAGATTATAAAATAACAAATAATATTTTTTAATTTAAATATTGTTACATCAACACACAAAATATATGACGTAGTGTGTCGCTGTAAGAATATTCAAATTAGAAATTATTATTTGTTATTTTATAATCTGTCCGCAAATTAAATTTTTCAAAAAGATTTATGCATTATATTTATACAAAATATATATATTATATTTTTTAGGATATATATAATCTTTGAACAGAGTTGTCTCTGCATTTTGCGACATATTTAAAAAAATAATACTATTATGTGTAATGTCTTTTTTATATTTAAAATATATTTTTATAACATTATAAAAAAGAAAAAGATATTTTTACAATATTCTTCGACCAATTATTTACGTAACGTTACATTTCCGCCATTTTATTTGTAACACGTTGATGTATTTGTTGACACTGTGGAGATGTTAAAAAACAAAACATTTGTTTTCATAATAACGTTTTGATTGTCTCCATTTGCTATTCTACAACAAATACATCGAGATGTTACGAATAAGAACGGCAGAAATATTTTGTAAATAATTAATCAAAGAATACTGTAAAAATGTCTCTTTCTTACACAATATTATAAAAATATATTTTAAATCTAAAAAAACATTTTATATAATTTCTAATATTATTTTTTAATATATATATATGTAATAATTTTTTTAAATTTCGATCTGTTTTTAATCTCATGTTTAATATTGCATATAGCTAAGAGGTAAGTATATTAATGAAAAACTTCACGTTATATCTTGTGTAAAATGTATCCGCTATCAGTAATTCTAAGCGGAAAGTGTTCATTGGGGAACTATTTCCTAGAGATATGTAAAAAAGTATAAAAAGGAGCGCATTTTATCATCTTGGCGAACGTTTCATTACAAATAATAAAAATACGGTCATACGATAAAAAAAATGTTATTTTCTCGCAGCGAGGGAAAGCATAAATCTCAGATTAAATTCATAGTATGAAATAGACGCTTTCGCGTCATAACATACATGATTTGCTGCAGTCATAGCAACAGCTATACTTGGATTAGATTATTCGATAAAGTGGAAATATGTCTACTTGAATATGTTGGATAAATTAATGCTGATTACTCGTCATTCGTGTTCTGCGATATTATAACGCGATTTGAAAGAGCCGGAAATTGCTAGATGTTGATTATAAACATCAACTAGATTATGCAAGATTTAATACAATATTCAATTTGGTCTCATATGCGCCAATTCCAATATACATTGTTCGACTGTGTTACACTGTAATAAAATAGTTTTCACAAATCGGCTGATCCCATGTCGTTCTATTTCGACACATTCGTTTATTTATGTTTTTATTCTCGTGAAAATTGATCTCTTTAATCTGAAAAATCCATTTTTGCAAATATTGTTCAATAAAAGATATTTTTGTTGTTTTATATTTTCTAAAAAGTTTCGACGAAACATTTAACTACTGTACATCAAAATCTATAAATAGTATAATTAAGATACATTATTGATGAATATGGTAATGTATTGAACAATTATACAATATGAAAGATGAAAGATTGTTAAATGCGTGTTTGCAAATAAAAATATTTGTAATGTATATCATTATTTTATGCACATAGCATTGGTGTTAGTACATGTATTATATATTGTAAGTGATCTTAATCACAGGTTAGCCCAATTCGTGTAAAAATTATAACTCTCATACAAAATTTGTCATAATAGTTCAAGTTTTAACTATTTCTTGCAAGTTTAAAAGAGAAATTGCAGAAATTGGTCGGTTTCTTGAAATATCGTATTTTATGGTTTATGTCACTGAAATAAATTTGTATCATTCCGCTACAATTTCTGCATCGACAAATAACGTATACGCTGTACACGTATTTCTTGACCTCGAAATCTTCGGTGTTATAATATAAGTCTCATACTTTTGCCATTGCACCGTATTCGTCCAGTTATCTTTCAAGCCACTCGTACTTCCTCAACCTCGTTTAATTCCTCGCAAGGGAACATTCCTCCACGCGTCACTCGCGTGTCCGGATATCATCGATCACACGACTCGAAAAGCCGGATTTCAGCTTTTACTGCAAAGCAGACTGCGATAATTTAGCACGAAAGAATTCTTGTGACTTCAAACGTCCACATTTTTCAGAATTGTTCATAAAGATTCAGAAATTCATTATTTAGAATTTTTCATAAAATTACAACAATTCTATAAATCAAAATCAACATTAGGGTAAAGTATGATGACCATACGAAAAAGATGGCTATAGGCTGTAATTTTTCCAATAATCGTTACATAATGCGTTTTTTTAGTAATTAATTGATATTTAAATTTCGATTATTTTTTATAATGACTGAATGAAAAAGAGCGCACAAGCGATCCTATGTGGTTGAGCGGCAAGTCCTTGCCTGCTGTGATGTAAATCCTGAGATCGAGCCCGTGTAGAGCTAAGATTTTTCCTCTGTTCAGGATATGCTTACAGATTTCAAGAAGTGGGATTTCGAATCAACGCTTGCCCTAAGGGTTCTGGATCAGAACCGAAAAGAGGATGTGTGACTAAAAGAGCGCACTATGTAGCGCTTGTTATAAAATATACAGCCTATGGGCATCATACCCTAGTTTACCCTATGAATTTTTCTATGACTAACAATGCGATACTTATAAAAAAAAATTCCAAAGCTAACATTTATCTATTCGTATCTTTTAATTTAAATAGTATTTTAATAGTATTTTAACAGTATCCAATTTTTCAAATAAATAACAAACTTTAAAAAATTTTTTTTTTATTCATAAGATATTAATGTATGTGCAATTTGTAACAATTATTTTAAAATCATGTCTTAACAAATTATCAATTATATGAATAAATTAAACATTCTATATAAATATAAGATGCATTTTGCATTCCAGAATTATCAAAAAACAGAAATTTATGTATTTTTAGAACTGTAAACTGTAAATTTTTAATTTTCTTAATTTGTCATTATTAATATTAAAATCTTTAAATGTATCAATTTTAATAAATACATTAAAATATATTTATTACACGTAAGTATATAATTTATTTAATTAAACAAAATAACCAGAATTTTTTCTAAAGCCAGCCAATAACTTCTAACAATTTCTAAAACTTTCTTAATAAAGATATTTTTTTGAAATAATATATCAGAATTTAATATAATTAATATTATATAATTAATATAATTAATATTTTTTCCTTTTATAATTCGAAAATATAAAATTAAAGTTATAACCAAGCAAATTAGAAAACTGACCGATTAAGAGCCAAATGTTCGTGCGTCGATTTCGATTCAAAATAATTTTTCTATGAAATTGCTAAATGCAAAGGGTAAATATTTTATTTAGCGTATTTACCAAGATTTAAATGCTCATTTTTGAGAATTTTATAAATCCCTCATTACCCTCTCTAAAGAGATTTTCTCAGTAATTTATAAAACTATAAGATCTAAGAGATTTCTTAAAATTTATAGTAATAAATTTTTTAGGTTAGTAAAATTATTTTTTTCTTTTTTAATCTTTTTCTATCGTTTAATTAATGCATAAAAAATTATTTATTTTTTGATAATAAAAATTAACAGAAATTTTGTATAGCGCTTAATAAAAGTTTAATTAAAAAGACATTTTTAAAAACTTTTTAATTTATTATATAAAATTCTGCAAAAAAAAACATCAATGAAGAACTTCATTTAAACATTATTTGTGCGAGAATAGCTTAATTAACAAATTGAAAACTTTTATTTAATTTTAAGTACGTAGAGAACAAATTCAACTAGTTGCCATAGAGTAAACGATGAATTTGTATGCCATTTCTTTACCGAATTTATTATCAATTTTTCACGCCCAATTCTTTTCGTTATATATGAATAATCGTCCATCTTCATTAGTGGCTCGCGTCGAGATATCGATGTTCTGTTTGGGACAATCCGCCACAAAAAGCCCCAACAAATTGAACATTGCTGCAATCGTTTCAATGGAAATTTCCGGAAAGAATTCTCTTCCACATAAAGTTAATCTTTTATAATAAATTGATCGTCGCTATAAAAAGAACTCTTTTGCCGCAATCCGTCGTAATTGCATTCAGCTAGTTATTAGAGAATCAGCTCGGTTATTAGAGAAGCGCAAATTAAACTGCTGGAATATCTCGTATCTTGGAACATTTCTGTCTGTCAATGAAATTCTATATTATATAATATTTTATATCTTTTATTTTAATTCCTATTTATGACTATTAATTGCAAAATTTTCTTTCTTATTAAATATATATTATCTTGAGAAAAATATACATATAAATATATAAATGTATAAATATAAAATTTAATATTAATGTTTATTGTAGTTATATTAAATTAAAATAATTAAATATTAATATCTAATTATTAATTATTAATTATTAAATTATTAGTTATATAAATATTAATTATATTAATAAATGTTTATTTATTATTAAATATTACACATCATTTTAATATGTACATTACTGAAAATTATATTATTGAATAACTTAAAATGACTTAGAATAATAATTATAATTGTGTAAAATTAAATAATATACATATAAATAAATTTTTATGTACAAATTTTTTATATATAATTACAATTTATTACAATTATTTAAAAATTAAGAAAGTTAGTCACTATTTGTTAGAATTTAATATCTTATAATACATAATATCTTATAATATAATATAATATCATATTATATCAAATTCTAGTACTAAACCAAATTATATTATTAATATTATTTATTTGCACAGTCTGTTTTTTTTTGTAAAAGTATATTATTTTAAAAGTTGTGCGGTAAAAAATTTTCATACAGAAAAATATAATTGGAGTAAATGTATAACTTGAGTTATCTAATATGTGTTAATATCTTTTTTAAAAAAGATGTGACCAAGAATAAACGATAATTACGTTTTGATACACATGCTTCAGATATTGTTTGATAAATGCAATACAGATTAGCAAATCGTAAGGTATAAATTGTAGTAGACGGAAACGTATGTAGAGCAATATTTATTTTCTCCATTCCATTAAAATCTGTTTTCTGTTTTAAATAAAATCATTATATTCCGGATCACGAGTTTACAAAATTTCACGATTCGCGCATTGAAAATTTCGAATGCACCGCAAATGCTCTCTGTGAGCATTTATTGCCTGCATCAGGCATGGTGGAATCAATTCGTACAATGTATAACAAAAAGTCTTGTCATGTGTATTTGAATGACAAATGTACTAGCATTGGGAAATGCTATTACGTGAAAAACAGTGGTCGTGATTCAATACAGTTGACCTATCGAGTGTGTGTACTGATTCCCATTTTAACTTTACATAAAGAGAACACAAAAAAAAATGTATTTTATGTACCTATCAAGAAAATTTTATTTAGCAATTTATTGCTTACAAGTCATCTCATAAAAATTCTCACTTATATGTTTTTAGAGCCTGCACAAACTCGATAAATTTCAAAAAGTTTTCTTGCTTATAATTAATGTTTTTACTCGTTCTGAAATCCCAGATTATGATTATTATTTTCTAATATATACATAAAATGTTTTCACATACTTTCTTGTATATATTTTTTGTACTATAATATTTATAGACATAAAATTTGTTTAAATAGTTCACATTTAAGATTAAAACTATTTTTTACAGTATTTACGTAAAATATTTACCTCCCATGGCAATAATTTTTCGATTAAAATCAACTTGCATAAGAATAAAAGCTGCTGCTTTATTAGTCTATGGTAATCAAAATATGTAAATGTACATTGTGCAATTAAAAATGTTATAACAAAGTCCATGCAGACAATGGCGTCTCTTTTCGAACTTTACACAATATTACACTATCACTGTGCACGAATTATAGTCGCGAAACGCGCATTAATATCCACGGAACCAGACATTATCGCGCTGTCACTGCTATATCGATCGTAACGCAATCTGCAGCGAGACATCATGAAATGTTCTCTTTCACGGATAATATTGTCAGCGAGAACGAAAGAAATGTGCCAGAAATTCGTCAGATTGATTGCTTTCTCTGCGAAAGTTCATAAAATCATTTTCTTGATCCATTCATTCGTTCAGTCGATCAACCGATTGCGAATCGCGATGCGTTACTTGCTCGCTTACAACGAAATGCGAAGACGTCGAAAACGATTTATGAGACTGGTTCTTGACTTTTCTCCAATTTTCTACGGCACATGCACTTCTTTCCTCCACTGAGATAATCGCCGGATGAATGGAAAGTGGGTTAAATCTGTTTCTGAGAAAATTAAGCCGTTCAAGAAACTTGCGATGATAGTTGGCATTCGAGAGGAATAGAAATGGTCAAAAGTTCTGCGAAAAATTCTTCTACGTTTATACAGTGAGTTTGTAAAATATTTACAGTCTTTTTAAATATTACGTATAATATATAATATACAAACTATATATAATATATAATATATAAACTATTAGAAGATAAAATCTTATTTTTTAGCTGCAAGTTTAAGTAAATCTTGAGAAAATTTTTTAATTTAATAAAATTTTTATTAAAAAAAGGTTGACTTTATATTATATTAAATAATCTAAAAAAATTGTTGTTATAGCTTTAAAAATCCAAATGATTATTTTTGTTTAATAAACATTTTGCCATTATTTTGTCATTTTCTTTAAATATTTTAATTTAATTATTTATTTATCTCGTTAACTTTTCTGTTCATGAAAGCATCGCGCAAATTTCGGCGCATCTGTCGCATAAGTACGTTTATGTTCTTGCTTTTGTCCTTTCCTTTCTCTTCGTGCGGATTATATACTTCGCTAAGCGCGGAGCTCGCCAGTATTTCAAAGGTGTGCCATCGAGCGACATTTACGTAAGATACTCTCCGCAGCGTTCTAATAGTGAAACTTGGAGTTGGCCGTTGAAGAGAGGGAGGATAGGGTATACTGAGGAATAGACGAAAGCACAACAGTGTTCAGGATGGGTGCAGGAACAATTTCTGACGACATATTCAATAGACTGAGTAGGACTTCAATGGCAAATATTATGTTAAATCTCTCGTGAATGGGACAATGCCGGTTGCGCCCTATTATCGAGGTCTTAAATGCGAGTATAAGGTATCATATTAAAGCCATATTGTTATATCGTGAGATAAGCTCACTATAAAAGAGACTATAGAAGTCCCATAGGAAATATGTACGCAACTCTTTCAAATTCGCTGAATGAAAAAATTATCCGAACCGTCGCGTGCAGTTCAAAAGCCGGAAAGCAAAATAAAAATCAAAAACTACAAGCATCTAACATTAATATCGCGAAAATAAATCTGATAATTTAGATGCATGATTAATTACACTTTTGTGTGTATAAATAGATGCTGGAAATTCTCTTTGGTAAAATAATTGTAAAATATTTGCTTAATTAAAAATTTGTTTATTTTTTTAGAAAAACGTTATCAAGTATCAAAAATAAATGTACAATATATAATATATGTATGTGTATAAAGCATTTTGTGGAAACTTATTAATTGTTGAGAAAGTTTATTTTTAATAATTCTGATTTTATTTTTAATAGTTTTAGAGTTTTTGATAGCTTAAATAAATAGTTCTGGCCATTAAACCAAAAAATGGCTCGAGACAAACTGAGACACTGTTTACATTGCAGTTCAGTTCGATTTTTTTAACATTTCTTGCAAATTTTAAGTGTTTGAAAATTCTACAATAGTTCTATAAAAAGTGCTATGCCTTAAGATTATTATAATATTAATTAAACTTAACTATTAACTAAAATTATTAAAATATTAATTAAACTTAATTATTAATGATCGTATTTCGATAGTTCTATTGATTTTAAATGAGATTTTATGTTATTTGCAACCATTTATACTTTCTGAACAGAGTTCTAAAAATTATTAAGATATTTATTAAATAAATTAGATCATCTGAGACACTGGATGTATAAGTACTGATTGTGAGATAAGACGCTGATCGTTTTTCTTTAACTTTATGGGTTCTAAAAATAAAATCTCTCAAAATTAAAATTTGATAAAAGAAATGGTAAAAAATCATTGGAAAACAAAATGAGACAAATTGTGAAGACTTGGCGTCCCAGTTTGTGCCATTTTTCTAACACAACCTGGTTTAATGGCCAGAATTATTTGTTCAATTTATCAAAAAATCTAAAACTATTAAAAATAAAGCCAGAACATTTTAACTCTCAACATTTAATAAGTTTTCACGAAATGAGACGCCAGTTTTACACACATCAATTTATCTTACTAAAAATGGGATTACTAAAAATTAATTTTAAAATTATATAACTGTTATCAAATATCATTAGTAGACAAATGCACAATTTACATCTTATTAAAAAAATAAGAGTTTAATTTTATGATTATTTTTAAATACAAATCGCTTCAATAAAACAATATCGAATAAATTAACCTTTTCAAAGAGATTTCTGAAAAACAATTTTCTAAGTATCTAATGCTATTAATAATACAAGAGTAATATGACATTTTTTGTAATAATGTGATAAAATTTTGCTAATAAATATTGTTTTGTGATTTTTAAAATTAGTACCTTAAATAGTGGAATATTTAAATTAGCTGACTATAATGTAATAATAAAGGCATTAACATTATAAAATTATGATTAATACTTTAGCCACTACGTTCAAAACACGTTTTGAAATAGTTTAACAAGTCATATTTAGTCATTTAATATTAAATCAAGTTACTTTTTTCTCGTTATTGAATATTTTAGATTTTAAATTTTATATTTTAAATTAGCAGGATATATTATAATATTAATTTTTATTATATGCTAAAATGTATTATTTAAATAAATAATATATAGTTGTAACAGGTGTATGATAGTAACGATAACGTCGAATGAAATTGGAACACGAATTTTGTTCCAGAACATTTCATTCAGCAAGACAGGACGGATTTCTATCGAAGTAATTATTCGGCGCAGATTTAGCTTGATGTCTCATTGCGAAAGGACACGTATTTTCGATCAAAGTGTAAATTTGTACAAGCCAGAGTAGTGCGAATTCCCCGGACGTGGTAGTCCCCAGCACCTAATGCTATAGATGAAATAATAATAAGGCCGTCGTGCAATTCGTGTACATATCACGTCAGACCATCCTATTTCAGATATACATACAGTTTGCCCTAAGCTATAACCGTGGAAATAAAAGTGAGTAAAGACGGAAGAGCATGTTTCAAGACGAAGAGTCCGGAATAATCAAACAGAAATTCATAAAAAGGAATCGGTTTTATTTATGTAAACGATCGATCAATAACCATCATTGTACTATAAACAGATATATTTTATAGCACGTATCAAAAATATAAGAAAAATAGATTGGAAGAACTGTAACTATATTAACTATAAACAATTATATTGTTTATAACGTAAACTACGTACTAAGTGTGGCATATATATATTCGTGCAATCTGTTTCTTTATAACTCTTGTAAAAATATAAATTTTTTAAATATTTTTTTTAATAGTTAGACCAAACATTTAAAAATAAAAACGTAAAATATCATTATTATTATTTCTAAACAACAATGCGAATAAAAATTTATATAAAATAAAGATTTTAAACACTGAATTGCCGAACTATGACTTTATTTAATCTCCATGGTTGGTTTACAAGTGATAATACGATCTTATAGAGAAAATATATATACAGATATAGCAATCTTTAAAATTTTAGAAATATTAACTTTTCAAACAAGACATTATAATTTTAAGGCGCTCTAGAATTAACTCTTCCTATTCCAAATATTATATAAAATGTATTATGAAATTGTAATATAAAATATGAAATATAATACAACTCAAATATAATATAATCAAATTCATTTTTGTGCTATAGTAAATATTGTAATATTTAAGCATAAAAAAAGTTGTTCTGTCGACGCCAAATATATAGAAAAGATATTTTGTAGATGAATTTCATTAACTTCATAAACTTTATTAACAATACACTTAAAATTTATTAAATTTTTAATATAAAAATACGTACATTTATTGTTTTTTTTCAAGTTTTTTAGAAATATGTTTATTTTAATGAACATTTATTAAAATTGCAACAAAATTATGTAAATATTCTTAGATTTATGAACAATATTTGCAATTTAGAAAAAATATAAAACATGTTTTATATTATTTTTACCTATATTATTTCATATTAAAAATACGAAGTAAAAAAATTAACATTTACTGACACCTTCAGACATAAGAAAGTTATTTCGGTTTAAGATAGTTCATACTTTTAGTTTTCAAGTTTACATCATATTGATGAGAGTATTGTTAGGATTGAGCCAACTTACATATAGATGCTCAAATCCTTGTATTAGTTACGAATCGTTTTCTTCTAAGGTATCTATATACGTGTTCGGTAGTACATATGTGTTTCTCGTAAGCTTCGCTCTTCATCCCGAGTTAGATCCAGTTACTAAGAAATTAGCCGTTTATCGTTTAAAATTATATTGTGTAAAACAGAGAAATAAGTGACAGAAGACTAATTTCTAGTGAGAAATAAAGAGAGAGAGAGAGAGAGAGAGATTAAGCAGTTCAATATATGCATAAAATGTATTATGGAATATTTGATTAACGATCGTAAAATAGTACAATATTTTTTTATTGTATTGCTATTTTAAAGCAAGATATTAAAGAAAAAGAGCTATAAACTAATTTGTTATGTGTATGCTATATTATATATATGTAATTATATTTTATTTATAAACCAAAATTTTATATATGTATATATAAATTCCATCCATACAACTATGCAAAAATATAATTTGATTGTTGTCTAAATTATTATTGCAACATTTTCCTTTTTTATTATATCATAAATTTAAAAATATTTAAACGCATTTTAAAATAATAAAATTGAATTTAATTGGCATTAAGTTAACTACGAAACATTGTTACGATATAACGAAGTTTTTGAGACAAAGGATAGAAACGGCATATTTTAGAACGAAACAGGTCTTATCTGGTTTCTTGATTATGATACGCTTTTACGTTTAAAGAACTTATAAGTCTCATCTCATTGTTTCTCAATTATTCAGAATATAATAACGACACTTTATTAGCTCAGCAATGACATGCTACAACTGGAGCATATAATTTAAAAATTTATTTAAGTCCTTTTACATATGAAATAATGATATCAATCTGACTACGTACATTAGACGATGTTAAATAATTCTGTTATAATTTATTCTTTTTTGATATACTGATTATTTCACAAACTTGATTAAGGATATATATATATACATATATCACTTTATATTATATATCAAAATATGGATAAAAGCATAAAAATTTTCTATAAATTGCAATACTTTAATTTTCTATATGTATAATTTAGATATTATAAATTGAAAGAGATACATTACTTTCTTTTATTTGTATTTTATATTCTTTTATTTAAATTAAAAATTAGCTATTTTTTAATATTCTATTAAGGATTACACTAACAATTCTAAACATTCAATTTAAGAAAATTTTGTCTTCTAATATAAATTTGAGTTTAAATAATTTAATTTATTCTTTAATTGCTTTAAAAGCTTCAAAATTTTTCATAATAAAGAAATTATTATATTTATATTTACTACGTAATTATTAAAAACGTCAAATTATGTAAAATTTTTTCATCTCTAGACTTACTTATAATTATCTAGAATGAATTTTTAGATTAAAAAGAATAAAATCAAAAATTTAGTTCTTCCGTTGGCACACTCCCATTTAAATTTACTTTTGTTTTGGTCTCTCTCTCTCTATAATTTCTTCTTTCTTATATAATTTAAATTTGGATTTTAAATCTTCTGTTCTTATCATAAAGTTAATTTTTTTCTCCTCATTTATATAATACAATTAACTATTTTCTTGGATTATTTTTACGATCATTACTGATACAAAACTTTAAATTTCCGCGTCATGGTAAAATCCAAATAAACCAAATAATAATAAAAACCAAATAATAATAAAAATAAAATCAATTAAATACGCAAAAGATACAACTAAAATAAAAAGCGTAAGTGTAATAGTGGTAAACGTAATAGTTAAATTCTTATTACTGACTAGCATTCAAAAGTCAAGTATATATCTGCGTGATTTCATATCACGTCTCTCTTTTTCTCTCAAATCGTTATACTTATCTTTAATTTTTTATCTAAATCCTTGCTGCAGACTCATTTGGGATGCTGCGTAAACGTTAATAGGAATTTTGTCCTGCTTTTTTTTTACTATCCGCTTTTGTTTTAGGATTATAGGTATTTCCGGCTTCTCTTTTACTAGGTGAACGCGCATTATATTTACCATCAAAGGTAATTATAAAGCCGAAATTATTCCGAGGTCATTCCCCACGATCTTTCTCGCTCGCGCTTGGTCATCGCACTTTTATTCCGCGCCATATCTTTTTTGTGTTGCACAAGTTTTGCATCTCTTTCTAAAAAAAATCATCCGTTATATAGAAACAAACTATGACATAGCTTTCGAATTTTCTGTTACAGTCGAAAGAAACTGACTCTACAATAATTTTGCATATAAAAACTAATTGTTAGCTCTAAAATTCTATAAAGTAAATTATGGTACACAAATACAATATTAACGCGTAAATATAGCAAAAATTTTATTAAACAAAAAAGACAAATAACATACATATATAATAAATTTTCATTAAAATCTTATATTTTCTTAATACTTCTTAGAAATGTAATTTTTTTCATTACTTATACATTCTATTTCTTATTATTATAAATTTTTATTAATCAAGTAAATTTAATTTTAAAAGTTTCCTGTAAATCTGTTAACAATGTATATAATGAGACAAATAAATCATTGTTTGTTTGTTACTCGATTCTCGTTACGTTTTAATGTCACTAACTAGAGTGAAATCATGTGAAAATTTCGAAACACGGAGACTTTTTGTTCGTATTTCTTGATGAAAATAAATTCAACTATCAATGCGTGTTTGTGCGCGTGACGGCATGTAAATTGCAGCGTTGCACTGATGAAAAAGCGCATGAGAGGGAACGAGAGGAATTGCGGTGACGAAAAATAGAAATGCGATTTACAATTGGACCATGTAATTTTTCCGATTTAAATCTAATTTTCGGTGCAACACACGATATAGAAAGGACGCTAAGGGAGCCGAATCTGTCTCGCGCGCTCCAGTAGGAAATGTGTTACGACCTGTGGTGGGAAACGCACTGAACTTTTACAAAGCTCTTTTTGTTGCTCGCGGACTGACGCGTTTGCGATTACGTTGCACGTGCTATTTACGTTGCAGCTCGACGTAGCGTCATGTATGCACCAGCGCATGTTTCATGCAACGGCTCCGCGACCTCCCTTTTTTTCTCTTTTTTTAGATACACACCACGTCGTTTACATTGTTAAACACTAATCGACTTGTATAAATAGCGTACTTTTGCAATAAAATAAAAATAACTACATTATTTTTGCCAATATTTGATGATATATGTCATTACATTTAAAAAAATTTTTGTATTTTCTAAGAAGATTTATCAAAAAATATAATTTTTTTAAATGTAATTAAATATATTATTAAATATTAATAAGAATATAATGTAGTTTATTTTCTGTAAAAGGTATATTTCTTTTTCAACAATTTTTATCATATACATATACATATTAATTAATATTCAATCTTTATATAATAAATAAGTCAATGTACTATATAGTATGTAAATACAAAATAATAAATCGATACTTTATTTAATATTTGCAAATAATAATAAAAAAAAGGACCATATAATACGCTTTTGATAAATTTGAATAGCTTTACTAATTTAAGATATTTAAAAGAAAGTTAAAATAAAATTATTACTATATTGAATAATTTATATATTGTAATAAAGTTTTTGTGAATTCACGAAAGAGCTAATATTACAATTATTAAAATATTTAATTCGCACATAAATTAATGCCGTCTTGAAATGCTGCACTATCTTATTACCATATACAATATTTCACATTTATTCTCTTTCCTTGTAATAATTGCTTTTATTATCCATAACGCGAAATGTTACGAAAACATAATACAATATTATACTTGTATTTCTACTAAGAAATATGAAAACCAACAAAAAATGAATTATATACGGTTCAATTTTCTAAAAAAATATTTGTTTTTCTTGTAATAAAAAATTTAAGCATAACATATTGTATTAGAAAACACAAACCATTATTTGCTGCTACATTTATGCGGCAGTCTGTTTTGATTACAATTTGTTTCCATTTTTTTGTTTTTTTTTAATATATTACAAATTACTTTTTATATGTAGTATTAATATTATTACTTTATGTAAATGATATTATTATTATTCGTAATTATTATTATTTGGTGTATGATTTAGTGAGAGATGTGAAATCTCAGAAAACAAAATGTATGCAGTATCTTTCATTAAATATAGGATGAGTCAAAGCAATCTGACAATTTTTAAAATAAAATAAAAAAATAAAATATAACATAAACACATTTATTTCTTGTTACATAACAAGGATGTATAATGTCATTTGACTATATTATCCATTATTTATTATTATTTATCATATTCATTTTTAAACAGCACATTTGTCAAATTCTCCATTTATTCTATACTGCTCTATCACGCAGATTTCGCATCGCTGTTTGCACCATATTGTTTAGTATGGCTGTAATTTTTTCTTATATATTAACAAAATTAAGATCAATTTGAGAAATGTGCAGAATAAATAGAGGACATTTGACAAACGTATTGTTTAAAAAATAAATAAGATATATAAATAATAATAAATAATAGATAATATACTTACATATCCGTCTAACAAAAAATAAATATTTAAGTTATTTTTTAATTTATTTTGAAAATCATCAGATGTTACTTCAACCTATATAATAAATTTGCAATACTCAGAAATATCTTGTCATGTATGTCGATATAACCAAAGAGCCATTTCAGATCTCACTATGATATTGCTGGTAATCGATAATAACGTGTGCGACAAACATAGATTCTGTCCTCGTGCATTTTACATGCAATATTTCTCTGAAATCAGTATGGACAAAGAAGACGCGAAGGATCTTTTGGATTGCGACAGGTGGTGGCATCGCGAGAACCTATTTCGATCGGTCAACATATATATGAGATTCGCTAGAACGAACTAAATCAACTAAATTGGTTTTCAATCACCATCTTAGAGAAAGAGAGACGGACAGAGAACGCACGCTTGTATCGAATGAATTATCGCGCCCAGAACATGATGAGCGATACGAAGTGAGAAAAAGGGAAAGAAAGAGAGAAAAAGAGAGAGAGAGAGAGAGAGAGAGAGAGAGAAGAACCACGCGTGTTGAAATTGCTGAGGAAAATGAAAACAACCTATCGGCGTCAGACGTCGAGGGAAAACAGTGAGTATGTTAGCGGAATTGGACGTGAAAAATAAAGCACGTCGACGGAACAGGAAGAGCAAGTCGAAGGATATCGAATCCAATAGTCGTCATGAGAATTTTGCTGCTGCCCGAGTAAATACGAAACCATAGAATTCGGCTACGTCTGCGTTTTCTACGTCCTTGAAATGCGGAGATTTACGAGAGGGATTCAACTTTGACCTGGATGTTATTCTTTCGTTTAAGCGTATGATTAATATGCGGGAATTAACGTCGGGGTTTGGGAATTTACCAGTCCTCGGAGAAAAAACAAATTTATTGGATGTCAACTTTGTGTTTTGCAATTGGTATTTATTTATAGCAATTAAAACGACATTATTTTTCAGAGCTACTTTTTTTATCGTTAATAATTATTTGAAAAATGTATTATTAAAGATTTCTTGTTTTCTTCTCTCTCAGTCTAAATTAAATATTGAGCATGTACCGTTACATTCAAGATCAATCGTAATTTCGCGGCATTCATTGTAATTTGTGATATCACTCATGCTTATGATACGTACAAAATGAAAAAAATATTTAACAAAAAGGACAAATGTTATTAATATATGTTAATAATCAATATCTTATAAGAAATGAGATTATTGCTTTCAGATAAATCTTTAAAACTATTGCGATACATTTGTGTAAATTAATCAACTTATTGATTTCAACGAGTAATAATCCCACGATTTGTTCTATCAATGCATTGATATTCGCATATGACTTACACATATAATATAATCACATGTTTGAAAGAAGTAGCACGACAGTATTATTTCATTCTCTTTTACGATTTTTATAATATTTATTTCTTACTTATCATAAATATTTATCAAAACATTTTTTTATCTTTACAACAAATATATAAATATAATAATATTATAATACATTTCACAGAATTTAAAACAATATTAGAAAAGGAATATTAAATATATTTATTGAAATATAATCTCTCTGAGAGATTGTAGCTTTGACAAAAATACGTACCATTATTTTATTGTTACATTCTCGTGATTGATCGCGTTTATGCGTAACATTTATTTACTTGCGTTTGCGATATTTATGAAATAAATCAGAATACTGATTAACAAATATTATGTAAATGTTTCAAAGCAAGTATTTCAAAACTTTAAAATAATGAAGAATTACACTTATAACAGTATCATTTCAAATTCAAATAATTCGATGATAGTAATTCATCTCTATATTATAGATCTATTTCTTCTTATTAATAGTTAATGACATTTTTAGTATTAATTTTTTGCATTGTTTTTATATAGTAATTTTGTTATAAAATTTTTTGAGTTTTTAATTTTTGATAATGTTGTAGTACATTAAACTATTCAACATTCTCATATCTATGTGTAAAGCAATGTAATATGTTTAATTTTTAAATTGTTAATTGTTTATTATATTTCATTATTTATTATATATTTACATAGATTAATTAACTTGATTAATACAAATTTATTACATGTGTTATATATTCTTGGTTTAGAGATAGACATAAATAAATAAATTATATACAAATAAAAATTAATATATCAAAATGACACATATCAGTGTAACTTTAAAAATATATATTATAAGCCACATACTACTGTACCTAGCACTTTAGTTGTTCTATTGCATTGTTATCCGATATCCGGAACCATCGCACGAACAGCTGCGAATGACTCTTGTATACTTTTCGACAAGTAGTGAAGTAATCAATATACTCACTGCCGCATGTCGCATTGGCAGACAGTACTTTACGAAGAAACTCTACGAAAAGTCTGTGGAAAGATTCCAAAAGGTACCAATGCAATCTCGATAGTATACTCGGACGGCATTCAGTAAATCACGTGTGCAATTTCAAGAATTTTATTTCTTACAGCTTCCCAAATATACTGTCTAATTTACTTTGTCAATATAAAATATTAGCATTATTAAATATTAGCATTATTCAAAATATCTGTGATTATTATGTGATTTTTATCTCATTTTATCTGTGAAAAATAGTCTTTTTATTGTATGAGATAAATATTATACATTTGCAATTTTTCTTATCATAGTTGCAGTGATAAAATTAAGTTGTTCAACAGAAGGATTTAAATTCGCAAACTGTTCTAAGGTTTATTTAATCTTTTAAAGTTTATGTAATGTAATAAATAGCTTTGAATAATGAATTGTTTAATATATAGCGTTTATTGATATATTAATGTTGTTTATTGTGTGCTTTCGATAATTTTTCTCTATTCTGTATTTAAATAATTACTTTTTTCATTTTAATATATTGAGAAATAAACTTTTCTAATTATATGTCTTGTCTGGATTATACGTATCAGAACGGGACTTGATTGATAGATGAAAATCAGTCAGTGTTAAGTGAGAGTGTAAGCAAGATTTTGCTGGATAACATGCCGAGATAAATAATGCCAGTGCATAGCATAATTGTAAATTATTAATAATAAATTTTAATAATAAGAATTATTAATGATAAAAATTATCTTTTAAAGGTTATAACAAAAAGTTTTGTCTAAAATACTGTATGTAATTATATGTATAATTATGTCTCATAATTCAATTCTTCAATTTGTCGTTTTGTAAAAGAATGAGTTTTGTACTAAGCTTACTCTTTTGAAAAGAATGTTTGTCCGATGAGGGAATGGGAATGTCACATTCTGAGTTGGCTTAGATTCAATATTTTTCATTTAAAGTTATTTTCTAAAGAAGATTCTCTTTTTAATATTGATCAATTGGCTCATTGTCTGCTTCTTTCTCACGTCTTTTTATTCCTAATATTAGTCACCTAACAAATTTTGAGATATAAAAATAGGATTTTTTAATTTATATATATATATAAAAGTCATAGTTAAAAGTAATTTTCATTTATTATATATATAACTTTATAAACTATTGAGATTATCAATGCACGACTTACCGCTTTATATGTACTTTTATTATATAATAGATAAAAATTTTTACTACGAATAAGAAATAAAAATATGTTATATTGAGCTTAATATTAAAGTTGCCTGAATATATTTTAGTAAATTGATAATTTAATATATCTTATATGTAATCAAATCTATGGCAATAACGTTCTTATAAGAAAAATGAATGGAAGAAGTCAAATTTGCTGAATATTTAATCTAAATTTGAATTAATGATTATCTTTCGTGTATTTACTGTTTTAATTAACTAACTATTTGCATATTATTTGCTATCATTTATCACCCAAATATGTCAAAATTGTAAAAGAAATTTTTATCGAAAG
Organism: Anoplolepis gracilipes; assembly: GCF_047496725.1. Lineage (NCBI taxonomy): Eukaryota > Metazoa > Arthropoda > Insecta > Hymenoptera > Formicidae > Anoplolepis > Anoplolepis gracilipes. The sequence goes on along the minus strand of NC_132971.1, from coordinate 17,798,492 downwards.
TATCAAATGTTTTTATTGAACAATTGCAAATTTAATTTGACATCTTAAGAAATTCAAATCTGATCTAATTAAAAATGGTGAATGCAGAACACGTTATTAGACACAATAAATATACACATAAAAAGCGATATTTGTCGAAATTCCAATCGCACGAAAGCGAAGCACAAGAGTGAAATTAAATGTTAAAGATCTGCATGAAACTTTATGAAAACCGATTTAATTCATCGCCTCCAGTCTTATAAACTCTATTTATTTTTTCTGCTAATTTATAACGATCTCGAAAACGATTCGAAATATTTTCGGGCATTCTTAAAAAGATGATAATTCCTAAAAATAACTAATGCGTCCACTCGGATGATTTAAGAGCTTTTTTCTCCTTACGAGGAAACGTCATTACCCGCAGCAGACAGAAATTGCCATTTGCACGAAACGCGCGGCTCCTTAATTAAAATCCTAGCCCACCACGTTGCTTCCGTACCAACCTCGAGTTTCTCATTTTGTAACATGAACACGAACATGCTATTTTACTGAGATGAAAGTGTAAGATGTCAATGTGATAATGCAAAAAAAAGAGATCGTATTTACAGATAGATTAGAATAATTTGATTTTTTGAATAGATTAAAATCATTAAGAAATTATTTTTTGTAATCATGACTTTAGTTTTACGTTTATTTATTAACATATTGTTATTTAATATGATATGAAAGGCACTGTTAAATCAAAATCAAATAATTACACTGTCCGAAAAAATTATCTTTTCCATGTAACGCTGTTTAACAAAGATTTTTTTTAGAAAAATGGCGTTAAAAAGGTCAAAAACAATAATTTTTATGTAGCATCGGCAGTAAATTTTTTTTTAAATTGTAACGTGGATAGTCAAATTTTGAAAAAAAGATTCGTGTTTAGCAAGCAAAAATACATAGGAAATAATTGCTTACACTTGTTAAAAAGAAAGGTCAAATTTTATCGGATAGTATTACATGAAACAAAGAATTATTTTTAAATTGTTATATTTCGAAACCGAAAAATCATATCAAACCAAAACTAAATGCATTTTACAGCTAAAAATTGATACTTTTGCATGCTGGCATTAACGAAATTTGGAAAAAAATTTGGTACCGATACTACAATGCCATGAAAAATCTCAAAATTGTCGATTTAAGATTTCTTTGGTGCCATTTTTCTCAAAATTTTAAAGTGATGGCCAAATTTTCTCGACGAACTCGTGTTCAACAGGCAAAAATACATCGAAAAAAACTATTCATTGTGTTTCAAATATGATGTTGGACAGTGTTATCAGACATATATCATCAATTAGACAGAGCTATGTGTGAACTGATGTGTTATTGGAAATATGAGAAATCGAAAAAAATAACCTGATAGTTAATTTGCATCCTCAGTAGTAAAATTTATTAGAAAAACCATCAGGACTTTTTTTTAACAAATAGAAATTTTAAAAACAAAGTCATGGAATTAACTTATAAATAAATTTCAACATAATATAGTTATTATGATTACAGGAAGAGCAAAATACACAACAGGTAGAATAATTATGAAAAGAAAAGTTTGTTAAAGTTGTCTTCAACGAGAAGCTCATAAAATATTTTAGTTAGAGATTATTGCAAACCGATTATGCCGCATTATTTAGCCATTTATCATACGGTTATTATTACAATTGTCGTATGACAATGTTATTGGAGATGCTAATTGACTATTCAATGGGCGAAATTTTTCAGGGTTTCCGTAGAAACGTTCCGTCTCCCGGAAGTCGATAACAGCCGGCATGTTCGATAACTTATCATACGACAAGCCGTAATAGTATCCCGTAATAGTAGGTCGAGTGTTATCACGCGGTATAAAGTTCGAAGGTTTCCACACGATTAATCGAATGCGCGTTCATCATGCACGCACTAATCTCCCTTTCAAGCCACCCTAATGGTTGCGCAATATTTCGCGGCGGTACGCCTTGTTCCTGAAGAGCATGACACATTCTCGCCTTCCTTCCCCTTACCTCTTTCCCTCATCCTCTACGTGTGCCAACGCACGTGTTCGTACATGCTTGTAAATATGTAGTGAATAAATATGTACCTATCTCATGGAGCAAAACTGTAGCGTAAATAACATCGAAGAGAGAGAGAAGAGCCTGATGTCGTAAATAGCTAAGGACAAGAGACACGATTTGCGCAAACGACCGCCCTACATGTTCCAACGTTTAGCGAGTTTCATGGTTCGATTCAGAAACACGCAATACATAGATACATTCGACATAAGAAGTCTCTGTTTTGTTATGCAGACAGTTTCCGTTGTGTGTTATATTTCCGTGTTTGCGTTTTGTGGGTGGTGCGTATGTGTACGCGTATACATTTTTGTATGTATTTGTATCGCGCGATTGTAGGTCGAACTTGTTGCGGTTAGTACATACATCTGTTTCAAGCTTACTTCCGGTGAAACACGTTGTCGTCGTAGTGTGAAATGAAATCAAAAGAGTAAACATAATGCATCACGATGAATAAACGCATCAATCAAATAAAAGGTTACTAATAATGGACATGGAAAAAAAATAGGAAAAGAAGAAATAATTTCATGAAATCTATTATAAAATCGATAGTTACTATTAATGCACTTATTATTTTATATACGCTTATTTCTTAAACATTTTCCTATATTTTACATTTAGTACTATATGTCCATAAAAAAAATTGTATAAAATGTAAAATGTTAGTAAAGTTTTATTTGTAATAAAAGTATTGATTTTATTTATTTAATGTTGTAATTATGTAACTTATATTTATATTTGTATAAATTGTAATATATGTAAAAAAACATACGAGTTTTATTATAAAGATATAATGTCTTATCATGTAGATAAAAAATCTGTTTAAAAGATTGAACATTTTAAAATGTTTCATACGAAGCTACAAAGAGACGCGTACTGTCATGAAAAGCGGAATCTAATTTATGAAATGAGAATTTTATTCAAACGAGAAGAAAAGAAGAGAATGAAAATATTATTGATTTAGATGAAATGATATAAAAGAAGAGCATATATATATATATATATATATAGAGAGAGAGAGAGAGAGAGAAACTATACGGATCAGCAAGTTAATAAATCTAATACGATTTAAGATTTATAAATTTAACATTGCACAAAGCACTTTTAGTCTTTTAAAATTAATAATTTGTGATTTAAAGTAAAGATTTGCCTTGTAAAACTGAAGTTTTTACTTTCAATTTTTGTGTACAGTTAGATACTATAACATTTTTATGATACCGTAAAAAAGTTAGTTCTATGTAAAAAATGATAATATTTGCGATTTTGAAATTAAATTATATTCTACAAGGCAAATTTTTACTTTAATTGATAAATTACTTACTGATTTTATATTTTAAAAAACTAAAAAAAAAGTGCTTTGCGCAATGTCAAATTCTTGAGTCTCAAATGTATTAGATTTATTAACTTTTGTCGTACTTGATCTGTGCAATTCCTCCTTAAACTGATTTAAACAGAGAGAATTTCAGTATACGTATTTTTAGCGTGTGTAGTTGTGTCTAAAATACGACGCTATATAAAAATGTTTAATCGGGCGTATATTACGATTGGTGCCGAGACGCACGAAAGAATTTAGATGCAGCAACCATTTTTTATGTCAAGCGGCGACCAAGATTATTGCGATACGGATTTATTTTGCGAGCGTGCATCAAGCATATGGGAAATTTAATGCTCGGAGAACAAAAGGCGTCGTTTTAATGAATTTGATCCTTAAAGCGCCTGTCAAATCCATAATTCTAGCGCTTATTGTATTTGCGTTACTGCTATTATATCGTTTATCCTTGAATATTTAACGACGTGCATTAAATTAAATGATAAGAAAAGCAAAAAAATTATAAATTTTGAATTATAAGTAAATTGTGAAACAGGAATTAAGCATTGTTGTAGATCTATATCGCTTATATTTTCTGAAATAGGGTTGAAAAGATTATTATTTATAGTTGTCGTTACTACAGATTGATTTCAAACAATAATTGCTAATAAATATTGATAAAAAATAATTATTATAGGCTGACTATTATTTAAATTACAAATACAAAATAAAAAAGAAATAAAACACGTAAAAATTATATAAAAATTTGATGTTAACTGAATACCATCTTATAAGCAGTAATGTAAACTATTTGTGATTATACAATGTTTTGACAAAAATATTTATTGTTAATTAAATGTTATCACCACAATTTATTCTTCGCAATAATCGAGTAAAATGTTCTCCCAATTTTTCATCGGTTTTTACAACCGAAGATCGGTTTCGCTCTTACCAGGCTTGTGGCTATTGTTCTAAACATAATTGTATGCAGAAATATTTGTAATGTATGAATTTTGGCGCGCTAAAAATGTCGCGCTATTCATAAAAATAGTCTACTTTTTATGTCGTCTTTTGAGGACAAAATAAAAACTTGCAAATTTTTTTCAAACTAAGATTTAAATTAAGATTTTGTCAAGATAAAATTAGAATTTTATATTTAATTTTATATTTTGTCATATGCCGCGCAGTTGTTCCATTGCACCGATGCTTTTCAGATTCTTTTATTTAAGCTCTCTTTTACATATCTTTCATGCACAATTCTAGAAAGCATTCTACAATGCTTAACGTATGTAAGATTAACCACATAAGTTTTCTGTTAGCCAAATATAATATTTTTTTATATACTCTGATATGATTCTGTCCTCAAATAATAAAGAAATTTTTTCTACACTTGTAAAAAAGCTTTGGTTTTATATTGATAGCTTATAAAACATTTGTAATTGCATTCTTATGTTCAACGTTCGCAGCGTTATTCGCTGTACGCGCATAATAATAAAAAGATTGCGTTAAGACGAAGCCTGGTTGAATTTAATATTATAACGGCCCCTCTATGCCCCACGTAGCGAAGTCGAAATTGCCGCAGGATATTTTAGACAAAACTCGATTAGTAGGTGGAAGTTCTCTACAGCGGCGTCTGCACCATTATTGTGAAAGCCACGGCGGGAAAGTACCTGCAACGACAAAAGCTACCTCCGCGTTTAATTAACGTGCATTCGAAGTGGCGCAAGGGTTACTTTACAACCGACCATTCATGCACTCGCACGCGGAGAAAGAGAGAAAGAGAGGTCGCGCGACAAAATTGCATTTTGCGTCGCGTCGCGTCGCGTCGCGTCGCGTCGCGAATCGCGGCTTCGGATAAAAATTACAGTAGTATCATGAATAATGTTTATGTACGTCCTCCTTCCTTTTTTCCCCGAGTGGCATCGCGAGACGGACGTAATCACTGCACGTAAAACGAGCAAGTAACCCCAGCGAAAATGCATTTTCATCTCATAGCGAGATAATCCACTATCATTTGCCTATCTGCATTGGTCTTATCACGGTTGCAAATAATCATAAAATGTACGTTTATCATGCTAATACAACTAATAACATTAAAGCGTACACTAATACAAATTCAAAGTAATGCAACTTGGTTAATTATCTGTTATTCTCGTAATTTACTGTAAATATTACTATCTATCTTTTTTACTTTAATATATAATACAATATGCATTATTGCACCGATACTATAAGTTTATTTCTCTCACTTAAATTCGTTTAAACATATCAAACACTGCACATATGCACTTTATATACCTACATTGTCTATATCACGCTGATATTCTATGCTGTCATGAACAAAATAATTACAGTATGTCTTTTAACTGTTGTTAATTAATTATATTACAAGTTCTGTTATGCAAAATAATTATTTATATTAAATGAATATTTTATTAAAATAAATCTATATATGTCTATATATACAAAGTTTAACGTAACAATAATCTACATGATTTTTTAGACGTTTCCGATAATTTAAAGAAAAGTTAATTAAGTTATAAAATAAATTTTTATTTACTGCATGCACGCTACCGCATACAATAAAATAAAAAAACTAAACTTTTTTTTATTCTGTATATATTTTGATATAATTAAATCATATTGTTAGCCTAATGACTGATTGCAATTGTGATCAGTGCTAAGAATATTACATACACATTCTCGTTCATGGCATTCTTGCCAAATTAAACTAAAACATTAAATATAATAAATTATGATTGTTTTTTTATAATGGACAATAAAATGTTTTAGTACAAATCAGAATATTATTTGCACAATCCTGAATATTGTAAACTATATCAGACTCAATTTTCTTCTTAATGATATTTCAGAAATCATGTTTCTTTTGCTAAATAATTATGTATTTTAATTGCTTTGGTATAATAAATTTGTTATAACGTTAATAAATTGGCGCAAATGTGTGTGTATATACAACAATATATCAATAAATTTTCTTTCATAGTATTAGTAGTAATTTTTAAAAGATAACATATTTCATAATAATACATTTTATCATTCTTTATCCTAAGGAAATAATGTTTTCTTTTGATTGTTTTTATTATATTTATATTATATTTCTTTAATTAGAGTATTCGCAATTTTGATTTTATTTTACAAAAGATTTGCCGCGCGCGTTCTATCGACTGTGTGTGGTTTTCGCAGGGTCATTCGTGATATATATTTGAAGACAATTGTCAACGTGTTGTTGATAATGCAATATCAGTCCTCACAGAGACTTTGGTCGCAAAATCTTTTCTCACAGACTTACACAAAAACCTCTTGATAGAGAAAAAAAGGTTAAAAGATAAAAAAGGCACAATGTTCTTTCGGTGCTCACTGACTTGGGAAACATAGGAAATTGAAGAAGCAAACTCGTACAAGGACGAAAAATTCCATCCGGTACATCGTATGAATTGTACATGCTACCGTGTATACATATCGAATAAGATGAAAAAAGCTAGAAAGAGAAAAAAGAAGATTACAATGCAGCGCTTACTGTGTTGTACTAACTAGAATGTCTGCAAACTGCCTTTGAAAATTCAAGAAAAACCATAACTGATATATGTAGCTGATATTGTTACAATTGTGTGTTCGTACTTTATTCTTTCAATATAAATAAGTAGTTTGCTGCCATCATTGACATTATATAGGTGAGTCACGGAAAATTGACGATTTCCAAAATAAAATAAATAAATAAAATAAAACTTAAATATGTATTTCTTGTCAGTTATAACAATAAGATATAGAATGTTATTTGAGTATATTATTTGGTCTTTTATTCATTTTTAAAATTAAAAAAACATTTCACATTTGTTAAATGTCTTTTGCATTTATCTTAATACATTGTTCCAGTCTGTTACGCAGATTTCGCATTGCTACTTGCACCATGTTGTTTGGTATATCTGTAATTTTTTCCTGTATATTAATAATATCAAGGCCAATATACAAAAAAAATTACAACCATACTGGACAATATAATGCAAACAGCGATGCAAAACCTGCGATAGACTAGAGCAATGTAAGGTAAATGCGGACATTTGATTAATGTAAAAAATGGTTTCAAAATTTAAAAAAAATTAAAAACATCAAGTAATATACTCAAATAGGGTTCTATCCTATTGTTATATATTTGACAAGAAATAAATATACTTAAGTAATATTTTATTTATTTATTTCATTTTGAAAATTATCAGGTTTCCGTGGGACTCATCCTATATGATAAACTCGCGAAAAAAAAAAATATTAACTTTTAATCATAGTTGAAAGTTATGTTTAAATAAAACAAAAATGTTACTTAACATATGCTCGAACATAAAATCTGTTATTTTATAGCTTCTTTTATGCTATAATTTAAAATTATTTTATTTTTTTATGTTATAATATATACAAAATTATAATTTTCATAAAAATTGTCTATATAAAACCTATTGAAAACTTCTTTTTACTTGCAGATTAAACTATAATGTAAATTTACGTTGTATGTATTATATAATGTTCTTAAATGATATGTAAATTAGGATTACAACTTTTTATTTCGACAAAATTAAAAGCATAATTTATTCTTTAGAAATAAATATCTGTAATATCAATTGGATATGTATACATATATATATGCAAAATTTATTAGTACGCTTGCAGAGTAAAGGGAGGAGAGTTGTTTAATCCTGTTTAAAGCAGGATTAAAGTTTCAAAATAAAGCACCTAAATGATTATTGGAACAAATTATATATAATCTGAGTGTACAAAATACAAACTAATCCGTTTCAGAATTAATTTCAACTTCTGATTGAAATACGTACTGATCAACTTTATGCTTGATCGGTAGCGTTTATTAATTTCGTTTTAACGAAACACTTTGTGCTACATTAATTGTTTGTTTACACAATATACACATGCTTAAATAGCTAAATTTTAATTTTAAAAAATTTAATAATATAATGCAAAAATTGGAAGATGTTACATAGTTTTATGTATAAAATCTTCGAACTTAATACAGTTTCTAAGAAAATGTTTTCATTTAATAAAGATATACTTTAGATCTCCTGCTGTGGAAAGAAAATAAAGATGGTACAAATTATTAACGGATTTTGCTCTTTTATCTTTAGCATATTACGCGAATATGGTAAAATTACATTTTTTACTATAACTTGCCTTAAAAAGAAGGGCAGGTAAATTTTCGCAAAGAAGCAAAGTTTTCAACGGAGAGATTGCAGTGCAAAAGTGATCGAACTATGCGATGCTGAGTAAAAGATCGCATATATCTTTTGACGACATAAATCTTTGTCAATATTGTGATAATAACTTTAACTCTGTTGAATACCAAAGCGAACTTTATCTGACAACTATACGTATTTCTAATCAGTTTTAAAGTTACTTATACTTTATAAATTTTGCTGTCAAAAGTTTTATATTAAAATATAATTGTTTGTATGATTATTTTTGAAAGATTTAATTATTCAAACATTGTAATTCCCAAGTAATTCGAATAAGTACACTTCTACTAAATTTTGAATTCCAGCGTGTAGCTTGTAAGATAAATAATTTAAAAGCTAAAAGTAAGCTTTCTCGTATATATCTACCAAATATTCCACGTCGGAATTGCATGCATTAAATCTGTTTAAACATAACCAGTAGCTTCTTGCTCACCGTATTTCGTATCAACATTACCTTCGTTTATATAAGGATTAATGTTACGTTTACATGGCGTATAGTTAATATGTGCGCATGTTTACTCGATGTGAAAGCTGTATAAACGTGAAATTAACCATACAAACGAAAATAATTTGCGATACTTCACAAAGAACCATGGTCTCGTCTCTTCATATACATTACATACAGCTTTTCTGATTATAAAAACCGTAATAAGACTGTAAGCTCATTCTTCATCTTTCTTTTTAGTCACTTTTTATAAGAAGGCCATCCGAAAGTAATCCAAGATTATCTCTTAATTTAAGAACGCGATATCTTGAGATTTAGCCATTTAAACCGTTTACTTATTTTTTAATATTGTTAGCGTTGTTGCCGTGGATTAATTGTGATTACACTATTTGTATTAAAGTTACTTAATAAAAGTAATACTTCTTTGTGAAATACTTATAAAATGTTCAATTGCAACAATTACAACATGATAATAATTTAAATTTCTTTAGAGAAAACGTTGGAACCAATTGCAAAAAGCCTATTAGGGGATCTATCACATCCTGGTAAAGTCCGCACCGAGGATCTGTTGAATCTTATTGTTAGTAAAAATTTCTCCGGGATCTGTCTCGCAAAACATTAAATGTCTTTTTATATTTTTTATTATATATTTGTAAAAGAGGGTTGTAAGGAAATACCAATATATTATTTCATATAAAATATTAAAAATCTCATATAATACTTTTTTATAATTTTTATTATTTTCTTAAATATTTTTTATAAACAGACTGGATAAAATAAATTGTTTGAATTAATTTTATATACTCGTAATATATATATTAATAGTATATATAAGACACTTTATTTACTGTACCGGTAAATAAAATGAATTTTGAAATCTAATAACAATGTGTAGTACCAAATGCGTATTAGATCATAAAAACAATTTTTTATTCTAACAGACCTTTGGCAGAATCTGCCACACTTCTGATAAAATTCGCATTGAAAGTCTATTACATTCCTGGGAAAAGTCACACAAAAGTTTTGTTACACTTTTGGCAAAATCCGTAACTATCCGAAGTTATCAACATTTTCTGGCATCGTATATAAATATTAATACATTATATCTGACAGTTAAAAATTTGTAAGTGTTTGATATGCTCAAAGAATAAAAAAATAAAATCAAAAATATCAAAAACAGATAAAAAAATAAAATAAAAATTCACACAATATTAAATCAATCGATAAACATGTTATTATAAATTATCGTAATATTTAAATATTTAGACATAATTTCTTTCTAATTTTAGTTATAATTTTTAGTGTCATCTAGCACGTATGTATATGCTTTGCTACATGGGCCTATAAAATGCATTTGTAATTATTAAAAAATGACAAATGACAAAACGTAAATTTTTATCGTTTAATACGTTAAAAAATGATACGTCGTTTTTTTCAGCAGATATATATTATTATATTTAATACATATAAAATATGTATGAGTATTGGTCGAAGTATTTTTCGATTTGAAGTGTTGTCTCAACAAGGAAGAAAAAAGTTACTATTAAGAAAGGATTTAATCATAAAAAGAACAATAAAGTTTAAAATTTTTAAATTATTATTCTTACAAAAATATTTAATAGACATTTGCAAAGATTTAAGTAAATTTATATATGTATCTTACGTACATTTTCGAAATACATAAGTAAATAAGACAATGCTGATATCAATTAACATACTTTATTATACTATATTTGTGCTTGCATTGATTTTATATCAATTTTTAAACAGTAAAATTAATTTTGTAATAATGTTTAACATTTTTTTATTTAATTTATTTATAATTATAGGACATATAATTTTAGATACTTTTATATACTTTTACATAAAAGTGTTCTTTTTAGATGTTCCTTTGTTTTGTAATATTTTTAATTGGTTGTTTAACATGATTCGTGCAATTAACATATGACATGCTTCTAAACTGCGTTTATACAAAATAGAAGAAAATTAGTGATAAAAAAATATAACTGACAAATAATGCAGCAAATGTATTATTTTAAATTAAATAAGTATTATTTTAATATAATAGGACTCTGTAAACGCAAAAAATATGTGAAAAAACGTCAATTTGTTTATCTTATTTTTTATTAATGCAATGTATTAAAAATAAAACGCCAAAATGTACTTTAGTACTATACCGGTTGCAATTAAAAATTCATTGTGCTTTTATTGTACAATATATCCGACATCTACAAATATTTCAGAAAAGTTTTCTTAAAAACAAGTTGAATTTAATAAAACAATACGCAATACTAAATAAAAACTACTTTTATATGTTTATGTTTTATGATTTTAATATTTCGTTGGTCAAAATCTTTTAAAAATATTCACTTGAAATATTCCTTTTAAAAGCATCAATTTAAGAAATATTTTATCTTAAAATATTAATAAAACACGGCAAAAATCTATTTGTATTTCGGAAATCTATTCATAGTTCTATTTATTATATGTATATCGTGGATGTACAAGTAGTATATCAAATGTAAAATATCAATATTCCCATTAAATCATCGTACATAAACTTGTGCGCAATCATGCGCTCGAGAATTGCGCCAAATGCAGGTCGCATGTCTATTCGCGTTACTCTGCGACTCGTGGTTTCGATAAACCACACGCCGGGACACCTATGTCACACGCGCACAGTAGCACTCGTGACGTGTTTCATACCACACGTGGTGCGCGATTATATAATATTTCCCTCACAACTTACTGTGGTAACATCAGCAAGGCAGATGAAAGGGTGAAAATGCGCTTCATCTGATTGTGAGTGTTTAAATTTCCAGCATTGAAGCGTTTATGTCGAATATTACATACGTACATACACATAACACTATCGTGCAAGTAAACACACATGTCCCATTACATTTACGATGTATAAATGCACGTATAATAATTATTAACGTCATGAATAATTAAGCGTGCATCTTGTTATTCTAATTTCTCGCTTCTTTTTCCATTTCGCTATTCGCAAAGCGCTGAATTAATTAATTTTATTATAATTAATGCAATGAAAGATCTGAAAAAAATATTTGAAAACATATATAAATTGTCATTAGTTATTACTCAATGCTCGATATTTGTGAATTTCAATATTTTGTGAAAATAGATTTAAATAAAAATAGAAATAAAATAAAACGTTTGACATATTTTTGATACATTAAATCTTGACCACGAGCGCATTCATAATAAAAGAGATGAGATAGTTTTGCTTTAGCTATGACAGCCAACAAGATTTTATATTAAGTTTCTTCGAGAAATATTTTGCTTGAAAATTTGTAGAATATTATATCTTTGGTATTTTGTCGATACGGTTTCCGCTTTCGCTATATCGCTTTTCTACGAGCAGGAACGGGATCGTTGAGATTTTGTACTATAAACAAGGTTTAATTTAATTACATCACTTTCAGATTCGACAACTCTTTACTCTGTTTTTCTTTGTCTATTTGTCCTCATTACGATAGGATTGGTCTTGTTTCTTCATACATGAAACATTTCCAACGTTATGTCCGCCGTTATAATGTCCGTCTTTTCTTGCACAATATTGTTACGTTTTTAATTTTTTATTTCCTATTTTATATTTTATTATAGGACAACATAATATTATTTTCAAATATAAATTGACTAATTAATTACTTATTAACAATCGTAAAGGCAGCAAATAAAAATGTTTAATAATAATTTGACATTTTTATTTTTTTATAAACTTTTACAAATTTCTTTTAGAGTTTTTGTTATCGTTACATACGGGCTTGATCAAATGCGCGATACTCATAATAAATAAATAACTTTTATAAAATAAGAATCTTCCACACGTTTAATTAGAGATTTTATATAATGCAAAAATTCTATCTTGAAATTATCGGGTTCGATAATTTAACAGGGCAGGTTCCAACACGTTCGTCTCAGAATAGTACGAGATTTGCTGTGCATGCATCGTCAAGTGCATGGAAAAGCGCAGCGAAGGCAAACTTGATTACCGAGGTGTTACGCATACAATCAATTTTCTAGTGCGTACATGACTGTGATGCATTTATTCAATTTTAAATAATCGATTATTTCACGGATATCACTCGATTTTTTGTTGTCACGTTCTGTCTTGCTTCTTCCTTTTTGATTTTTTTATCCTCTTTTATCTTTGTTTTTTGGAAATTTTAAGATCATATTCTGTACCTTCTAAAAAGTTTTTAAGAATAATACGTGTAACAAAATGTAAAAATCTCAGGCTTGTCCTAATCCAAATATTTTTTTAGCGTTTTTTGTGCCGCTATTTCAAATATCGCGCAAATATTTGAAATTTATGTTTTATCAGATTACCATTATTCAGTCTTATGTCTGTGATTTCTCACCTTGCATTCCTTTTTTCAATCTTTTTCTTCTCATTTTTTTACTGTAGCTAAAAGAAGATTTTGGCAGCAATAAATCTTAATCTTACTGATAAAATAGCTTGTCCTACTTTTTTGAAGAAAAAACTTTTGTAATATTACTTATTCGACGTAGGTGGCAGAAACTGATATTTCTATACTGTGATTGGTTTCACAAGTAATTCAAAATGCAAACAAAAAGTTTCTTATTTCGAACAGGTCAATTTCGTACAGAAACTCTCATACATTTTCATTGCGCACGCATACACACATACACACACACACACACACACACAACACACACATTTCTTTCATTTATATTAGATTAGTCATAATATATATTCTAGTCAATATTGTAATCAATTTAAGATAAAAATTTTTTTAATAAAATTGTATATCTTTAACATCAATTGAAGTTCATAATTTTTTAAAATTATTTTATTTAAAAAATTGAGAATTATTATGTTGATAATGAATATGTTTAATAAAACTTTCTTTATTAACTCTTTCTTTCACGTCTTTCTAATTTAGAACTTTATTACATTAAGAGTATTTTACATCGTCAATAAGAATCTGACCTAATTTAAATAAGATCAATTGGAGTTCTTACATAATTATTTTAAATTAATTTATTTAAAAAACTAAAAATGTTTTATGTTAATAATGAATATGTTTTACTTTCTAAGGTTTTTAAATTTAAAATGAAAGAAAGATATAAATGAATTTTATTTTTCAAGAATTTAAGAAATGTATTTGTTTGTAATATTTTATTAAACGTATATTCTTCTGTATATTAGTGGATCTTCAAATATACATATAACAACAAGATATCTCCGTAATTCGTAATAAAAGCACGTTAAAGCGATGTGTAAACGCTCGCGAGGTAAATATTTTCACGCGATGTTCGCCTGCTTGCCATTCCGATTTTGCTCAACTTGAAGGATTTATGCATCGATTATCACGTTCCTGATCCATCTGAATTCACGCTAGAATGCCGTGGCATTGCGGCGCGACGAGAAATTTATGCAGCTGCAGATTATCGTTGATTTTACGGCACTCGACGAAACGTGCAGAAACATCAGTACGTGTCTAGACGAAAACTGAAGATTAATTAAATGTTTCATGATTAGATAGCATATAAAATCATCATAAATAACTTAACACTTAATAGATGCATTTCTTAGAAGCAATTTAACATAAAAAATTATATTTATAAATATTTATATAAATATTATTTATAATAAAGGAATAGATATAATAGAAACCGATAATAATTGTTAGTAATTGACTTTGTTGAAACATAAAATTAAATAATAAATAATTAAATGTACAGAAATATTTAAAGTTAATTAGCATAATTTATTAATTAGTTTTTATCATTGATTGTAATTTTGATATTATAAATAAATAAATTTTGTTAATACAATAAGAATGAAAAAATATTTATATTTAAAAGTCTCTCTCTTTCTCTCTTTCGTGTATATAAAATTATTAATATAATACATTTATATGTACATTAAGCATATTAACTATTAATTAAAAATTTTATAGAATTTTAAACTTCTTAGTTTTATCTATTTGATCTTATGAGTACCACACATTATTTATATGATAAATGGAATTACCTTTATTTATAAAATTTACTTTTCTCAGTATTTTTGTTAACCTAAGTTGATATACTGAAACTTCCTGTAAAATGGTCGCTTGGCAGAATTATCAAGCACTACCGCTTATTACTATTAGACAGGTTCGTTCGCGAATTTCCGGACGACGCCGCAAGCGGTAATTTCCGCTGGCGGATGCAGATCCGATTATAGTTATACATATACAAACCGGCGACGAAGGAGAAACAGAAATGTTGTACGGCATGTAGATATATCTCTGAAAAAATGTTATCACATATAGTATGCTTTTAACTTTCGTTATAAATGATAATAAGTTTTCTCAGAAGATACAGAGCTTTGACATAAGAAAAAAATCATAGTGTATGTAACTTATGTGTACATATATAAAAAAACTTTTAATCAGATACTTATTTTTGAATAATTTCCATTATTAATATTGACATTTTTTAAGTTTTAGCCAACTATGTTTTCTGCATAATAACTTTATTTTTATCCAACTTATTTTTTGCAAACACATTTCTAACACTGCACATTTATTCTTTTATGAAGAAAGGTAATTCAGTAGACTGATAAAAAAACTATTAAAAAATGTCGGCAGCTTTATCTTTTCCGCAAACATGAAGTAAAAGTTATTTCACTGGATTACATCGCATAGCTTGTAGCTTATATCTCGTCGTAATTGTTCTTGCATCGTGACCGTTTATTTAATCGTGGGAATCCCATCTCGCGTTTCAGTAATGCGAAGGTGCGAATTGTAGAAACCGTACGAAACCAATTAAAATAATGTAATCCATTTTATTCACACTCCGAACTTCAACCCACGGACTGTGTCGCTTATGTGAAAAAAATTGAAGAATCACGTTTTTCATTTAATTTTTTTATATTTGTTTTATGTTGTATTTATTGACTTATTTAAATGCACTCTTTAAATTTAAATGGTAAAAAAATCAATATTAACCTCCACGATAATAGTCACATATAATAGAAAAATTTTAATTAATTTTTTAGAATTATTTAAACATTATTATTATATAATCGTTAAAAATATATCTTTTTTAATTAATTGATATCATTTATAATAATATATATGCTTGTTTATATTACAAATAAATAAATAAAAACAACAATTTTTATTTTTTCATAAAATAAAAATATCTCTAATAAGATTATCCAACATCAGTTATATTTGTCTTATGACGTAATAAAATTTCAACTTGAAAAAATTGTAACGCACAAATTGTAGTAGTTGCAAACAAAATACGTCAATCGATGAGATCGCAGCTTCTTCGTGCTGTATTTTATTAGAACGTTTCTCTTTTATACAATTTCCAACAAGAAGATAAGAAGAAACGGACATTGTTTTAATGGATAATTCGTTTCTTTAGCATCCAAAGTGATAGATGGCGTGTTTAATTAAAAGAAGAATTGCGACAATAGCTGCCGACGACGGCGTCGTCGACATCGTCGTCAAGTCACTATACAGTTTCAACAACCGCGTACTATTGTTGCCGAAACGAGAACTTTCCTGTCCGAGAAGCTAGCGCATTATTATCTACCTGAAAGAAAGTAATTTTCGAACTTAGCCAGCCGTTTAACGATTCCAAGATTAAACGTTTCGCCTGAGCGTTTTGTTTTAGCGATTATCGCAAATCGCCAATAAATACCAATTGTAATATAGATATTTTATTTGTTAAAGACGGGCGTGACTGCTTTACTTCTTTCGTCTATCGTATCACTTCTTCGCGACAAGTTCTTCGTGACAAGAATAATGATATCCGCATAGTCGTTTCTGCGGACAAAAGTTTTGTGTGGTAAGAACAAGATAGTCAGGAGGAATTGGATGGATTAGTTAAATTAAAAGTTAATAAATCTAATGTATTTTGCGATTTATGAATTTGACATTGCGTACTTTTAGCTTCTTAAAATATAAAATTAATCATTAATTTGTAAGTTAAAGTAAAAATTTGCCCTGAAGAATTAAAATGTTTATTTTCATGAACTTTTGTTTGTAGTTACTAAAATTTTCGTGATCGCTATAAAAAAGTTAGTCTAATATTTACGATTTTGAAATTATACTCCACAAAATAAATCTTTATTTTAACTCATAAATTTATTATTAATTTTATATTTTAAAAATCGGAAAATATTTTGCACAATGTCAAATTCATGAATCTCAAAATAAATTAGATGTATTAATTTTTGATAACATAGCCGTATAGTTCCTTCCTTAAGTCTGGTATTTTTATCAAGAAAATTATAAGAAAGATACACGCTTTTCTGTAAAATAGAAAACTATATGTATTTTTAATAGTTTCAAGAAAATGCGATAATTATTAAAACTAAAAGAAGTTATGACAAAATAAAAAATAAGTAATATAATTTGTTTAGATCGTGTATATAATTTATATAAAAATATAATAATTAAAAGATAGAGTTAAAAATTATTTTTAAGTCCTAATAAAAAATAGATGTAACAATTGATAACTTTATACACGGTGTTAATAACATACTATTTTCAATTATGTTTTTTTGTTATACAAATATACTAACTCAAGTCAAGTACTAAATCAAGAGATAAGAGAGTACAGCTATTCTCTACAATATTTTATTATAATATTTAAATAAATACTATTTCTTTTGTGTATGTGTATTATATCTCACGATAAAATTAAATTGTTATGTTGTTTACATTACCGTTAAACGATATTTACTTGCATTTTGCAAATTTGCACGAAACACTCTAATTTGTGTGAGCAAATAGTAATCCTAAACAACTGGTTTGCAGCAGGAGTTTTGATGATATCGATCGATACTGCAAAGTAATGTAAATGTGATGAGTTCTCGACTACCGAGCGTGAAAGTCGTATCGCTGTCGAAACTTTTGCGGCGATCGGTCATGAAAATGGGATCGCAGGGAATATTTCGCGCTGAGTTTCGCGATTCAACTTTGTTCTAACTTCAATGTTGATTAATTAGATCAGACAAATTTAAGCACGCATGTGTATATATGAAAAAAAACATAATTGTAGTAAAAATGTACAAAATAATTCATTAAAATATGATTGCATTATAATTTGCAAGAAAATGTCGAGTCACAATTATATAATATGATTATGTATAATAATTTTTATGTGTTACGCTAATGTAATATTTTTATTAATGTAAAATAATTGTATATAATAATATAGAATTTTATAAAAGTGATTAAAATATTAAATCTATATAAATCTTATTGAGAAGATAATATATCTACATTCAAATTCTCTCTCTCTCTCTCTCTCTCTCTCTCTCTCTCTCTCTCTCTCTCTGTCTATAAAAATTTAACCAATATAACTTAAAATAATAAATGATAAATTTATTTCCATAAGCTAAGCATTAATACAAAAAAAAAATTCTTTGTAACCTGACTAACGTAATTGTTATTATATGTATTTAATATAAATGGGATATAAAATTATCTCTAATTACAAAATATACGCGTTGCAAAATAAATGAATGCCCATTTAAAATCGCGCATCTGCATCATCTCGTTTTCTAATTCAGTTTAGTCAACACTATAAAAACTACAGAAACGTAACAAGCTAATGAGATTCACGGATGAGAGAAATCGCCGAGCCAAAGCTACGGTCAAGCAGCAAAATCGTTGCTTTTGATATCACCTGCGCTCGCACAGTTACAAATTACCTCGCCGTTAACGAGACCGTACGTTCCCACTGTTAACGTTAGTAGTGCGTGAAATTACGTTTGTCGATTCGCAAAAGAGGTGCGAGGTCAAAAGCCCGCGGCCATCCTATTGTAGCGGCACATATAATTTCTTTTATTAGCTGAAACAATTTTAGTTTCACAATATATAAAATGTTCTACTATTATAGTATCTATTTTAAATAAAGAAATAAATTCTTTGACAAAACGTAGAGTCAAATTTCTTCAAAATATAAAAAATATATAAAAGAGAGAAATTGAAAATAGTAATTACTTGTAATTACATACATATTTCTAGAAGTTTAATCTCTTCTATAATAATTTTAGACATAATCGAAAAAAATTCATTTTAAAATTTATCAAAAAATTTATTACCATAAAGTATTAATAATGGTACACTTTGTATAACTTTTTGGTGATTATTAAATTCGTAAACATTGTCAACAAACAATTAATTGTAACAATGTTTAAAATTGGTCATAAAGACAAATAAATTTACAATTGTCAAGTTGTAACGATAATGTGTATTTTCAATTATGCATTTTGACAGTATTTTCAGAACGATACTACGCTTAAATCGAGGATGCTTTCAAAGAATTGAGCGTAAATGAAACTTACGTCTTTCAACAGGGCAAATAATGTTCGTATAAGGACTCTTTACCGCTTTATCGGGTGCACAGTCAAGTGAAATCGTAAAAAAGGCGGATGCTCCCAACTGCCGTAATGGCTGCAGTGAAAACTAATTCTAGAAACTTTTTTCCTGCAAAATACGTACGTGTTCGATAAAACCGATATACTCGTAAAGAATATAAAAAACGTATATAATGTTTGAAAATAATACAACATTAATAAGATTATTACCACAATAAATAAAAATTCTTTGTTTTTTTAATATTTAGTTGTAAAAGGATTTAATTTAGTGAAAAGTTGTCGGCAAAGTTTGTTAATTAATTACAAAAGTGCATATCAAAAAAGTTTTGACGAATAAACTACCAGGTAAATACAAGCTTTAATCTGACTTTAATTAGTTTGCAGTGTTATTTGTTTTCCTGAAAATATAATTTATGGTTGAATTACAACGATATTCAATACTAACACCTAAAAGTTAAAATTGTAGATTTTTGTACATTTTTTTACATAAAATTTTACATAAAATCATTATAAAGAAAAAAAAATTCTTTATGCAAAAAAGTTAATTTAATTATTTTTTTCTATAACAAAAATTTTAATAAAATTAATAGTTGTTGAAATACAAGCAAAATTTATTTTCAATATTTTGGCAAGAGAGAAAACCTGTAATTGTACACAACAGATAGATGTTTAAAAAATTTTAATATATTTTATTTTACACCGAAAAGAATATTTGCATATCAAGCTCTTAAAATTTTTAAAATATTAATACTATTTTTTTTTCTTTTTAATTGAATTAAAATCACAAGTGGAAGAAGTATTTTGGCAATTGTCGTTCATAACATAAAACATAAAATTTGTGAAATTTCAACCTTAACTAGAATTTCATATAAAATCACGCTCTTTGCAGTGGAAAAATCAATTTCTCAATTTTATAAAAAAATTAATTTACTAATTAACGAATAGTTGTTGATATGTAATTACATTTTTCATCAATGTAAATAACGCTCGTAACATTGTCGCCATGTTTGTATACTGAAAAAGCACTTTAAAAGATAATGATGTGATCGCGGCTTTTAAGCTCACGATATGCTTTAAAAAAAAAAATGACTCATCCGCTAGATTTACGTTCATACGATAAATACGCGGTAAGTATTTTTAGCAGTCACCGCAAACGATTACGCGGCCTCTGATTTATCAAAAATATTGCTCGCCACCTCGGCGGGGCTACTGTGCGATGTATCGCGCGATGAAAGCTGCAACCTCATAAAAAAAGGTTTGTGCAGACTCTCGAGTAAAAAGAGACAGCACGTTATAGACGCACGAAAGAGGATAATAGGAATCGGAGAGAAAATCGATGATATACGGCCGCGCGACTTAACCCAATTTTTTCGCCACCCGCTATCTACGAAATTTATCGGCGAGATAAAGCCCCTCGGTCGGCGCGCCCGGCGTTCATCCCTGTCCCTTCTCGTGAACGAGGCCCTCCGCTCTGCGGGCGGTCACTCTGAGTGGACGATCGAAGCCGAGGGACAGAACGGCACCGACCTAATGAGGGAAAATCTGGTCTGGCTAACCTTTGAGTGCCTGCGGCCTCGTCCGCTGGACATTTTACTACGCGATACATTAACGGCCGGTTACACCAATGTCGGTCAATTTCATCTCCAGTTTAACTAATGCATATTCGTCCATTTCTAATTCTCTTGTTCGGTTAAAAAAAGATAAACAAATGATAAAATATCATCAATTGACATATTAATAAAGTTAATTAATTGACGAAAAAGTAGGGATGATTTTTTATCTAATATATTTCTGATAAATTGATTTAAATAAAATATTTACTTTTTTTGATAATTATTGTTTACAAGTCTATATTTTTTCCTTTAAAATAGCAATAATGTTTGACAATGTATGTTTTGAACCAATGTTGCAGCTACAAATGTATCATCCATTGTCGTGATGGATACATATTCGTGAGGAAGATAAACAATCGTAATCCTTTTATACGCAGACAATAATCTTCTCGTTGTTTTAACTTCCGGTACAAGCGTTTCTACTTCCACGTTTATCCACTTCACTTCTCCCACTTCGTTCTAAGGATTTTCGGGGCTTCTGGACTGTCGTCCTCTGCTTACGTAGAGCTTATCGTCCCGGTGTTCTTCAACGAAGAGGATTTTTCTCTAAGAGATACGCTCGCACGATCAAATCCTCACCACATACTTGGCCGCACATTTCGTTCTATTCCCTCTGAATCATTTTTTTCTTACGTTCGTCTAGTTTTTCTCATCAAGTATAACCTTCTAAAGAAATGATCCTTGTCAAGTAATTTAATCGTTGTTGTTGACCATATACGATTTTTTTTATCGTTATCGTTATCGTAATTTATTACATCATGTTTTCATCCGCAAGTATATATATATATATATATAAGATATAGCGTGCTATGATTCCATTTATTTCTTATTCCCAATGTAATATATTTATTCCCAATGAAATGTTACCTTGTAAAAACTAAGCATTGAATAAAAAAGACATACATTTGTGGATTTCTTTATTATTTTCTTTTCTTTGTTGAATATGAAAAAAAACATCATGACA
The DNA here is from genome assembly GCF_047496725.1 of Anoplolepis gracilipes. Lineage (NCBI taxonomy): Eukaryota > Metazoa > Arthropoda > Insecta > Hymenoptera > Formicidae > Anoplolepis > Anoplolepis gracilipes. The sequence continues at coordinate 17,776,471 of NC_132971.1, read as the reverse complement.
TTATATATATAATCATACATAAAAATTATAGAAAAAATATTAACTAATTCAAGTAGCATAAAATATGAATGATAATTGTAATAATTCTTTTATAAAATGTCTTTTTGGACTTTCAGCAAATTAAATCTATTTTCAGCTATCAAGATTTAGCACGCAAACAAGAAAGACAATTTTCATTTATTTTCATTTATCGCCGTCTTTATAAATGCATACATAGAAAACACAAACTCACACAGACATATGTTTATAACGTTAAAAATTTTCTGAAGGAGAGAAAAATGTTTTATTTATTTATCTGTAATACGAGTTTTTCCTTACAAGAAATCATGATATGTTCTAAGAACATTATTAACGACAAGATTGGATAGTAGTAATCTTCGAAGTGACATTTCTAATATGACACGTGCACCGTTAAAATAGCTATAGCGGAAAAGTTCTTTCATGAAATCCACAATTCTACAAGAGCCGTGACATGACCTTCTCTTTCTGGAAGATCAGATAACTCATTGGTTTCTCTCTCGAAACGCTTTTTCTTACTCGAAAGGAGAATTAGTTTTCAAGAAAGAATTCGATGTCACTTCGATTCGCACGACTCGTCCTTGAAAAAGTCATGCAGTACGATATCACAGTAACGTTTCGAATCGAAAGCGACGGAATTTTCTTTGGGCACCGAATACGGATTGCTCAGAAACTGACAGCGTGAAATAGTCAGTAGAGGTTTCGTCTAGTTTCGGAAAGACACTAGAAAAAGAAACGGCTACCGATTGCATATTCTTTCCATGCGCGTTCAGCTCGATTATAAAAATGCAATGAGAATGGTGAAAATGGCTTTCCGTGCCGCAGCTTTAATTCGATTTCCGTGTTCCAACACTTGGTCGAAAACTCGTAAGCTTGCAGTAAATAAGCCAACTGGGACGCAATAAAATCTTCGATAGCGTTCAATGTGGCTAACATCTTAAGTCTGACGCCAACATAAGAGTAGCCGATAAATACCTACAGTAATTAATAAAGTTGTGGCGCCCTTCTTTCTTTCTTTATCTGTCTACCTATCTGTCTCTTTTCTCACGCTCCGACATGTGCGAGACGCTCGACCCTCTTGTCTTAGCTTCGTAAAAACGAAGAAAACGCCTTCTCCATCGGCGCAACTAAGTTCGATATTCTACGGTAAATCTTGTCGGGATTTCTAAGGACTTCTTGGAAAGATTGGAGATGAGAAATAGGATTAAGGAAAAAGTGCACTAATTGACTCGTTATCTGCAAAATCTTGAGATTCCTAGGAAAAGGAACAAGCCATCGTGATGATCGCCCAAGTTTCATTTCAACGAGTTTTACAGCGATATAAAACGTTTTCTCGTGTTTATTTTATCTCGCCCCATTAATAAATAATTCAATTACATACACATATATGTATATTTATATACATATATGTAGGTTTATGTTTTCTTTTACTTTATTATGATTACCGAGTGATTCATGTATGCTATTCAATGTTAATATCGAGATTTTCATATGGAGATATATTTAATAAGTTTGATTGCATTGTGATAGAAAATAAATAAAATTAGATTACTATCAGCAGTGCTTACATCTCTACGTCATAATATGATTCCATAAAAAAATAGATGATAAAAAGTTGTATATATAAAAAGGCATTTATAAACATAAAACGTTCAATATAGTTTATATGTTGCAATATATATTTTAGAATCATCATTTTCTACTATGATTTATTATTATGCAAAAATCCATTAACAAATTGTAAAATTTAAAGCAGCCATACAAAAATTTTTAAATCTTTTTTAAACAAATAATTTCTGCCCATTTAAAATTCAATAGAGATAAATATTTACATGCAAAATGGTAAATAATAAAAGTTAAATTTATTATAGTTTTATCTGTATTTCACATCTGATAAGTGCTTGTTCGCAAAATTTTGTGTTAAGAGCAGCGAATTATCAAATTTTATTGTCAAGTATCTTTCTGAAATTTTTATAAAAACTTGTCATATGTTCGGTCTCAGATCTTTTAAGTACTTTAATCGAAGTTTGACGATAGTCTATTGATCTCTTTTTCTCTCTCTTTCTATGTCTCTCTCTCTCTCTCTCTCTCTATCTCTCTCGCTGAGAAAACAAAACATACAGGAATACAGATAAAATTCTAAAATTGGGATCATACAAATTTAATTTAAAAAAAATGGTTATATATAACTATATATACACATAAAATATTCATCATATATACGTATGTACTATCTATATATATATATATATATATATATATATATATATATATATATATATAATATAGTACATATATGTGATGAATATTTTATGCATAGTCGATCAATCAAGTATCAAGTTAATTTACCGCGTTATGTTATGCTTTGGTTAATGGCGATTTATTGGTGCATGGATCTTTCGCGTTCAAATTATGAATCCTATGCATGTATAATGAAGCAATTACGCTGCTTTTTATCATTATCGCATCTGTATTAAAATGTCTAAACTACAAACATCGGAAAAGTGTACTACGGCAACAGAAAATGAAGCTATTATAATATAGTATATATAATTTCTTCGTGTAATAACATTAATAACTTTTGATGCAATTTTGTATAATATATCAGTTTTTTAAATCTCTTTGATTATTTTTATTCTTTCCATTTTTGCATAATGTATTAATCATAAAAGAGAATAAGTTATGTTATCCCTCTTATCTTCTCTTCATTTATCGCAAAGCATTAGCATTTCGAAATCTGATTTTTATTATTTTAAGATTGTCAAAACAATTTTTTTCCAAGTTACATACCAGGTACATACCAGGAATGGCAGCTGTGGAACGATAGCTCAATTCATAGCTGAAAAGAAAAGTATCGACTTTCTGTGGAATTGAATGGGAACGTATTTGGTTTCGAAACCTTATTATCCCAGTTGTCGGAGCTTAAAATTAAATCCTGCTGTTTCACTTTGATTTATGGAAGATAAACCATCCTGTCTTCAAAAGCTTCCAATTTCTTTTTGCGCTTTAATTACTGTGAATTTGTTCGTACAAATATAGTATGCAATAATTCGGAACATTTGCATTAACTGCACAAGAAGTATAAACATGTTAGTAAGCATGTATATACATTATATATAAGTAGCATAAACATGTTATTAAAAGAGGGTTATTTTAAGATAAATTGTAAATGGACATTTTTTACATCACATTTGATAAATTTATCTGATGTGTGTGTGTGTGTGTGTGTTGTTATTTAAAAATTATAATAAAAATTATATATTCATTATTATCATTATTATAGCCATTATTTATATAATGGCTATATATTTATAATTATTACTTATACTTAAATAATTATAAAAACTTGACATAACTTTCTAAATAACCATATTTTAATATATTGATTATATATATATATATATATATATATATATATATGTATATATAATATTTTAATCTTTTAAGAGAACTATACGTCTAAAAGAGATATATGTATATCCCAATTTAAATATAAATTGTTATTAAAAAAGATCAGCATCTTATATTGAACATACTAAAAGTGCATTGTCAAATGTCTAATGCTTTCTCCACGTTATTTCCGAATTGTCTTGAGTGTCTACATCAATATGATGGTTCTAGATATCGAAAATACGAAGAGCAAAATGTGACACGCTATGAACGTTGTTTCTCTTTCTTTCTCACGTATATTTTTACTTTAAGTGGCTACTTGATCCGCGTTTCTCCGATTCGAAAAAAGACAGGCTGAGAAATTCAATCTAGTAATAGATTCGTATATACGTACTTGTAAGACAAAATAGTAGAGGGAACAGAAGAGATAAAAAATGAGATATTAGAATCACTTTTTCTATTCTATTTGGATTAATCTAATTAAAAATTTATTAAATATTTTTGCATATATCTAATAAAATGCTTTCTCCCAATCACGTATGTTTAATTAAAATTTTAATGCAGATATTGAGACCACAATATAGTTTGAGTTATAAACGTTTAAAGTTAATAATTAATACTACGTAGAATGCACTGAAACTTGTAATTATGCGTGCGCACGTATCAATCGCACATTTACTAACTTTAAATTTTAAATTAATTTAAAATTATTTGTATCTTTTATATTGTATTTACACAGTATCTACAATCAGATTTGTGCATCAATATTTACGTTCCAACAGAGAAGTTTTCTTTTATTTCACAAATTTTTAATGAAGCGTCTTTTCATGATCTTTTCTTAACAGTTTGTAACCAAAAAAAAAAATTCTCGGATATTATAATATGCTTGAGATATTCTAAATCTGTTATTAAACTTTAAAAATTCTAAATAAATGTAAAAAAAACTTACTTTACAATTTTGTTAATATCCCTTAAAAGTTAGTTACTGAAATTGCATATCCATTAATAGAAAATATATATTTAAATTGAAAAAATTGTAACTAAAATAAATAGAATTTGTTGTTACAACTATATTATAATGTTATACAAATTAAAATTAAAATATAAGACTTATATAAAATAAAGTAATATTTTATTTAATTATATTTATAATTATAATTCTAAAAATAAGAAAAGAAAGTAACAATACAATAAAAATAAAAATAAAAAGATAGTTTTTATATTTGCTATTAAATCTTAATTATATATTTATTATTATTATTAAAAATTATAATTATATATTTTTTATGAAGTTATAAAAAATACAATTTTCAATAGTAAAAATGAAATGTTTTTCAAATATCTGTATGTATTTTGATATTGCTACAGGCTGATGCTGTCAGAATTGATATGATCTTATTAATCTGCATGCGCATGCATAAGGCATCAAAATATTTATATATTTATACAAATGTAAGTACTGAGATTTATCTTGTAATCTTACGTTGAAAAGCAAAGTTGAACCGTGTATGAAAAATAAAAATATCGCACAACACACGTCGCAACGAATTGGTACAGCAACACATTTGCTGCCTGAATTTTTATTTGGGACCAAGCATACATAATCAAGCATTGTTTGAAACGCCTCTTGCACAACCACAGTAAATCGATAGCCTTTCTTTTCGTTTGCTTCGAAGTTGCAACAACTGCTTGTAGTCAGAACATAAAGAGAAATTAAAGTGTAATAGTGGAAAAATTAAAGTGTAATAGTGGAAAAAACGCGCAGTGTTTCAAAAAGAGTTTTTCATTGAACGTAGACATGCATCATTTCACAATCTTTTGTGGTGCTAACGTCTTTTTAATTTAGAACATAGAAAATATGTTAATTAGGAAAACATTGAATATTTTTCTAATTAAAGATGAACCAATAAAATATAATACTTTGTTCAATATCAAGGTACAGTTACAAGATATAGCTACAAAAAATATACATGTGTAATTATTAATAATTAATATTAATAAAGTTAAGTTAATAGTTAAGATCATTTTACATCATGTGTCATGTGAGTATGCTTAGCTTCACGCAGCATACATAATTTGAAAGCTGATATTTTAACATGTTATTAAAAAAAAAAAAAGTACAAAAATTGATTATACTGTTTGACATAAGTTTTAATTGAAGAAAATATAATGCATTTTTTACATATTATACATTATGCACAAAAATATAGGGAACACCTTTTATATGTCAAAAAATGAGCTATTTTCAAACTGTTGCAACTCGGTGAAAAATCATCGTAGAAAAGTTTAAAAAAAGCATTTTGACTTGAATTCATCGAGAAAATTTTTCTTATCAAGCTGCAGAGTTTTAAAAATACATAATTTTAAGGAACAAAACAATGTGTTTTTTTTTAAAGCATAGAATAAGGAAAATACAAAAATTTTTTTAAACTATTGATAGCGCGTTAAAGTTGAAACTTTAAGCTTCAACATGCTTTTTTTGAAACTTCTCTACAATGATTTTTCACTGAGTTGTAACAGTTTGAAGACAGCCCATTTTTTGACATATAAAAAGTGTTCCCTATATTTGTGCGTAGTATACTTTATTACTTGATAATAAAAACGCGGTACTAGTTAGAAAAAATTTTTAAATATTTCATTTTATCCTAAAATCTCGATATAATCATATATAATTTTCGATTCCACTAGTTATTATATGGCCACTAGTTATTATGCAGCCATTAATTCCTAATAGCTTGCAGCTATATAATTCTGAATAAACCTCTTTTTTAAATTATAACATTACAACGTTATATCTATTAATGTCAATTTTAAGCCAAAAATAATATAAATATAAAAGAATACAATAAATAATAAATAAATAATGATAGAAAAAGAAATATTATTTATCTAAAAAAATTAAATGTAATTATTTCATAATAGTCAATAAAAAGTAATGGTTTATTTCTGTGTATGTAAATAGCACAAATTGGTTATTCAATACGTAAATTTAATATAATAATTATTTTATTTGTAACACTTTTTTTAAAGAAAAATGCATTTGTACTGATATGACGCATTTCTTATACTTTTCTTATACTGTTTGTGTTAACGTACAGTGACACGCATAAGCCAGTCGTTATGGATCAATGAAAATTTTGATCGGTCACAGAGTTCGCAAAGATCTATGATCGAGCATGATTCAATGCCGATCCTCAAAGCTTTTCGTGTTTGACCGATCCGTGAATTTCCGATTCCTTTATTCAACTCCGAACATCGTCATATCTTTGCGGATATTGAGACGGATATAGAACGTACAATGCAACGAAGAGAGACCGTGGCTGCTGTAATATCCGACAGTTTATGAAAGACTAGGAAGATAAAGAGAATAGAGAAAAAGAGGTAGAGATAGATAGAGAGAGAGAGAGAGAGAGGGAAAGTTAGCCGCAAATTCAATACCCAGTGGGCTTTGTTCCGCTATATCAGGATAAATTAGTAGCCGCGCAGAGCGCAAACTTGTTCGCGACCAACTTCGATCTCGCTTAACAAAGTGCAGACCAGCCCGGATTGCGACGAGTTCACGGGTAAGTAGTTCGGAGTCTCAACAACAGGAAGTAACTACAGTTGCCGAAACTATCGGAAAGTCTTGGTAGAGCGAATTCATCCTTCTGTTGCTAAGTGAGAGCGAATGACAGTGTCGTTATGTCGAGAACAACAGAAGCTCAATCAGATAACTTGCTCCGATCAACGTTAGGAGATGCTGGGAGCACATTGGTGATTTGTCATCTAAGCAAAGTGCTCCCGAAATTTCAAACTATATTGTGTAATCGAATAAGACGCATTGAAACGTGGTGACTTTAACATTTCAACTTAACAAGATACTACATATTTATTTGATAATAAATATATAATATACATAAATTTATGTATATTATGATTTTAATAACGTAATTGATAATTACAAATTGATTCAATTTTAAAAATTTAAGCTTTAAAATGAATCAAGTTGATATTACATATATTATTATTTAATATACTAATGCTCTTTCCCTCATATATATAGTAAAGTAGACACCTGATAATCAATAAACCGCTAGGTTCGGCTCTGCTATCTCGCATGTGAAAAACATAAATATCATCATGGTATAATATATTGTTAGAAAGTTCACATAATTAAAATGAAGTCTCGTACAAAATGTCAATACAAAAAACCATTTTTTATATAATAGTGACATACGATAGTTATCATAACGTTGTCAAAAAATTACAGAAGACAAAGGCAATTTTAATAATCATTAAATAAAAATCTCTCTGAAATCTTTTATTTCTATGAAAAATAATTAATATGTAAACTGGTAAAAAAATTAAAATTCCTTCTCTCTCTTCCCCCCCCCCCTCTCTCTCTCTCTCTCTCTCTCTCTCTCGTCAATCCAAAAATTCATTAATTTGAATAATAATTGTTGTATGCGTAGATTGCTGGCATATCCAGTCTATTGATTATATTTATTACTTCATGTAATATTTATCGGTTCAATCAGCATCATATACAATATGATGGAGTTTTGCAGTTATACTAAATACAATTGCATGCACCACACTCACATTAGACAGAATTACGCAAAGAATTTTAAAAATCCACGAAGATATCTATCTTTTAGATGGAACATTGCGTATTGCTAAAAACAAATTAGAAGTCGTGTATCAGTAAACTACAGGATACACAACTTCATTACGGCTAAAAGTGGACTCTCGAAACACCAAGTTCTCAAAGTAATGGATACGAATGGTACTGATGAACCTAAAGTACATCACAGCAGTAACTTCGGCCGAACCATTAGTCCATATGTACCCGACATTGCGATATATTAATACGAATCACGGAAAGATGTTACAAATGCAGAAAGTTACTAATAAATTTAATTTAAATTAATAGTTAATTAGTTTAGTTTGAAAATTAACTTAAAAGTACTTTAAAAAATGCTATAAAACTTGTAGTTTAATGCTGATTTTCTACAGAAATGTTTAAAAAAATGTCATAACGTCTTTTATATTTTCCTAGTTGTAAAGTTTTTACACATATATTTTAATATTGCAGCTATATAACATAGTAAATTATGTTGTAATATAGTTTTTTTATATAATTTTAATCAAATTTTTCAAAATTATGACACGATAAAACATTTCTAAGCTCAGACTCGTAGTCAGCATAAAAAAATTATAAAAATTATACAACAAAAAGGCTTGAAGGAGCTTAATTACAGGTTGTTACTACTGACATCAATTTTTTAATGATAAGTTGTAATTTAATCAAATATAATACTTATAAAATTTGTTGAAGTAATACAAACCATTACCATTGATAAATAATGACAATGTAACCAAACCATTATAAGTAAATATAAATAGAAACAATTAAATATGAAAAAAATACAAAAAAGAATAAAAAATACGAATAAATATAACGGCGGACGTTTCGACCCGATTATTCAGGTTTTCCTCAGCGCAATAATTACTTTAAATTGTACATCGCTATGTTAAGAAAACGGACATTAAAATTAGATTAAAAGTTTAGTGTAATCCGTTAAAAAAAAAGAGTCGAAATAAACGCAAACCGGCGGAGATGTAAAACATATATAAAAATTGACAACATTTCGAAAACAGTAAATTGGCCATCTCTAGTTCGATTGTTAGGAGAACAAGTCTGTCTCTTATGATTGTCATATTTGAAAAAATTGTAATATCAAAAGCAGAAATCTAAGAATCACTCAATTATAATTATGAATAAATTACTGCTATTATTAAATTCAAGTCTCAATCATCATGAATGTGTGAATGTTATAACAAAATTGATTAAAAAACAGTTGAATATGTTAATTAAAAAGTAAATTCCGAAAGTTGTTAATATTAATAAATAAAACAGAAAAGATTAGAATCCGCTTACAGACATTGTGACTCGGCCGGGATCCTAGCGTATAATGTCCGTGAACAAACGAACTCCTTATTTCTACATTAGTATGGTATCGTGTCGAGAACACAAACAGTAATGCTCGTCCTATGTTTCATCCTTCATATATATATATATATATATATATATATATATATATATATATATATATATAAAATTCAATTGATTAAGATTTTGTCAATAATATTTTTGTTCACGTCAGGCAGATTTTCTGTGTCGGTTTGCAAATTCAAACTGTTCTCTTGTTTTTTATATAAAAATGTTTTTTAATAAAAAAATTATATAAAATTATTAGTCTCTTTTTTTATTGTTAGTGTTAATTGTGGTGTTAATGCAATATGTAAAATTCAGAAAGAAATACTAAGTATATAATATCTTGCAAAGTATATTACTTTTAAGAACACTAAAAGATAAGTAATACAAGCAAAACGCAGGTATAAAAGTATAAATAAAAAGTTTTTTTTTAAGCAAAAACCACATTTAATTGAATGTTTTGGTCGATTTTCGGACTATCTTTAGCAATACACATTGAATATAAACATAACGAAACAAAGCTCCTAAAAGTACGCGAATACAAGCTTTGTTTTGTTATATGTATATATCAAAACGTTCAATTAAATGTGTTTTTTATTTAAAAAAAAAAAACCTGAGTTTTTATTTACGCTTTTACACTCGTTTGGCTCGTATTACCTATGTTTTGTTATTAGTTTTATTTAAGAGTTTTATAAATTATTATTATAGTACTTTTGTCGGTAGTTTTAGTAAAATCTATCTAAATTTGCATTGTACAATTTATTATTTTTTTTACAATTTTCTAAACATATGTTGAAAAAAATTTTTTTGCTTGTGAGAAGCTTTTCTTCTCTTCCGTTAAACGCGTTAAGCAAGAATCCGTAGTAATCTACTATAAACGTGATTAATCTAAGAAAAAGAAAGCTTTGCGGAAACTTTATACAGACAATAGTTGCCACAAGTATGAAAAGTAACAAAATTCCTCATGCAAAAAAAAAACGAGAGTTTTCATCCGCAAACCGTCAAAAGAGTAACTATAAATAATGATCAATATAAAATAACTTATAAAATAACATTATAAAAAAGCTTGGGAATCTTAATGTACTTTTAACGACTATAAATTAAGCGTAAATTAATCAGTTTTGCTAAGTTTAATTACAGTATCACTTTAGTTATTAACAGTATCTAGCAATTAGTTATTGTATACATTTGCAATATCATGTTTTTGAACAAGATTACAAAGTGTTATGCGTACTTTCCTCGTATAAGCGTCTTTACCACTTTATACCTTCGCACATGTAAACCGCAAGCCTGGCAACAACCTTTCGACAGTAATTCTAGCATGTAATTAATTTTTTAATTAATAAAACGGCTAACAAAGAGAAGAGTTTCTTTAAACAAGAGAGACAAGGAAGCGGAAGTGACGTACTTACGAGCTGTTACATCGCTGCAGCAGAATGAGAACAATGCGGCAAAAATTCCTGTGTACTTCCTTGTAGAAACGTTATACCGTAAAATAAAAGGAACATACGCACGTGACTTGCATTATCTTCTCCGTACCAGGGCTAACTTTCCAGTATGTGTGACATGTTTTTTCGACCATTTAAAAACTACGCTAATAATGCGAGCGTTGTGTTATATAGATCGAGACAACTGACATTATTTGACCTGAGAGAAAAACTTCGTTTACAGCACCGTATCAAGACTATTATGGAATTAAGTCGCGATGAAATAAAAATGTAAATTTAAACCACAGTTATGGTAAGTTATTCGACTTTCACGCCCATCCTTCGAGTTCATCACGAGAACTTGTTGCTTGCCCGTCATCCTTTAATTAATCACTATTGCCCAGGCCTTATTAAAATTATCCAAAATCGAGTGTGCATATTCTTTTTCAATAGTATTTTTTCTCGTAGTACGTATATATTATTCTTTTTCAATTCTATTTCATAGATTTTTATTCTTTTGTTCTTTTAATTGATATTTAAATATGAATTCAATAAAGTAAATTAAAATTAATTCGTGTATGTGTGACATTTTTTAATGATATTAATCTTTAAAACATTCAAGATTTTCAAAATTTTATAACAATTTTGGTATAAATTAATACAATTTTGATTTTTGATATTTAAAATAATTTGATGTATCAGCCTCCCCCCCCTCTCTCTCTCTCTCTCTCTGTCTTTCTCTCTCTCACTAATGTTTTCTATATTGCAGATATTCACTTTCAGATTACAACAACACACATCTAATCTTTTAGTATTTGTGCTCAAGATAAAATATAATCTATCTTTTTTGGAATATATTGTCTTAAAAAATAAAAAGTCGATTTTAAATCTTATTTTTCAAAGGTTGCACATTTACTCATTAGAACATTTAGACGTATTTATTTATTGACATTGACAAAATATACTTTTGCACATTATTATACATAAATGAATTAGTAAATTATGGAAATACAGGTAAAGTAGGTATTAAACGTATTAAGAAAGTGTGAAACTATTCATACATACAAACCGAATAACGATAGTAGCAGGTGTAAACGATGAAGCACAATGAAAATTGGATTATTAAGTTCTCAGTAAGGGATCCCTTTCACGATATTGAGTTAACAGACTTCAGGAAGTCAGCCCGTTCGGATGAGAGGAGCGAAAAAGCAATAAAGACGACGAAACAAAGGGATAATGGTGCAAGCTGCTGGTAGCAGCACTAACTAGGACTTGGGTCGAATGGGGATGGAAGCAGAGTGCACACGATGACAAGCCTGACGGAATACGTAATGCTATTGCGCGCGATAAGATTCTCCCGTCTGTTACAAACGTGAATATTTCAGTAATAATTCAAGCGACTCCCAGCAAATTGTGACTACATTTATCTTATCTCTCTCTCTCTCTCTCTCTCTCTCTCTCTCTCTCTAATCTAACATCAGCCTCTTAAGAATACATTAACAGCACATATATCAAAACGCATGAAAATTGTATCTAAATAAATAATGAAAATTTTCGAAAAATACTCGAGTTATAAAAATGAAAATGCACATTGTTATTTTTCAATATGCGCGTAGATTTACATACTTTATGTGAAACGGGGATCAGCCATTTATCAGCATAGCAGGTGTAAATTTGAACTGCGCTTGCAATTGCATACGTGCAAATGCATTTGAATTTATCATGCGGCCACACGTACAATTTCGCTGTGTATTTCAATTTATATATAATTTATATATATAGTACACACATTTTCCCAAAAGTCGCATTGTGATTCAAGTTGACGCATAAATGGCGTATAATAGTATTAACAATAAGAAATCGACATTTCTAAAAGTAATATCGTATAAATCATTGGTATTTTATCAATACAAACATCATACATGACAATTATAAATATACAAATATATAACATTAAAACTTTTAATTTAAAAATATTTTAAAGTTTTATAATAAAGTAAAATATAATTAAAGGAACAGAGAGCAATCAACAACGGCTTTAAACGAGTAATTACGTTATATCAAACTGTAAATCTGTATATGTGTATATTTTAAAGCAATTACTAATTTATTAATAATGAGACATTACAATTGTTATTTATCTTAATTGCAATTATTAATTTATTAAAACTTTCTGGATTGCGTTATTGTACTTTCAATTAAAACCTATATATGTATATATTATATTATTAATTATGCAACAATATTGAATTGATTAAACCATATATTGAATATAGTCTATTTAGTATGGTTTTATTATATTTTGATGAATAATAAATTATTCAGTTTACTATTAATAAAATAAAAGCAATTTCAATAAAAATAATTTATTTTCTCTTTTCAAAATTCTCCTTTTAAGATTTTCTTTTTGCACTGCGCACGCGTTAATTTTTAATAAGTTCAGTAAATTATTCTTTGGGGAACGTAATTATATAGTTGAAGCTTGCTTTAGTTACAGAAAATTGTTAGCGAAAACTTGTTAAAGCTTGAAGAACATGGATTCTAAAACTTGGACTCTAAAATAAAAATCTTCATAGACGAAGAACTTTGAAAATTAGTACATTTAATTAGTATATTTAAAATATTACAACGTGATTACGTGAAATTGTTGCAGCCAAATATATTAAATGATTTTTATTATATATTTAATATTAAAATTTCATTACTGAAGTTTACTCATATCAGCGTAGTAATAATTAAAGCAAAATTATTAGTTAAGCTTAATAAACTTTTAATAAATATTGTGTACATTATATTGTGTATATATATTATATATATATATATATATATATATATATATATATCATAGTAAATAAATAAAATTAAATGTGATAAAAAGAGAATATCTTTATAAATCTACAAAATATTCTAAAATTTATTAAGATTAAGCGCGATTAGAATTTATTAAGTTTTTTATTAAACATATTATAATATTAAAGATTATTTCAGTTTACAATTTTTCTAATAATATTGAATATTTATAAATGTATAATAAGTTTGCATTTCTTTAATTGTGTTAATCTTAATATACTTCTGAAAAATATTTTAAAATATTCTTTTGATAATGCATTAGAAAAGATTATATAGATGTATATAGAGACTGGTCGGATATTTAACTGACGAACTTTCAAAGATTGTCAAGAGTACTTTAAAGATCATTTTTTACAATTGAACTTGGGATTAGAAACACGTAGTTATATCACTACGATATTGGAAATGTCAGCAGCACAAGCCTCTGAGCAAAGAAACCGGTCATACACGTGACATTACAAGTCCCTATAGTTCGGACAGCGCATGCAAGAGTATTCACATAGCACTTGGTCAAAAAGGAAAGGAATCAGAAATAAAAAATAAAATATTCTATTCCCTTGATGATGACTTCAGTCTATTACGTGCTTTGACTACAGTAAGAAAACCCGATCAATGATGTTTTATTTTGCTGTAATTTACTTATACTATCTTATATTAACAAAAAAAAAAAGAAAAATATCAAAAAAGAAACGAATCGATAAGTCAAAGAAGTATGCTTTACTCAGAGCTTTGTGCTACCGACATCCCTGACGACATCGTAGCGATGTAAAGTTGCGTTTTCGATCCCAAATCCAATTGCAAAAAATAATCCTTAGAGTGTTGAACAATTTCTGAAAGTTGTCGGTTGAATATTCGAATACTTGCGCATATATATATATATATATATATATATATATATATATATATATATATACATATATTTATGGATTTGGATAAATTTAGATAGATAGATACATAACTGGATAAGAAACATTTCTGACTTAAGTAAAAAGTATTTTTAATAAAAAAAATTTTTTTAAATAGATTTAAATTTTGGTTAAACTTTAAATTAAGTAAGAAATGTTTCTTACCACTCTAAATTATACTAAAGATTATAGATTTTAGAACACTACCAAAAATCGATACAAGGATATACGTATATCTCAGGAAGCCGTATATCACATATATCGAGGAAACAGTAAAACGGAAATATAACCATGCGAATAAGGAAATAAGTCGTGATGCCAAATTACCGCACAAAAAATTTGGCACCTATTTTAATAAGTCTTATTTTAACACGCAATTACACTAATATACATTTATAGTTAATTTCTTTCTCTACTTTTTAAAAATGTTAAGCATTTAAAAAAAACAGAGTTAAATATACGTATTAATATTAATTATATTATTTTGCTTATGTAGAACTTTTATTGTATTATACTTTCAGCAGACTTGGAATCATTTTCTAATCGTGTAATTTTTTAAACATTAAGACACAAAGATGTTATTATAACCAAATATAAAAAAATAAAGAAAAATAGAAAATCACATGCATTAAATTATAATATATAGTTATTTAAAAAATTTTTGTAATTTTTAAAAATATGAACTCTATCTATCAAAAACTTAATAAAATTTATGATACTTACTGAGAAGTCTTCTTTAAATTCTTATCTCGTGATCTCAAGATCAAAGAATCTAAAGTTCACTTAAATTATGACTTTGTATAATTCTTATTTTTACTTGATATGATAAAATCACGAAGTATAAATCAATCAAGGAGAATTACAACAAAACTTATGTAAAAGATATTATAGGTATAGTTATTTATGTAATATTAAAATAAATTATCTTGCGCGAGCGAATTATTTATTTTAATAATTATTGTTATTGTTAGTATTCTTAGAAAAAAAGAGAGAGAGAAAAAAGAAGTAACTCTTATCTTTATTTGCAATTACCCAATTATGCTACATTTTACTTCGGATATTCGATTGCATGTCAAGCATATTCGTTCAATTGCAGATATAAATATCGAGGCAACAATAAAATTGGAAAGCATTTATAGCTAACGATAGGAATCGTGCCAAATTATCATAATAGAAAAAAAACATATTTGCATATATAATACATCTATCACGCAATGCCATTACACGGAGAATGGAATTTATTTTTTGAAAGTGTGCACGATATTGCGGATCATCGCGCGCCTGCAATACCGATTCAACGGGGATCTTCGCGGAATACTCATCGGTAGATTGTGCCTAGCACGATAACTCGCATATTGTCGGGGACAGGAAAGTCGGTTAGTTGGATGGCTGCCGCAAAAGTTCCTTGATATTTTATTCATGGGCAAACTTATGTCATAAAAGCAATCCCCATGTTCCTACCCCTTATTCTTCTTTTCCTGCTTTCATCGATGTTTCTTATTTTTCGCCTTTCTATTAACTTGGACTTAATGCATGCAAGAAGATACGTTAGTAAGCGAGATAAATTGCCTCATTAAGTCTTCGGTTACTTCATAATGTCCATGTTACGAAGCTATACATCTACGTTTGATATTTTTATGGAACACGTGTTTGTCTCTTAGCAATTTTCTATTGCAACGAAAAGAAAAGTGTTGTTGTAACAGCTATATGTATACATAATATATATGTATACGCATAATTATATATCTAAAAACATTTTTCTAGATTAAGGAAGAAAAGTAAATAATGCATAATATGTATAAATTTAAATTTAAATAAAATTATCTTTGTATATGAGTGTTTTCTTGTTGCGTATAATATATATAATTTTATTAAAATTTTTCTTTTTACTAACTTTTTTTTACAAAAAAGCTTATTCTTTATAAAATGCTTAATCTTTATATAACGTTTTATAAAAGTTTAGTCTTGTAAGAAGGCTAAATTTATACACAATAAATCTGCAACATATGTGTAAACATATACATTCACATAAAAAATTTTTAATTGTGAAATAATGTACATATAATTAACAATTTGTATAAAATAATGTATATTCTACTGATTAAAGTAGATATATAATTATATGATTAAAATCATTTATATGTATCTACTTTCTGTACCACACTTTTACAGTTGATATTACTTCGTTAAATTTAACGAAACGTATGTCTATAATAACTCCAACTTTGTGAGAAAATATATAAGCATTTATTTTATGTATAAAATATAAAAAAATATATCAAGATATATAAAGAAATGTTAGATATTATGTATAAATTAATAAAGATAAATAATGGAGCGCAAACTTTTATATAAATTAAGCAATATCTTATGCTTAAATAGTGCAACTTAGTATTTTTTTTAAATATATTTTTGTTAAGTGTTACAAGCAAACTTCTTAATATATATATATATATATATATATATATACAGGGTGTCCGGTCGCGACCCTGCCCCATAGCTCAAGGGCAGATAGAGCAGGTCAAACTGAACATAAAAGTTTTTTACCATTTTGCAATTTGCACAATAATTATTAAACTATTAATTAAAAATGCTCAGCAAACGATATTACATATATATACAAAGTGCCCGGTAATAATCGCTCCACCTCTCTAGGGCAGATAGAGTAAGTCTAACTGAACATAAAAGTCCTCTATCATTTTGTGATTTGCGCAATAATTATTAAACTATTAATTAAAAACGCTCAGCGAACGATACTACATATATATACAAAGTGCCCGGTAATAATCGCTCCACCTCTCTAGGGCTGATAGAGCAAGTCAAACTGAACATAAAAGTTCTCTACCATTTTGCGATTTGCGCAATAATTAGTAAAATATTAATTAAAAACGCTCAGCGTGTGAGCGCGCGCTGTATATAGCACTCAGCATATACTAAGCGTTTTTAATTAATATTTTACTAATTATTGCGCAAATCGCAAAATGGTAGAGAACTTTTATGTTCAGTTTGACTTGCTCTATCAGCCCTAGAGAGGTGGAGCGATTATTACCGGACACTTTGTATATATATGTAGTATCGTTCGCTAAGCGTTTTTAATTAATAGTTTAATAATTATTGCGCAAATCACAAAATGATAGAGGATTTTTATGTTCAGTTTGACCTGCTCTATCCGCCCTTGAGCTATGGGGCGGTTGCGACCGGACACCCTGTATATATATATATATATATATATATATATATATATATATATATATATAACAAATTAGCAATAATATATATATATATATATATATATTATAACAAATTAGCAATAATAATATATTTATATGTTCGAGAAATCTTAAAAACGTATACAATATACATGAAAAAATATTACGTGCGCTATAGTATAAGAGAACCACAACTAAATTAACCCAAGCTATAAATATATTGAAAACTCGTGGTATTCACCATGTAGCTTATGCGAAACAAGCGACTATGGATTAATGATGCATCACATTGACCTATTCGCCGGCTGGCTATGTAAAATATCACAGTCAGCATCGGAACTTTCGACGCTTCCATCATGCACGATTTAAACAAGAGCTATCTATCATACTGATTTTATATACTTCATATATTAAAATATGATTTATGTACTTTAAATCCAATGTATATATAACTTTAGAAATATATATAAAGGTAGAAAGAAAAGTCGAAAACAATCATATTTCGTAATTAGCAATAAAATCTCTCTCTCTCTCTCTCTCTCTCTCTTTCTCTCTCTTTCTATCTCTCTATCATGCATACAATATCAATTAATTTTATATGTTACTGATAAAAGAAATTTAAAATTATAGATTCATAATATGTTCAGTTTTCAACATGAGAATATATAAAAAAATTTATTATTTGAATCTTTAATTACAAATATTGTTAAGGATTTATGTAAAATATTGTAAATAATTATTTAATGTTGTATTGTTTGTGCCTGTGTTACTCTAAAAAATATAAAACTGCATTATTTTATTTTAAAAGAATATTTTAGTTATATATGTATATAAACTTTTAACAGTAAATAACTAGCATAATTAGTGCTATTTTAGATTTTTATCTAAACTTATTGTTAACTTATTTAACTCTTATTTTATCTAATCTATTTATAGAGAGCAATGAAGAGTGAAGTAGTTTCCACTTTAGACAAAGAAGATTTACTGAACTAGGTCGAGCCGTCCATGATTTGAAGCGAAAGCGGCGTATTCCTAATTGAACACGAATAAACCATCATAATTTTGTATAAAGTTTTCGCACTTTTACTTTGCAGCAATAGCTATGCAAATATGCATCCATATATATTTGTGCATGTGTCCAATATCTAAGAAATGCTATATAGAAACATTATAAATTAAAAATCACACAATATCACATATACACAATATTAAAAATTTTTTTAATTATTATTACTTATTAATGTAAGTAAAAATTTATTTCTTAAATTCTTAAATTTCTTGTGTAACATAGACACGATATAATTGAACAGACATATTTCAATTTTATTGTTAAACTGATATTTATAATTATACTTGATAGCACGTATCAGATGAAATACTCAGAATGTATGTTCTTGAGACGAGATTCAAGTAACGATCATAAATACCGGCTTGAATCTCCTTAAAATGACTCTTCTCCTCTCCTCTCCCCCTCTGTCGCGTCTACCGATGGCGTTCACTGTCTCTTCAGCGTCGTCACCTCGCTTTGGATGTCGACTATAATTCTATTATGTCGGTCTCGTAATAGTAGGACCGAGGTGTTGACGCGTCGTACTGTAACGTGAAGTTGACACATTCTCGATCAATCACGCGTCACACGCAGCTGCCTGCGCATCCCCATATGCTGTTAATCCTGCATCGGCAGTAAAGCTACCACTACCTAGTCTCGTTTCTATTGCCAAAGTTAAAAAAAAAACAAATAGTATAGTGATGTGACTCTTTCACGAGTATAATTTTTTAAAAATGATCATAAATAATATAATGCCTCAAAAATATTGCATTAAATAATACTAAGTATATAGTTTTCGACATCTTCCCCCTCACAATGTACATTATAAATGTTTTGTATAATATGAATATTTTAAGTGTATATATATATATATATATATATATATATATATATATATATAATGTGTGCATATAAAATCAATTCAATAGATATACACATTTATGTACAGTATAGAGATCACGTCCGACTCGTTTCGATTTGATGGAAGTTCAGTACTCTTCGAGATTGCATTTGCACCGATTTCTAGAAGTTTATCAGAGAGATCAGTTTGGTACTTCTATAATAGGATTTACGTGGATAACACGCCGGTGATACGTCTATTAGAGATTATGTGCAAGATCTGATCGCCATTTATCACACAAGCCATCCAACGCGGTCGATGCGGCGTGCAAGTTGCGCCGAGTTTCAGGTTGCGGATGCACCTGAGGACGCCCGTCACATTATACCTTGGCTCTGCACCATTAAATGCCGCACCGCATTGCAATTGTGATTACGCGTGTCGGTGAATGAGAAAGGGGAGAAAGGGAGAAGGGAAAGGATAATTCTTGAATATAACCGGACGTAGAGCGGTGCTTAACGATTCATGTATTTCACTAATTGCCGAGTATATACTCGAGTGACCGGGCAAAGATTCCGCTCGTGACTAGTAGTACGAAGTTAGAATTATTCCAGATTTTCAGTCGCATGTTGTCACTAACGCTATTCGACACCCGCATTTTGTTTAACATCGTCGGCAAAACTAATTTTCGAGAAGAGCCCGCGTGTGTTACGAAAGCCCAATGAACTCGTTTGCGCACAAATTGGAAAAAGAAATGAGTGTAACACAATTCGTGAACTTGATTCTCGTTGCGCAAGTGACTCTGGCAAACCGGTTTTAATCATCATGCATGCAGGTTTACAATAGAAGCTAAATTTTTTGTTTTGTAATCTACATCAAAAGAAATTTCTGAATCTGAAAATAAGAAATAAATTCGAGAAATTTGAGAATATTTAAAAAGTGGAAAACAGATTATCTCTTTTCCCCTCCAAGCATCGTATATTGCAAATTTTAATCTAGAAATTAAAGACAATTGTATGTTAAAATTACGTACTATGCTAGTTGCACAAGGAAAATATTTTGAAAAATACAATTCGCAAGAAATAATAATCTTGTTCCTGATTTTTTACGGTAATTTTTGTTGGGATAGCATTATAATTACAAGAGGGAATTTAAATCCCTTATCATATTTTTGTAGATTTTAAATCACAATGATATATAAGTTAAATCACTGAGATAATATATCTTAGAAAATAAGACAATCTGGGAAAAGATTGACAAATATATTATGTCAATCTTTTCCCATATATATATATATATTTATTTATTTATTTATTTATTTATTTATCTATTTATACTTTTATATTTTTATATTACATTTACATAAAAAAATAAATTTTATATTACATTTATATATAAATATATAATATAAATAAAGATATTTTTCGGAAAATTTATTTATGATTCGATATTATACATATTTATATGTGCATCTTTTAGCTTATCGATAGTCTTCTTCATTCAGGTTAATAAATATTATATGATCGATATGAGTTATAAACCTTTAAATATTTATATAAAATATGTCATCAACAACGTAAAAAATATCCAAAAAATTTTATGTACATTTCTGAAACATTACGCATATAGAGATTGTAACGGATTATACATTACAATAATACATATATAACAAATCTTTACACTAATTTATATTTATAATTATTTTTTTTAAATAATCAAGATAACTAAAAAAAGTTAACATCATAGTGTTTTTAAATAAATTTAATTAAAATATGAATTTATTACTAACAAAAATATGTTTTTCTTCGATTTATCTGTATATCCAAGAATGATTTTATCAGAGCGATACATTCGCTTACGTGTGATAAGCCAGCGTCTGGCATCTACCCTTATTGAAGGGAACGGCAATAGAGAGATTATAGCCAAATACGTGTATACTCCTTTTATATGTGTACCAACAAGTGCACCCTACTAAGTAATAAAGCACATACGCGTCCGAATAGTGGTAGGGTTATTGAAAAATTTTACGAGAACAATGTAACTAAATAAATCATTCTCTAACCGCCTGACATTCTTAGCAATAATGAATTCTTATAAAAAAATTAAAGTTTTACTTGATATTTTATTGGTCGATATTTTTTTTAAATTTTCATTAATATTTACATCAACAAATATTGCAAATAATATTCATTGCTCTTTAACATTGACGAAATTTCAAAAGATATATAGTTATGTAAAATAAAAATACTAAAAAAATATATATAGACATTTACAATAAAATTGATGTGTAACTACTCGATAATATCTATCATTATTTAATAAAAAAATTAATAATATAAAATTAAAACACGTAAAATTAAGGAATTAAATTAAAATATGAAATTTATAATATTACATATTCATACTCATTAAAAACGAGTCATTAGACTAATCACTAGTGTCATTATAAAGTAAGAAGAAAATTGCGTATCGATCGAGGTCTCATCCTCTTTCATTATTAGCACCTCTCGATGTATTAACCATCTAACGCGATTTACATCATCATCATTTTCGTTAACTTAATCATATCTTGTATAAGCAGGCTCTTGTCGAGCTTATCATACATTAATCATTTATCGTTTTTAACAAACAATATAAATAGTTGTATAAATTAATATATAAAAATTATGTAAAATAATTAAAATTAAGCTGTACTTACATTTCTGCACAAATATATTTTTTGACAAGAAATTAATTAACATATAATATATAACATATATAATATATAAATATAAATTAACTATCATATATTAAAATATCTGTCATGCACTTTTAAAATCTAACATATTTAATATTTAATAAAAACCAAACTGCTCAATTTATTTTTTATACAATCTTTTTCTCTTAAGACAGTTTAATTAACGCAACATATCAATCGTATCTTTAAAGAATAATTAAAGAAGCATGATCTTTAACAATGTCGCCACAGTCTGCGGAACTTAGCTGACATCGACGGAAGTTTGATGGCTTATCGTTAATTTCCCTGGAGAGGTACACCCAGACCAAATTCCTTATCAATTACTCCTGACACTCGCGCACCTTGCAGAAAAGTAAGCATCATGGATCGCATTTGCCGATATTTCTTGCCAACTCAGCTATTTTGCTCCAAAGTCACGTGTCACGCGTCACTCGATATATTTTTTATTATTTTGAACTAAACAATTTTATCATAAATTGTCAATAATATAAATTCTCACGAAATAATGAGTTACGAAAAAGCTTTTCAAGTTGAAAAATAATATTAATTTTTTTTATTTTAGTAATGTGTAGGTACATCGTTTTCTATAATTACTTGCTTTAAACTATTACTAGCCAACAAATTTGTATTTAGACTGTTAGAATTTTTAAATTTTTAAGAAAGATAACATTACTAAAAATTGTGTATGCCTATGTTTAAGTCGCTAATGAATTGTTCGCAATTGTTTAGATAATAATACCGATTACAAATGTCAAGATTAAGCTATTATAATTTCTATATACAAACAGATTGCATCAAATAATACTGTCAAAATCTTTGCTAAAAGCAAATAAAAGCCGCATAATTATATAAACATTACTAGCATGCTCGTATGCCATCTGTCTATGAATTTTAATAAAGTTTAAATACTGTGTTTTTGTAAAATTTAAAGAAAATCGATAATAGTTTTAATTATTAGATATTCTCGATAATCTTTAATCAACTATTTTAATTAAAATAATTAATGACGTTACAATTTACAGATGAGTGGGAATATTGAATATACGTATTATAAAGACTGGTTTAATAAACTAACGATTGTTGAAACGGACACGAGTTGTATATTATCAAATAATGTTGCAGATCCTTGCATTAAATGATACTAGTCTTTTGTAAACATCATAAAAAAGAATGTGTTGAATTGATCACATTTGAAAAATTGCTTAAAGAATTTAAATCAAGCAAAATATTAATTTTAATAAGTAATAATAAGTGATAAGTAGTAATTTACTACAAATAGCCATTGAAATAAATTTAGCCTTAAACTTATTTAAAACTATTTTGTCATTAATTATGATTAATTTTTTTATCTCTATCTATCTGTCAGAGATTTGTACTGTAATTTTATAATATTATATTACACTTTTTTATATTTTTTATGTATTTAAGAAATCTATTAAGTAAACATTTCCGTTGTGCGGAAGTCTGTTTTATTTTCTCGAAAATCTAATTGAAAATAATCTTCAGAAATCGCATTAACAAGATCTGTAATTAAACCCTAATTTGTAGGTCCTTTAATTAAACACTTTAACCTGAAATAACTTAAAACGAAGGTTAGTTAAAGTAATTTTACGAAAACACGGTTTTTAATTGCGGTCCTCCTTTCTCCACTTTTGTGATCCGAAATCCTTTAGCCCAACTCATTTTCCAACGACGTTTTAAAATAAAAAAGAAAGCGAAAGTAATGTAACAGCAATGGATCAAGTGGATATGGTATATCGAAAATAGATTTTTTTCATTTTGCATAGTATATTTAAAATAAATGTAAAAATTTGTTTATGATTTTATCACATAACTTGATCTTTTTAGAGAAATTTTTTCGTTTTTGATGACTGACAAGATTTCTATATTAATCTGAAAACATTTTACGAGTATAATATTTTATTCTCGTTAAAATTTGTAATAACACCTGCAAAATTTAATACATCAAGATATGTGATAAAACATCTCTCATATCACGTATGATGTTTATAGTGATCCAGAAACCAAGTATTTTTTAATAACAACTTTCTTGCAATTGTATATCAGCAAAAATGTCAAACAAGAGATATATTCACATTTATCATTTCGTTTTACTCTTCAATATAATAATATGTATATCTTTGTAATTTAATTTAAGTAAAAATAAGATTTTTTTAAAATATTTAAAAATAATTAAAGATTATGATTGTCATCTGTTTTCTGTCCTCAAGTTTTTAGCTAGAAATTCTTATAAGTATCGTTAGTTACTCAAAAAAACATCAATTTCTCAATTTTTGTTCTCATATTTGTCGTATTTATCAAGAATTTTTGAACGTTCTAAAACTTTCTGATGTCCGAACGGGACGAAATCCTAAGGTCTCTTTCAGCTTCGAGCCGTTGTCACAAAGTTAACGTGAGCAACGTCGGCCAGTAAATTTCTCTCTGGCGTACTTTAATGCGGCGCAACAGGAGAGTCGACGGCGTGTAGCCGTAAATCGCAATCAGTTTAATGCGGCTTGCATGTTGCAGTTACGAAACGAGTCCGCAAAGTGCAAGGGCTAGCAATATTGTCGTATCCTTTCGCGAATGTACTCTCGCGAAAAGGGGACAATAAAGGCACTGCGGTCACGAAAAAAAAGAAAAAAAAGAAAAAAGACAGAAAGATAATCGGTAGAAAAATTAAACCGGAAGAGAAAGGAATTGGATGTCGATCGATAAATTCTTAACTCCACTTTTGGAGCTTTTCTCTCAACGCAATTATGACTTTCTTTTCTCTCGATCCCTCTCCTTTTTTTTTTTTGACTGTACTTACGTAACACATATTTCCGTCCACTTTTTCTCTCATTACTTTGTTTTCCCTGCTTCTTCTCAAAGTGCCTTTGCCAAAAGTCATAACGAACATCCTTGGTTCCTTGAGCATTTGGTCTATTTCGTTTTGCTCATTCTTTTCTCGTTATTTTCTTTTTATTTCTTACTTTATCCTCTCCATGCTTTTTGTTCGGCCATAGGGTATTTCACGAATCGTTACTTCTTTTCTCCATATTTCCGGCTGTTATATTTCTATCATTCTCCTTAACTGAGATTTTATCAATAATTGTTTTAATGGCATAAAAATTTAAATGGAGATTTTTTTACCACGTAGAAATGATTATAAAATAATGAAGTAATTTTTTAAACTTAAGATTCAAGACAATTTCAGCGCTTGTGTAAACTAAAAATAAACTAAAGAGAACAGTATGTATTTAATTCTTTACATCTATAAATAGAGACGTCTAACATATTTTTATTCAATAATTTAATGTCGCAGTCGTATATAAACACTTGTGTTTCTCAAAAAAAAACATATAGATTTATAATTTATAATCTTAGAAATTTAAATTGTATAAAAAACATATATAAATAACATATATCGTTATTAAATACACTATAATGTATGATTCGATTAATAATAAAACAATAATTTCTTCTTTTTAAGAATTTTCCTGACATAACAGGAATGCAACAAGTTATGATTGCAAGAAATTTGTATCCTAGCTATAGAAAGTTTGCTGAATAATTCATACGAAGCATATCCGTTTTATTCAAACTATCGATGATATTAATCCCATCGATAAATCCACTCTAACTTCTATATTCATTCGGGCGAACTCACCGTACGTTCAAATCGTTAATCGCGATGCGTTATTCAGGCATTCGTTTGAGCCGAATCACAGGCATTAACTCCTCTTATATGTTCGCGCACGGATCGGTATCGTCGATTACAGTTGAAATCAGAATCGAAGATCTAGCATTCACATCCTCCGATCAACTTCAATTGCCTCCCGTTTAAATCGCCATTAGCGTAACCGATCTACTTAAAAATGCGCACATATTGTGCCGTCTTTTCGCGTCTTTTCGTTTCCTGCCGTGGTGAACATTGCTATTCGATTCACGCGACGGTAATGGAGTTTTCAGTCGTGAGTTGCCGTCCGCCTTATACTCCTCGCTCGCTATTTTTCGCCCAGACAAGGCCAGCTTTCCACCCGAAGCTTACTACTTTTTCTTGCAAACGTGTTTTTCCCTCCGATTTTTTGCCGACTCTTCGCAAATCACGTTTATATATGCTCCCTTTTGCTCTTACTTGCTGCGTCGTAATTTAAGGAAACGAAATACCTTTTTGAAAAATTAAAGTTAGGAAAGAGTACGTATCGAAAATTGTGACATATTCAGCTTATAAAATTTATATGAAATTCCTCGTATATTTGCATCTAATAAAATGTTTCTCACTGAATATATGACAAGTCAATTTCGTACTTTTTTAATCTCAATCTATTTTATATGATTTTGCTTGAGTTCATTAAATTTTCATAATAACTCTCTTTGTACTATATCATGTTTTTTCATTATTAAAAAAAATGCAAGATATAATTGAAAAATATTTTAATATTGTTCATACTTTTATTATATTATTTCTATACTAATTATGGATTTGTCTAAATATTATAAGTCTGTATGTATATTGCAATGTTTATAAATTCTTGTTGCTAAACTTTCATTAATAGCTGATTATAAAAGTTCATAATGTAAAACATGTAATCTCAACAGTCTCTTGTATTCCACCTTTCGAACAATAGGGTATCTCGCGTTTACGTTTAAGAATATATTCCTATCCTGATCTCTCTCTCTCTATGCCGTTAAGCCGATTTTCCATATCCACGATAAAAGGGTCATTCGATTGGTTCGATCAGATTCGAGTATCCTATCTCAACATTCTACGTTTCTCTTTCTTTTCTTTCTCTCTGCTCCATTTTTAATTGCATAGATTATCTAAATCCTACATAGTAAGCTTTATATAGAATTCAAGCAGAGAGGATGTTGTAGAATTCAAGCTTATCGAGCTAACCTCATGTTATCGTGCTACATTAAATATTTTACTGTAACAAGTATATTTAATTAATACAATATTAAGTTATTACTCTTCAATTATATATTTATTTTAAATTTTGTTTACAGCAGTTACATTGATTGTCTCAAATTTGATTAACTATACATTCTTATAATTATAGTATTTTTTACGTAATATTTTTTACGTAATGTAATAAATAATAAAACGTAATGCATAACGATATAATCAATAAGAAAAGATACTAGAAAGTAACGTAATTTAATGTAACAGAATATGACATTATTTAATTTTCAACAAAGATATTAATGATAATGAAAAATGCAAGTAAAAATTCACGTACTTTGTTTTGCGCTTACTGGTCTGTTTCGCGATCATTCATTCTAGTGACAGTGAACGACGCGAAAGCACTTAAGTTCATAGAGATCGGTAAAATAATCTGTCATCCTGCGTTTCGCTGATAACTCTTGGCTTTAAAGCGAAGTGTATAACGCTGCACATGCATACGTTATATATCTATGTGTGACTAATATATTTTATGTAGTAATATCTTATATAAAATTGTGTTTATTTTTTTTTAATCTTATGAAAATATTATAAATAATATAATCTTGTGAAAATATTATACATAATAAATATAATAAATTATGAATAATATGTAACAAATAATATAGCATTACATCTCATGTACACATAAAATTTCGTGAAGAAAGTAGAAATAAAATGTATGCAAGTATAAATGTATATGCGTGATGCGTATAAGCATTTCAATTTCTATGTAATTGTAAAAATGTATTTAGTGATTTGCTGTTACAATTACTGATCGCCAGTAATATATAAAAGACAAAAGCGTCAAGATGGCGATCTATCATGAATGTTTCCACTTTAGGCATCCACATCGGATCATGCTGGCGAAAGAAAGTCGGATCCTTCCTTATCTCATCGAACTAGAGAGTGAAAGAGAGTAGAGGTGAACAGGGATTTATTTCATATCCTAGAACGTATATATATATATATATATATATATATATATATATATATATATATAAGTCCTCCTTCAGAACGTATAAAAAAGTAGATAAAAAATAAGATGGATAGCGTTAGTTTAACCAAAAAAAAAGATAAAAAAAGTAAGGAAATTAAATTTATTATATTAAAAAAGAAGAAAAATTATATATATATATAATTTGCCTGTATGGACAAAAAATTTCAAAAGATAAAGAAAAACTTAAAGTTAACAGAAGAACCTTCTAACCTTCTCCCGTATTTTCGTATAAACGAATCTTAATAGGATGTACGAAGTCTAATTTGCATAAAATTATGCAAATAACTAGTTATCAAATTAGCGAGTATTTCACGTACGTTATCTTCGCTATAGCCACCCGCATTTGCAGCAGCCAGCACGATTTGCACGAATCTCGCGCCGTTGGTGAGATTAGATTTGGCACACAATTCCGGGTATATCCTCGCGAAGAGCCGGCGCGAAAGAAGTTTTATGCCCGCTGGAGATCGATACGCCGGAAACGGTTTTACGGTGATTCTTATGCGTTAGGACGAACTAGCAGGGGACGCGTTTAAAAGAGTCTATCATAGTAGTGTAGTCTATCATAAATCTCCGATAAGTCGAGAAAATAAAGATTTCCCATGAGTCATTAATAAAACGCAACTACCATAAAAATATTTTTTTATTAAATTATAATGAGTAAAATTATTATCGCTTAAAGTGCTTCCGTTTCTACCGCTACACATAAATTAATAATCGTTGAGTAAAGAACCAAATGCATGCAAAGTATTTTCTTAGTCGAGTTTATATAATGATCGTAATAATAACTGATATTGACGTTAAAAGAAATAAAATAATCATATTGAAAATTTATGTTACGGAAACTCTGAAAGATTTTAGATAATATTTCTTATAGATATTTTTCCGCTACTTTCACACAAATATTGAGTAAGGCATAATGTAAAGCATAATCAATGAGAAAATAATGTAAAGCCAGCAGCTATTAACAAGCGAAACTGCTGACGAGATAAAAATAAACGCGCGCTTATCGGAGAGAAGAATTGTATGGCAAAATTGTACCAGAGATGGGAAGAGATTGGAAAAGCTTTTTTGCACGTATTAGTATCTGTAAAAAACTCATTTTCAAAGAAATAAAAAAAAATAATGTATTAGCGGCAAGTTTGTTATTGCAAACTAGAGAGAAGAGAGAGAGAGAGGGAGAGAGAGAGAGAAAGAAACAAAGAAAATCAGGACTGTATTATATGTATATCATTTCAATGTCAGTTGTAAATCTCTCTCGTGATACATCAATAATTACATTTTAACAATAATGTAACTTATAATTGCTCATATATAAGACAAAAATATTTTATGCAACAAGAATTGTGTAAATGTGTGTTAATCAGATGTAATAAAAAACTAACAATAAATTATTTCGTATCTATAACATTTTTAAGAATTTAAATTAAAAAATACATTTTTATGTGCGTATAATTATAAAAAAGAATATCAGTATATAATTATAAAATAGAATATCAGTATACATTTTTATTTTTTATTTATTTAAATCAATTTAAATTCTGAAATTAATTTTTTTTTTAATTTTAGTAGTTTAGTAATATTATGTACGTAAATATTATTTAAATTTAAAGTTAATTGGCTATCAGTTTTAACTTTATTATAAAATTTAGTAAATTATTAAATATAACAATATATATGTTAATTAATATATGTTAATTTCATATATCATATACAATATAATCTGAATACGCAGATAAATGTTTTTGAATTTTTCTTTTGCAAGTTAGTCTTGCAATATATATAAATTTAAAATAGTATAATAAATTGTTATGAACATGTATCCATGTACATATAATTTTTATATAAGTGTAATTCTCTGTAATTTCTTTATTATTTGTTTATAATCTTCAAAATACGTTTAAATGTGTTTGCGCGTGTGAATAAAGAAAAATACTTATGTTTATATATACATATATAAATATAAAAAATTGAGATGAAAATTATAATTAATCGAGTATATTTACGCTATTATTCTAGATCAGTAAAAGACATTTTCGAAAAATTACAGAATATATGCATCAGATATTAGTGGTATTGACATTTTATTTTGAACAATGCAAATTTCAGTTTATGACTGACCAGGAGCAAACGTGCAAAAGAATTCGACGATATCCAGTGATATAGCGTAGGAGGATGTGTCATCGAGAATCGCGAGTCACGTGTAATTTATGGCCCATAACGCACCCGTGGTTGACAGAGGACAAAAGTTTCGCCATCTCCTTGCCATTTACCTCCGCGTTTCCCACGCGTGATGATACAACTGTCGATCGTAAAAACGATTTTGTCGTCCTTCCTAGCAACAAAATCCGAGGCATCGCGCTGCTTCCTGGATAATATCTCGCGAAACTGTTCGAGATCGCAGAGAATTATGATGTTTCGCGATTTTTCGTTGGCACGCGTATAATTCGAGTTTCTGTGTAATCGTCACGGTGTCCTCTGATAGATGAAATTACTCGCTGGGGTATCCTTACACTATCGTGGAACGGTCTCTTCGGAAGTCTTTCGCACAGGGCTATAGGTAGGTCGAAATTTCTTTCAGTAATGTCTCCTTGATTCTTGCCATTTTTTCTCAAATATATATTTGTATAAGAATGCTCATATCTCGTAATCGTAAGGCTAAAGTCCTGCACGAATCAATAACATATATATTTTGATTAACAATTTTGCGCTAAATGCGTCTCTCTAATGTTGAGAACGCTATTTTCATATTAACTAAAAATAGATTCCGAAGACTGTATTTACTTGTAAATACAGAAATACTAAATGGAGATGAAGATACTTATTATTGCCAAGTATTCGTTGCATCGGAACACTAGTAGAACCCTATTACTGTTGAAACTCGTAAATTGACAGCGATATAACAGTTACGGAATTATATTTGAAGTTTGAGTTATGTAGCTTGGGGAAAAGAGAGAGCAACGAATAATTGAATGTAACTAGGTGCCAAACTGTCGCGATACATATGCATGAGTATTGTATTGTTGAACTTTCTTCATCTCAATATCGCTTTGCTCTTTCTAGAAATTAAGACGTGCAATAAATATCTCTATATGATTACTTTGTCCACTTTTGTTCTCTTTTCTTACTAAATACATTTAATATTAATTACAAAATTTTATATACAAAAAACACGATTTTCTTCTAATGTTATTACAACATTAATTATTAATAAATATCACTATTTACGTGTTGTAAATTCATTATAATTTCAACCTTTATACATTAAAAATCCTTTTTAAATTCTTTATAAAACGCCAATGTTACGAAAAGTTTCATTTTGTATAAAAAAATTAGTAAACTAAAAAAAGAAACAAAAACAATGTACATACAACGTACGTAAGAAAATGCTGAGATACAAAGTTTATTTCAGTATCAAATTATTTTGTTTCCATTTTGTCTGTTGTTCCTAACTTTTCTCTCGTTTCTCTCAGTAGTTACTTTCAATATAGATTCGAACTTTTACTCCTCACATTTTTACGTGCGTTCCTTTTCATTGGATCCAAACATTGTCCGATTTTGTAAACACTTATCTTTCGTTCAATTGTTTGCCATTTCAGACTCTTTCACTATACTTCTTTTCCTATACTTCTTCTTCCTATACTACTTTCAACAGCAAATACCGGGATATAGCGGGAGCTTCCAACAGTCCCTTTTTCGTTGCAATTTTGCGCCGTTACTCCGTTCATGTCGGACGCTGGATAGCATTAACTTTGGCACGTATCTCATATTACATTCATTTTTATGAAATTAATCTGTCAGACCGATTCGCTGGCATAGCTCGTCTCTTTCATTTATAATGCGAGAACCCACAGCACGTTTTAAATTCCGAGGGATATCTGGTGCTTTGTGCGCGAATAGCATACGCTGAAAATTGGTAACGTTATACGATACGTACTGCATACGTCGTATATGATATACGCGTACGAATAAAATGATGAAAATGATGATGTAACGCGACTGCGCCACTTTATTGTCCTACATTGTTGAAAAGAACGCAACATATAAAACTCGTTTATTTTAATTACGGCCTCGTTGAGATCTGTAGTAGTATCATCTGTATTAGCAAAAAAAAAAAAAAAATTAATTTTGTTCAGCTGAAATATTTGCACAATTTTACTGAGAGCTTTTATGCGTCATTGAAAGTTTTAATTAAAGCAATTTTTATGAATTAATTGTAAACAATCATATACCTTTCTGTTTGTCAAATACTTTTTTAAGTAGTATACCATTTTCAATATTTTAATTAAGATACATTAATATAATAATAATGTCTCAATAAGTTTTATTAATTTCAAATTTTAATTACACTCTAGATTCTAGAAAGAGAGCTATTATATTTATTACGTTCTATTTTATATTTTTTCTCTTTTTTTCATATTCTTCATATATATGTATTTAACTATTTCGAGTAATTTATATATTAAATATTTTTAAAATAACATGTTATTCACTTTGGAGTAGTAGAGTAGGATATTCACCGACGATCTCCATTGCTGTCATTATTAATCGTCCTTATAATCTGCCCTTAAGACGACGGTAGACCGTTTTCCAGATGATCGACGAGCTAACGAAAATGACTGCGGGCCTTAATGGATTTCCTATAACTAATGTCGCTAAAGCTTAGTTTCATCCCGCTCGTGAGAATCTCCTTCGGAAGATCAAAAGTAAATTCCTCTCCGTTGGAATTCTCGCAAGATAGCCAGCAGCCGTGAAAAAGTTTTAAGCCACACGGGCCGAAAGTTTACGAACGCCGGGGGAAAAGTTACTATAGTCAATATCATTCCATGCGTGGCTTCAGGGGTAGCGGGCAAGAATACGATAATGCATCCCGCCAAGGAAAGTCACTGCGCGTTTCGCTCCGCTAGACTGGATCAACGAAGACTCTCGAGTCTCAGAACGAGCAGAGGAACGCCAACGTTGAATAAAAACCGTGATACTTTGTCAGCGTTAGTAAATCGATAACGGTCTCTTGAATTCAACCATTATCGATTTCCTGACGTTGTCGAGTAGTGCCGACAAAGTATCGCCTTCCTTGCGCGTAATCTGATAAAATTTGACTTAAATCGGGATCACTTTCGCCGGTTATTGGCCATATCTATAACAAAAAACATTATTTAGAATATGAAATTTTTTACTAGCTTTAGAGGCTAAATGTGTCCTATAAAGATACATGCATATGTTATACACACACGTAAAAATTAAACTGTACCGTATAATTTATTAGACTTTTTTTACGAGTGTTTCGAACAATTATATTTCAGACAATATTGTCTCTTTCTCTGTACCTGTCTCTCCCAAGATTTATATTATATTTTGAAATATATAAAATCTAAAATGTTTATAATAACAGTACTTTTACTTTTTGAAATTCTCGGATTCTTACAATTTTATCGTTGAAAATAAATGTTTTAATAGAATGAAATTCGTGTGAAACTCACTTGGAAAAAATAATTTTATTGAAGTCTTTTTCAACGTTAAAACCATGCAACGTTAAAACCAAACACACGCAGGTTTAGTACAAAATCAAGTTAAAATGCTAATTGTTTCAAACATTGGTAAAATGTTTTTGCACATTTTTGCATGTTAACCGGAAAATGTCACGCCCGTGACAGATCAATTCAAATCAAGTAGCGATGTAGGACGCGCGTATATATCATCCTGAGAAATGCAATTTTGCGAACTACTAACGAAGTACAGGCAATTTAATTCGTTGACGATATATACTAAACGAAAGTTGTTGAGTAACAAAATTTTACGCGAAACACATCGATGGGGTTTACCTGAAGTATCAAAATCCGCCACTCTTTTTGTTTTAAAGATAACAGAAATGTTACAATTAAGCGTTTGTCTGTTTTAATAGAATGATAATTACAATCAGAAATTAATTGTTAAGAAAGAGAAAAATATATAAAAAATTTAAACAATTTTAATAAATCTCTTTTGAGTGTTTATACAGCCATAAGATATATAATAATAAAATAGTTAATAGCATGAAATAGTTATTTTATTTATGAAATTATGTTCAAACTTCAACAAAATTTATTTTATTATATATATATATATATAATTTATATAATAAATTATTAAAAATAGTGAAAAAATCTCTTGGATATTTTTACAATTGTTATAAAATAAATATCTAAAGAATGTAAAAAAGAAAAATTGCAGATGAATTAAAAAAAAACTATTATACGGACACCCTGTATAACTAGCTAAAAAACAAGACAATAATTATTATTAGATGCAAGCTGTAGTAATAATGTATTTCTCTCTAAATTGAATAGCACAGATTTATAATCAATTCCATTTTATAATATTTCTATTTGTAAATAAATTGTTCTCTACAATCGGTTCATACTAATGAAAACTAAACTGCCATAGTATCATAGGAAAAACATATTTTCACGCTAACACTGTGTAGACATTCGGCGCTGGACAAAAATCGTCGCGTGCACTGGCAGTTCTCAATTTACCTCTTTTTTTTATCAAAAGTGCCACGCCAGGCAAGCGAGATTTGTGATGTGTCCGATTTTCAAAAGTGGGGAAAGAGAGCGAAAACATTGGCCAACAATGTTTCCTGTCCAAGCGCGAACAGAAAAATGGCTCGCTATCGTGTCATAATTTTTGAGGCGTATTCATAAAACAATGTTTGATATTGCATCGCCATATATTAAATTCTAAGAGACATATGTTACATTATATGTCTAAACGTACGTACACAACACAGTACATCGGAAATGTTTGTGAAAGTTGTCGTGAGAGCGTGCTGAATTGATTATTCGCACGAATAACAACAATGAAAACAAACTAACTCATTAGACTAGTTAACTGTAATTACGATTAATTAAATTCTTATTGCAAATTTACTGGCATGTAACGAAAAAGAATTCCAATTGTGAAAATTTACAAAAAAAATATTTTATTGTAAAAACAGAAAATATTCGCAGAAAGTAAGTAAATATAGTCAATTTGAAATCTTCAGGATAAAATAGGTTTACTCGATAAAATTGACATTCTTTAATAAAATATACAATAAACATAAGATCACATAGATTCGATTAATTG
Source organism: Anoplolepis gracilipes (assembly GCF_047496725.1). NCBI lineage: Eukaryota > Metazoa > Arthropoda > Insecta > Hymenoptera > Formicidae > Anoplolepis > Anoplolepis gracilipes. The sequence goes on along the minus strand of NC_132971.1, from coordinate 17,741,041 downwards.
ATATATATATTTATCTAATATATTGAAAACAATGTTGCTTCCTTGAGTTTATATTCGACATCAAATATATAACCATATTAGAAATATATTTAAATATCTTTCTTTCCATAATTATTTAATATTGCATAAAGAAAAGTTTATATATATTTTTATGTTTCAAATTTTCGTATATACATATAACATATAACCAAGAATAACCTGATCAAATCATCAAATGTAACTCGGTTCAAACAGATCACATCGAACAAAGGATAGAAAATCGAGAAAAAACGCGTACGATTGTATGGTTATCTGTACCTCATTATCTTCAATAACATAATCCATTTCGTCAACTTGAAAAATTTCTCTTACTTAGCATCATAAATGATGTATATAAAAAAATACATTCAATATAGTGAGAAAATTGTAAGAAAAAAGTGTGATAAACGTATTTTTAATTAATAATTATATTAACGCCACACACGTAAAATTAATAAAAAAACAAAACTTGATTGCATTCAGTCCATCCTTTCTCTCCGTATGCTATGCAATGTTGATGTACTATGCAAGCAAAAAATTTCGCCCGCTATTTATCTTATTGCACGAATCATGAAGTCGTCATCACGTACAGTGGAGGTCGAGAGTACAGGCGACTGAATAGCTCGCTCAAAACGAGCGAAACAAACGTGAAAAAATCCAATAAAACGTTTGTTCAGTCGTGCCGTGCGTCGGAAAATAGCTTTTGTTAAATGAAAAGTATGGGATTCTCTATATCGCAGAGAGATAGGCAAAAAATAGTTGTCCAAAAATATATACGTTCGGCGAATCTGCCTGCGTCAGGCTTACAGAATTTTTCTCAATAATTAGTATAATCTGATCATATTTTAGATAAATACAAATGAAAATATCAATAATTCGTTAGCACAAACTTTTATTTAAGTATTGAGGAATCAACAAATACATCACGTTTTCATCGCGTTGAGCAAATAAAATAATATTTTTCTATTATTTTTATTTGTATATTCATTTATTTTTTTATGTTTGTTTTTAATCTGTCAGGGAAAATTTCTAGAAATATAATAAAATTAAAATATAACAAAAAAATTTACTTGAAAACAAATATATCAAAAAACTTTACTATCAAAATATTTAAGTTAATGTCTAAAATTAAGCTTTATCATCTGTGTATTATATAAGAATAAATATCGAAATAAAACTTTCCAACTTCGATGTGCTGTTATTTTTCTAAAAAGATATTTTAATAATGTGACGTAATGCCATCAATTTTTAGTATATATTAATAATTATTAATTTCATAACCAAATTTAAAGAATGATTGATAACATTAAAAAAAAGGTTTTATTTTAATTTACTTTTTTGTCATGACTTTTATACTTGAAAAAAAATTTTTATTCTATGAATTCGAGTTAATTTTTAAGAAAGAACCTTCCTTTCGGATTATGTATGTAAATGAATGTTCCAACGTTTACAGCGGATGAATGCATAGAATCGTAATCAATTTGATGAACAGCGAATCGACAAGACATGAAAACTAATATGCACTAGAATGAAGTGAAAATTAGCTTTACCTTGTGATGAATAGTAGCCTAACTAGGATCGGTTCTTCGCCACAGTTGCCTAATACCGTAATTAAAACTGATTAAGTGAACGGAAACACGATGCGGAATTGAAAACCGGCAATCAGAGGAAGCCAGTGAGAAAAACATGTACGAGGAAGTAGGTGGAGAGAAGAAAGCCGAAGGATTAGAGAGATAAGAGGGAAAAATCAATATGTGTTACGGCCGATGCTTGGCATTCGATCTCGACGCTTGATGAAGGTTCGTACAACACTTCTCGTTGGAAGACAACCGAGCTCGCCATCAGTGGTTATCAAACTTTTGCTCGTTCGATGACTGGCGTGGCAGTCAAACTTTCTTTCACTTAACAATAACTCTGCTTTCTTGTTAAAAAATCCATTTACTTTTATCGAATCAATCGATAAAGAAGTTATATGCATTTTTCAAAAAGTTTGAAATAAAATTCGGACAATTTATGGTTTTTTTATGTTCAATCCATGAGAAATATATATTTTTTATTATTAAAAATTTGTTTTTATTATTAAAAATAATTTTTTTATTTCTGTGTTAGAAATATAACATATACAAATAAAACATATTTTTATATATAATAAACAAAAATATAAGATTGAAGAAATGTATACAAAAAAGAATATACTAGATATTTCTTTCTAAATAAACTTTGTCTTGTTTTTAAAATTTTTTAAATTATAATCGCTGGATTTTCATGACTCTCATTCTTTTGTTTACTCTTCTTTAATCAAATAATCAATTATCATTTGATGATAAATAAAAGTTAAATATTATAGATATAAATTATATAATAACATCTTACCGCACGGAAGATAGGATTGCGTCATATTTAGCGAATGTGTGAGTCTGTACATACCTGAAAAAAAAACAAACAAAGTTAATTACATTATACAAGTTAAAAGTATTAATTAGTTACGTTAAATTACATTAAAAAGACAATTTTCTGTCTTTTTAATTACAAATTTTGCAAATAATCATCAATTAGCGAGCTAAAGCTTATAAACTAGCTGTTATAACTAAAATAAATTTATAAATCACACAATTTTATTTATCTAAGAATTATATCGCTCAATAATTATAGAAATCTTAATAGAGCGATTGACGGTGTACGCATTTCTCTTTCTGTGCTATACAATTATGTTAAATTATGAGAAAATCATACCACAGGAGATTTCGATTATGATTTTTATCCAGAGTATGGAGGAATATATAAGAAAAGAAAAAGAGAGATAAAAATAGGACCAAACAGAGAGAGAGAGAGAGAGAGAGAGAGAGAGAGAGAGATCACGAGCACCAATAGCGTTTAAGCCTCTTAAACATCGCCGGATATCGATGTGGATCCGTTTTCTCGAATACACCGCGAGCAGGTATATGTGCGAACATATGTACGTAAACATGCCTACTCTCAACGAACCTCTTTGATCCAATCCGACGCTATTGAGGCAGCAGGCGGGAGACACGATGGCTTTCGATCGCGTGTGCCTGCTTCAAAGACCCGAAGATCGCCCTGTCAAGGATCGTATGTCCCGTCAGCGGCCTTCCGGCAGCCGGCTTACCGTCACTGCTGCATCGCACAGATCGAATCCCAGCCATTTTCTCGTGTGTACGCGATCGCATAACATTTTTAAGCACATCACCAACGAATAGTACTCTAGAGAGAAAATCGAACGATGGAAACGCTTACAGACTGAAGTGCCGCTCATTTCCGCTAAATCTGAGGCAGTTACAAGAGAGAGAGAGAGATAGAGAAGCAGCTGTAAAAAAGTATCGTTTTACTACTAAACTACTTTAAAGTAGACCATGTATATGTGTGTGCTTGTAATGCGCTATGCTCTGGAAAAAGTTTAGATATTTAAAGTTTTAGTTTCGTATCATAACGTGAGATTAACGGATGCGAATCCATATAGTTAATAATTGTGTAATCATCTATAATTCTTTTCGCAACAAATAGAACTTTTTATATTTTTAAATAATTTTGAAAACTTTATGAAAAATTGTTATAGTTTTTTATCTTATTGTTATATCTTATTTTTAGCATCTCAATGTTGAAATTCATTAATGAAACATATAGGGTGCGCCATTCATGTATATTTCAGCTATATTTTAATACTTTTCTTAAATTATATTTTTAAAAAAACTATCGTAACAATTTTTATAAATAACATTTTTAAATTTTTATTTAATGATTTCTGTAATTAACACATCGCGAACAGATTTAATTGCCGCACGTCCGTCGGCGAAAGTATACATTGCGAATAGGGAACTTGGAAGCGCTGCACGCTTGATATTAAGAAAACTGTCAAAATACATCATCTTTGCACAATTTCAGTCTTTCAACATATTGCTATAAATTCGAAAAAATGTATTATAATTTTTTCCGTTTCTTAGAAACAATAATATTAAAATCAATAAAATTACACTTTCCATCACTAAAATTATTAACTCTTTCAATATTTAAACTGTCAAATTACAAGATCTTTATCTTTATTGTAATAAATTCGTAACGATAAAAAATAACAGCATATATTGAAATGATCAATCGAGGTCAGAGAAAAGTGGCAATAGTAAACTTTGAATTTTGAAATAATAAACTTTGCCCTTTTTAAAGTGTATATTACACACGTATAATACAACAAATATTGTTAGTAAAAAATTAGTAAATATGCTAGTAAAAAGTTTACGAAAGTGCTACAAATCTTCTATGAGAAAAAAAAGAATGAATAATTTAAGAATAATTTAAGTTATAATTATACTATCATCTTGCATCTCTTTATTGTTCAACAAACGTATCTTATAAAAATTAAATCAAACAAATAGAAATTAAAATTTGTTCTTTTGAATCTAATTTCCCGAACAAGTTTTTATTGAGTCATGATTTTATAATATCTCAAGATACGGAAGCTATTTTCATATTTATGATGGTAAGTTTCAAACATGCATTTGCATTTTAATTATTCCTTTATGAAAGTAAACATCTTCCTGATCACTTTTGCTACTGCTTGTAAAGTAGTACAACGACAGTCTGATTATAATAATTAATCCGACGTAAAAGGCTATATATAAAATGTAATTGGATAATTCTATTATCTAAAGAGATATATCTCTTTAGATAATAGAAGCATACTTGTAATATAAAAATATATGAAAAAAAATATTATTTTGTATTGTGTATTACAAGAACAATAAATTAAGTAATATTAAAATAAATAAAGAGCTATATAAATATAGATAAAAAAACTTTTTATCTATATTTATAATTTGTATCTTAATATTATAAAAATTGTAATATATATATATACATATACTCATGCATATTATATATTAAATAGCAAATAAAATATACAATTTTATACAATATATTCTTTTTATATTCCTTTAATTATTAGTTTGTATATTAGTTTAACATTTAATAAAATATTTTTTAATTTGTTTGACTATTTTTATTTTTATATTCTAGAGAAAAACATATGCAACACGAGTCTAGCTTCATTAACGTAGATATAATAAGTGGAAAAGTTGCAATAATGCGAATAAAAAGATGCTGATATAAATTTTATCGTAATCGAAAGAATTTAAGTATCTCTCGTTCAACTGATATGGAAAATTTACAAGAAGTTCACGATAACTAGCGCGATTATATCGAGGTAGAAAGTTTCAGGGAATCTATTACGTTCGATAACGCCATGATGTTATCGTAGAAATAAGTCGCCGATCGTATGTGAACACATGATATCGCACATTCTTCGCTGTTCTTGCCGTATTAAAATACGGGTCGTAATCGTTAGCCTATTTCGCAAATTATTTTGCCGAAAAAGAAGTATCGTGTTACCCACAGTTACGATTATGTCGTGCAGCGCACGTGACACATATATAATAGTTTTAATTAAAGAATAAAATCGTGGACCACGTTCGAACCGCGAATCTTGATTTGGCACGATTATATGGCACCCATTTCGCTTTACAATCGAAGAATTAAAAGTGTTCAACGTCTAGTGTATTGCCATGATGACGATAACTATGCTAACAGATGATATTGCCAATAGGTTGGTAATTTCGGATAAGTTTGGATAGAAGAGATTGCTCGTATGTGTGTATGTCTGTGTGCGCACGTATGTATATTTGAATATATACACGCATACATAACATGCGCATACATCTTGTGAGCTTTGTAGGCGCGTATAAACATGTACTCGTAAATTATATTGGCTCGTTTGACAATATATCGACAATATATCGAAAATCTATATTTGGAATTGTCTGCATACTTTACAAACACGCGCACAAATATGTTTAATAATATCGAGAATGCATGTTAACAAATGGCCAATATAACATACATACATACATATATATATATATATGTATACGTATATAATACATATTTTGTATATTATATATAGAATGTCCTTAAGAAGGTTCGCTAAATTTTAGCGTATCGTAATTAATTAGTTTAATTTAATTAATGTTAATTATTAAAGTATTTATACAACTAGGAAAGTATATTCGAGAGAGAGAGAGAGAGAGAGAGAGAAAGAGAGAGAGAGAGAGAGAGAGAGAGAGAGACGAGAGAGGCTTATAAATTATATAAACTCTTTCTAAGCAAAATGAATAGAACAAACTCCCAAAAAATCTGGCAATTAATTTTAGAGATATTATTGTAAATATTATTGTAAAAACTCGTAAAAATAACTTTGCTATATTAATTCTGATAGAATCTCACAATAATAGATTTTTTCTCGATTACCTACTTTTCTTCTATTTACTCCTAAAACATTTTATTATAGGTAACAAAATATTGTACTTTATTTATAGATCTTTATATGTCCTTCTCGTTTTCTTCATAAATTTCGGATATGTTATATCACGTCACTAAATATACTTTTTCCTGTTCGATTCTCTCTCTCTCTCTCTCTCTCTCTCTCTCTCTCTCTCTCTCTCTCGTCGATTCCTTTCGATCTTTTCTACAATGCTCCTCTTGATGTTTCCGCGTATACTCGGATTTCATTTCTGGCGCAACGCGATGATCTCCCACTCGGTGCTCTTTCTCGATTTTCTTCGCACCATTATTTTCTCTCCATCACATCCTCTATCCCTTTCTCATCCTCTCATCTCCCGCAGAGTATTCGCGCGCGTTGCAACGCGGCGTCCGATCTCACGCTATCCTCTTACGTGTCGCCGATTCTTTACCCGCGACACTTTTTGAGCCCTCCACCCCCCGTGCACACGCTATTCTTACTATCCGAAGGACACTGGAATCGCATAAAGCTTTACGCCGGATTTTCCATGCCGCCATTTCCACCAGTCGCGATGAAAGGCGGTATTCGTCATGACGGCCGATCCGGTCGGAGAAATGGGAAGATCTCATTTGAACGAGATCAGACGAAATTTCCTTGGCCTCTTATCGGACGTCCTGATAGGTCTATGTCAGACGACTGAGAACGGTGACTGAGAAAAGGATTCGCGAACCTTTCGGCGGGGGTAGTTGCGATGGACCGATAGATAGAGGGAAACGGGGAGGGCGAGAGAAAGCAATTTATATATAGCGAAAGAAGAGAGCGGGATACAAGTCACTGTTGTCTTCCTCGCTCACGTTTATCCGGCAAGACAAATGTCCCCGGACTACTTTTTCTCCGGTGATGCTTCTTGCTTCATCTATATCGTCGCGGCTTTCAGTGAACGGCGCATAAGTTGCAAGAAATCCGGTCCTCTTTGTTCGGGAAAAGGACAAATTGCATATTCGTTCTATGAAAAGGTAAAGTCTTCCTGCTTCCCAGCCGATTCTATCGCAATCTTACGGCAGATCGTACGGTTGGAGAAATGCTTGTTTACGTTAAAATCAACGGCACTTTTTGGATCGTATTTGCGTCATTATGTATGAGCTATCGTCTGCTGCACAAAGAATTCATCAACGAGCATTCGAGCTACGCTTTACTAGATAATGCACTTTTGCTTGAGCAGGAAATAATGTTTCGGTTTCAAAGGAAACATGGTATACAATTTTAATGATATAAAATGCTCTTTCATATTTTTCTAAGCACTATATGATTACACAGTTCGTAGTTGAATGGCATTAGCTTACATCATTCAAGCGCTCTAATCGAATCATATATATATATATATTTTTATACAAATTTAATATTTTAACATAATATACATACATACATATAATGTATATATATATATATATATATATATATATATATATATATATTTCTTGGAAAAATTAAAGAAGTATCTGATTTTTATTCAAAAAATAGACAAAATTCAATTTTAAAAAATCTGCGAAAATTTTCAAACTTCTAATGTAAAAATTTAAAGTTTTCTTTACAAAATTCGTTTTTTTTTATGTTTGGCGTTTAATGTTATTCAAAGACATTAGCGTTATCTAAATGACGTTATCTAAAGTATACCACGAGAAAATCGCACAGTCAGATTTTAAGCTACGAGTTCCAGCAGTATTTTCTTCTAAAATTTAAAAAAAAATTTCTTACTAATAAAGATCAATGAAGTGTCAGATCACTGGAAATTAATTTTGTTAACATTAATTAAATTTTATTTTTTTTATTAAATTGAGCAATTACACAATTTTTGTTTTGTATGTTTTACTCATAAAACGATAGTGACCAGTATGAAAAAAAATCTCATAACTATTTGGTAAATTCAGGGTACTAGAAATACAAAAAAAACGTGAAGAATAAATTTTTTTGTTGTTCTACACAATTGTTTTCTGGGTCAAAATAAAAAAGAGAAAAATCGCTGATTTTTACGTTTATTTTCATTTGTATCAAGTCTACCTGTTTTTTAAAAAAATTTGACTAAAATAATTATATCATTCGATAGAAGAAAGTATCAGCTTTAAGAATCTATTTTTTAAATTGTTGTACAATTTTTAATGAAGTTATAAGCAATTAAAATCAGAATGCTCATTTCTTATTTAATCGATAAACTCAGTAAAAAAAATCTTAGAAATATTTTAAAAAGAAGATTGTATAAGGAAGAACTTTAAACTTTTACTTTAGAAAATCGAAAATTTTCGCAAATTTTTTTTTGGCACGTAACAAGACCTTCAAAGTGAAAAAAATTTTCCATTTTATCCCGTAGTTTTTTAACTAGTGGGTTTCTATATGTAAAAATTATCAAATTTCAAAAACATAAAAATAATAAAAATAATTTCAAAAGTAGAGCTTTAAAACTAAAACCTTCTTTTAGATTTAAATGTTTATTTTTAACAAAGTTACAGTTGTGGCTGATTTTTACCTATTTTTTTAAGAAAAATCAGATGTTCCTCTAATTTTTGCGAGGAATTTATACACATATGTGTCTATATATATATATATGTATATGTATGTATTTATGTATTTATATATATGTACATACATATACATGTTAAAATATTCTTATAATTTTATATAGTATCATGATGAAAGCTTTTTATATATATAATACATTATTGTCTTCGAAACAAAAAGATGTACGAATGGATGCTGCATGTATAATTTGCGCAAAAAAGGAAGTAATACCTTAAATGTACAGAGACGAAAAACGTAATATAAAATCGTATAAAAGCGTAGCTTTATGAATCTGAATCTTTATCCTTTTCTAATATTAAAAGTATGTACTGAAATTTATATATGTGTACATATAAATGCATATGTATAATGCATACATTTGAATATAATAAAATATAATACTATAAAACAAGATTATGTATTATAGCTGTGCATCAAAATGTAGAATAAAGTGCTTAAAACGTAAAAGCAGTAAAAGTTATTTAAAGCTTGTATTAAATTTCGTTACACATTATTTTTATTGAATAGATTTTGAGATTATTGTTCACAAAACAGTTACGTATAAATAAAATTTTAACTACTTATTATTTCTAATTTCAATTTATAAATCAGCTTGTATTAATTTAATGAGATTAAACTTTTTATTCTTGTTAATTTTCTACATATCAAGTGATTTTTTTTAATTAACTGTAACATCTGTACATGAGATTTATAATTTATAGTTGCTTGCTTAATGCATTAACTACTTTGAAAAACAAACAAAAGTATTTACGATCAAACAGCAATTTCACGAATCAAAGTTCATTGACAGCATTAGCATGAGATTACCGTCAGATCTTCTGGCTCGCAGAAATGGTTATCGGCTTAATTACATCTCCAGGGTGCAATTATACGGATCAATTTGGAGACGGCAATTTGAAATGTAATTGTCAGTCAAATCAAACGTCATTAGATTCATCCTAGTATATAAGTAGTAACTTTGCCACTCAAAGCATTCATGTAATCTGTAATCGATAACTGCATCTTGTTTATCGACAAACAAAAAATTTGTTATACTGCAGTATAATTGATGCATTAATTAATTTTTGTCTGTTCATTGTACAGATAAAATATATTAATATATAAAAATATATTAATTTAATGTATTTACAATTAAAGAAATCACAGCACTGATATTAAGTGACATTAAAAATATAAATAAATTTCACGCTTTTACAATTTACACATTCTTTAAATATAACTCTTCATTAGATATATCTGAATTGTATAATTGAATATTTTTTATAATGATATGGAAAATATTTTAATGCGCAAGGTAAACTTTGACAAAATGTAAAGAAATGCAATAAGTAATAAGATTATTTCTGTTACTTATTCTGTTGTGTTCATAGCGCATCTTCTTGTCGAACATGGTCATGAAGATTCTAAGATATCCCATTTATCATTCTCTACCCTTGTCTTGTCATGTCTCGTCTAAACAGCTAAAATTCGCTTTTACTTGATGTTCAATAGTCCCGCAAAACACGCTTGTTCTTGACAAACTTGAAAGCGAACACATAATATTCATGTTGCCTGTAGACGCAACGTAGATGCGAAAGACGATTTAGAGGACGTTCCAACAGATATTAACAGAAATTTTGTACAATCACGCATCAAGAGTGCGTGTGTACAACTTTATTATTTTTTCTATAAAGCTATTGTTTAGATTATGTGTATGTATATATATATATATACATAAACACATATATGTGTGTGTGTGTGTGTGTATAGCACATGATTCATGAACATTGATGTATGAGCGTTGCTGCTCGAAGAGAAAAGGACCGAAATAAATCAGAAAAGCAAAAGTAACCGGGTAGGATATTGCATAAATCATGGGTCACACAAAGTCGCACGTGTTGCATATATACCTGGTTGACAGGTATTAATGACTTACGGTGACAGGTCGGAAGGCCTGTTAAAGTAATTTTGCTTCGAGACTAGTTGACAGTTAACATTTTTAGATAAAAACCTATTTGATCAAAGATACACATTATTTGTTTAAGTGGTTCGTCGAATTAAATAACAAGTTTGAGGTTTCAATTACATAATTGTTTTATTTATTATTGTGCCTATTATATGAATATTGTAGTGTTAATTCATAAAAAAAAAAAGTTAAAGTAACAAGAAGTAACAAGAATATAATTCACATTTAAATATAATAGCCAATAAAATACAAAAATGTCTACATCTAATATCCAAAAGTTTTTGATTTAATTAACTTTGCGGTGCAAAATAAAGTTGGAGCGGTTGCAGTTAAGTAAAGAAGTTTTAAAAGTACATAAATATATGTATATACATACAGATAGAGTTGTGCATATAGTTGCATAGACGATGTACATAACATATATATATATTATATATAAAATAGCGCATGATTCATGAACACTGATGTACTGAGCCTTTGCTGCACGAAAAGGGAAGAACCAAAATAAATACATGACACATAAAAAAGTTATGAAATATTTAAAACGCGACGACAAACGCGCGAAAATTTATTTTTTTGCGTTTAAGTTTCAGAAAATATTATCGAGCAAAGTTTTTAACACGTACATTACGTTAGCGTGTGTCAAACGCTTCGTTTTCAATCACCATATAAAAAAGTCTATAAGTGTTTTGATAATCGAATGTGCAAACACTTGTTTTACTTATAACATAGTATTCACTGTCACATTAATATACAACCGGTGTTCTGTCATATCATGATAGGTGAATAAATCGAAGAAAAATCAATAAAGGAACATGTGTCAGAGCACTGCGGATTCAACTCGATGCATCCGTGAAAATGTCACAGCGACATCGATGAATAACATACAATAGTATGCTAATATCGCGATGCTAGTGTGCGGAATAACGAGAAAATTACACGAATCACCAGAATCAATGAATGAGAATTTTTGAATTTTGCTGAAAATGAAGCTAGTTTCATTTACCAATTATTTCAGTAATTAGCCGCTTTTCAAGCCACAATACTCTGCCTGTATATATTGTATGTGTGTGTATTTCAAAATATTAAACAAATTTCGATATACATATATTTTTTGTAATATTCGTAACATTTTATGAACATATGTTTAATCTGTATTCTGCAATTTTGTTAATTATTTTTTGCTGTTTAATAATCCTTGCGTTTTTTTAATTTTTGGATATATAATTTATAAAATTTGCAAGTTTTTTCAATAATTTTAATTAATATGCGTTATTTAAAATATGTTATATGTTAATAATACATATAAATTATATATAATTTATATGTGTTAAATAAATATATATGTATATATACACGTAACTATAAACTATATGTGTATATATATATATATATATATATATATATATTTATTTATTTATTTATATTATAATATAAATAAATATATATTATAAATATATGTATATTATATACATGTATTTATATATTTTCTATATATTTAATATAATACTCTCTTGGATATCATTTGAAAAGCATGAAATATGAATATCTCAGCTGCAGCAGAAATTGTCCCGCTCATAAGGATTTCAATGCAGCTATAGTTGTTTTATTCATGACGAAGATATACCATTAGATACATGTGCGACATGCATCGCAATATGGGGCATCGGACAATATCATGGCTACGGATAATACATTTTCTCACAGGATGGACGCGCGTCGATTGACAGAAAATTGCTGTTCAACTTCGTTGCAAATACAATTCAACGCACACACTGTAACAGTGGAATAGCTGTGTAACAATATCGTCCGGTAAGGCTAGCAGCTTTTACGCGCCAACGTAACAACAGCTTTGCGCTCTTGGGAAATCTTTGCGAGATGAAGCGACAATGTCATTATACCATAATAAATGCATTGGTCGCGAATGGATCATAAAAAATTAATTCTAACGTTAATCTGTGGATTATTATCGTACTTATCTCGGAAATATACCTGCAATATATACTTATATCGATAATTTATTTTGACTGAATTAATATTTATTAAAAATAAAATGTATGTGATAATTTAAATTATTATTAATAAACTAATGAAGAAAAATAAAAAAAATGGATCAATGATGTTACACTAATATAAATGCATTGAACTGATACAGTAATTGTGCATATTTTGTAATAATTTAGGATACTCTTGATAAATTATTTCAAAATATTTTTGGCAATTTATAAAGCAAACAGTAAACCATATTAAAAAATATGGTATTACTCTACTATTCGAATTATCTTTGTTATTCATTCTTCTATATTTTCTATTTATCATTAAGTCTATTTTTATATTATATTTTTTTATTATTTTTTATTATACCCCATTCTTATAATTCAACGATATCTGTCTGCTTTATTTTAATCTTTATAACATTAATAAATAAACCGAAGAAGAAGCTTTGTACGATTTATTAACGAAAAGAAGGGTAACAGCGATTCCAGGCCTTTCGTAGATGTCCTCCTAATTTTGTACATTAAATCCACTCTTAGATAAGATTACCTTGAGAGAAAAAAGCAATGTAGCATATGTAGGCTGAAGGTTGCAGGAATAGAGGAGATCGACAGGGTGGATATAATCGGATTTTGGGCTGGATAAAGTTCGTTTGATTTCCTACTCTGCTCAGCAACAGTATGTGGAATATAGTTCTTGTATAAGTTGTATCTCACATCAGATTCTTGCATTAGGATATACTGTTTCTCAATGATTCGATTTATTGATTTAATAAGGTTTAGAAGTATTATCCTTTACGGATTGTGTATTTGACATTCGAAGAAATCTGTTATTTTGACACGTTTTATTATGAATAAATAGATAATATTTTGTTTACATATTGCAGAAAAATACTCTTACTATAAGATTGTCATTATAAAAAAAGTACATATATATTTTTATAAAATATGTAACTCTACGATTATTTGTAATAGATATAAGCTATGAAACCAAAATTTATTCGTAATATTTACTACATAGATACAAAAAATAATTTATTTTATTGGCAAATTAAGAGTTCTATCAATTGTTATTTATTATAATTATTTAACTTCCTTTTATTTAAAACTAATAAATTTTATTGAAAAGAATTCAAATCTTTCAATATATGAGAAAATCCAAATTAGTGTATCTAATTGTCGAGAGTTTAATACTCGGAATATAATTCTAAATAGTATCGCGTTCGTTTTCTTAAGTTGTTGAGAAAAAAAGATTATCACTTGCGATGATACCAATAATGTCTGTAATGCAGTAACAGAAGCAGCGAAATCGTTCTCGCGTCTAGATTTATCTACCCATAAATAAGTCGCATAGAAGTGACGCACAAGCGTCGCGCAATTGCTAAAGCACCGTCAAAGTTAATCCGCTCGAATAGAGTAAAGAGATGGGGCTGTAATTTTCTATTTAGAACCTGCCGGTAACTTTAAAGGTTGCCGTTGAATTTACGGTAGATGTGCTTACCCGAACGGAATCGCGAAGGGTAATTTCGTTTATCGCTTGCCAGGCAAGCTAAGAAAAACGGCGGCTTACGCGCGCATGCAAACTATTTTGTATTCTAGTTTTTGTGTTATTCGTGCATTATGTGCCACTTGTAATGTTGCAGATTCTTGACAAATATTCCCGTTGGTCTAAGAAGTTTCATTTATTATCCAAAAATTAATTTAACTTGAAAATTAAAGTATGCAAATTTTATTGTACAAAACTCTATTCTCTTCTTATTTTCTTTTTATTATTATGCTTCTATATGCTTTTATTGTACTAAGAGATTGCTTTCTCGTCAATTTCAGAACAAATAATAACACTAATTTATTATAAATGTTTCACCTCTCAATCATTACGACAAAATATAATGAAATTAATGACAAAATTTTTTGTTAAAGTATATCGTCACATCGTACAATTAACAAGTGTATCTTGAGCCTCGCACATTAATCTTGCTTTTGACGCGCGTTGCGTTTCACGCACCGTTAACATTAGAGCTCCAGGGGTCTCGCCTACGGAATATCGAGAGATCGATCGTGCAAGAGCAGGAAATCATCCGAGAAATGGCACGTAACTCCCTAAGATGGTAAAGCAAATAACGACATCGTGGAAAATCGGGCGTCTTCGTTGTTTGGACACCGCTCGAAAACTTTTCCCAAAGAAAAGTTTTTTTATCCCGTTCCCTTTTTCTCTCTCGCTGCTCTGAAGCTTGACAGGAGAGATCGGATGAAAAAGCGGATTGCGAATCGATTACGTAGTTCAATATCGGCGCCAATATTGCTAAATGTTTTGTTTTTCTTGCGCTTTTAAGTTTTTCGTCGTAATATCGATACAATTTTACAATTTCTGTATATGTTCGAAAATAAGAACAGCTCTTCCACGTGCATCCTCTTTGCACGCTTCGCTCGCAAGCACATTTAGCATCAATTATTCCTTTAGAAGAGAAAAGATAGCGCATAGATATATACTGATACTAAAACATTCAGTTATTCACTTCTAACACAACATCTTGAGGCAGATAATATATATCCTCGTATAATAAGAAAAAAAGAAGATGCATCTAGAATGTCGGGAAATGGGTACAAAGAAAGACGTGTAGTTGACGGCCTTCTTCAAATGCAGCAAATTTATTCTCCGTGTCATTCAGTAGACGATGTTTTTCACTTGATGCCACAGAAAACACTAAGGATGTATTTCCCTCTGTAACTGTAGTTATTTGTTTACTAAATCGCTTTGTCTAGTCAGCCTTATATATTGCACTAATTACTAATGGACAGAGGGAGAGAGAGAGAATGTGTGTATGTGTACGAGTTAAGAGAACAAGGGAAAAAATGCAAAAGAAGATGCTAAAAAAAAGAGAAATGCAGCAAAAAGAAACCAAGAGAAAAGAACAAAGGAAACTATCATTTAAAGGAAAAAAAATTATTTCTCATCTAACTTTTAATCGCCTTACTGTAAGGCATTTGAAAGAATTCACTGTAAGTGATTATATTAGCGTTTCTCTTGCATTTTCGCAATTGCATCTCGATTGTTTATCCGACTACATGACGAAGCAATTTATCGTGATGCAGCGTCGTTTGTTCAGCATCTCGAACAAACTGCTATCATAGTTTATTAGACCATTAATCATCCTACAGCAGCTGAAGGATTGAACAAGCCCGGCTTTAGCAACGGCTGCTGCCACTGTGGCTTTGATAAGAAAGCCTGGACTGTCTCTAAATGTCAAGGATTCTCACAGTCTCACATCACTGAACTGTTTGCTAGAAGATACGATAATATAATCTTTAGTAGGTTTACGCAATATGCATCTTACTTGCAATAAAATATCAATACTTTTAAGTATTTTTAAGCTTTCGTTTTTCCAAATTTTTAAAATTGTATTCCATTATTTGGATTACATCTTAATTTAATGATATATTTAAAAACGCTTTTTAGAAACTTTTATTATCAATAATTATAAAATTTGACATAATTATATATAATATATAAGACTAAAAAACTTTTGTGTAAACATATTATAAATATGACTATACACGTAATAATCAAATCCATTATTTTTCATAAAAAATGTAATTCAAAATTGAGGAATAAAGTTTTAATTTATATTTAGTTTTAAAATCTTAAAAGGATCTTAAAAGGAAAGATTGTAATAAATAATACATATGATTAGCAACAGAAATTAGAAAATAGAGCAAATTATTTTGAAATAATTTTCTTTTTGTTTGTTCACAAAATTCATTTATCATTTTAGAAATTCAAGCAAAATAAATTTCCACATAAAAGAACCATGTAGCATTACTAGCGAGAAATAGATATCCAATGAAACTTCAATCGCTATCTACTCGTTTTTGCACCCTGGTTCGCATTATCTTTTTATGCTTGGCATTTATTTCTCAACGTCATTTATAAAAATATAGTTTGCAACTTAAACGAAAACCATTATAAATGATACAGAAGAAATAAATATTGTATTTTTTACTTACACAATCAATTAAAAAACTCGGAAAAGAAATATTGCTACATAAATAGATTAAATATATCGACTTATTTTATTAATATATCTCAAATTATTTTGTAAGCAATTTTAAGACTTGTTATAAACTAATTTCTATTTATAATTAATATTCTTTATCAGCTATGAATTGTATATATTCATCTTACATAACCGACATAAAATTGTCGATATAAATAGCTAGTAATTATTAATTACAAGTGTCTCTTAGAGGCAGCCCGGTAAGTGTTACTTTGTCACATTAATTTGCACGCGTCTTTGCTCGAAAGGTATCGACGTACTCGATGTTCACGTCATTTGATTGCTGCAGCAATTTCTCTCCGCGCCAATGACTCTTTTGTCATGGAGGATCCATTCCGAGAGTCGCGATGAGAATTCATCGCTTATTACGACACTCCGTGTTCCACTTCTGCAGGCAAAATATTTCTTTCCCTAGACATTTCGATGAAGCCAAAGATCAAATAACATTTCTCTCCATGAAGTCGTCGTCTCGCTTGTCTCGAAATTGTTTCAGTTTATTAAATTATCTTTTTGCCGCATTGTCGACATGCAAATTTTCTTGAGCGCAAGTTTTCATTGCATCTTGTATTTTTAAAAAAACCGAGTGGAAAACCGGAAAATATATGAGTAACTAGAAGAAAAACGGCTGGCGCATAATATACATCGTATTGTGTTGCGAATAAAAAATTGTGAATATCATTATGAAAATCTCATATTTCTTTTCATTTCTGCAGTTCTTGCGAAGTGAGTTGGGATTATTGTTGCAAATAAAAGTAATATTCGCCACAAGCAAACGTTATTTTTTAATTAAAGTGGCAATTTAGAAAAAAATTGTTTGCTTAGCGTTGGAAAATTTTATATATGCAATATAAATTAGAGCATTTATTTTTTTGAGTTTCTGTAATATTATAATATAGGTATATAATATTATATATTAATATTCTCTCCCATTTAATATTAATTTTATCCTTCGACAGTAATAAGAACAATTATATATTGATTCTTTATATCTTTTTGTTATCAACTGATAATAATATGACATTGTTACTTTTTTCTTTTGTATATTAAATTCTCTGATAATTTTTCATTCAATAATTACACAGATAAAAATGCTTTGAAAGAGAGAGAGAAAACATATTAGAATACAACTTAAATTTATTATATTCAACTACACTCTCTGAAATTATTTTGTCACTACAAAGTTAAGCGGTTTTTTTCGGTTTTTTATTGCAAAATAATAGATAAAGTTTGTTTATAACGAATAACAGGGAAACCATCGAGGAGTGAACATGACGAATATGAGAAAAAAGAATTTAACCGTAAAGCGAATCGCGTCGGAATGTTTCTCCTAATTCTTTTTGTTTCTTTGCTCCCTCGGTGGATGTACATACGGATGGACAATTCTTGTGTAAACGAACGCCATGGCCAACGATTCTCCACGGTAAAACGGCACTGGTATATGCAAAACACTACGAACTCAATTTCTGGTTCTTCACGCGCGCGTTTCCATCTTCCCTGCTGTTTTACTCTCTGCATCCATGCGGCAACGAAACCTTTTTCATTTTGCTATGATGTCGCTCGAATGCGTGAACACGATGTTATCAAGGGTCAAGCGTACCCTGGAAATTTCGCTTCGTATATCGTATGAGTAATCAAAAATAAAGGACACACAAACTGTTAACAAGAAATTAAAAAATAGCAATTATTTATAAACAATTCTGTACCATAATCTCTTCTATTTTATTGTTATTCAATTTGTGAGACAAATTATTTCAATTTGCTATTGATTTTATAGCTTAATCTAGATTGTTTTGTTTACAACAATATGTTTTTTTATCAATTATTTAACAAATTAAATAAAAAACAGGATTTATATGTATTATTTCGCTTTTAAATACCTAGTGCCGAATTTATAAATAAATTTATAAAAAATTATTTATTAATATAATATTAGTCCTTATTAAATGTAGACTCTATGATGTATGAAATCATGGATCAAACTGTTTGAAAAATGCAATCTTGTAAATATACAGATGAGATTACATGTATTTACTTGGGAAAACTTAGGCTATGTATAGCAAGTTGAACGTATCAGTATTTGTTTGATACAGAGACAAAGTTATAGAGAAACGAAGAGAAAGAAGAATAAGCACGGTCACGTACGGAACAACTATTTTGTCGAAAATTCATCGCCCTGCCACAAAGGTTTCGTTCGATATGAAACACGCGCGTATATTGATTTTATATTCACGCTTGTCACAGTTGCCAGCAAGCTTGTAACGCCTCGCGTGAGTTAACTTCAGAGACTGTATCCGGATAACGCGTTCTGGTTTGATAAATGGAAGACACGCGAAAAGTTCGCAAAGCTTTCGAGAAACTTTTTGCTAAAAAATGGCAACTTGTTACAAGAATAGTGATAGGATCTTGCTAGTAGCATAGAATTTTCAGGGACAGAGACAATTCGTGACAAGGACATTTTTAATATAAAAGATATGTAAAAATTTATTATTATTTGCCGCTTTTATAAGCTTTCTTGTATTTTTTATTGCTTACTTTAAAAAAAGAAATGGATCTTAGAACTAAAAAGTTTAAAATTCATTGAATTAAATTTTTTATAATATTTATAGGTAATATATATATATATATACAATATATATATTCTTTTCTATCGATTTTTATTTTAATTGGTTATGAGCGCACACATCAAGAGTAAATAAGATAAAGGTCTAAATATCGTAAAATTGTCGATGTTTTATTTGTATCAATATTAGTTGCTGTACTATACTATAGATGAATATACGATATATGCCATTTTCATTTCAATTTATCGAAAATCACGAACGTGGCTTTGATAAGCATTAAAAAAAAGCAAAAAACGTAGATGAAACACATGGTTGCAAAAGAAAATCGGAAAAAAGGTGATTTCGACATTGCCATAGGTTCAATCGAAAAGGCAGTAGCAATCCCTAGAAACCATCTTCGACGGTTAAATGGAGAACAGCTTTGTAGCAAATTACTTGAGAATGGTGTTCACGAGTATTAGCAGAAAAGCGAGAAAGGCGAAGTTCTCTGTAAAACGATAGAAATGCGTGGTAATTTTCAAAGAGAAAAATTTCGATGAAAGAAGCGGCCGGCTAAAGCTTCCATAGAGAAATTTTGACTGTGCTATTCCTTTCCTTCTCACAGAAAAGCGAGATATATCTTCACACATATACACATGTATATGTTTTAAGCTCCAAAAATGTCATCTCTTTTTGAATACCTACCTACTAATTATTCAACAATAAATTATTTATTAATAATTATACTTGCTAATTTCAATTATTAAAATTACACATTTTTTACGTCAATATATCTAATCTACAAATAAGCAGCAACGGGAAAAAATAAAATAATTTAGAAATCTTATATATATATATATATATATATATATATATATATATATATATATACGTATATTTTTGTTTAAATAAATTTTATTAATTATTTAAGTAGCATTAAAATAAAAAATTTAAATATTTATTTATAGTTTTACTATCATATATTACATTGCTTTATTCAGTTTTATATTCTTGAATCGATCATAATCTATTATATGTATACGTGAACAGTTGAGAAAATTACGAGCATACTTCCGAATATTTTATTTCACGGATACTTATCTTTAACTTTAACTTATATATTCAATCATGCTACGCGAGATAGTAATCATTCTAAAATGCGACTGTATACTATTTCTTATTCAAAGTTCGAGTACGAAAATACAGATTCGAGCAACAGGTATGATATACCATAGCGTCTAGCGTGTAAATTTAACTGCATGATTTTCAAATTTTCTCCGTCGTTTGAGATTTGTCCATTACGTTAATCTGCGAGACGTTGTGGATCGAGAAAAATTGTAGCTTCGCGCGAATCTACTTTATCGCGTTATTTTTTCGTCTCGTTGAAAGTGCGCGTTATGTACAATTAACATCGAAAGTGACGAATAAAATTTTGCACGATATGATGTTTAACAAATTTTCTTTTTTAAAAATATTTTTGAAAATTATATAATTTATTTAATAAGTATTTATTTGAAAGTCCCAAATTTAATACATATAATAATGTTTGATATAAATATTTTTGACATATAAATTGTCTTGAAAGCTCTGCTGTTTAAATAAATTTTAGAAATAAAACTTATAACATAAAAAATTATAATATTTTACAAATTAAAATTATGTTTATGTTATTATGCAATTAATTGCGTATCACAGTAGGGATATATTTTATTCTAATTTGAGATAATGGAGATTATTCGAGAGATAAGATATTATATAAATAATATTTTATATTATGTTTATTTAAATCATTTAAATGTTAGTTATAAATTTTATTGGTAAGTACTTTTTTGCATATCTTTGTTATTAGACAGTTTTTTAAAAAAATATAATGCTGAAGATTCTTGCATCAGATAATCTGTATTAAAGGAATTATACTTCATCTTACTCTAATGAAAAATTCTTCATTGAAGAATCGAAATTACCTACGAGTGGGATATTTGAGTAAAATTTTTATAAAAGAAGACTGCTTCATTTATCATTTCCAATTTGTAGTTTTTTTTATGAGTCGAGATAGGAATTTTCTCTTGCTTTTTACTCTCCCTCTCTTTCTTTCTCTCTCTACCTCCTCAAATATACAAAGATATAAAGATATATAAAAACAAATTCGAGAAATAAATTTGAAGAAGAAAGATCTTGTACGTGTGACAAGAATATAATAACAAGAATTGTCAACAAAGAAGAACAGCAAATTTCAATACAGATTGCAGTATCAGGTGAAAAGTTGCTTCGAGATGCAAATTAACTTCATGCAAATATTTAAGAATTAAAATTGAAACAAGCAAAAAAGTATTTTCCATGTATAATATATATATTATAAATATAATATATTATAAAAGAAATAACCATTTTAACAAAAATATGTATAAAAATCTCAATTCTTTGTAAAACGATTACAACGAAGAAGAGGAGGTGAAAAATATTCAAGGAAATTCATTGATTGTAACCGACTACATACGTATTCTCCGTCGCAGTGCGTCGTTGAAACGAAATTTCCGGCTTTCGCAAAGATAAATATTATTTCTCTCAACCTGCGCGCGCGAGTATATGTATGTATATGTGGTGATGCTATAACACGTCTATCCGTTCCAAATTCTTGCAGATCCGGCGTTGACGTTTACCGAACTAATCTATCTCGGGCACGTATTGTATTTCGAGCTTTTAACGAAACCCGTACCTTCGCCGCGCTTTTAAATCAAATCCCATGAAATATCCGAAAAACTTTTGGCGAGGAGAAAGCAATCGGACCGGCTGCGAAATGCAAATTCCTACTGACATATTTTTCTCTGTCTCTCTGTCTCTCTCTCTCTCTCTCTCTCTCTCTCTCTCTCTCTCTCTCTCTCTCTTTCTTTCTTTTCTCTGCGTTGTGCTAAAACTTGAACTGAATATCCGTCGTTTTCGAAATTTTTTTGTTATTGTTTTCACTCGATGGAAGTGTGACGCTTCATTGCATTTCTACCTCCGTGCGAGCATCCTGCAATCACTCCAACCTGACGCACGACGGATTTTCACGTCGACATATGGATCAGGAAAGCATATATAGAATTGACGTTTGACTGACCAGCAAACCCGATGCAGTTTGTGCGGCTCTATCCGTTGATCTTACTATTCTAAACTGTCAAAAAATAAAATCGATGCCACATGACACGGTAAAAGAAATATTTTATAGATCAGCATAAATTTACTTTGAAACATTTTCAATCTCTTTAATAGTAAGATTATTTAATAGTAAGATTATAGTCTTATAATTTTCTACAGATTTTAATACATAAGTTAATTACAAAAATCGGTATCATTGAATAAAAAAAAAAATATTATTGTGCAACTTATATCTTTAAGTCATTATAACAGACGTAATATCTCAAATTTTATCATATTATCTTCTTTTAAACAAATTAAAAACAAGTTCATATTGTGTTTGAAAAAAAGATAATTTCTTAAAAGAATTTCAAATACAAAGAAAAATGCCGTCGATAAACGATAAGCGCAACAAGTGCAGCACTTTGCTTGCTGAAGCGACTAAAGGCGGTTGCCTTTACTCCGAACGAGTCTTTTGTCTCCTTGTACTTTGTGTAAAAATGAGGGTATTTTGTCTTAGACGTTTCTTTGATCGCTATAAATGACGCTATAAGGTTCTGTCTTGCTCAATCGGATACTTTATCGCGAAGATTGAAAATAAATCTAGAAACATGTGATATGTATGTAGTATCAAGACTGGACTATATTAAAAATACGAGTAAAATATTTTAATATGATGGGTATAAATTCTTTATTCTAAATATATGTATATATATTCAAATAATTTTCAATTGTTCTATGGTGCGGAATAAATGTATAAATCTCTTGAAATTCCTTAAGAGCTTCTACTTGAAAGTCAGAATCCGATAAAATATATACATCTAAATTACTTTTAATATTTTTTATTTTAATTTTAAATTTGTACATGTACCTCGCGCGTTCTTATACATAAATTTACTTTAATCTTGTTAATATTAAATTTTACAAATAAATTTATTAATTTTAATTTAATTTAAATGTAATTTATATATATATATATATATATATATATATATATATATATATGTGTGTGTGTGTGTGTGTGTGTATAATAGAAATTTAACACTTTTAAATTTATTAAAATAATAAAAATAAATATTGAAATATATATTATCGCAAAAAATCTTTTTATTGCTTTTTAAATTTAAATAAAATGGAGAATAGAGATAGAATACTTATGTCCCACTTACTAATTAATCATGTGAGCTCAGGTATCCAATTCAATATTTGAATAATTAATGTAAAAAGTTACTTGGAAGAGAATTTATTTAATTCATGAGACAAATTAAACTTGGCCAAAGCTGCAAAATTCATGAATAGTCTACAAGTCAGGTGCACGCGTCGATTCAATTTTACGCGACGGAGATATAAATTATTTCCCGTTTGAATTCGAAATTGGTCGTTAAAACAATATGTGGTATGTTTGGCTAACCATAACTATGGAAGGAACGTGTATCCGTATATAACGGGTGCGTTGGAGATATCAGACAATCAATTTCGGAGTGACCATTTAGTTTATTCTTTTTAATGAAGAATTTGTACTCAGCAATTCTCAACAAATAATTAATATCATCAATTAAATCTGCGACGTAGCAATAAATACTTTATAGAAACTTTTAAGAATTCTTTTAAAAAAATTGGTATTTTTAAAAATTCATATGTTTTCATGTTGATTTTAACGCTTGTTTTTTTAGCATTGTTATCGTGATATTAAAGGGTGCGCATTTACTTAACAAAAAAATACCCGCGTTTGCTGTGTGTCGCATAACACAGCAAATAAATGTCACTAACTAAATAAAAGCAAAATTCGCATTTAACACGCGCGCAATGACGAAATACTTCGCGTGTAAACGAAACGGAAAACGTTTGAGCGTTTCTATCAAAACAATTGAATTGAAACGAAATTGAAATTCCTATTAAAGTGGCAAGGCAGCTTCATTCGTACTTCCCCTTCCAACGTATAATTTTTGCCATGTGTTTAGATTTACGAATTTCCGATACATAGACATTCAATTAATTCTTTGCATAATTCAATGAACAAATTTGAAACACGTAGTGATCCAATTAATTTTTTTTTAATTTCAAAGAAATAAAAGTTTATTGATTTATTACTTAATTAATATGGTCTCTCAGAAGTTTGTTAAATAAAAGCTACGATTAAATGAAATAATATATTAGAGTATATTATTTCAATTAATCATAGCTGTACATTTTATATAGTAAGTCCATATATATATATTATTTGCATATATCATATATGTTTCAAGTTTCTTGAGTTATGTTCACAAATTAATAAAAATTACAAGTGTTACGTCCTGTGGATTCTTTCTTTTCGAAAGGCATGCATAAGTATTTAGAGATAGTGATTCTGGAAATACTCAAAAGGTGAAATATCAAACCGTGAGAGCTGTCACTTTAGTTCACACTCCACAAATCTTAAGTTATATGGACAAAAAATTTTAATAAACACAGGCGAGACCAACTTTAAATAAGATAATTAAAGAAATCTTAGAAATTAAATCGTGCATAAACACTCGAACGGGTCTCTAACTCTAACTAAAGAATTTTAAATAAAACAGAGTCACCGTAATTTGAGGCAGTTGTTTAGAACTGCAATCGTAAATTTGAAACGGTGACGAAAAATTGAGAAGCGCTCGATACGAGAACTCGCCTGACAGACCACCTAAAGTGACAGCTGTTTATAATAAATTCATAACTAGCGATAAGTTTCCCTCTGACCGTACCAAACTCTTCATTGGCCAAACGGAAAAACCTCTTGATAAAATTTAAACCAATAGAGAAGAACTTTTGAGACTCAAAGTCGAAAGAAATACCCTTCTAAGCATATGGGGGCGTTTATTAAAATTCTAATTCGTCCAATTGACCAATTAAGACAAGGTGCTACGTCTATTATTAAAGCCAAGAGTAATGCGCTGCAACACTTCCATTTGACCTCAGTTTCGGAACGCCGAATTACTTTTTTCTTCTTCTTTGATATCAATACTTCGGGTAGAAGCGGCGTTACCTTTCAAATTCATGACACGCGGTTCAGCTCCGACTTAACACAGAACTCTTTGTGAAGTGGTTGCGTGCAAGTGTTTTTTCGAATACAATACCAAGTGTCAGAAGTGAGAACACTCTTAAAGTGATTGTGTCATCCAACCCCGAGATTGCATCGCTAACCAGGGTTGCTGCTAAATCCACTCAGCAACGCCACAGGATCCGCTGCCGAGGTCCCTTGCGAAAAAACACCAACGCACTCAAAAAATAGTGAGTTTCTAATAGATAATTTTATTTGATTGTTACCGCTCCCAGACTAAATTTCATTGAAGCAGTTCTTGGTCTATCAGTCGATGATTTAAGTATTAATATTTCAATTTTGTTTTTGCCTGTCCTCTCCTCTTCTCCTCTCTCTTTACCCCTGTATTTATGTGTACCGGCATTCATATGTCAGATTACTAAATACAATTGAGGGTAATTTTTTCTTTCTCTTTTAACCCTTATATTTATTATCTGTACCGGCATTCACACGCAAGATTACTAAATACAGTAGAGAATAATCTTTTTGTCTCTCCTTCACCCCTGTATTTATGTGTACCGGCATTCACACACCAGGTCACTAAATACACTTGAGGGCAATTTTTTCTTTCTCTTTTAACCCTTATATTTATGTGTAACGGGTTTCATATGCTAGGTTATTAAATACATTTAAGGGAAACGTATACTCCTTCCTCGTTCATTTCTTCCTAATACGGATAATAACTCCTTGTTAATTTATATTGCCGTACCGTCACTACAAACGGTATAAAATCTATTATTTTAATATTATTACCACTTTTACCATTATATTTATTATCGATATTATTCTTTATTATTCTATTCTCGGTTTCTGTCGTTATCATTGTTAGCTCATTATAATTTAGCAGATAGATTAAGAACTGTTTCTCCAAATAAAAATAAAATATTAACACTTCCTCATGGGGGTTCTTAGTGGATCCTGTCTCACTCAAACGTTTAAAGTCAAGCGCTAGGGTAGTTAAACGGCGCCGTAACCATCGTACTGTCAGAGTCGCGACTCGGACAACAGCAGACAAAAACTTTATCGTAGATTTCTCTAAAATTAATGTAGATTTATATAATTTACTAGTAACTAAGCAATCAAACTTACAACCTAACATTGACACTTCCCCTTCTACTTCAGTAAGTACTATAGTCCTCCTCCTTCGAGAGAGAGAGTCGGAACCACAGTCTTACCTGAGCCTTCTCCTCTCGCCTCCAGCAATCTCCCTCCCCCTTCACATTCCCCAGTATCACCCTCTGAACACATACATCCCCCCTCTTCTTCTCTAAATTTACCAGGTCCTTCCAGGGAAACCTCCTCCAATTCAGAACCCTCTCCACGTCCACCCTCCTCAGCCTCCACTATTATCTTGGGGGACTCACCTCCATTCTTTCCTCAAAGATTATCTGATTCTCAAAGAGAGTCAGATAAAATTTGGAAGACCGTTCGCGAATCCGCCGAGGTTGTGATCGACCTCGAGAGAGAAATCGCTGATTCCACCAAAGGGGTACAACGCAACAACGCGGAATATCAAGAGCCTCCACGCCCCCCCTCCCATAGATCTCCTTCAATATCTTCTCAATCAATTCCCACCGATCCGAGATCGCCTTACCGACGGTACATATACATACAATCGGGCCTGAGCCCGCAGATCTAGAGTTACTACACACCGTCCTTACATCCAGCCCTCCCGGAACAATTATTCCGTGGTTCCTTCCTGACCGTAGATATCTCCTCTCCAATAGAGGCCCTCTGGAGGAAATTTTCCCCCTCCACAATTAGATTCCAAGAATTTTAATTTTCTCTCTACCCTTCCCTTTAAGATTTTAAGAATTATTACTGTACAAATACCAGTCAGAAATTAGTCCCTCTTAGCCCAGCTCCAGGTTATCTGACTGATGACCTTCGAATTTATGTAACACCCGCGAACTCCTTCACTCACACACAACACACACACACATACACCGCAGTTAAGTCAATGCGTAATTTATATTAACCATATAATTATAAATGTCATAATTTAAAAATTTTTTATATATTAAGTTTTCTTTTAATAAATGTATAAATGTAAATTCTAATTTGTTAATTAAAATTTATTAACCTCTTCCAGTATATTTCCCTGACTCCCAGATCGCACAAGGTCCCGTCCCGCATAATAAGGATTAAATTCCCTTACCGAAAAGGGACCACCGAACGAACGACCTACAGACCCAGTAAAAGAGACCCTCGAGGTCTTTGACCGGGTAAGGCCTTTGTATAGTTTGTTCGAGTCGGAAGCGTTTAAGATTTTAAGCGAGTTTCGGAAAGGGTAAGTTCCGTCCTTTCACTACCTCATCCTTTTTCGTTTACGTCCGAGTCTGGACGTAACACAAGTTATCGAATATAAAAGTTATAAAATTGTTATTCATTAATTGAACTCAATTATCTTACGTGTTAATATGATTTTTATTACTCCTAATAATCACAATTTATATTTAGGCATCTACTTTTTCGCGCGTGTTTTGTATCTAACTTTATTAAAATGAACACTAAAAGTAAAAACTGAAATATTATCTCTAAAAAATTGCTGGACTTATAAATCATCAATTTACATAAATATTGTTTTATTTCTGCATTAGGTATTTTACACATTACGATACTGCAGGGAGTACTTTTCGTGATTTTGTCGTCCCAGCGAACGAATGGCTGAAGATTCTTCCCGTGCGCGATCTCCCAGCGCGATTTGAGAGGATCTTGTGACACTCGGCGATTACCATTTCGTCGTAAGGTAAGGAGGATTTGAGCGATATACCTACGCGAGAATCTTGGTTGGCGAGCAAATCGAGCAGGCACCCTGAATACCCCGCGCGTAAAGAGAAGCTTGAACTTATCCATTGACAACTTATCTCGAGTTACGCTCGGATAATAGAGATAAGCGTGAGAGTCGGCGGTGAAATCGAGTGCCAAGAGATAATCTCGGCAAATGTTCAGTTACAAACGCTTAAGCATCACGTACTTGCAATGATGTTTTCTGAGAAGTGTTACAATTTCATCCGAAGAGAAGGTGCTGGTTAAACGTATAATTAGAAGATTCGTTAAGATATGTTTTTGTCTTTCTCTCCCGTTTCTCTCTCTCTCTCTCTCTCTCTCTCTCTCTCTCTCTCCCGATTTATATATAGATTTTGTGCTTGCTACTTTTTGTCACATTGTTTAATTAATTTCGAAGTACAACAATTTATTATGTGTATTTTTAATCGCACTATTATTAATATACAATGTATACAAATTAAAAAAAAGAAAAAATTGATAGTATATATATATATATATACAACATAATATTATAAATTACATTAATATTAATTTATAATTATTTATAATATAATATTTTTGAAATAATTAGTTGTATGTAGTCATTTTGTATTTAGAACAAATTACAGAATGTTACAAGTTGTTTTCTCGAAAATTATTAGACAAAGTGACAAAATTCTTTTGTGATATTTTAAACTTAGTTGAAAGTGAGATAAAGATGATATTGCCAATTTTTTCAGAGAAGCAGGATAAATATAAAATGTATACATTTTATCTATTATACTATCCATGATTTTTAAGAAACTGCCAAATTCATAAAAAAAATTTTTAATTCAGGAGAACTTGGGAATGTTTGCTGCATCATTAAATTCTCATTACCAATTTTTAAACTCACTTAAAGTATGATCATCTTTCATATCATCTTTGCTATATGTGTGATATTACTTGTAGGAAAAACTCAGAACAATTGGCACTTTGCCTAACCAAAACACGAATATTTTTCAGACAGTTGCAATTAGAATGTTGATAATTCAAATTCTGTTTGTTTCGCACAAGGTTGTAAAACATAGCATGAAAATTTTCTCACTCTTTAACTAACGTGTTTACGATGCTTCAAGATCTTGGGATCGGAATCAATAATTTCAGAGTTTTACAACCGACTTTAAAAATAGGATTTAACAGGAAAATGTGCGTCGCTGATACCAACATGTTTTTTGCCTGAGATTTCTGCAATAATTATTGTAAGTGCGAGCCGTATAACGAGAACCACTATCAATTTAAATAATAAGCATTTTTTTATAGTTTAGTTAGACACATAATCGGAAGACATTTGTAGATTTTTTATATAACACAGCAAAAACTCGAAAAAGAAATAATTAAATATTTTCATTGAATGAATGAAACGTTATTTTTTTGCTGCTTCATTATAAAAAAGGGAAGATTATGATTGCGCATCTATAGAATTATGTATTACTATAACGAAAAATTAAAAGAAAAAAAGAAAGAACATTATAAGATTATAAGAACAAAATGGAGCACGCAAATGCTTTTGTTCATTTTTATTATCAACATATATCCCGGACAATATGAGTTATAAATATAAGAGCATTTATTTCAAATGAAAGTAAAAGTTTAATTAAAGATACCATAAGGTATAATGTAAAAAGAAGTAAATAATATAAACAGTATACTAATTGTATATTACCAACTTTATTTTCACGTTTAACCTTATTATCTGTGATGTAACACAGTATTTAATTCTAACAGTATTTAGAAACAATTTCTTTAAAATAAATGCTTCGTAGTACTTAAATATAAGAGATCATTCATGCGTAGTATGTATTTTAAAAGTAGGATATGCTTTTGTTTTATGCTTTTACTTTAAAACGCACTAATGCTTCTGCTTCCATCTACTATCTTCTGCTAAAAGCGCTTACTTTACTTTTATTCATATATGACCCACTTTATCTATTACACTCATTTGTCAGTTCGCGCATCTGTTCTTGTTTTATTTTACACCTCAATAAATTTCCCTGATCGGAAACTACATTTCTGATAGACCTTCCATATTGACCATGCGGTTATTTACAAACGTGATTATTATTAATTAGCAATCCGCCATGGATGTATCAGTCGCGTCATTAATACAGGAAAGATGTCGAATTTTGATAAACGCTCGACACCGAAAAGCGAATGGGCGGTAAATATTCGTCATTGGAACGGTTCGACGCGTCTACACGTTTCACGAGCCAGCGAACATTTCGGTCGCACTGGCTATTTCCGACGTGTCAGAGGCGCGCGCGCGAGAGAGAGGATTTTTTTGCGCGGATCGATTTAATACCTCTTTATTAGGTAGCGTTATTTTTCCCCAACGACCTTATCTAACATAATTTGATTAGACGTCCGATTAATGCATTCATTTATGTATAATCCCTAAAATATTCAGTTATATATATCTCACACATTTAATGTAACTTAACAACATTAAAATATATAAAATATATAAACATGAAAAGAAGAATTACATGTAACAGGTTTATTCAGATTTACAGATTTCCGAGTTACATAAAAAATATTATTTTTACAGGAAGGAAGCGTATAAATAAATATAAATATAAATATAAATAAACTATTATTTTATATTGTTTTCATATTTTAATTTTTTTGTTTGGTAAAAACATAATTAGACAGATTTTTTATAATTTCTAAAGTTGCGATGTTAAATGTTTAAGAGTTTAAAAAAGTAATTTCTTTAAAATAATTAAATTTAAATAGATTTATATATTTATAAATTTCACTGTATTTGAGAAAATATATCGTCTTAAATACAATAGCTCACACAATTTATATAATTTTATATAAATGTATTTATATATTTTTCGAATTTATATAATTTTATTTATTTTATACAATAAATGGATTATGGTTCAAATTTTTACGATTGCAAACCATCATATTTATTGAAAATCAATAATAAAAATTTTTATCAATAACTGAGTTTCTGTTATTAACGTAAATCGTGATTTTATTGATTGACATATTGCGAAAATCGTAAATGTAAAAATTTTATATCTCTCGTTGTAAGCAGAAGCCGAAGAGATAAATGATAGACATATAGATGGACATATAGATAGTGTTATTCAAGGGATTTAATAACTCCAACGCGTATCAAGACAGCGCATGTACGCATATAAAAGTGGATTATATCGTACACAAGCCAGTCGGTCATAACCTGTTTTTGTAATTTAAATTTCTCTGGAAGTGAACACCTCGCGGCGTTTATGACAGCGATAAACGATAGAAATAAATGTAATATAAATGCGATATTTATCTACTTTCGTTGATGAACGTGCAACTGTAAACAAATAAATCGCAATAGTAAAATTTTATATCTAATATTTGACGCATAAAACTTTTATTTCAATTAGATATACATTGCGTCAGTACTGATAAACTTCAACTAGTTCTTACAGGATCTTACAAGATACTTGGCATTTACGTGCGATTTTTCGATCCTTAATAAATTTAATTTAAAAATATATATATATATATTTAATTAAATTTATTGAAGATCGAGAAATGGTAGATTGTACCATCCTATTTTTTTCATAATTTTGTTTGATAAATCGTTGAAAATTTAATTATATATACAATATATGTATATATAAAGAGCAGTTGTGTTTTACAAGTAAAATATAAAACTACTAAGAAAAATACTCTCTCTTTCTCTCATTTTTTTTTTCTTTTTTTCTCTTTGGAAAGTACTAAAATATTTGTTTGAAAATATGAATTTCAATGCATCTTACTCTTATTCTCTCCTCGTTTTCTTCGCTACGATAAAATTGAGATGTCTTGGCGAGCTACTTGAATGTGTCTTCCCGCAATCTTGCGTGTTTACTGACTATGAGATATTCGATATACCGGTGGGACGGATGATGTGGTACGTGGGTGTTGCCTCGAGTATACATTCGCTTATCCGTCATCCAAACTGTATGTAATAACTGTTTCACAACCCGAAATACTCGCAAAGATTTTTCCATCGAATATTCCAAACGGACGAATATTTCAAGCGGTTATACATTTCTAAGAAAGTCACATTTTTTAAACATGATGAAAAAATGCACTACTTATTTTATTTTGTAGAAATACAAAAATCTATTACATGATATGTATGTTTTACAATTATTTAACTTTTACAAAGGAATTTAATGCCAACATACAAATTTTCAATTATTATTTTATTTATTGATCACAATTAACTGTCATTTATATAATTATTTATTATAATAAATAATAATTTTTATCAAAAATGTATAAATAGTTAGATACATATATATAGGTAATAAATGTTATAATACTAACAAAAAAATATTTAACTCTCAGTTGAATAATCTTAAAAGGTAACGAACAAAATTCATTTTACATAAATTTTAATTTGCTCCATTTATTATTATTTAATAATAAAAATAATAAATATTGACAATAATAAATATTGACAATAAACAAAATCATTAAAAAAAATTGATATCTTTCATTATTGTTTAGCAATGAAGATGAAAAATTCCGAAGAGAATTTTCAATATCCGAGTAGATAAAATGTAAATGTAGACAGACAGACAGCGAAGTCGCTTACGGAGCTCGTTTTATTCAACTGCCGAAAAAAAAACTTGACACGCTCCACTGCTGTTCGCTTAGAAACTCTTAGAAAAGTCTAAACTCCCTTGCAGAGTGGTGGAAAAACGACGACGGGCGAAAACTTTGGCGAAGCATTAGCATCTTTTATGCGTCCCTCGACTCGTTCTGCATTTTTTCCTCCCTTCCAAAGAAAGAAAGCCTTTGAATTCCTCGTCTCTCGCATCTCTCTGTGCCGCCAATTTTCTCGAACACGTCGCAAACATTATTTCCCGAGCTACAACCGCGTATAAAAGCTCCTCGAAGCATGCCTCAGGTACTTATAACAGGCGAGGCAAAAATTCCGTTTTTTTTTTTTCATTGCGCGGTTATTTTTCGTGGCTTCTGCGGCGACGAAGCGTTTTAAAGCTGTTCGACTAATTTAACGCGACAAGGACACTTAAAACTTTATAACGAATTCGCAATGAGATGAGAGAAACTAATATAGATCAAGAATTTATGCAATCGCTAGATTGATCTGTTGCAAATAAGAATTATGAAAATGAAATAAGAAGAAAGAATTTTTACGTATTTAACGTAAATTGTCAGATTTTAAATATTTTTTTACATTTGATTTCTTTTGAAATAAAACAAGGTAAATTGACTCGAGAAATGTAATCTAATTTTTCAAGAACTATGGAACTTTGCATATATAATTAAAAGTATTTATCTTGTATATTTTGTACAATGATTCTCCACTTATGTTTAATGTATATCAATACTGTTATCTTAATATACTAAAAAAATTTTGAAAACTCACAATTTATATGTAAACTTTCTCGTAACACCGGCTCGTTTTACACTGCACATTTTGTGGATAAATATTTTAGTATATATAAGGGAACATAACATTTTTTATTTTTCGAGAAAGGTTTGCCAAATGTTTTAAGGCAAATAGCTACTTACTAATCTTCCATTCGCAACACTTTACTCTACTCTTAAGTATGAAACTACTCTGACAGAAAAATGGAAACCACAGCGTTTAAACTCTAGCAAGATATGCCTCTTAAATATTGCTTCAAGACAATAGCAATGTCATTACTTTGCTAAATAAAAAAGTAGCGTATGCAATTAAGTACAGTGCATATAATTTATGCACAAATTATATGCATAATTGACGCACAAAATTAAACGTTTATTAATAACTCTCTTAAGCTGGCAGGACCAAATCAGCAAAATCAAATGGGATATAATGGATTATTTAGTACTTATTTTGTACTATTTTGTACCACCAAAAAGGTCCCATTTGATTTTGCTGATTTGGTCCTGCCAGCTTAAGAGAGCTGATATTCTTACGTGTAGTTAATCATAAGAGTTAATCAATTATGTTAACAATTGCTAATTATAAAGATTATCATTAGCTAATCGTATTTTAAAGAATAATACGGTATATACGAAGTACGCATACCTATTCCTTCGAATGTCGCCGTACATATGACAAGAGCAACAGCGCGCTACGTCTGTAAAGGTCGAGCGCCGAACATTGTGTGAAGATGTAAGATAACAAATTCCTTATGCCTATAAAATAATATACGTAGGTATGCCGAATATCCTTTGTAAAAAATAGTGACGCGTCCTTGTTTGTATCCTTGGTATGCGTGACGTAGGAAGACACGGCATAGGACATAGTGGGGGAAAGGACCGCCGCGTCGTGCAGAAAGCAGAGAGACGAAAAAATTATTATTGTTCAGCCAACGCTCGAGAGTTAACAAGTATGTATTCGACATACATATGTCGTTTATATCAATAAAGTTTTTCTACCTCATTGTCAGTAGCTTTCGATATACGATCTATCTAATTCTTTTGTAAAACTAGTTTTACTTACACCTTTCGTTCTCGAGTTTCAAATTAATTTTATTAATAAATGAGTGTATTACAATTTTTCGCTTCATCATTCGATCCTCCGATTCGTATTATCTCAATCTGAAAATAATTAGTATATTACATCATCTCAATCCGCGAAAAATTCAAAGTGCGAAAAAGTATCTAAGGTATATTTAAAGATTATTATTAGAGAAATATGTATCGCCCGTAATAAAATAATAAAATTAATAGTTAATAATATTAAATGGAAATCGCGAGAAGTATTACTATGATATATTCGAAATAAGAATCGCAACTAGATACTAGATATGATGAAAATCATAAAAATTAAACATACTTAGCATCATACGTTTTCAGATTTCCTCCGATTTGAATGTAAATGTAATTTTCTAATCAGTTTCAGATTAAACGTATAATAATATACAAATTAGCTCTCTTAAGCTGACAGGACCAAATCAGCAAAATCAAATGGGCAGGACCTAATGGATTATTTAGTACTTATTTTGTACTATTTTGTACCACCAAAAATAATTTTGTACCCTATGCCAATTCAGAAAAAATCGTGGCGCTGCTAACTTAATATTAAGCTAGCAGGACCAAAAGAAAAAATTAAAAAAATAAATAAAACAAAACAGATACAATTAGTACTGAATTTGTACTAATTTGTACCACCGAAAATAATTTTGTACCACCAAAAATAAATTTGTATCTCGTGCAAATTAAAAAAAAATTGTGGTTTTGCTAACTTAATATTCAACTATCGTAATAAAAACGCTTAAAAAATAAAAAATAATTTTTTTTAATTGGCATAGGATACAAATTTATTTTCGGTGATACAAAATTATTTTCGGTGGTACAAATTAGTACAAATTCAGTACTAAACAGATCAATTTTTATTTTTCATTTTTTAATGATTTTTATTACGATAGTTAAATATTAAGTTAGCAGGGTCACAATTTTTTTTAATTGGCACGGGGTACAAATTTATTTTCGGTGATACAAAATTATTTTCGGTAGTACAAATTAGTACAAATTCAGTATTAATTGTATCTGTTTTGTTTTATTTATTTTTTTAATTTTTTTCTTTTGGTTCTGCTAGCTTAATATTAAGTTAGTAGCGCCACGATTTTTTCTTAATTGGCATGGGGTACAAAATTGTTTTTGGCGATACAAAATAGTACAAAATAAGTACTAAATAATCCATTAGGTCCCATTTGATTTTGGTCCTGCCAGCTTAAGAAAGCTTTTATTAATTGCGAAACAAATCAATTTTAAAAATCAATTGTATTGTGCGCATCGATTCTGTGACGTAAATTACATTCTAAGACGCCATTTTTAACGATGCTATTACTTAGTCTCGGGAGAATGGAGCGCAAATCTACCGGGGAATTAAACCGCTCTAGTCGATATCGGAAAGGATAGAACTTACTCGCGAAACTTACGCTACTTAAAAGTATCTCTGTTGATTCATAATGAACGAAGTCCATAATATCGAAAAAGACTATAAGATTCAGAACGAGAAAAGAAAGCATAGTGCAAGATTAAAAGATCCTTTATCGACCGACAGGTTTTGCCTATGTGGAACTTTTTAATCAAATTTACTCGATATTAACTTTTGTCAGGTTGGCTTGCACGGAAACTCATTCGATCATGAGTTATATTATCCGCCTTACTCCATTTCACTATCTCCCGACTTCTCGGCGCGCATCCGTGCGGAATTCGACGGTATTGAAAACCACCAAAAGTTCCTTCACTAACACATGGTTCAGTTCTTCAATATAAAATTAATTTTACTAATTTTCCATAAAAATTAGTACGCGTAAACGTAATTTTATAAATTTCAGAATATTGTTAGTTTTTATCTTTTTCGAACCTTGACGATTTTGTCAAAAATTCCCGGATTTTTAAGACATTAATCTTGTAATTTTCTTAAATACATTGATTTTAATTCCTAGTTGTATTAGTTTTAATTCTTATATGTATTATTTTTCACAAACTGTCACATTTTGTATTATTAAAAATAAAAAGTAATGATTGCAAATAATAATAGACGTTTACGAACTATTACAGTAAAAAGGAAAGAAATGTAGCATTATACGTAGTTTACCTTCTCATGAAAAAGAACTACGTTTAAAAATCTCACTGTAATTTAATTACCAAACGTTCTGTTCGGAGTGTTTAAAAACAGAACAATAAAATCAACT
Source organism: Anoplolepis gracilipes (assembly GCF_047496725.1). Classification (NCBI taxonomy): domain Eukaryota; kingdom Metazoa; phylum Arthropoda; class Insecta; order Hymenoptera; family Formicidae; genus Anoplolepis; species Anoplolepis gracilipes. Next base: position 17,703,965 of record NC_132971.1, on the reverse strand, counting down.
AATCCCATAATTTTCTAACGTATCGAAAAAACTTCCTTGTGAAAATGCACGCTTTAAAGGTGAATATGCAAATAATGGAGGTAAAACGTTTAAAAATAATTGTTAAATATACCGACAATTGGTAATGTATATGTACATATGTATAATACTTTAAACAGACATAAATTTTTAGTATGTTATTGCAAAAAAATAAATTATTATATAAAATGCAGAAAACTGATAGTATTACAAACTGTACAAGTTATATATACCACATTTTATCAAAAATAATTTCTTTCGCGCAGAAAATTCGATGATCCTTGTGTATAATACTTTCAACTAGCATCATAAATAATATTGAATTCTTCGTTAAACTAAACAAAATAAACTATCATTGAAGATGTTTCAATGAAGATGTATCCACACACACATACATTACGTACACAAAAATCAGAAAATCAATTTCGTTCTCATCCCTTTTTCTTTTTATGATTATTATATTTTTTTCCGTTGGCACGTAATGTAACATTGAGCATTGTTTTCTTCTCAATTTTGCATGTATGACCAGTAAAAAAAATCTTGTTCGCGTGAAGAGGATGAAAGTCGTGCTGGCAGAATATTATGCCGTCACCGTTTCGAATTGATCTTTTCCTTGAAGGAGTATTTCCATAAGAATATATTGTAGTTTGTGTATTCTGTTCGAATTCTCAAACATGATATTCGTGGGCGCATGCATGCGTAATTTTCACACGCATGAGCACGGATTGAGTTTCCTAGTATTGTCTCATTCTATTATACATTTTTATTTTTTGCAATAGGTATATAAAGTTCAACAATCGCGTATCAAATATTTCATACGCTTGCGCGACCAATTAACGACAAAATTATTACAATAATAATAGAGAAAGCTATAAATAATTATTGCAATTATAGAAAAGTTCTATATTTTAATTATTAATTTAAGATTATTATCTTTTCAGTTTTATTTGATATTAATTTAAAATCTTAATTTAATCCCCAGCTAATTTGTACAATTTGTAATTAGGCAATATAAAATTAAATTGATCATAACTTATAATTAAAAAAAATATTCGTATTTATAAAAAAGTCATATATTTGCTCAATATCTTTGAATTAATATATTATATACAGTATACAGCATCATATTTTTCTCTTTGTGCGATCAAATAACTAAGACGACAGTGGCTTTTCAAAAACTCAGGCCGTTTTTACGAGAATTATTCCAGACATATATCGCTAACTTGATCGAAACGTGCTTCGAATTTTCAAGTTTGCCGCAATACAGATCTTCTCTTATATACGCATACATGTATATGATTTTCGTCGAAGGAAGACTCGAACAAAGTTAGAACTTTTATCAGACCGCATTCGCAGTTTTTCGTTTTTTTTTCTCATCGACATGCCGTGTCAGACGTTAATAAATTGTAGCAGCGTATATATAGCGATTGATGTTAATAAAAGTAAAATATAGCCGAGAAAAAAACCGACATAATTAGATCGATAAAGTTCAGCTTGAAAAAAACTGCTCCTGTGAGAAAAGTTTTGTACTCGGCCCTTTCACGGTAAGCGTTAAGAGAACAAGAAAGATTAAAGTGGCAGGCCCGTCCCCCGAGCGTGCTAAGCGGTACTTTAGACCGCGAGGCTAACTTACGTTTTGCGTCAACTCACCACAGTTGCCAGGAGAGATGAAGATCCTTATTAATGCACGCGTTTAGTTCCCAAGAAGTCTCACGAACTATCGGGCTGCAGACGAGCGTCACGGCTAACAAAGCAAATCTCGTATAAACTTCAATCTTATTAGCATAACGTACTGTTAACTGGTTACTATACGACACTGTTAAATCTGACAGTACTGTTAACAGAAACCAACACAATTATCAGCATGAATCGCTATTGCTAAAATTCGGCGAGAAACGATAAATATAATCGTGCAAAGTTTTACTTACGCTTAGCGGTATTCATATATTACTACGACATTAATTTACGGTAATATTAATCACTCCTCGAGCAAAAAGAAACACAATGTTTTGATGCTTGATTATACCTATACCGTATAAAGTAAATGTAAAAAGTTTTTTATTGATATAATTTTTACTATAATCATGCATTTTCTTATAATATATATTTTGCAAAATATTAAGTATACATATTATGTATACGAAAATAATTTTTTTATTTATATTTGTTAGAATTTATATATTATTAAACGTATCTAAATATCTAGACTATAAAAATCGTGTTTCTTTATATGAATTAACTTTTATATTTTTTTGCAGATATAGTCTACAGCTTTATATAAACTGTCTTTTAAATAATTTAATAATGCTTGAATAATTTTTATTTGCAATAAAAAGATTTTAAACTTATTTTAAATAATAAAATATTAAATAATTATATTGCATACTTTAAGAATTTTATCGACATTTTACAGTCCTATATATACCTTAAATATGTTTATTTTTCTTTTTCTCAAAGATATTATTACGTAAAATACCATACCGATTTTTATTATAATTTATATACCTATTATTATGTACATACATATATCGACAGATATTATGTCCCAGCTGAAATTATATTGACAAGTAATAAATAATGATATACATACGTAGAGTAGAAACATGAACACGTTATTGAAATAGAGCCCTTTGTGATAGGATCGTATTATATATCGTAATAATAACGAGAATTTTTGCAGCGTAATCTCGCCTTTACGTGCCAGCGGACATATAAAAAATCAGAGATGTGCATAAATTCCTTGAGCCAGCAATGAAGTTTTTTATTTTATTTTATCTCCAGTATATATTATACTCTCCATATCGATCAGCGTCGAGATAGATACGAGTTTATATACCGCCCTTTTATGCGTAGAACAACGTTCCGAAATTCGGAAAGAAAATGATGACTGTTTTGTTTTCCACAACAGAAAATTTTACGATGTGTATCGAAACATCGATCTCACCCATGCCATTATCAGACCTCCGAGAAAAAAACGGTTAAAACACAAACACACATAGTGCATTACATTTTAATCTACATACCTACATATCTATGGCTCTATGAACTATTGAAGAGACCCAGTTAAATCTGTCGGAAAATTACGAAGTACTAAAATCAGTAACAAGCTGCGAACAAGCATGAAATATAGCTTCAGTATAACTATAACGCTTTTCGCGAACATGAACAGTTTTTAGTAAACCAGGTAAATAATTTAACAATCATCAATTTCTTTTTGTCAATAATTGTCTAGTTTCTCACTTATTGTCAATTTAAATTGTACAGATAATCCGTTCTTTATAAATAATGGCAAATATTGCAACGAAAAGCTTACTGAAAAATAAGAGACAAATAAACAATTCAAAGAGATGAAAAAATAGATACAATATGTAAATGCATATAAATAAACATTTGAATGACTAACAATAATGAATAATCATAATGATATGTTTAAAGAATTATATTCAGCAAATAAGACTAAAAATTTTAACAAATGTAGAAAATTCAACAAAAAGTCCGTTTTTATCAATTTATTAATTTGGCTACAAAAAGATGTGTATGAAACTTGCGTCTCAAACAAACTAAGAATACCACAAGTGACTATGTCTCAATTTATCCTCCGACAATTTTTTTTACATTTCTTACCAAATTTCAAGCTCTTGCAAATTTTATAATAATTCTACAAAGAATCCTATATGTAAAAAAATGTATTAATCAGAATATTAAGCAAAACAAGATCGCCCTTATACGTTGGACATGTAAGTATCGAAGTGAAAGACAATGATCGTACTTCGACAGTTCTATCGACTTTAAATAAGTTTTCGTGTTATTCTGCAATCTTTTAATTTCTAGTGAGTTCAGTGCCAGCTATACACACATACATAGTCAAATAAAATTGCATGAAATACGTTATGCAACTAAAAAAAAAAATTAATTCTGCTAATAAATTATTTCGTGATTACTTCGACGAAACCCGATGCCGTCCCAGGCCTGCTCATTCTCTCTTCTAATCCTTTGTTGTATTTTCGAAAGTACTCACAAAACACTGGTGTTTAATTACAATCGTGAACATGCCAATTACTTAATAAAACAACCGCGTGACATTTTACACGATACTTCTGATAATTATTGCACTCTTCAGAGCACACTTTGTTTTAATTGCAATGAGAAAAAATATTGATATTCATCCCGCGAGCAATCGAAAAATATTTAACGCGATATTTTCGAGTATTACGTAGAGATTTATTTTTATTTCTTTTAACAAACTTTTATGTACATTATTTGCTTATAATATAAGATAATCTGTCCTAAATCAAGAATGCATATTATTATATTACTTAAAGCGCGGATAAATACGAGTATATAAAAGTGTAACTGTAATGTAAAAATTTATATATATATATAAAAGTGTAATTATAATTCTGTAATATTGGTTTGATAAGTTTCCATACGATTTTCGAATTCCTACACGGAGAAAATTTTATATTAAAAATTACTATGGTATATAATAACTGTGGAATTAAAATGCTATGTAAAACTGTAAAAATTGACGTAATTTACGTAAAAATTACGTCAATTACGTCAATTTTTACAGTTTTACATAGCATTTTAATTCCACAGTTATTATATACCATAGTAATTTTTAATATAAAATTTTCTCCGTGTATTATTGCTCGAGATCCGCATTGATTTCTGAGAGAATAATTGCATTCATTTGTGAGACATCCAACGGAATAATGTTACTCGCGCGTAATATTTCGAGCATAAAATCGGCGATATACACGTTGATTAACAAATGATTGAGATATCGATACGATTTTAATAATGGCAAGTACTGTGTATGTGTATCGATATGTATGATACGAGTGCGCGCGTGTGCGTGTGTGTGTGTGTGTGTGTAACGTTTCCCATACTTTTCGTGATTATATTTCGATACATATTACAACGTTTATTGATACACGAAACTTTCGTCGGATCAGTACCTTCCTGCTTATGTATCGTCGCGCGTATAATAACAAAATCCCAGCGTACAGATCGTTAACTACATACAAAAAAAACTCGGTATGTACTTTTGCGCGGAATTATAGATACGTATGTATATATAGGGTAAACTCGGATAAGATGGCCATAGTTTTATAAAATGCAAAAAACATACTTTATTTTTGTTATTTTTTAATAATGTTTGGCATATTATCTTCACTGAAGCTTAAATTACGTAATATTATTGAAATTAAAAGGAAAATATTTAATAGAAATTTTATATTATCAAAATAGTACAACATAAGCATTGGCCATCTTACCCAACTTTTAAGGAAAAGATCACCATAGTGACGGAAAGATGGCCATAATATTTATAAAAAAATAGTGAAAACGAAAATAAAAATTATAGGTCATATAACAATTTACATATCTTTATAATATGTCTAACGTCGATTACGATAGCTTAACTGTAATTTATTCGACGTTATAACAGTTTTTAGTGGAGAAATGAAAAACTTTGCAGGTAGAGTTAAAAGTAAAAATATGATATCAGATTCACAATATCGTTATTTCGAATAATGTATGCACATAAACTACTGTAAATATCGATTTTGATGACTAAAAAAGTGCACTATGTAGTGATTATTGAAAAAATTACAGCCTATGGCTATCTTTTCCGTATGGCCATCATATTCTAGTTTACCCTACATTGAAATGATCATCTTTCAATTCGGCACTCCCGACACTCCCGTTTGAAATTCATTGTATATATTATGGTAAATTATCTCAATATTACTTATATAAATATTGACATAAGTCGCGATCGCACAGACTAATAAACGTACTAATTGTGAGATAATCCTCCGTTACTTAATTCGACACTCCCGACACTCCAACATTCCCGACACTCGTGCACAACCTTCCAATCGATGCTGATCTGATCGAAGATACGATTGCCCGAAGATACTACATACGCGAATATCAAAAGACATATTATCGTGATCAAGCGGCTTAGTTAATGTCTATGGATTGATTCGCAACACTCCTGTTAAACACATCGCGTTTTTTTGATAGCGTCGAAATTTCGAAAGTATCGTGGCGGAATACGACGCTTGCAAGCCGACCGTTTACACGAGCAAATAAATCTGTCTCGAAACTACAAACTACTCGTCCGTAAACCTCGTCCGTAAATCTTTTTTCGACATACGCTCGTATACGCCTAAAATCAACAAAAACAACGCAAGGTAATCGTGACTCAACTCAACTCCGCGGACACTGAACACGAACGATGGACCGGCGACTTGACTGAACTCATAGATATAGTAAATATAGATAAAGCTTTATTTCTCTTACCGTGCGCCAAGATAAGGGGTAAAAGAACACATTTTCCCGTCGTGCAATTCTTTAAATGCCCGATGACAGAGGAAGTAACTACTAATCTGCGTCTGTCAAGAGAAATATACGAATGAGCGACGGGGAAAAAAGATTATCTATTTATCTAATTATCTTGGCATCACGGACTTAGGACAGAGATCGCACAAAGCTCTATCTATATTTAATATATCTATAATTGGACCCTAAGGATACTAAACACGAACTGACTGACGCGCGACGCGCGATTTGACGCCAGAGACTGACCCCAGTAACGTTACTTACACATGCCAATCTGCTCGCAGTGCTCGCTAGTAATGTTACAATAGTGCTATTGCGGTCAGTCTTTACCGTCGAGTCGTAGTCGATCAGTTTGTGTTCAATGTCTATGGAGTCGAATCGCGATTGCCCCGCGTTGTTGATTTTAGGCGTATAAGAGCGTACTTGAAAAAAAGATTTACGTCCGTCAAAAAAGAGTTTATGGACGGATAGTTTGTAGTTTCGAGAGAATAGATTTAGTCGCTCGTGTAAACGGTTCGCAAGGGTCGTATTCCGTCACTACACTTGGGAAATTTCGACGCTATCGAAAAACGCGACGTGTTTAACCGACGGAGAGCTAATCAATCTACGGATATTAATTAAGCCGCTTGATCGCGATAATAAGTTTTTGATATTCGCGAATGTAGTATCTTTTTGGGCAATCGCGTCTTTGGTCAAATCAGCATCGGTCAGAAATTAAGTTTGAGTAAGAGTATCAAGAGTGTCGGAAGTGTCGGGAGTGCCGAATTGAATAACGGATGGTTATCTCACAATCAGTACGTTTATTAGTCTGCAATCGCGATTATGTCAATATTTGTAAGCAACATTAAGATAATTTACCGCATTATATAAGGTAAATTTCAAACGAGAGCGCCGAATTGAAAGACGAACGATCGTTTCAATGTACGTACACATCTATTAATCCGCGAGAAAGTACATACTGCGTTTTTTGTACGTATATTTAACGCTACACAGTGATTTTGTTATCACACATGCGACGACACATAGACGGGAAGGTACCGGGTACCGATCCGACAAAAGTTTCGTGTATCAATAAACGTCGTAATATGTATCGAAATACGATCGAAAAGTATGAGAAACGTTACACACACACCCACACACACACATACACACACGCACGCGCGCGCGTACCATACATATCGACACTCAATACATACACACAGTACTTGCGATTATTAAAATCGTGATACCTCATTTGTTAATCAATGTGTACATGTCGATTTTATGCTCGAAATATTACATGTGAGTAACATTCCGTCGAACGTCGTAAATCAATACAATAAACGGATCTTGAACAATAATGGAAATTGGAAAATTGTACGGAAATTTACTCATCAAACCGATATTACAGAATTATTAGCCACTAATTACATTTTTATATACTTATCCACGCTTAAATAATGTAACAATATTCACTAGCAATTTAGATTATACGATTATCTTATATTATAAGCAAATAATATAAAAAAGTGTGTAAAAAGTAAAAATAAATCTCGATGTAATACTCGAAAATATTACGTTAAATATTTGCCGATTGCTCGCGAGATGAATACCAATATTTTTTTCGCGTCGCAATTAAAATAAAGTGTGCGCCGAGGAGTATGATCAGGAGTGTCGTACAAAATGTCGTGCGATCGTTACATTAAGTAATTAGCATGTTCACGATCGTAATTAAACGAGTGTTTTGTGAGTGCTTTCGAAGATGCAACAACAGATTAGGAGAGGATGAGCTGGCCTGGGACAGCATCAGGTTTTGTCGAAGTAATCACGAGGTAATGTATTACATGTTATTCGCAGAATTAATTTTTTTTAGTTGCATAGTGTATTATGCAATTTTATTTGAGTATATGTGTGTATGTGAAGCTAACACCGAATTCGCTAGAAATTAAAAGCGATTACGGAATAACACGAAATCTCATTTAAAGTCGATAGAACTATCGAAATACGATCAGCGTCTTTCACCTCGATACTTGAATGTCCGGCGTCTCACAATCAGACGATCTAATTCGTTTAAAAATATTTTAATAATTTTTACGCACAAAACTTTCTCTAGAAATTGAAAGTGGTTGTAAAATAATACGAAATTTAAAGTTGATAAAATTATCGAAATACGACCAACATCTCATCTTGTGGTACTTATATGTCTGACGTCTCGGGCAATCTAATTTGTTTAATAAATATATTCTAATAATTTTTATGTTATATTTTAAAATTTTTCTCTAGAGATTAAAAGTGATTATAGATTGGCACAAATTCTCATTTCAAGTCGATAAAAATATCGAAATACGATTAGCATTTCACCTCGATACTTATATGTGCGGCGTCTCGAACGATTTAATTTAATTAATATTCTAATACTTTTTATATATTGAACTCTTTGTAGAACAATTGTAGAATTTTCAAGCGTTTGAAATCTTGCAAAAAGTGTTAAAAAGTTATCAGAGGATAAAATGAGATGCAGCGTGAATTTAGTAATTTATTTTGTCTCATAAATCACTTTTTTTAAATTTAATAGCTACAACTATTTGTTTAATTTATTAAAAACTCTAAGTGTTTATTAAAAATAAAATTAGAACTTCCAACAATTAATAAGTTTTTATGAAGTGAGACGCTAGCTCACACACAAAAAAAACGAATTGAGAGAATCGACTCGTTACTTTTGGATTACTTATGTAATCTAGAACAGCTTGGATAAAACAGCAAAAAGATTTAGTCTTTATCATATAGCGTAGGATCAATTTATCGTTTTAGATTTATCCTTTATTCGGATTTTATCCAAGTTTGATTATTAAATAGATAGAATCAACGTACAGCGAACCATTGACCGCCGTTCATGTGTATCTTTCAATGAAATTCATATCTTTGCACGTTTCGAGACCTTAGGAATAATTTGTTTGCGATTAATGCAATAATTGTGCTGCAAGCATTTACATTGCATAATATATATATATATATATATTCTAGCTATTTACATTATTTTACATTTACACAAAAAAAGGAGGATATTTAAAATAATAATAGTACAATACCGCTTTATCTTTTAAATATATAACATATAAAAAGTATTTTATTATATATTCTTAACAACTGGAAATAGCTGTGACTTTTATAAGAAAAAAAAATAAGAATCTTTTTTAAATAAAACCAAGTTTTTAATGCGAACACACACATGGAATCAATAAATGCGATAAAAATGCACGACTATAAAAATTTACCGCGATCTCTCAGCTTTAATTTTGACAGCGCATCACAGAATCCGAAATCTCATTAGAGTTTTACGGGCAGTTTTATGGTACATTTCGCCGAGGATATAACTTTAAGATGTGCCAGGAGATTATATACGGTGAGGTGACATCGCGACTCCTTGTTTCACTTCCACGCTCGCGCGTAGAAACGGATGAGAACTGGCCACTAAACTGGACGGAATTTCCGGAAGCGGAACGCTCTTCTTTTCTCGGCGCCCATAAATTCCGTTTGCGAGATCTTTCTTATTGCTTTTCGCGGTTTCAACCGGCGATATATTCGAAAGAGAGAAGAGGGAAAAGAGGGACAAAATTGGAAAAACAAACGCTCGCATCGTCCGTTTGCTGAGAAACGACACGTAACCGCATTTAAACTTTTTGGAAGAGATAGAAGATCCTATATACACGTGGATTCATGGGCACATACCGTGCACCTTGGGAGTTGCACCTTCGCGTAATAGCAGCAATGTTTCTGTCAGTCGTATCCAGCGACTCGGGATTTTGGAGAGGGGATGAAGCTGAAAGCAAGCTCGGTGGAATGGTACTTTTTGAAATTTCAAAGTTTGACAGCAAAGTTTGAACAAAAATAGACCGTTTCAAGAAAGTTGTTATTCTTGAAAATACGAGGCGCGCTTTAAGAAATTGTTCACTTTTCAGTTACACGATAAAATATAAAATATATCTTATTTTCTAATTTATCAAAGAAATTAGGTCAACGATTAAACTCGGTACAATATTTGCCTCATTAATATACCGATTATAGATTTTAAAAAATTTATTAACTTAATCGTACATTTAAAATTGTGCATGCAATTGACACACTTTTTAAATAATGTTTCCTGAGAAACTCTTTGAAACGTAACTGCATTGTGATTATATGCTATCAAGAGCGTTTCTTTGTTCGACTTTAACCATAATGCTTTTTTTACGCAGTATATCGCAATATATTTATAATAGCGATTTGCATATAAAATAAATTGCATAAAAAAATTTTTTTTTTTCATTTTTCAACACTTTTACTGAATAGTTTACGTAGAGAGGAAAGCAAAAACTGTCTAAGTAAAAAGTATTGCGTACGTTAGCATTTCTACGTAATTTTACGGTTTTTATTTTTAATTCCTTTACTATTTTACGAAAACTCGTAAATTCTTTTTGCGCTTTGTAATCATATATTTTTACTATCAAAGTAATCATTCGTGTAATCGGAATCGCTTCTTCTCTTTTACATCGAAATAAAAACGATGTGGAATACAAAGAATATCTACACGCAAGCGACATAGACTTTTCACTTCGTTTTTATTGACACGATCTTCACTTGTGCATCGAGGAGGCTTTATCTCCCTGCGATCTCATTTTGTTGATTTATATCGTGAAATACAACTAGGGAGGTGTGTGATCGAACAGTTCTGCACATAAAACCATTCCGCGACAGCGTTCTCCCGCGTAATAATACGTCTCGCTGGTATTTATATCCTCTCATCAATCTCTGTCTCAACAGAAATCCCATACTACCGGTCGGAACGCACTGCCGCCACGTCTCTATTTTTGCCTAGATATTATATTACGTGTATATTTCTTAGACAATCCTGTAAAAATAAAAATTAATGATATAGATATAAAATGTTACCATTATATATTTGATCACAGAATGCTGTCATTAATACATTCTATTAAAATATTAAATATACATGTATAAGTATAAATTCTCTTTTAAAAAAAAAAAAAAGTGAGATTTACACTACTGTTGTATTTGCTGTTATATGTGAATTTTTGTACGCTATCATTACTTATTTAATTTAATATTTGATGAAAGAACAGAGTATATATAATTTAATATTATTTTAGTCTTCAATTAATTAAGAACTAATTTTACTGAGCAAAAATAAAATGATATGCCATTTGTTTTTGTTTTAGCTTTTTATCACGAAAAAAGGCACTTTCCTAAGAAGAATGAAATGCGGAGAACGGCTGAATAAAAATGAAGATAACTCAGACGAGAAGCGGCAATGGTAAGAAAATTCGAATAGTATGATTTTACCCAGACTTATATTGTAATTCCGATCCCATTTACGTCGAGAAAGATGCTAAGTGCAATTGATTATTGAAGTGCGGGTGAGGTTCGATATGAAAAAAAATCTCACGGGAAAAGATTTCCGAGGAACTTTTAACTGCTTTCTCGAAAAGATAGCAATGAATAACTTTTGCTTCTATCACGAAATATATTTTAATATCTGAGAGAAGTGTATTTCAATTTCATATTAATCCACAATTTTTAAGAAGTAATTAATAAAATTATTAGCTTTTATTAAATGAAGCATGGGAAGAAAGAGAAAAATAAATAGACAAAATTATTTTGCTGTTTTGTTATTAACATCAGAAAATTTTAAAGTATAGTATAGTAGCAAAAAAGAAAAATTAAACTACAATGACATAAATATCAAAGTTGCAAATAAAGTCTACTTTATTTTATCTGTACAATTAGATTTATCGATGATATTATTTATATATATGGTAATTATACATAATAAATAATAAATATTAAATAAGAGCTGATTAATAAAAATGTATACAAAAAAGAAAATATTTAATTATACATACACGCACGCATGCACGCGCGCACGCACACATACATACACATACATATAATATGCTCACTAATCTCATATTTTACTTACATTATGTATCTCATAAAGTTCTTGAACATTGTTGTTTGATGAATCTAGTTGATGCATATGTGGTAAAAATATAGGCAAATGATAAATTTTAAAGGTAAGACGGTACCGATTTGTAAAGTAACAATTGTCTCTTTTCTTTCTAATCAAACGAGAAAAAGATTGTTAATGAATTTGACATTATAATAAATGACAACAACATAGCACAATTAATATCTAGTATTTGTTATAATAATGTAAAGAAAATATACAATATATTTTGCATTATATTCGTCATAATCTTTCTCACAAATTTTATAATAAGAAATTTAATCGCGAAAACGCGAGTGAACAAAAGTATCAGAAACGTCATTCCTGTGATAAGTGTCGCGAATATCTTCGAATAGTGTCGGGAGTGTCGAATCTTGCGACGGACGATTGTTTCGATTTACCCATTGGATTACGCAATCGCGTCTACCGCGGTTATTTGCAATCGTTGTCCATCGCTTCGTGCGTTGCAGTGTTTGTCGTGAGACGTCAATCTCCAAACACACGTTTCGCGTAATAAGTATCTAAGATATATTTTAACATCGCGAGTGACGAGTCGGGAGTATCGAATCTAGCGATGGACAATCGTCTCGATTTACCCATTGGATTACGCGATCGCGTCTACCGCAATTTTTTATAATCGGCGTCCGTCGCTTCGCGTGTGTCAGTATCGCAAAATGTCATTCGTCAAACACGTGTTTCGCGCAACCTGTGATAAGTGTCGCGAATATATCGCGTGTATCGTGTCGGGAGTGTCGAATCTAGCGATGGACAATCGTCTCGATTTACCCATTGGATTACGCGATCGCGTCTACCGCGGTTATTTGCAATCATTGTCCATCGCTTCGTGCGTTGCAGTGTTTGTCGTGAGACGTCAATCTCCAAACACACGTTTCGCGCAATGATAAATAGGTCTCTGAGATATTTTTAACATCGCGAGTGACGAGTCGGGAGTGTCGAATCTAGCGATGGACGATCGTTTTGATTTACCCATTGGATTACGCGATCGCGTCTACCGCGATTATTTATAATCGGCGTCTGTCGCTTCGCGTGTGTCAGTATCGCGAAATGTCATTCGTCAAACACGTGTTTCGCGCAACCTGTGATAAGTGTCGCGAATATATCGCGTGTATCGTGTCGGGAGTTTCGAATCTAGCGATGAACAATCGTCTCGATTTACCCATTGGATTACGCGATCGCGTCTACCGCGGTTATTTGCAATCGTTGTCCATCGCTTCGTGCGTTGCAGTGTTTGTCGTGAGACGTCAATCTCCAAACACACGTTTCGCGTAATAAGTATCTAAGATATATTTTAACATCGCGAGTGACGAGTCGGGAGTGTCGAATCTAGCGATGGACGATCGTCTCGATTTACCCATTGGATTACGCGTCTACCGCGATTATTTATATTCGGCGTCCGTCGCTTCGCGTGTGTCAGTATCGCGAAATGTCATTCGTCAAACACGTGTTTCGCGCAACCTGTGATAAGTGTCGCGAATATATCGTGTGTATCGTGTCGGAAGTGTCGAATCTAGCGATGGACAATCGTCTCGATTTACCCATTGGATTACGCGTCTACCGCGGTTATTTGCAATCGTTGTCCATCGCTTCGTGCGTTGCAGTGTTTGTCGTGAGACGTCAATCTCCAAACACGTTTCGCGTAATAAGTATCTGAGATATATTTTAACATCACGAGTGACGAGTCGGGAGTGTCGAATCAAGCGATGGACGATCGTCTCGATTTACCCATTGGATTACGCGTCTACCGCGGTTATTTGTAATCGTTGTCCATCGCTTCGTGCGTTGCAGTGTTTGTCGTGAGACATCAATCTCCAAATACACGTTTTGCGCAATAAGTATCTGAGATATATTTTATCATCGCGAGTAACGAGTCGGTAGTGTCGAATCTAGCGGTCAACGATTGTCTCGATTTACCCATTGGATTACGCGTCGCGTCTACCGCGATTTTTTATAATCGGCATTCGTCGCTTCGCGTGTGTCAATATCGCGAAATGTCATTCGTCAAACACGTGTTTCGCGCAATCTGTGATAAGTGTCGCGAATATCTTTGCGTGTGAGATTGTCGAGAGTGTCGAATCTAGCGATGGACGATCGTCTCGATTTACCCATTTGATTTCGCGATTGCGTCTACCGCGGTTATTTACAATCGTTGTCCATCGCTTCGTGCGTTGCAGTGTTTGTCGTGAGACATCAATCTCCAAATACACGTTTTGCGCAATAAGTATCTGAGATATATTTTATCATCGCAAGTAACGAGTCGGGAGTGTCGAATCTAGCGATGGACAATCGTCTCGATTTACTCATTGGATTACGCGATCGCGTCTACCGCGGTTACTTGCAATCCTTGTTCATCGCTTCGTGCGTTGCAGTGTTTGTCGTGAGACGTCAATCTCCAAACACACATTTCGCGTAATAAGTGTCTGAGATATTTTTTAACATCGCGAATGACAAGTCGGGAGTAAACTAGAGTCAGATGTAAGTATTATTCTTATTAAAATTGAAATAAATCAACATTTCTCATAGTAACATCAATATCGAATATAATCTGATAAGTGTTATATAAATAATTTTTTTAAATTAGTATTACACAAATCAAAAAGATAATTATATTTTGTTAAGATAACCTATTTTTGACTTTGTCGGACTTCTTCACAAAATTAATAATATATTATATAATACGAGATAATAATATGAAAACACAACCTTTATCTCAAAATTCCAAATAATATGTGGCAATTATTATATTAAATAAACTGTAAGAATACAGAAATAAATTCTACAGCTTACAATTAGTAAAATGAATTGCATGGTCTAAATACTAACAAATTGTTGCATCAAAAATAATGATAAACTCAAAAATTACAAAAAGATATATATTAAAAAAAAGTTTGGGCATGACAACTCTGATTTATCGACAAAATGTTATAAAATTAATTCGAATTAAAGAGTTAATAATTAATTCTGCAACATTACTTTGTAAATCTTACCAAAACGGTATTCGCTTTTTCTGCTTTCTATTATATGCACGACACAATGACAATTATAAATTAAGGTTTGTAAGGAAAACCTTGTGTTTTTCTTACAAACACAAGAGATACTTAATGCTCCATTAGTCTATTCGCTTGATCTTGTTTGTTGTTGATACTCAATTATACTATTTGTCCTTTAACGTACGGATCTTTCTCATCAAAAATTTCAAAATTATATAAGAATCTGTTTCCTTTGTACTGCAAATTTCATTAAAGTAACAAAATATTTTGTTTGCAAGAATCCTATCCGGAGTTTTTACATTAACATTAATGTAAATAAATAAATAAATAAATGAATAAATAACATGTTTCTTTCATTACCAATAAAGATTATAAATTTAATAAATTATAGATTATAAATATTTTCTTAAAGTTTTTCCATGTTATTCAAATTACAATAATGATAATTCTTTTTTTCAAATTTTTCCTCTGAGAAACTATATTAAAAAAGTAATTGACACATACAACATAAAAAAAGGAATATAAAAGTATTATGTGTTTTTATTTCATAAAACTTATATATGCACATACACACGATATATGTGTATATTATTAATTAATTTATTACTTTGTATTGTTAAATTAAGTTTTGTAAGGTATTATTACTGATAGGTTTTGGTAACAAAAATGAAACAATTTATAAATTTGTGATATTTATATTTACACTTGCATACACTGTAGGAATATATGCTGGAAAGAAAACGGTTGACAATAATTATACAAATAATAATAAAAATATAGCACAAAAGCAATTGCCAATTTTATGAACTGCATACTAATTGTAAGAATATACTAGATATGATAGAACTTACTAGATACTTGCTACATTTAGAAAATTCAACAGCTATACATAATAAAAATTCTCTCTAAGGATACAATATATATTATAACTCAAAAGATTAATTAAAGCAAAAAATTTTGCACATGACAAGATAACAATAATTTTAAAATTATAAACTATTAAATTGGAATAATCATGTGTGTGTACCACTCACATGTTAGGGACTAACTTACACATATTTACCGATTTTTCAACTCTTTTGTTTGATTTATTTTTACTATTTAAGCGACATTGATACATTTACAATAATTTAATTATATTTATACTAATCTTGTTTAATTTTTTATGTGCATGTATTAATAGATTACTAAATGTAATTTTTAAATTTAAATGCTAAGAATAAAATTTATATTTGTTTTGTTAATAAAATAAAAACTAATTTATGGTTAATTTTATTTCAATTAATTACATTTTAATAGAAATAAAATTATAGAACCGAAATGTATACACACATTTATTAAATAACATTAAATTTAATTTTTTTCAACCAATTAATAGTCAATGATAATCACAAAATTTTTATTCTGATTAAAATAATTTTAAGAGAGTGAATAAATAATTTTGATTAACATAAATTAAAATTATATTAATATATTAATTTTAATAAAACAGCAAAAATGAGTTGCTGCATTATGGCACTGTAATTTTATTTTGTTGATCTATTAAAATTTTGTGCATAATATTTAAGTTGTATAATTTTATTACTTTTGTAATGGAAACGTTTGAAATATGATAATAACACAATAAATTAATTTATATAATATTAAATTAAACAAAAACGTTAGATTTAATAAAATTATTTTAAATTGAATAATTAATTATTTATACAAATTGCTATTAAAAATAAATATTACACAATTTATATGTAAGAGATAAAATCTGGAATTAGTAATCAATTAATCAATTGCTGTAATACATGATATAGTTACAGACATAAGAAATAATGTATGTGCGTGTATACAATGACTTTATTGTTAAATCATTGTACAATAATTGTGGAATTATGTAAACTAAGACGAGTGCAGTACATGCATCAAAGTATATTTGTTAAATGACGTCGAATTTAATTTAACTAATTAATAGCCAGTAACCATTTCAAAATTATTATTCTAATTTTAATATGATAAGTATAAAAGGTAAATACATATAATTTTCATTTGATTAAATAAACTTTTTATCTTTATAAAAATATATCCAAAACATATATCTAAATTTATTTAAAATGAAATATTAATTAAAACATTATATATCAATTATTTATAAATTATTTAATTTATATTTTATTTGTTTTAATATTAAAGTGTAAAGTTGTTTTTATATCGTATTATATTTAAATATTATATTTAAATTTTAATGTTTTCATTAAATTCTTCAATATGATAAATTTTTCTTTAAAAATAATCATAGAAACATAAGAAATTAAAAAATTGTACTTTTCCTAAAATTTTTTATATTAGGTTTATAGCTAAGAAGTGAAAATTTTCTGAAAGAGTGACTTAAAATTAACGAGCTCTTAAATTTATAATGACAGTTTTTTTATCGTTATTATCTATAAATTTTTTTGAAAATGATAAATATATTGTACATCACAAAAATGCAACGTCTAAATGACTTGAAGTTTGAAAGTCGAATTTCTTTATAATAGTAGTAAATTTCTTTATAGTAGTTAATTAAAATTTAATTAGGTTTATCTCGTGCATTCTTTTTTTCTTAAAGAAATAATTGTATTTTGTATATTCTAGAAAAATGGAAGTTTTTATAGTTTTACAAGCCTAAATCTTACGTTCACTAAAGATTTAGTAATATTTCGTATGTATATATAAATGTGAAAACTACGAAACTATTTGTATGCGTACACATGCGATGCACGTAGAAACATTTGCGTGACCAAATCCAAAGCCGCAGGAAATTCAGTCACGTTGTCGGACATCACCAGAGTGGTATTAGCTAGTGTTAGATTTCAGTCTCGTCTAATCCATGTGACTGATGGCTTTATAGGTTTGAGCTTGGAGGGGAACTTTATGGTAATATGGAGCTCCAGAATGTTCAATAAACCTATGTAAAGCAAAAATAATCAAAATATTATCTTGTAAAATTATTTATTATGCATTCCAGTTAATCCAGCTGTTAAATAGTTATGAACACGTTTATGAGCGAATGTTCGCCTATTTATAAATAAACTTTAAATTGCAATAAATTATTCAGGAAACTTTCGCAAATTCTGCGAAATTATTGTGCTAACGATACTGTTTAATTATTGAAAATAAAGCTAAATGAAACATAATATTACGATGTTTGATATATAATATAATAAAGATTCACATTTGCATTTGTCACATTATAAATTAAAATTGTTCATAATTAAAATTATGAACAATTGCGTTGTAAAACGAATTTTTATAAAAAATTGATCAGTAATTCTCGCGAAAAAAACTTATTATGTATTATTAAACCGTACGCTTATAAAGTTTTCTTTCGTAATAGAACTCATAAAATTGTAAGAAAGATGAAATCTTCAGAACTTTACTTTTACGATTTATGGACAGTTGAAAAGTCTGTCGACATTCTTTTACGGTGTTCTTTAGGAGATCAATTGGAAAGTTCCATCATCAAGTAAGAAATCAATTAGAGGAAATATGTTGTTGGATTCAATTGTGAAATGAACGTCTAGTTGTCAAATTTAATTTCCGTCATTCCTCTCTTCTCTCTCTCTCTCTCTCTCTCTCTCTCTCTCTCTCTCTCTCTCTCAATCTGGCTCATTACAAGATTTCCTTGCCTGTATCACGAAAATGAAAATGCGTTTGACCTTTTACAACTAGTAATGTCTTCATCTCTTCCTTGTGTCTCACTCTTTGCTTCTTTTATCTTGCGTATCACTTCGCATATCCGTGTTCAGACTCAATAAAGATTTTATCAGGTTAACGTTTCTTTCCGCGGGCAATATCTTATAAGAAAGAAAACGGCGGAATATAGATAGCCTCATTCTAGAATACATTTGAATGATTTCTAACCATACTCTCGCAGTTGTTGACTTGTCAAATTCATCGTGGCTTCTTATCAATTTTGATTTCAGAAAACTTTTCTGAAATATTTCATATTATTGGATTGTGGAAACGCGCTACGCACTAATGGAGCAGTTTTATTTTCCGTAACTTTCACACACAAATATGTATACGTAAAGAGTGTTTAACGGTTGTTACGATTAATTATTTCGCGTCGTCATAACGAAACTTTTCAAATCAGTTAATTACTTAAAGTAAAATTTTCTTTTGTTGAGAAACTGCATTGAAGTGAAGCGCAAATTATATTCAATTACTCAATTGCATTTCGCGTTTTGTTTGTAATTGAGTTGGAAATTTTAATCCACCAAAACGCAATGTAATCCACTTGGCACTGTCATTGCGAGAGATCGGCGTGCCCTGAGCAATCTAAATCTAAAATTTAGACACGCCGGGAGTCATATTCGACTACCATGTCTGTGATATTTAAATTACAAGACGTTATTTTGTCAACGTCTTGCGAGGCATCTGCATTGCCGGGCGTTAACAGGATTTCTTAGTCGCTCGAATTTTCAAGCAAAGCGGCCAGCTTTTGAGAGAAGGAATACACGTCGCCTTGCTATTCGTGGCAGATGCGCTGAAAGTCATCCCAGGAGCCTATTTCGGCAGAGGCAATGGAATCCCTTTGATCCTGTAGGCGGAACGTCCATCAACAGGTGTACAAGATAGTCGGCGGCTCGAGATATAGAAGGCATCGTCTCTCTCTCTCTCTCCCTCCCTCCCTCCCTTTCTCCCTCCCTCCCTCCCTCTCCCTCTGTCTCTCTCTGTTTCTCTCTTTCTCTTTTCCTTCCTCTTTCTTACCTTGTCTCGTTCTCTCACAAAATAGAAGAATTCACACAGGAACGTGTTATTTTTAACGCCGGTGTATGAGAAAACAATGAGAAAACGTATCTGACAGAATTGTCCCCTTTAGCCGTATTATTGGTTACAGCGGTTTCCCCTTTGCCATCCGAATTGCGATGCCTTTGATGATGGTCGTAGGGTGCTACGACCGCGTATCGATTTCTGTGGGACATCGTTTTGGGAAGCTGGACAGACGCGCATTAACCGTGGCACTGCCACCCCTGGATGAACCCCTTTCACCTTTAATGTTAAAGTACCAGCGATTATACTCTCTACGAAAATTTCTGCGATTTAATTGCTTTACTTAAAAATGCAATCTAAATTGCGATATTATAAAGTTGATTTGCATTAAATAAAAGTTTTATTCAGTAATTATTGAGAAAACTAAAAATATTTTCCATAAACATTTTAAAGGGAGAATCAATATTTTATCATATTTATCAAGATGTGATAAATGAAATTCTATTTTTTTAACTACTCCGAAAAATCGATTTGTATTATATTCGTATTGTACTTAAAATATTTTAATATATCAGCTTTTGTGTGTAAAACTTTTAGACATTTAAATACACACACAGAGAGAAAAATTTCTTTAGATTTAATGAAATTTATGCTTGAAATAGTCGAAAAAGGCTGTTTTATTTGAAGAAACTAATAACATTATTGGATTTTTAAAATAACATATGTATTATATAATATTGTTTAATCTAAAGAAATAATATACTTTCTTCAGTCAATAAAAATAATCGTTCTCTCTGTGCATATACACTGAGAATAGTAAATAATTAAACTACAAAACTAGATACAAAAAAGAAAGAGATATTCTTTTTCGTCTTTGTTCGATAAAATTCTTAACATTTAGATGAAAGAGAACATCTCCTTTTTTTGTACCTACCTTCATAGTTTAATTATTCAGTTATACACAGTGTATGTGTATATTTAAAAGCCTATATATAATATATATAATACACAAGCTAATATATTAAAATATTTAAAGTACAGCACGGCTATAATAAATATCAGTTTTTCACGCGCGCACATGTGGAACAGTATATAGAATCTCATATATATATATATATATATATATATATATATATATATATATACATACATATATGTATATACGTACATGTATATATATAATATATAAGCATTACTTTATAAATTTACGATTATGATTTTATCACTAACCACTTTGTGTTTGCGATTGTATAACTATCATGTAGTTATAAGGCTGCAATGTTAGTCATTTATAATTGTTAGCTAATGTGTCACGACATTTCACAAAATGCTCCTAAACATTTTGCAGTGCTAAATTATCGAGACTCCATATCATATTACCTCGTGAGTTTAGTCGGCTATTTTGTCAACAAAATTTGGAAATTTTAATGATGTGCTGTGAGTCGAATAATATATCGAATTGTTCTCACGTATGATAATTAATATAATATGATTATATCTTAATATTACTTCCATGGTCGTTTTTGCGCAATGACGAAATTATAGTGCTATTATTTTTAAGTGAGAAAGTAGATTGTTACGACAATATCCTCTTTTTCTGCGGTTTCGAAATACGATCTTTATCACGCCTTTAATGACAGTTAAAAGGTTGAAAAGTATCGATTTTCACAAAACATAAAAGACAGACTAATGTGTGTATAGAATCTGCAATACTTGATCTGAAGCTTTATACAATCGGATATATTCAACTTACAAGTGCAACAAACTTTATAGCTGTCAATCACGATCTACATATACGATTAAACTAGAAATATAAAGAAAAACAAAAAAAACGCGTTTAAACATAAAATTATTAATTAAAGAGAATTTTTTGACACTTTTTTTATATTTAAAAAATTTTTTTTATATTTTCTTTATGTTTTATGTATAATTATTAACAATTCATTACTTTGAGTTTATAAAATAAAAATTACTTTAACACTCACCGGTACAATATGCAATAGCGGAGTACACACGTTGTGATCTGTAACATATAAATATATCCAAGTTTTATATAAAAAACAGTGTCCAAAATAATTAATATTTTAATAAATAATTATTGCGCTTGCATTAAAATATTTATTTGTCCTTTATATTTATTAAATAAATATTTAATAAAACAATTACATATTTTTAAGAAATAAATTTTTCTGAACATAAACTTTTATAAAAATATATAATAAATATAAATAATAAATATAAATTTAATATTTATAACTAATCTAAGTATTTATAAATCTTACGTAAATATAACCAATATTTAAATATTTTATATACATATTAAAAATATTAATTATGATAAACTTTTTATTAAGTGCTTTAAATAATTTAAAATAGTATTTTATATATGTGCACACGTACATTATATTACATAGTATTAAAAAATGGAATACTATCTACACGCAATTAATTTTTCATCAATAATAAATTAAAAATGTTATAAATTATTTATTTCTGGTTGTCCCACCGTTTAAAACCATCCAGGACCTCTTCTTTCTCTTTTCTTCATTTTTTATTGTGTCTCTTTATGGCATTTAAACAACATTTTATATGACATTTACGAAATTTGCACGATTAATTGTAATCACACGTACACTAATTAGTAGAATATAACGATCGCGTGGTACTTTATAGTACTTTTAACATTAATTATACGCGTATGTAAGAGAAAGAAAGAGAGAGAGAGAGAGAGAGAGAGAGAGAGAGAGAGAGAAACGCGCGCTTTGTACATGGTGATTAAGAACGAATGTATTAAACTTTGACAAATTGTTTGGGAAATCAATTTGAGTAAAAAATGTTATATAAATATAGTTATTCTCAATTATTTACGTAGCTACAAAAATTGTAAAATTTTTAAGTCTCATACTTGATGGGAAGTAACTTTTGAGAAATCAAGACAAAATAATACAAGATATTAGTTGTTTACAATGATTTTAGTGATTTTAATATGATAGCAGCAAAATTTTACAACTTAACTGTAACTACATATTGAGAATAGAATACATATTGAGAATAGAACTTATGTTTATACGACATTTTTTTTACTTAGAATGACCTCCCAAATAATCTGTCAAAGTTTGTTACACTCGTTTTGAATCACCCTGTATAACAATAAAAAAAGTGTAACTAAACTACAATCCACTCGGCATTCGAAAAAGCAATCAAATTTACTTTCTAGTAATGCTATGTACGTATCTCTGTTGGTAACGAATATATTAATATTAAGATAATTTTATGCATTATCACATAAGTAAATAGATATAAAGTTAAAATTGAAAAGATGAATAACCGCAGATAATATTTAGAAATATATATATAGTTATACATATTTATCAACTTATATTTATCAGTTCATAAAAAAAAAATTTTGATTAAATCGCTTGAGAAATGCGCCGTAGATTATAATTATACATAAACGCCGAATTTATATTAATACATATTTTTTTATTTCCCTATATTAAAATAATAACATAAAAAAATTAATAACTATTGTACTTTTCAATTAAACATTTATTTTAACATTATTAGATTCAGTTCATACTTGTACGTATCCTATACAATGTTTCATTAATAATTGAAAAATATGAAATATATATTATATATGCGTATAATATAATAGTAGCTTAACTCCGATACTACGCAATATTCTACGCATGGAATTAATAATGAGTTTTAATATGCGATCAACTTATATATGACTGTAGCTTAACTTTGATAGTACGCAGTATTACATGAATCGAATTAATAATGAATTTTAACATACGATAAACTATCAGGAAATAAATAATATAAATTTAATATTGTAAACATAGTAAATTTCGTATGTATAAGTCTTGCAAAATGCAAGTATTATTAATCAATTTATCTTCCTTTTTCATTACTTGAATAAAAAAATAACTATTGCCACGATACTCTTATGTTTCATTTATCACGAGAATTAATCAATTGCGCATAGTAATAGTCGTTAATTATAGTAATTATAGAAAATGATCGTATTTTGAAGGATAATAAAATACGTTGAATAAGATTTGTGCTGTTGTCGCTGGCCGCACGAATGACAATAACTGCATATATAAAATAGTATGTTATAAATCACAAAAAATGACTGTCAAATGTGTGATAGTTAATTTGCGTCGTCACGACAAAATTAATTTAACAATGCAAAATAAATGTATGCAGAGTTCCTTCAATTTTAATTTAATTATGAATAAATTGTTGATATACGGTTTTCCGTTTCTTTAATCACTCGATTCTACAGTTTGTGAATTATCATGTATTATAGTATTATTATAAATTTAAAAAAATTACAGAATATAATTTTATAAAATGCCAAAAATCAAAGCGCAAGACAAAATATGTTTAAAGTATATCAAGTATATTTAAAGAAATAATTATTTTTGCTAAATATGCCAAAAAAAAAAACAATGATTTATAATGTCTCTATCTCCTGTCATTTCGATTTCTGCTTTAAATTATAATTTATATTGCAAGAAATATCTGATTTGATAAATAACTGATGTCTCGGTACGCTTACAAGCTATCAATCACGGGAAATAATTACGAGAGAAAATAATTATTTGTTATAATTATTACAATCAATTGTTTTTAAGAGTTTTTAAAGATTGATCACGTATTTTTTTAATACTTTTCGCGATTGCATATTTCGCATGATATACAATTCAACAACATGTTATAAATAACAACACATTATAAACATAGAATTTGGAATTTTTTGCGACGTTCACTGTTATACACGTGGTATCGTATTTTCTTGTCATTCGCGGCGACACTCAAATGAAAATGCGAGGCGTTCCGTATGTCGTGTATCATCTTATCAAACTGCGATCACGAGAGAGATACCGTGAGATTGTTCCTTACAAACGATTAGCTAATTAACAATTTGTAAACGTACCGAGACGACAGTTATTCATTAGAATATTTGTAATATTTTTTGCAGTGTTTATTTTCAAATAAATTTCAACAAAAATTGAAATGACAGGGAATTATTAATCATTATTTCATTGTGACACTTATAAATATTAATTAGTTTTTTCAATATATTTTAAATAAATTTGTGATGCTTTGAATTTTTCTGATTTATGTGTAATTTCCTAATTATTTAATTAAGCATAATGATATACAAATTTTAAGATTGAGTGATTAAAGTATATTAAAAATCGTAATTAACAGCTTTTATTAATAATTAAATTGAAATTGAAACAAGGATATAGTTTCTGCATACATTTTATATTTTGTATTGTGTTAAATACATATTTTGTAGCAAGAAATTTGTTGTTGACGATTTATATTAACTGTCATATATATATATATATATATATATATATATATATATATATATATATATATCATTCGGCGCTGTTTGCGTCTTTCGACGTATAGCGCGCTATTACATGTCGCTCGTGACCTTGTCATTCGTGCGGCGACACTTGAGCCAGCAGGCACGATGCAAATCGCTTCAAGTTGCCGTTATATATATTATCCTTATAAAACGCGATCTCTTTCTCTATAATTATTATAATTACGATTATCAGCACACGAAATTAATTATTCTGATTATTTTTCGTGATAAAAAGTAATGAAACGTAAGAGTATCATGGCGACAGCTGTTTTATTCAAGTAATGAGTAATGAAAAAGCACATATCGATTGTTTATTAATAATATGTGTCACATTTTGCCAGATTTATGCAAAATTTATTATATTTACAATATTAAATTTCAATTTATTACTTGACAATATTTCGTGTCTTATTAACTCGATTCGTAATATAGTGTAGTATCGAAGTGAAATCGTTTTATAATTTTATGTTATATATATATATATATTTTTTTCTTTTTCTTTCACGATTTTCAATTATTAATGAAACATTGTACAGTGTGCAGCATAGATTTCCGAGTCAAACAATGTTAAAATAGAAGTATAATTTGATCAGAATTTAATAAAATGAGGCTGTCATTAATCTAGTATTTTAACCTTCATTATCAATTTACATAAGTAAGACAAAGTTTGTACATCATTGTAATTTGTCTAGGCGCGTATGTCGCAAGATTCATTCAATCAAAGTCTGTCATATGAGTGATTCATAAATCTAATTACGTATTTCGAAAAAATCGAATTACAAATATTGTCTGCAGTTACATATCTTTAATTTTAAGTTGTAATTTTTCACTTATGTTATAAAATTGTTCTAGAAATAAAATACTGTAGTATATTTATTAACAACAGAGATAATATTGCTATGGTGAGTAAATTTTTGATCGCATAATTTTCGAGTGCCAAGCGGATCGTAGTTTAATTGCAATTTTATTGTTATAATAAAGTATGCGTCTCTCTCTCTCTCTCTTTCTCTCTCTCTCTCTCCCTCTCTATCTCTCTCTTTTCTTTTCTTCTCTCTCTTTTTTTCTCTCGCACGCACGTCCGATTAATGTCGGGAGTACCGTACATACAAAGTGTTGCGTGATCGTCATATTTTATTAATAACTATACACGTGATTGTAATTAATCTTGCAATTTTTGTGTTACATAAATGTCATGTTAATGCAATAAAGAAACACCAAAATCTGAACAAGAAAAAAAGAAGGCCCAAAGTAGTTTTGAGCGATGGCGAAACAACCAGAGGTAAACAATTTGTAACATTTTTATTTTATTATTTGCTAGATGTAAAATTAATTGCATATATATTTTGGTGGTAGCGTAATCCAGTTTATATTACTAGTGATATAAAGTATGTGTGCACATATATAAAATTTTTAAAATTTTATTTTAAATTATTTATACATAAGCACTTAATAAAATATTTGTAATAATTAATATTTTTTTTTATAAATATAAAATATTTAAATATCGTTTATATATGTAAAATTTATGAACAGATTAGTTATATACAAATTAAATTTCTATTTGTTATTTATTAAGTCTTATATATAAAAGTTCATATACAAAATATGTAATTTTTTTTATATAATGTAATTGTTTTAATGAACTTTTAATAAAACTATATCTGTTTAAAGAGAAAAAAGTAAAAAATTTTATTTGCGCAATATTATTTATTAAATATTAATTATTTTAGACACTGCTTAATACACATATAATTCGGATATATTTGTATGTTATAAATTACAACATGCTGTGTACTATAACTTGTGCCAGTGAATGTTAAATTAATTTTTATCTTCAGATCTTGAAACAATACTATTATAAATTATAATAATTATATGTATAAGATAAATATTGGACAATAAAATGGGAAGATTACAGCTGAAAGATTATAGTTTTCCATAATTCTCAATATATATTTGAATTTGCAATGATAACATTGCAATAATAAAATGTATTTTATATTGGTTCTTATATTATACATTTTTTGATATCTAAATTCATATTTTTATAATTATTTATATAAAATATAAAAAGTTTGAAATACATACACACATGCATATATACATATGTAGATATATGTATATATATTTTTTCTTTTTATAATTTAAAGTTAATAAAAATGTAATAATTAAATACACATTATCTTTTACAGATTCATTGTCTCGAAGTGACTGGGTTAAAACAACTAATTGTAAGTATTGAAATATTTATTTTTAAACCTTAAAATATTTATAATTATATCTATAATATTAAATATTTGATTTTACTATACATAAAGCTCTTAAAAAATAGAATTTATTATCAGTGTCAAATACTCACAAAGTTGTCGAAAAGTTTCGATAGGCCGCTTATTCATAGATACACAGGTATGTCTTGCTACTGTTGCACGCAAAGTATCTTGCCGTGAATTTGATACAAGACTGATTTTCTTAATTATTTTTGTGTTTTGTTTTTAATAAAAATTGCAATAGATAATTCTATAGTTAAACATAAAATATAAAACTTTATAGCTATTTGTTACAACATTGAAATTAACGAATTATATAAATACTTTTTACAAGTATGAAAGTTTTAAAAAATACAAAAACAAGAAAAATATTTTAGATTTATTTTTTGCTACATAGAAAATGATACAGCATGTTAAAAATATTTTATGCACGTTATCATTGATCTACTTCCTGGAAATATATCAACAAATATGTATCAGCAAAATTTTTTTTATCTTTTCTACTATCTTAATTATTTTATAGAAACATATATAGTATTTATTTTTAACTGTACTTTAAATGTTTAACTAAACTATTGACTAGCGTAAGTAGAAAAATATATCGAATTTTTATAACGTTTAACGAGTCGGCGAACGAAATTCGCACGATTCTCACGCTTTCCTAAAATCTTCAGCCTTTCCCGAAGAACCCTTGTGCCACGTAGCCTGCGAGCCGAGCACTCCGGAATAGCAGGATTTATGAAACACAAACGATTTTCTCTAAAACGCTTCGGAACGTGAGTGGCGTACGTGCCTCTCGCTCGTGGAGTAGATCTAAAGTTTGATTAATCCGCATCTTGATTTTGCTCGATCCCACTTATCTCACATTTTGCAGACTTTTTGACACGTATTCCACTTATAATGTTAGTTTATTTTTGATAAAATAATTTAATAAGCACTCTTGAAAGTTTTATGAGATAGCACATACATACACATACACAATTGCTCATTTCTTTTACATAATTATATATAAATACATATCCACACAAACGCACATTTACTTACACAATATCAAAAAACTGTTTTTCTCATATAAGAATGTATATCCTAAAGTTAACCGGTTACTATTCAAAAAATAAAATTTTTCAAGTAATAAATTTTTCAAAAAAGCATTTAAAATTTTCACGCTTGCTACTATTATATAATTTCTGTTTCATCATTAGAAAGTATGAGTAAAAAATATATGCTAAAGATAAATTCATTATTTAGTATACTTAATTAACAAGTTTGTGATATAACTAGCAGTACACAAAGTCAGAAACCGCGTATCATGAATTTGTGCAAACTCCTTTTTTTTCATTTCATATATCTCAGCAACCGATAAATGAGAATTTAAATCGGAATGAAGAATACCTGATCGATCCCTAGGGGCATTTCTTTCTTACAAAACCTATGATTTGGGCGCAAGTTCATTTCCTACTCCCTTAGCTTGCAGCGTGGATGATTGATCAAGTTCAGATTACAGTTTAATAGTAGAGCGTCTGATTGATACATTGCAGTTAAAGACTATAATAAGTGGGTATCGATAACATCAATTTAGACGTTTGGATTACATCGATTTTGCAGATAGGAGAAAATTTCGATGTTCTGTTCACACATCTTCAAAATACTTAAACTTTTTTTCAACAAATTAATTTTCTATTTGTCTATTGCATTTAATTCTCTATAACAATATATTACTTTTGAAAATAATTGCAACATAAGAGATACAATATTACTATCCATTTTTATTTAATTATTTACTATAAATTATTATTTAATGGATATTATTTGAAGCTAATCATGATGTATCTATTTCGATAAATATATAATACAAATTAATTATGTGCTTGAAGTACATAAAATAATAATGAATAAATAAACCAATAATACAACATTTGAAAATGGATGCTATGTATCATCGTCTGTCTATAAAACGATTTTCGACTGCTCGTCGAGAGGCAATCTCGGAACCTTTCCGAATCTCAATACCAAAGGCTTCCTTCCTGTGAGGTGTGACCCGGGGCCTAGAACGCGAGAATATCTCTGATTAGATCGATCCCCGCGCTTATTCAACATTTTATTCGCTTGCACGAAATTTTTCCTCTGACGCGTTAACTCTTTTAGAAAGGATACTACACTATACTTGTCAGAACGAATAATCTCAACGACATGTGAGATTTTGCCGCCGTATATTATCTCACAAATCTCGTACAAACGAGTGAAATGTAGAGTAAACTAATTTAATGTAGAATAAATAATAATTATTTATTATTGTACATTTTTCTATGTATACATATATCTACTATGATAAATATAATACTATACATTTGTACAAGAAGCTTTAGATATTACCCCCGAAATCACTTAATAGAAATTATGAAAAATTTCTTTTTCTACAGCCACAATAAATACATGTGTATCATATACTCGATAATATACAATTTAATTTTACTGCCTACGACAGTTCTGAACGAATGCTATCTTTCGGAATAATCGATACAAAATATGACCTACTAGAACAAAGATTTTTGTTTGTTATTATTCTGCAATTTTACTTGCAATAAGCATGATCGAATGCGAGCTACAATTCACCTAATAGGATATTTGCACGGCTGTTAGCTTGAATCATCGCCTCTAACGACGCGTCCTTTGTCCTTCGAGGGTTCCAGAAGTTTTCTGAACTACGGACACTTTCCCTCAGTTCTATTTAGGTCTCCATTCATCATTCAGTGTAAAATTAGGGAGAGAAACACTAGATAGACGTAAGCTCTAAATGCGTAAACTTATAAAAGATAGTAGAACGTTATTATACAAAATTATTTTCTATTTGACTTTAACTTAACATAAACAATGAAAATAAATGAATCATATTTAATCATTAAAATAGGTTAGTTATATATTATATTCCATAAAATAGTAAATTATGAAAAAAATATTTAAAGTATAAACATATTTATTTATTTAAAATATTGATTTGTTTACACAATTAAATAATTAAACGGTATTATTATTATTTACAAGAATCAAAGTGCAACAGGAAGGAAGGATAACAACTAAAATATATATACAGTGTTTAAAAAAGATGTTACAAAATTTAAGAGGAAATTTCTTCAAGCCAAAACAAAAACATTTTAATTATGAACATGTGTCCGAAAATGTTTCGCTCCTAAAATACGACTCTCTTCTGAAAGGTTAAAAAATATTTTTTAAGAATAAAATGATAACTTGTACATTGAAATTTGAAATCTTCAGAATGTCTAGTACTAATAGAAGATTATATTCTGGTATATATTTATCTCAAGAACATTTATTGGGTGTTGAAAAGTGAGGATGACTATCCTTATTTTGTTCATAATTTTGTTATCCTTGCAAATTTACTTTTATTATAATTTTTAGATTTTTTAGACAAAGGAAAGAGACAAACAGACACGGTACTCTTATTTGAAGTCAATAACAACAACTGTTTTTTTTTCGAGATCGAGATTTTGATTTTTATAAAATTCGACTTTTATTGACAAATAAAATTTCTAAGATTAAAAATTAAATACTAATAATTGTTTATTGTTAGATACACTCTTCAAGGAAATTATTAGACATCAATTTTAAGGGGATACTTAGAAAAAACATTCTTTTAATTTTTTTCAACACTTTATCTTTAAAACAATTTTTACACACATATTTATAAGAAATTTTTTTTTCTTGTTTTGACCTAAGGAATTTTTCTCTAATTTTTTAACATTTTTTTGAAACACTGTATATGTATATAGACACTTTTAAATTTAACAAAATTCTTCAAAATTAAATTAACATTTTTTTCAAGTGTTGATAATATAAAGTATATTATAATGAATGATTATAATTCATAACAATATAATTGTACATTATGCACAATATATATATATATATATATATATATATATATATATATATATATATATTGTATTAAATGAGACAAATGTGAATGGAATGTTTATATTGAATAATGAAATTCAAACAATTAAAATGAATTCGCCGATACGAAACGTTTCTTTCTCTTTAATTTAACGCAACACAGCACGATTTTTTCAATCGATAAAGCCACAATAATCGAAATCCTGTTGTGCAAAGTTACATCAATTATCGAACATTTGCCGAGGGACCTCCGATAGCCTTGCGGCAATTTATCATTTTACCGAATGCATAAATAGTATTCAATGAAAAACTATGCCTGAGGTGTACGTATTTCATATTCCAATGTATATTGCACTTTCTGGAATTGCGCAGGAATTTTAGTTAATGAAAATTATTTGTTTCATAATAATATATTTCAAAAGTTTGTAATTTTCTCGAGCTGTGGCGGAAGTACAAAGCTTGAATTACAAACGACATACCATAATAATACACTTTACAAGTACGCTTATTATGAAATAATTGTTAGCAGAAATAAATGTTTTTTTTATATTAATATTATTATTAAGTATAAAAAGAACATGAAACTGTAATATTTAGAAGTTATAAATGTCATGGAGAACATTATATATACATATATATATATATATATATATATATATCATTGATATAAGATATTAATATATATTCTGACATGAGAGAAAAAAAAACAGCAATATAACAGATTATTGAATATTTTTATGTATTCTTTAGTATAATATATCCGATTCATTATTACATGTAGGCACATATGATAATTAAATATCGGTGCGGCGTTATTTATATTATTATTAGCAAATTATAACAATTTAAATGGATTTTAACGACTGCGAAATTTGCGAGCAAAGTTTACTACTATACACACATAATTACGCTACTCTATGTTTCACTAATCCAACCAATAAACGCTTAATCAAGTTTCTCCCAAAATGGTTGCTTCGTGTAGCACCGTCTTTGTGTGAGGAGCGTTATAGAATTTAATATATTGCAAATATACACAACCTCTGCTTTATATATAACAATATATTTCGGTATAACAATACGTATTTCGAGAACAATATCCGGATCTTTTCCCTTCGGCTAATCGAATTACGATACACTAAAATCACTTTAAACTCTTCGTGTGGACTTTTATGGTGCACCGATTAAAAACTTTGTGCTGGACATTATTAGAACGTCGTTCAGAACCGTGAAGGGTCCTCTAAGCAAAAGAGAGAAAAAGAAGAGAGAGAGAGAGAGAGCAAATAAAAACAATAGTCTTGGTTGTTCGCGGTCGAAAGATCGGAGAGACAATCAGAGAGGAAAAACAGAGATGGAAAAATAGATGCGGGAAGAGCAAACAGCAGTTTGGAAGTAGGACGCACATTTTGACGGGGAATGTCGTCTCAACTTCACTGAAAATTCTCAACCAGAAAGTACCAAGCATTTTGTGCCACTGTTACATAGTGAACTCAAAAAGAGATAATACTTTTAGTTAACCGTATGCAATTTTTTTAAGAGTAACTCTGTATATTTACTAAAGAAATGTACATAAGACTAGAAAACGGTATTGCGATCATATTCCTCGATATACGTATATATTGTTATAAAATTATTAATTAACTATAAAATTAATTAATTATCATACATTATGTGCCTACATATGATAATGAATCATATATATTATACTAAAGAATACATAAAAATATTCATTAAATATTACTGAACAATTTGTTTCTTTAGATAAACGTTAACATTGTTATCATAAATCAACAAACGAAAATTTTTATAAACGAGTTTATGACTCAAAAATCGGACCGCATAAAATTCATAAATCTTATCTATATTTTAATCAAAAAAAGAATTTCTTAATCAAGAGAGTATGAATTTTTTTATTATTTTAAATATTAACTTTGTCTTGTGCGTTGTCAAAACAAGAGATGATATTTTCACAAAAATTACAGCTTAAAATTCGAGGAGAATGCACGTACCATAAATCTCATACCTAAGGCTAGAAAGCACATTCATGCGTAAAATAGTAGATTTGTCGCATTCTAAGCGCAATTCTCTCTTACATCTTGGCAGTAAAAGATGATCTTCTTGCCAAAGGGCTAAAACTAAATATTCGTAGCATACATATCTTATGCAACTTTATTCATAGAAATCTTTTGCATATAAAAAATAGTAAAGGTACTTGATATTTCTCTTTTTAAGCTGAAATGATTTAGATATGGTACTGTTTTAAGATTTAGGAATGTAGCTTAAAAATCTCAAGTACAGTATAGTCTCATTAACAAAAAAGTGCCGATCGTTTTTCTGTTAAGTAGCGAACCATTTACCCTCTAGAAGCTCTCATAAATTTTCCCAGTGTTATCGCGACAAGAACAAGCCGAGAACAAGTAAAAGAGAACAAAAGCGAACAGTTTTTGACGTCAAAGCTAGAATGTCGAATATAGATCAAATATTCGACGTTAAAGCTTCAGATTTGCTCGCAGTATGAAAGTGAAGAGCCTTTCTTTAAGCAAAAACTCTTTCCGTTAACGAGAAAATATTGTCCATCATCTTATCTCTTAATCGTGCTATAAAATAAATTTTAATTTTTTTTATTTTTATAAAATTTATTTCATTGTTCCTACGCATACAACAAGAAAAATCAAATTTCAGTTTCTTTAAAGCAAACAAACTTAATAATTCAAATTTGAAAGCTCCTAAATAATTTTCTACTTGCTTCCTGTTTCCGTATTATATATTTTATATAGTACGAAAGGAGCTGTCTTTTCCCGTAATACCATTGATCCCTAGTTTCAATGATACATGTATATAGTAAGTGCATAAGCACGTGCATCTCGTACGCAATGTGGATGTTACTACTTCATTAACAAGTTACCCATTGCCAGACTCTCGCGGAAACTCGATCGCGGTCTGATACAGATTACGACCGGTCGTATAATCTAATGGACTGACTGGTACATAGACTGCGGAAATGTTGATATTTACAGCGCGACTGTAATTCAAGTACGCATAGAGAGGCGGATGTGCGCGAATATATCATGATCACGCGAAAGTGCCTCGCGATTCGATCGGTTTCAAGCAAGCTGGGGAGGGGCCTATCGTGTTGCACGTGCAAGTCAAGAGATAATGGTATCGCGCCCCGGATGCTGGGGATGCGAGTTTTCATCGAGTGTCTCACTAGATATTTTGGCCGTTCTCCAGACTGCACGAATAATGACGAGCCGACCGCGTCGCGTCTAATTGGGTCAGAGAATACTCGAGTTGAAATTATATATCGCTTCGATGCAACTTCATGTTCCACGTTCCACCCCTGCTCTAGGCAACTGCACTTATCGCTCGTTTTCCGATACATCGAATCGCATTTCTGTAACGCTTACGAATTAATTTGCGCACAGGGTGAATTAATATACGCGGTCAGATATCCCCGCGCGGATAAACAGTAAAAAATGTGCTTAAATTAACAATTGGAGGTCGTATCAAAGAAAGACATTTTATCAAAGCATATATAGAAACAAAATGGTACAATAAAGAAAATTGAAATTCGGAAGAATTGTTAATTTTAACGATATCCAAATGTCAAACTTTATTTTTACTTTAGAGCTTTAATTTCGTGAATTTATAATACGCATCAATTCTTAAAAATATTAAAAATATTATTAAATTTAACTTTGTTAAATCAATGAAAGAAGAATTCGATATTTTCGAACATCTAGGAAAAAATAAATATGTCGAATATATAATACTAACGTAACATACAAAATTCTATTTTAAACATTGGCTTCGATGTTTTGGATAAACATACTACAGTTTCAGTAAACAATCAAATAAAAAAAACTGAATAAGCATTAAAAAACCAAATAATATTTTATTTACGAAATATGATCATTCAGATCATTCACGAATGAGCTTTCACTAGAATTTTCTGTATATGCAAAGCTAATGTATTATTTTGTAAAAATTTACAAATAATGAAGAACTCTGACTTTATTTACAAACATTTTTGATAATTTAGAACAAATAATTCTGACTGTTAAATCAATTAAAGAAAGTGGCTCAAAACTGAGATTCTAAGTTTACGCAACGTCTCATTTTGCAATATTTTTGTTTTATTGTTGTTAGATTTTCAAAAACTTTTAGCCTTACATAAGTTTTAGAATAAATTTTGAAACTGTTTTGTAAACAGAAAACTTTGGAAAATTAATTAATGTCTGATTTCAATATTTATGCATGTGCGCGTTGTTCGTGTTTATTTTAATTTCATTTTTTAATCAACGTTTCTTTATTTTTAAAGAGTAGATCTCTTTGTAGATCTCATATAAAAATTATTAAAAATCTGACAAAATGAAAAGAAAAATATCATAGAACAAAGTAAAACGTTATAAATTTGATGTCTCAATTTGTTCTGAGACATTTTTTTTAGTTCAATGATTAAAACTATTTGATTATACTGTCAAAAATTATTAAAAACTATAGAACTATTAAAAATAAAGCCAAAATTTTTAATTATTTATAAGTTTTCAAATAATATAAAATAACTTTACACGCACGATTTTTTCTTCTATTAATTTAGGTTTGCCCGGAATTTTAGACTTTTCTGGCACGTATTCATTAATTATCATAAGAGTATAAAACACATTCAATATCACATATCTATACATTGTATATATTTACATATATATATTTATATACATTATTATTTTTTTCAGGGATTTCTAATAATAAAAAAAAATTTCAAATATCTTAGAAAAACATATATACATCTATACGGTTTTACGAGCACTATAGTGACATAGACGTACGAGCTTCGAGCTATACTAAATTCAACCACATTCTAGACTAGATATTTAGCTAGTGCACTCGTACAAAATTCATTCTCATTTTCTTTAATTCGCTCCAATTAACCTTGTAAATTTATCCGTTGCCCAAAATCGAGTTTCACAGTTTTTTTAATATTTTTGTCAAAAAAGTAAAGCAAAATTTTTTTCAGCATTCAGTCTATCTTTAAAATATAAATAGTCATAAAAGAATCGCAAGATAAAATATAATAAAGAGTACACTTCAGTAAAATACAACAAGAAAAATGCAATAAAACCAGGTTACAGAGGTAAATTGAATAGTACAGACGGATGTAATATAAAAGTCTACTTCTTTTATTATCTAGGCGATAATATATTATAACAATTACAAGAAAAAAATTTGCAAGAAATATTTGTCGTGAATGATATGCGTTGCACACATTATAATTAAAAATAATCAAATTTCTCGCAACAGTTTAATATTTTTCGGAGAATCTAATAGAAAAGAGTAACTTCGAATGTTCAACATTGTTGCTGTACCAAGGTTGTTTTGCGCGGAAATATAACGTGACCTATTTGCTCTGTACTTTTACACAGTATCGTTCTTTCGTTGATCGAAGTTTCTACGTAAGAGAGATCTCGCACTGAAAAATACGATTCTGTATCAAACTGACTTTCTATCACTTAGGAAACATATAAGGATGAAGTTATTCGCTGAAAGGTACGCGGCAAAGCAGGCAACCTTTTTCACCCAGGTTTGTTCCTTTTTTTTTCATTTTTAACATTTCTGTCGTCTATCGCACGCGCAAGCGTTAGAAGGAACTTCGGCATTTTCCACGATTTTCCTATTTCAATCTGGTTCTATCAACTAGTCTACCACGTGATTTTCGAGTCCTTTGATTCTGTTTCAGTTTGACATGGTTCTTGAGTTGCTTTTGCGTCGCGCCTTTGCTCTTTTCGTGAATTCTCTCTGGTCAGAATGTCGCACGTCGTTGCATCGCTTTTCAAGTTATAGCAATCTAATCTCGCCTTCCCCTGTTCTCTCCGTCTTTCTCTCCGCAAATACACAACGTAAATATTTTGATAGTTGCAATACTATCAGATTTCATGTCATGCTAGTAGAATTACTCAGAAAATTTCTCTCAGCTCTTCTTAGCTACAGAGTTTTTTTCTCAATTTTAATTTAGATCAAACGTTGTTACTTTCTTGAAGATTTTTTATGCTCCAATAATCTTGGCAAAGTTAAGTTTTGAACTAAAATTTCTAACTAATATTAAAGTTTAATCAAAATTAACTGAAAAACATTATTACACAGTGTTAACATTAATTAATTATTTACATGAATTATCTATATAATACATAATTTATCAGTTTGATTATATATTATTAATCTCTTTATTTGTATATTGATCGTAATGGTCAATAAATATTATATGGTTATCTAAATTTATAGGAATGTTATAAATTATACGTTAATGCATACAAGAATATTCTCATACTGTGTTACACATTATATAATGTACATACATTAAAAATTATTCTGGCAAATTATTTGCAAATAAATAAGCAACATCAAAGCGTAGAGCAATATGCAATATAATACCTTTATAAGCTTTCTATCCAAACATATCGAATGGATGTAGCACACAAAAGTTTAATTTTCTTCGATTGTTTGATCATACTTTGTTTTATTTTCACACAATTTACGCCCAATATGAAAGTAAATAAATATCTCTCAATATCTCTCAATAATTACCATTGATTATATTCATGTTATTTGACAGATCGAAAATTTATTAATGATACAAACTGTAGAGTTCCTCTACAGTCAGAATATAAAATAACATATATTTATATATTAAAATTTGCACTCTTCTCTCTCTCCCTCTCCCTCCCCCCCTCTCCCTCCCCCCCTCTCTCTCTCTCTCTCTCTCTTTCTCTGTGCATGTGTGTGAGTAAAACTACTATATTAAACTTATATAAAAGTGACACTTTTATAAATATTTATAAATATATTTTATAATTATTAATTCAAATATAGATTTTATTTATGTTATAGACTAAAATTCAAATAATGAATAATAGTTCTGAAATCAAATCTCAAACATTCTGTAGATTGTCAATATGCACAACAACAATTGATATTAACAACAACAATTTTTATTATCCAGAGATTCTAGAGTTATTCAATCTCTTGGAAAAACCATTGTATATACTAAAAGTAATAGATAAAATTGACGAAAATAAAGTTTGTACGTCTGTCTTTTAGGAACGTGCTCGTAGAAGTTCCAACTTTCTCGACGATTGTTCGCACAGATAAAAACTTACGTTTTGTCGATCAGCAAAAAGTTGTATGTCAGAATTTTTTTTTATGAAAGCTACATATTTTATTAATCAGAAACGCTTCATAAACGAAATTGAAATGTTTTCCTTTAACGCTTTTTCCGTTATGATGCACATGCTTCAACTTTGCCAATCACATCGCAAAATTCAAAACTGACATGCAATTGTGCGAATGTTTAACAATCGTTGCAATTTGACGCATGCAATTAGTATTTGTACATTGCCGCAGAGAAATTTTCATCCTTTGATTCTGTCAATAAATTTGCGCGTATGTACATATGCACATACAATTATTGTTATTATAAAAAAATAATATAATAATAATAGTATTGAAAAATCATAAAAAATCATATTCAAAAATGAGATCATATTTCTGTTATGCAAAATAATTTGACTTACATATATTAAATATAACAGTTGTCATATATTGAATATAATTAAACATTATAAAAATATAATATTTTGCTTTGATTCTCTCATCTGTAATTATATAACTGTAACTATATAATTTTTAACGCAAGTCTTTATTTTAAAATTTTATATGAAATATATTTGTAAAACAAATATGTATTATTTAAAAAGGTATCTTTCCAGCTTAATTTTTCAATTAGTTAATGGTTTTATCAGAAAATTGGTACATATTTACAACCAATAAATGTGAATTTAATGCTTCTTTTATAAAGATTGTATATGAAAAATACTATGTGAAACTGTGCGAAATTCTCATATTGTGCGATTATCTGTTTGTTTCGTGATTATAATAAATGCTGTTAGGTTTTGTAAGTTTTATTTATGCCGCAAGAAAATCACGATATTGGTATTTATAACCAGAAATGGTAACGGAACAAAATAACTCTTTGTTCTTGTTTTCATTTCTCGACCTCGGGTTTGCTCGAAAGCTTGCTCTTCAGTTTATCGCCGCGGTTGAAGCGGAGAATGCATCAGATATGCCTTCAATATCATAACATACCGAGGCGCAGAAAAAGATAAGTTAGATAAAAGCCATCGTCGGCTAATTAAATATCCATTTATTACTTAATATTCCGTGGAAAATGAAGAGGTGATATATGTTGAGAGAAAAAAATTTAATAATTTCACGAAGCGACCGGGATGCATTCAAAAATATTTATTAAAAGCATTTGTGTGTGTCTTCTCATGTATGTTCTATTACAAAATGTACAAGCTGCGAGCACAATAGACGATATTACATTTCGACAGAAGAATGCTGCACATTCCGCGCAACTAACGTGTGTGTACGTATGTAACCTCGATCTTTTAATATAAACTTAATCTTGTTACGAGTTTGTTTCACATAAGTCACATCTAAAATTTCACATAACATTTTAATATATATATAATCCGTCTAAGTTCTTGTATAAACGGAATTTTCATTTAAGCTTTCCGTGAAATCTCAAAGCTCTCTTACAAATAGTACCCGCAGAGAATCTCTTGTTTACTTTTCGCTTTAAAATCCTAGATTATGATTATGGAAAATATGTTCTATAATATATTCTCCCTGTATAGTTTTACAATCATTTTTGCACTATTATGCAAGTTAAAAATTTTATTTTATGGTATAACTTTTAGATTATTCATGTATGAATAATAATTTTTTATTTTAAGAGATGTTTTATAAAGAATTTATATTGCTTTCAAAGTAAATCCTGATTTCCTTAAAATCTTAAGTATAAGAAGTTTTTAAATAAAATTCTTTCTTTAAGCCATTCTATTATATATTTAGAATAGTTGAATATATTAGATAATATATTCTACTACTAATCATATGTATTTGTCGTGTCTTCCGGATATTTATCGGCGAATAGAATATAAAATAAAAATTCTATCCGCCGAGAAATATCCGGAAGACACGACAGTTTGGCGACGAGGATGGGATCTTATCCCATCGAATCCGAGAATCGTTAATCACTGAGCAGGGTCGCGGGACGTGAAGGAACGAGCATACGTGAATTAATTAATTCAAGTACAAGAAATTAAAAAGGAAGCAAGAAACGATCGTGACGCGATGACGGAGACAGTAGTACATGGAAATTTCGCGATAAACGTTTTCAATCCAAATGTCACAAATTTTATGCACCCACTTGAAATTGCAGCGAACTATCGTTTTCACCAAAGGAAGAGGGACGAAGGCGAGACAGCGCAACAATTTGTGGCTGCGTTACATAAATTGAGTATCAATTGTAATTTTGAACAGTATTTACAAACGGCCTTGAGGAATCAATTAGTTTTTGGCTTATCGAGCAAACGAGCTCAATCGCGTTTGCTCGAGACTAAAGATTTGAGATTCGAGAAGACAGTAGAAATGGCAACGGCCATGGAATTGTCTATTAGCCGAGAAATAACCGGAAGACACGACAGTATTTTATCTGTGCTATAAAAATATAAATTATGCATGATGGATTTAATGAAAGCATATAAACATATACAAACTTTTTTGTATATGTATAAAATTCATAATAAAATTATGTATACAATTACGTGTTTCGAAATTCTAATATACATTTGTATATATGTGTTCTATTATTTGTAATTTTCTCCACTTAATGTTGAAAATTATTTCCTCGCATTTGCGACGAAATCTAGAA
This sequence comes from Anoplolepis gracilipes, assembly GCF_047496725.1. Lineage (NCBI taxonomy): Eukaryota > Metazoa > Arthropoda > Insecta > Hymenoptera > Formicidae > Anoplolepis > Anoplolepis gracilipes. Next base: position 17,662,516 of record NC_132971.1, on the reverse strand, counting down.
ACATTAACTTAACGCACTTTACGAACCGCGGTACTAAGTTTAGCGAGGGACTTATTAATTTGTCAAACTGAAACTCTCGGCCTAACTTGCACAACTAAAGTCAGGATGGATGAAGCGACAAACTACCGTTGCTCATTTTACGGAAGAGATTTATGTACAGTAACTGACACTACGAATTGCATGAACGGAGATTGCATATCTCTTACGAAGTTACTTTGTTACCCAAATGATTTGATAAAAAGCGACATTACCGCCCTGTGTTTGTATACTCCAACGATTAAAGTGTATTACGTACGCGCTTCGATAATGATGTTTTTATATTTGAAATACAGAACTGCAAAAATCGCATGATAATGGCAATATTAAGCCGTTATTTTCTCGCAAAGATAATATATAATACTTTCGAGACGTGACTCATTTACTGGCTGTCACGAAGAACCGCAAGAAGCCAATTGAGCATAATTCTTGACGTAGCAAAAAAGTACAAAGTCTCGCAAGGGAAATCTATCGAGTACTCGTTCCATTTCAAGCTTGATATTTTGTCCTTACTTGACGATATTTCTGACATCGTGTCGCTGAAATATCGAATTCAAATGGCGAAAATGCAAATTTGTTGCAAATTGCGACCTATCATGGTCTGGTTAAATGAACGATTGATTTTTGCTCGAAACTATTAGATCGGATTTTTACGCGACATTTCGCGCGAATCCATGTTCGCAAAAAACATGTTTACATCCATTTTTTGCAAGTCGGTTATTTGTCAAAGATGTAATGTAGACTCTCGTTTATGGCTGCGTCCAAAACGGCCCTCTGTAAGCTTATCGACGTAACCTTATTTTAAATGCAAGCCATGTCAGAAAGCCAATATTGACCTTCTATCTTCATAAGCCAAAGATATATCGGCTTTAAAATAAAAATTGTCTTTATATGAGAATAGATTTGAATAGATTTATATAGATTTGAAATTGCGCACGATGTGATTAAAATTATGTTCTTGGAAAATCGACTATCTACACTGAATATCGTATGACATAAATGTGACGTTGAGAAATTTCTAACATAAGTATGTTTGTAAGATGAAATAATTTTAGAGAAAATTCGATTTAAAATTAATTAAAAATCTATAACTAGAAGAAAGTATGCAATATTTAAATAATTCTTATATTACTATTTGATTATTTTATAAAAATATAAAAATGCATTGCTATATATAATTAGTGTACTAATAGTAAATATTCAAATTAAGAATACAAAAACTTTTAGTATTTTTAGTTTACGAGCTAAGAAATGTTTCTTAAAAAAATATATACATTTAAAAATCGAAAGTTTTAATAAAATATAATTATTTATAATAATAAAGACTAATAAGAATTAGCGTTATTAGTTAACGAATACATAATAATGAAACGGTTTACAAATAAATTCAAAACTTAATTTTTTATTTACATTTTCTTCTACTCAATTCTTAAAGTATACATTTTTTCATATTAAGCATAAAGAAAATGTAATGTTTTGCATTTTTCTAATTATACTATTTGGCGTATATGAAGTCTCTTGTTATTCACCTTATTGTCACACGAGACACGAATGATGCAATGTAATTGGATGGCAAATATTGTCGCGCGATAGAAATTTATTCGTATCGACACGTGCAGAATCTAACCGAGTTTACTACATACTCCAAGGTTTGACTGGTCGGTTATGATTGTAGTCACACTTGCGAGTTATCGCACATGCTGTCAGCGCGAGTTTTAACCAAGAACACATATAATTTCATGACACTTGGAAAGTTATGCGACAGAATTGAGAAAACGGCCACTTTAAATAGGAAAATAAAATTTCCAATAAGTTTTATGCATTTCCTAAGCATAACCAATTTTCCTGTGATGCGTGCGTTAATCATTTATAAGTGCGACATCCCTCGCATGTATTATAGTTATAAAATATTCTATAACAAAAAAAGAAAAAAATGTAAGTGTGAAATTGAAATGTATTTATAATACATTATTCTAATTTTAGTGAAATCAAAAAATTTCAACAATTTATAAAGAATTTCGTCTCGATAATAACAATATATGATTTATTATTAATATGAAATTAAAATTTATGAAGAAATATTTTATAGGCAACTTCGAAAGCAATATAAAATTTTGATACATACACAAAATTATTTACTATTATAAATATGCACTATAAAAGATTCAATTTTTTTTTATTATACACACGCGTGCGCGCCCACATATATGCACAATTTGAAAAATTTAATTGAATAAAATAATTAATCGTGTTTTTTGCTGTCATTTGTTATTAATTATATACATATACGTTTAATGTATTAAAAAATTTATATATTATATTTTATTTAAATAATATTACTTCTTTACATTATTACACTCATTAAAATACTTTTTTGTTATTATCAATTATTTTTTATTATATATCAAACTAATTCAATTATAAGCGGTCCGATAATAAAGGTACATGATTATACGTGATCTGTGTATGGAACTTCGAAGTCACGATTATGTATTATTACATAGAAGAAGGGACTAATAATCATGCAAGCGTTGTTGTCTTTTATTCACTGGGGATTTAGCAAGAGTATGAAATGTGATTGAAAATGATTCCAAGTTCGAGCTACGCGCAATTACCTGATTTTTGCAAACAGAACCATTCGCTGCCAAACTCCCAGTGGATAAAAGAGAACAACGCTTGCACGGTTACTAATCCTCTTTCATTGTAACATGCCCGTGACTTTGAAGTTGTCCATGCAGATTACGTATAATCAACACCTGTCTTTGTTATCCGACCGTTTTCATACAATGCAAGAATAATTTAATTGTATTAATACAGTGCGGTACATAATATTGAAATAATGTTATTATTATAAAAATAAAAAATTAGATCTATTTTCTCGAAAGAATCTCTTCTTTAAACATTTCTATTTCAGTTATTGTTTTTTTTATATCATTGTTTTTATTTTTATATGCATTCTATACATAGCTCTAATATGTATTCCTATGCGTGTTATATAGTCACCTTCCTAAAAAAGTAGTATCTATAAAAATATCTCTAAAAAATAGTACGAGAGCATTTTGTGATTCTTTATACAGATTTAAAAGTAAGAAAAAACAGATGCAGAAAACATTTTTAAAAATATGCAAGCTTTATACAGAAATATAAAATAAGAGTTCATATAGCCTTGCAAGTTATATCGCATGACCATAAATTATGTTTTCCAATTTCATAACAATATTTTGCGTTACGAAGTAAAGCTTGTATATACATAACTCTTGCGGCTAGAAAATTTAGCTTTTGATTTATGTCACATAAAAATGCAAAATTGAATCTCTATGTCTAATATAAATCAGTCTCAAAAATGGGATTAGCTTGACATACCGAGAGAGCGTTTCCATCAACGTCAGCGCGTATAAAGGCTCGTTTCGTCGATATGTATGAGTCTACCGCAGAAATTGTCGACAGTAAATGCGATAAATTATAGGCGCTAGAAAAACTCTTGGCACTCACTTATAGTCACATATTGGCCGACTTGAGTGTCATCTCCGACCGTATCATTTAGCTTAACGATTATGGCGATTACACAATTGAACAGTGATGCCGCCCCATCAAATCTGCTCGAATACGAAAGGTCGGCAAAGGATGAGTACCTAATTTATTTTGTCTGCTAGCACTTTGAGAAAGCGTAATAAACCATGTCATCTGCTGCATGTTGATTTATCTGGATAAGTATCACATAAAGCAAACAATACGGTTTAAAAAATATGAAAGCTAAAACAATTGTAGATATTTATTTTGTGTATGTGCGTTTTGTAAAAATTATTATTACACTTTATATACATATACACATCCTCTCAAAATTCAGAGAAAATTGCTTAGAACTTTTATCTGTTTTTTTCTTTTAGATGGTATTTTTTTACTTATTATTTAGTATTTAAAAAAATTTTGAATCGGTCTTTCTTTTAGCAACATATTGATTAAATGTGATATATTTTTTTAATAATTTTTTATATTCAATATTACAGCAAAATACATTTTAAATTGATTAAGAAAAAAGAGAAAATAAAGAACAAAGAAATTTTTTTTACATATTTATTATCTTTTCAATCTTTTATTACGTTTTTTTCAATCATTTAAAATTTAAAAGTTAATGATAGTAGCGATGTTTTGATGAGAAATGGAATCGACTTGAAAAGAAATGAGAAATAAATTTTAAATATTACCGAAGGCATCAAAGAATTCTTTTTTTATATTGCGATACCATTTTCTATCTCGCTCCTTTATTTTTCGCTGTTTTTTAAATTGCAGATAATTATCATCGATTGTTATGATAAATAAACTCATTGGAATACAAGGTCTGAATGTAATGCTTATTGTACGTGAATACAACTATTGAAAATTATGGAATAAGAACTGAAATTCATTCTATCGCGAGTAACGAGGATCTCGATAATATTATTTTTGTTGTGAATCGAATTTGATTTGCTGTTTTTGATCGTGCAACTGGCAAATTTCAAAATCATATTTTTTTGTTTCCGTTATAGTGTGTCAGTCGAGCGTGGATAAGTATATTACAACTATTGCAGTTTCATCAGTATATGTGTAGAGGATGATGCAAAGATGGAATCTGTGACATCGCTGTATCAAATTTGTGTGCAAATGCAAACACGTAATGCGGTAACGTGAACGCGTTCGTAACCTACGTAACGCCGCGTAAATCCAATAAAGCTTCGTATTAACATTAACGATGTTATCGGAAAGATTGGAGAGACTGTTGCTTTTTTCCATTTTCTCATTTGTTTCGCCTAAGCAAAATTTCAAGAACCTTGTGCAACTTAATACTATCTCGCCATTAAACGCGAGCAACAATTATGTTAGATCAAAAGCTTTTGCGTTTTTAACGACTAGTCTGATAACTATGTGGTAACTATTCTACTGCCATATTTACAAAACAAAATTGAAATTTTTATCACAAGAAATTTCTTCATCGATATGAGAGATCAATTTTTTAATTGAATTTGCTTTTATTTAATCCAGTTAGCTCTTCTTGGTAACAAGCAAGCTATTAATTAAGCCAATCTGAGATATCAATTTATGTCAAAGTTTAAAAAAAAAAACAATTATTCAAAATAAAATTAACATAACATAAAATAATTTTTACGCGCTTTTTATATTATAAATATGTAAACTCAGCGTATAATTACGTAATGTCAACTTATAAATACGTAATATTAGCTTATAATTTTAAACGGCGTGTGCACAGCATCGAAAATTGAATTTATTTAAAAAGTACATATCCAGTAAAATATTTTTTTAAATAATTTAATTATTGAATTTAAATAAATAAAAAATATATAATTTAAATATTTTAATAAGATTTTACGCGCTCTGTGCACTTGTCGTTAATAATAATTCTCTTTTGTATTGTAAAAGATAACTATTTTAACCATTTAATATTTTCACTCGATTTTTTTACAAAAAATTAGCGATTATTAGCTTATATTAATTACTTCCATAATTAAAAATTCGTAATATGCTTATTCAAAACAAATATTTTCCGCAATTTATTAATTGAAATTGAAAATTAATTGAAAATCGTTTTATCAGATTTATTTTGGTAAATATCGGCCGCCTTGATATGCGCATTTACGAATTTATAATCGTGGAAATAATTAATAGAGCTGATAATCGCTAATTTTTAGTGGCGCTTAGCCCAATTTTCGCGTGTAACGATAGATTGATTTCTTATTTTCTAGACTGTCTAGATTGTTATCGGGAATGGATACTCTTCTCTCTTGTCGCGTTTACCTACTGCTATGAAATCGCTTGTGATATCATAGCACTCTGGTGTCTCATAATAAGTTGTGGTTAAAGGAGTTCAAGTAACTCTTGTGAGATATGAATATACGCTCGAAGACGAGAGGTAAACCCTCATTCAGGTCGATCTTCTTGATCAATTCTATATCTTCTTGCATTTCGAGCTCAACCTTTGCTCAAAGTTGCTATCCTGACTCGTTGACTTGAAATGCGATCTTTAAGTAAAATGAAATATAGTATATTTGTACAGAATGAATGTTTAAGAATGATTTATTTAACATAACGAACTGGTTTTTTTTCGAAAAATAATTTTCAAACTCATGCCAAAGTGGAACACAAGTGTATAAATTTTCTCAAAGATTATATTGAAAAATAGTTATTAGTTTATATTTTAACACAATAAGTCCAATTTGTGTATAAGTTATAAATAAAAATTTTAGTAAAACAGTTTTAGTACAACATATATTCCTTATTTTTTCATATATGTACATATATATAAAGACCCGTTGCCTTAATCTTCAACAATAGATGATGTGATAGCCATGCGGACTCTGTGTCAATTTTGAATAACAAAATTTTTTGTCATATCTTAGTTAGAAGAAAGTTTTATATTGAATTTTGAATTTATTGTATTTTAAAATTAATATTATTATATTTTTTTATAATAATAATTATTATACTTTTGCTTTTAGAAATGCTATTTATAAGTACATAATAATTAAAACAAAAATTTTTTTTCAAAATAAAAATAATACTTGTTCTAAAATTCTGTACAACTTATGTATGAAATCTTTGTTTTAATGTTCACATTAGCTTTTTAAAGCAGTATAAAATACAAGTGATGAATGACTCAGTATTCTACCGCCGCCGGCGGAACAAACGATTAAAGTAAACGGGCTAAAATATAACCTGAATATGATTGTTTATCTTTTGCAATCTGCGTGATACGTGTGTCTAACAAATGATCGTAATATCTTATGAGCAAACGCAAAAAAAATTTTTATTTTTATTAAAATTGTTACGCTTATCTACCAACAATGATAATCAGTCAACAATAGAATAAAATATGAGTCATTGTAAATTTTTTATATTTTTAATATATACACGTAGTAAACATTCTACAAAACGTGGTAGACATATTTGTATATGTATAATGCTACATACTTTAATTATTACACACACATTGTTATGTATAACAGCAAAATAATGTGTTTTTGACAAGCTTTAAATATATAAAAAAATTCTTCATATTTTACAAAAAAAAAAAAGAAAAAATACAAAGGAAGAAATCGTACATTAACACAGTGATTTCTAAGTAATTCTTATAAAAGGATTTACCTAGCATGAATACTTGAGTGGATTCTGAATAATGTACGCGTTCTGTTAAATCGAAAGTATTTTCGAAGAACTTAATCCAAAATATGATGGACAAGTTTTCAACGAAAAAAATTATAACTTTCCGCTTCTCTCGTTTTTTTTCTCATTTTAACTCTCTCTGAGAGTTTCATCAATGAAAGGAGATGATTGGCGCGACGGGACTGACAAATGGTCGTATGTATAATGGTGCGAAGAAGAAAAATACTACGGATAAAAAGGATTCTTTTTGCGACCTACTTCCACGCGCTTTTCTCGTTCTCTCCCTTGTCTCCTCTTCCTTTCAAACTCCGTACGAGTACATTCGATTTGAATAAAACGCTTTAATTTTACAAAACCGCGCTTTCTACGTCGCGAAAACTCTTAACTGCCGTCGCAAACAAGATGCATTCAAATCTAGGTGCAAGTCTCCCGTAACTATCGTAACCACTGCGTGTTGCAAAAGAAAAAAAATAACGCGCCATTGCATCCTCAATTATGCAACAGCTGCATCATCATTGTAAATGCAAAGTTGACGAATAATTGCTTTGCAAATTCACGGGGAATACTTTTGCGCGCATACTCGCCACGGGATTTAGTGAACTCGGGATAACCAGATACAATTCGGTAGAAAAAATTATAATTGCATATTTCGTAGTTATTTATTTATAACTCTCACATTTATCGTGTCATGATTACTGCAGTTTGAAGATTTATCATTTCAACTATAATAACTATAAATTTTGTGTTTAACAGTGAACAAGAGAGTATAATTTGATTCATACAAAATATCAAAGTTAGAAAATATTCTTTAAGCGATATTTTATACTAATTAAATCCGTGTAATATTAACAAATTAAAATAAAATAACAAAATAGTATAAAGAATATACATATCATATAAATAAAAGTGTAATACTTTTTCAATTATCAGAGCAAATGTTTATTATAGTCTAGATATAGTTTTAATCTCATGACGTCATATTAGAAAAAAACTGCAATATTTTCTATTCATATATAATGGCATTATCTTTTAAAAAAGAAACACAGAAGATCTCTACGTAATATAGATTCTATGTAATCGCCAAACATATTGCAGCTAAATACTGATCGCGGTGAGCGCAAGTAGAAATAAACGCCACATTAGTTTAATCCTATAATAACCGCGGAATTATGCCATGGGCAGTTAGTTATTTCGCCAACACTAATGACTAGTAATAACCGCGAAAAAAGTCCTTTTATGAGGAAGAGAGAACCGTGGGCGAACGGGAAAAAGTGCAATCTCGAGAAGCGTTAATCTTACTCCAAGCACCATGCACCGCCACTGAAAAAAGGACAATAATGAACACGTGGCGCACGAGTGGATTCTTTTTAGGATGGGATAGTATAAGATAATTAATGTAGGCAGAGATGAATCGCAATATAAAGAGCGAGTGTGAGGAGGTAGAAAAAAACTTTGCGCATCCACGAAGGTGAACGCAGTCGCACGGGGATGAGAGAGAAATGTACAACCGATAAAATATTCCTAGAGTATCACAACGCGAAATTCATTTCCTGATAACGTCAACGAGCCGTTCACATTTGATGAGAACGCAACGAGAAACATCAGAATCAGAATGCGCAACAGGAAATGTCAGAGGAACGTTTTATGAATCCGCAAAATATAGTATCTGTATACTGCGGTGATTCGCGAATTTTTGATGATTTACCAAAGTATTTCAGGGATTTTGCACTGGTGATTTTGTATAAACAATTCTGTAATTCTATCTACTTTCAATATTTTTTTTTATAACGTGTATTTATCTCTTCTCTTTAAAATAAAAATGTTTGCAGATATTTTGTTAATATTTATTTATACATATCTATATACATTTTATTCATATAAGTGGGATATTTTCGAGTATCGAATTGAACACGAATCAAGAAAGATAATAAAACTACTCTCCAATCCATTCATCGTAAGTTTCTTCATAATATTGCTCCAAGTCAATTACTCGTTTTAATTGAATTGGTGATTTAATTGAAGAACTGCTTCTTATTATCATTGTGCACGCTAGTAAACGCAAATTCTTTATGCAGTATGGCAGTTTCATGATTTATTTAAATTATTATTTCATAATTTTTACATATAACGCATCTAAACCAAATAACAAAGAACATGATGTGTTATATATTATAATATGTTATATGGTATAATAATGTTTCTAAAAATTTTGTATTAACAAATATTATAATAGAAATACTCTCTATATAAAGTTAATTATCTATTTAACTTATTTTAGCAACAATGTAATACTGACATAGTAATTTCGTTTTGATACATACTTTACGTTTATTGTTCATATGTGTGATGTATTGTCATTAATTAATAATGTAAAGTAATATTAAATTAAAATTATACATATGTATTAACCGTTGTCAATTCATTGAAAATGAAATTTATATACATTGAATATAATTCATGTGTCATACAAATACGTATGAAAATTTAATTTAAAATATGTAAAAAATGAATTTTCTAAAAGAAATGAATTTATGCAACCATATTCTCTCTCTCTCTCTCTCTTTCTTCTTCTTTTTCTCTCTACGCTAAATCTTGAATGAAAAAATGTTATTTATTTGAATAAATTATGACTATTTAAATATAATTATATAATATTTCTGTTACTTTTTTATGATGTACATTTTTGGCTTCAACAAAATTTGTTTCTAACAAAAATATCATCCAATCATATCTTATTTAAATAGTCTAAAATATATTAAACACGTAACATTATAATTTTAAAAAGAGAGAGAAAGAGAGAGAGAAAATATGCATATGTAAATTCATTTTTTTGGAAAATTTATTTTACATATTTTAATTATTGTATAATAATGTTTTACAAAAACCTGAGTTGAAAAAAATACAAAAATTGTTCTGAAAAGTTTTTTTTATTTTTCACTTTACTTGAATTTATCCAACGAGCAGAAAGACAAATTGAATCTTTGGAAGTAGTACTTCAATCATCTCACCTAAGCAACTTTACTATGTTAAATAACTGTTTATTTATCTTTAAGGCAAACATTCAACAAATTTAAATGAAGAAATACATAAATTGATAAATTATAGCTAGTATATAAAAATTACCAATTATTTTCCAATTATATTATTTTCTTCACATTAATTAACTTAGAAACAATTTATTTTAATGTCAAAAACATTGATAGTTAAATGATAGAATTTAAATAAATACAACAAATATAAGTGAATGAAATTTTTTTATTAATCTCAAATAAATTTTTTAATTATAGTCTTAGTTTTTGAATTAATTATTCACGTATTAAAAAAATAATAACTCATAACTCGAATGTTTGTTAACAAAACTGTAACTTTAAATTTCACAAAGAATCTATGAAATGTGCAATCTACATAGTATAGTATGTATGTGTATGAATACTGTGGCAGAGCAAAGCAAAGTGCAGGAGTTCAATAGAACAGAGCCAGCAGAAATGAATATAGAAACACAATTGCAATGAAATATAATTTACAATCCAATTCCATGTAGTGACATTTATATAACCATTGTAAGAGATTACACAAGAGAATGTGCAACCATATTACGTAACGAAATTTTAAAAGTAAGTAGATGACTAAAGCAAATAAGAAAAATATATATTTTTGAGAATTTATATAATAAGTTTGCGTTACATTTTTTCCTATAAACATAAGCATATGTCGCGCAACAAAGTATAACTTACAACTCAATTCCATGTAGTGATATTATATAATCATTGTAAAAGATTACAGCACAAAAGATTGTAAAACTACATATCAAAATTTCAAAAGATACATAGATTAAAACAAATAAGAAAAATATTTTTGAGAGACTTTATACAATGAGTTTGCGTTCCTTTTTTCTCTATTTACACAAGCATTACGTAACAAATATACGAATACATTTTATAATGTGTTGTAAGGAAATTAAGATTTTATTTCTTTCATAATAAATGGTATTTGTAAATTTAAGATTCGATGTTTATAAAACGAGAAAGAAAATAGGAATAGGATTTAGATATGCAGAAACGTGCTGTTATATGTAATATATTAAGATATAAAATGTTATCTTTTCAAATTCTTTGAAATTTAAATTCATTTGTATCAAACGTTCACGTTGTGTAACGGTATTTTAATTTTTGATTTTTATTTCAATTTTTTGACTTAATCAAATTATAAAAAGTGCCTTTTGATAGTTAGATTTCGCGATCGTTAATATTCAAATAGAATATTCAATTAGAAAAAGAATCTCGATTTCGTATTATGAAAAAATTTGTTCATTGTCTGCTTTATCGTGGATAACATGCACAGCTTTATACGCAAATATGTATGCTCGATCGATTAATTAAGATATAGTTCAATATTGATAATCGAAATGGTTGATGCACGAATATTGTCCAACATTCTTGTTCTCCATTACGAAATTCTTGTCATACCATTAATTTATATTTAGAGACCGCAAAATTGAAACTAAATGGAGGAAAATGACAAGCAATTTCACGTTAATATATCGCATTTTAGAGACGCTTATTAGAGAATCGGAATGTCAATCAAGACAAATTGAACATGAAAATTTACATATACGTTCTCATACCTCCTTATAATATGTTTTTTTTAGCGCTACAAAATCTATAAGGACCGGTCCAAGATAGTTTAATTTAAAAACCAAGCAAAATAAATGTAGACTGCAAGCGAATTAATAACAGCGAATTCATAGATTCCCCCCCCCCTCTCTCTCTCTCTCTCTCTCTCTCTCTCTTTCTCTCTCTCTTTCTCTCTCTTTCTCAACATTCACTTTTAAAAATATATTTTTTTATATTTGTACAATTTTTTACATAATTATTCTTTTTCTTCGAGTAAACGACATACACATCGTTGTGCAGAATAAAAGTGAGTTAGTGTCCTATGTTTCTGCAAATATAATGTTAAAATTTTGGATTTTTTTGCTCAATTACAATACAATTTTTCTTATTTTACATCTCTTTTCAACCAAAATATCATAAGCTAGCTGAATTTTATATGAATTATTTTTATAAATAAAATTTCTCTCACAATCAGCGGAAAAAATGAATAGATTTCTATATTTTTGTACGTTAGTTTTTATTTTTGGCAAAAAATCGTAAGTAAAAATCTGCAACTACAAACATATAATTCAATTTTGCAAAATTTATATTTGTCGATAATGACCAAAATTATACATATAATATATATTATACTGTATCCCAAAATTAGATGTTTTTTCAATAACAGATTATATAATTAATTTAAAATCGATTTTTTTTAGTGAGATAAGCTATTTTTTTATAACTTTTTAATTTTTTCGTATAATTTTCTAACTTAGGATTAATTTAAAAAAAAGCTGTATTCAAAATGAACATCCATTGATATTAGATGTAGAAATGTAGATTTGTTAACTTTTTAATTCCTCAAAGTTAAATTTGCGAAAAATTCGTTCTTGAATCGATTATAATTTGAAAATTCTTAATTATATCTCTCTATTTCTTGCTAAAACATGTCATCTCCAAATTGATTAAAGACTCTGCTATTGATAGACCATACAAGGAGTTTTAAGAACCTCTCATATAATATGTATGAATATAACTTTTTTTAAATTTCAAAATAATATTATATATGTACATAATAATTTAAATTATAATAATATCATTTATTATAGTCGCATTAGATAAGGAATAATCAATAACCGATATTTATTATTGGTTCACATTATATTCATTACGATTCATTATTACAATTTTCCATGATTTATTAGCAAATTATATACATTTTTGCACGATAAATATCATTTATTTATCTAATTTGTAACGCTGTTATTTTCTTCTATTAGTCTTCATCGATATGCATGAAATGCTTGCTGCATTGCGTCACATTGCCGGGAGTTTTATTTTTCGGAATACATTCCATTCGACTTCGTGAACTTGACTAATGCACACCTGCATTATACTCTGCAGTATATCCGCATCTCTCTTATAATATGTTCGATAAATTAGTATCAAATATGTATATATATATATATATATATACACACACATACATATACATACTATATAATTAAATAAAAATATATTTTAATATTAAATATAATATCAGTATCAACCATATGTAAATAGATATTAGTAGTAATATTAATCTACTTAAAAAAATATATACATGGAAATATTTTCATTTACGTAAAAATGATTATATTTAAAATGATATAATTTTAAAATATATACAAATAATTATAACATTTATATTTCATATTTATATTTATATTATATTAATATGTATTTAAAGTATATTTTGAATTACTAATAATTAAATGCTTGAATTTCTATTGAGAACGTTTTGAGAAAATTTGATAGAGGTTCTAGAAATGTATTTTGTGAAAATGATGGACAACTAACACTTACTATCTGAGTGCAAATGCGAAATATACGCGCGCATTCCATCGACCGAGGCAAGGGCTTTTAGTTTGTGCGCTACAGCACGAGTCTTCAATGGCGCATTGAGCGGAAAGCGAGGAGGGTGAGTGTGCAATATGCATCTTATAAGGATCGCAAAGGTGACATAAATAAATAAGGTATCTAACCATGACACTTTATCGTAGGCCAATCCTTCACCTAGAATAACGTTGTAAAATACAAAATTTTAATTATGCGTTTTGTGTGGTTTATTTATTTGTAGTAAAAAGAAAGATTAAAATTTACAAAAGTAAGCATCAATCTTCTCTTAATTGAAAAAAATAGTTTATGTTAATATATAACGTTCCACAATTAGAAAATTTTCCCTCGACTGTAAGTACTAAAATTAAAAGAGTTTTAAAGGGGATTAAAAGAGATTAAGCGTGTACATGGAATTAAAAATAATAATAATAATACTTTAATGACTTTTATAGAATACGCATTATAAAATTTCAATCAAAGAAGAAATAAATAATTAATATAGCTCTGAGTAATTAATAGATAATTAGTTTAATTAATATAACTAACGAAAGGGTGTGTCGAACCAATTAGGAACAAAACGCGATTTTGAAGGGTTAGATCTCCCTTTCGTCAGTCTTTACCCTAATATAGAACAATAAAGATCTAAGGGTTGCAAGTTAGGTAGTCTAGGTGTTCTAACCGGATGAATACGCTCATCTGATTCTACGTCAAAATTACGCTTGTTATCGCTATAGAAACAATTATGCTTGTTGGCAGGAAATTAAGAGATTCATATGGACCAGCTTTGTGCGTCTGATTTTGAGTGATTAGTATAGTCCCATCACATGCACTGAAGAAGCAGCAGAGATTACCGAGAGAATATAATTAATTAAATTATCTTTTCTTTATGTATGGGTTACTTTTTCCATAATTATATTTTGATAACAATAATGTGAAAAATATATTTCAAATTAAGAATAGAAAAATTTAATAACATAATAAGACTATTTTCTCCTATCTACGAATATATCTAAATAATCAAACTTTTATTGAATATAATTTATATTTTGTGTTAATATATAAATTTATTCTTTTCTTTTCTAATTCTATTAGTCTTTATATATATATCTATATGTAAGTATCATGGAATTTCTGATAATCTAATCTAATATATAATTTTTGATGTCTTGTTTCTTATAAAGTAAAATGGAATTAACATTAATTTCGTTATTCAAATTAGTTTTAATTGCATTAAACGTATGTACATACATAGATAGGAACATTATAGTTCATGCAATTGGCATTCTCGTAATTGCTATACAAAACCACCCATTATCATGTTGGTGTGCAACGTTCAAATGCGTATACCGCAACGCGTAACTACGTCTCACTTAGCCAATCAGAAAATTCTACGTAGCCAATTACCAGGTGCCCCGAAATTCCAGTTAGTCTCAAATTCGCTCCCGGCCTCAGGAATTGCATCTATAACCGGAATTCATCGATAACTCGCATATAACCCGTTCACATACGTATACACTCAAACACACACGTACACATACATCCGCAAATACATAGAGAAATGCTGATCCGTGACTGCTGCAACAGCAGTGGTAACGGTACAGATCGTAGCTACAGGAAGAGATCAATTTTAGCGAACGATATTTGTTTATACGCGCCCTACGGTACCATTTAAAGCAATGGCTAGGTAACGCGCGCGCGACGTCCACGAGTTTCATGCTCGAACGAGCTATCACACGGCGATCACGTTACACTCCATCGCGCAATGCAATGTACGCGACAACGCTTCCCGCGTGCATGCACGTGTCTGCGCGCGCGAGCGCGTGCACCGATCAACGACGCTGCCACAACGTAGCTGCTTTTTTCTCCTCGACGCTTTAGAAACATTTTCAAACATGCGAAGGGACGTAGGAATTTTCATTTTAGACGACATTTAGACGTGGTTGCCGAAATAAACTCGAAGAAATCCAAGACTACGTCAAGAAAGTACAAATAGTTTTCCAAGCGGTCTTTCCGACAATGATCGTACTAATAAAAAAATATGTTTATAGCTATACATATACTCTCTGTACACTGTAAATATATTTTTATAATACATATATATTCTAATTTGTATTTATATTTTCTTCTTTCGCTTATTATAGATATTTACGACAAGGAATAAATATCAAATTTATTATGAAAATTATATTAAAGTTTACAATATTTATACAATATAAATCTTCTTAGTCTTTACAATAAACTTTTGAGAACTGAACTTCTTAATAGTATGCCTAGAATTTTTAATAGGATTAAACTTTTCTAATAATATGTCGCGCACACATGGTCAAATATATGTAATATATTAAAATAGCTTTTTTTTATATACTTTGACCTAAAGTTTTTCAAAATTATAATATGTATATTATTTGAAAATTGGAATCATATTCAACATTAATAAATAAAATAATAACACTTAATGGTTTTTTAGCTACAAAAATAAATTATTTTTTTTATTAAAATGTACTATCAAAAGATATGAAAAATTAAATAGAAATTGTCAAAATATATATAATACATTAATAAAACATAAATTATAAATAAGTAGGAAGCTGTAAAGAGATGAAATTTGGTTGTATGTACAATTCTTCTCGGTCGTATACTCTTTTATTTGTACATGTTACAGTTTCTTCTTCTTTTTGATTTCTTTCTCAAAGTTGGCAAAGAAAGACTAAAGAAGAAACACGTTAGCAAAACTATTACTATCTTGACAGCACGAGAGAGAGAGAGAGAGAGAGAGAGGTGGATACAGCGTCGCAGTTTAAAGTCATGGAGGTCGTAGGACGAGAGATGTTGAAAATTATGACGGGTACGTGCGACATAGAAGGACGTATCTCCGTCATTATAGAGCACAAGATGCTGCGAGAAACGAGCGAAAACGGGCGAAATGGGGCGAAAGAGGCGGTCGCGCGACGGGCTCGATGGCATTGCACAGCTTGTGCCAGCGACGTCGAGGGCTCCGTCGTTGTCGTCGTCGCGCGCCACCCGATGATTTATGACGAAACGCTGCTGCGAAACCCCTTTCTTCTACGCGGATTTCTCTCGTGCTCCTTGTTTGCGGTGAGCGAGCCGCTGACGAATTTTACGCTACTCCTTCCTTCACCCGACTTGTTACTTACGTCAACGAGCCTGTGATTTATCTCAGCGCCGTGCGTGAAAGGCGAGCGGTGGACGACGTTATTTGCGCGGTGCTCGAAACATCGACTTGTACTACTGCGAGGCAGATTGAAACTATGAGAGAGTTCTATGAGAGAAGCAGTTTTCCTCCAACGTCGCATCGGTCGAATTTACCTTTAATTTTACTCATTCTTTGTTTCTTCTCACAGGAGACCGGGATCGAGGAGAGAGAAAAAGAGAGAGAGAGAAAGAGAGAGAGAGAGAGAGAGCAAATTAAAGTAAACGATTAAAGTAAACTAACGCGTTAATCAAATCAATCTTTTCATCTTAGGATAATCTTAAATAGAAATTTTCTCAAATAAAAATCTAATTAAAGCAACGCAATACATAATTATGCGTTTAAAATTTTGTTTAAATTTTGTTTAACTCAATAAAGAAACTATTACTAGATAATTATATGAATTTGAAAGATATAATGTAATCTACATATTTTGTTAAATTTATTTCTTCCTTTTTGTCTAATAATTTCTTACGCGTAAAGAAAATAAAGGAGTTAAACTTTTTTGAAAGTTTATTTAATTCTTTCTTAATTCTCGTTTCATAAGTTTACTTCCTGAGCTTATTTTATCATAAGTGGTGAGATTAATGAGATTTTGATGACAAGTAAGGGTAACTAATCGAAGCTGTCACGCAAACTATTTTGGTATTAATATATACGACCTGAAACTGTATTTGAATGTCACTAATTAAGGTCGTTTCGACGCTTGTGTATAATCAATGACACTTTAACTCCATGTTATCTGCAATTTTGATTAGATTTTTAATTACGTTTTCAAATTAGCTCTTTAAACTTTTATTGTGTGACAGCATAATACATTAGAAATTTTTTTTCTCAATTAAACAGATGATTGTTTAATTAAAATTCTAATATTTATTATTATATTTTTATTTATCATTATAATTGTATTTGTTATTATTATAAAGAAGTTATATTTATAGATATAATTTGATTCTTTTGATGACAGTTGGATGAACACAATTGCAAAATATCTATTCGCTGAATCTAAACTTCTTTGCGCGAATCTGATTAAACAGATCTCTGAATAGTAAATTATACTGATCTTTTATTCGCGCGCATGCGTTTTTCTTAGAACGATCGAAAGCAATGCTCACATAGGTTTATTATAATCACGAAATTGCATGTCTCTGATAAAATACTAGCTTCCGGCAAACTCAACAAAAGAATTGCTCTTAAAATTCTAATTCATTCTGAAAGTTTTAGCTCATATTATGAAAAATGCTTGTGCAGGAAAATCACATAACAATGCTCTTAATCTCATGAATAGTTTTTTCGCGTTTTATGTTTTTCATAGGCTACTAATCTTTGAAATATAATGTTCTGTCGAATGTTATGGTACTCATCTTACTTCGTTATTTATATGCACATATGACGAGTCAGTAATTTATTTCTTTTTAGTAAGAGAAAAAGGTACATTAAGTTTTTTTATCTTTCGATAAAAAGATGTAATTCTGTAATATATGAAAAACAATTTTGCATTTTTTGCTAATTATTTCAATCCTAGTCTTTTAAAGTCAGGCTTTTAAAGGTAAAATCTTGTTTTTTAGGAATGTTCCTTACAAATATTCATAAAGTCTAATACATATTTATTTATTGTAGTATTAATTTAGTGGCCGAAATTGTTTCCAAATATTTTTAGTCTGATACTTCTACGTATATATTTTTCAGAAAAATATAATAAGCATTATTATATTTTCACAGTCTACTTAAAGCTAAAAGCTTAAGAAAGATATATGATATTTCAAATAATATCACATATCTTTCTTAAAAATAATACAGTATGAATCAACATATTGGAAATGCTTGATTTGTTTATAAGGGTTTTGCGAATAATGTGAATTATTTTAAATATATAACTATATATATGTATAAAGAATTTATAATATTGAAGGAACGAAAAATGTACTTGAAGTATGACTATATAAAAGTATACATAAGACATATTTTTTATTCCAATACTGAGGAATTTAATATAAATTAAAAAATGAAATTGACATATATGTTGCAACTTTTTCTGTCAAATCCTAAGAGTATTGAATAGGTTATAACTAAAAGTAGTTAGCAATTTCAGAATGTATTTCAGTATAATAAAAACTTAATAGAAAATTTAATCGATACACAAGTTTCGTAATAAAAATTTAATAAAAGTGGAAGAGTGAAAGTCTTTTGTGTAAGTCGAAACAATCACGCAATCATTTATTTTTAAATATCAATGATATACACAGTTTGAGTCATGTGTGTCAGAAAAAAGTTAGTAGTAATTTTGCTGTTTGATAACCTTATAACTTATACAGTGACTTTATATAACCTTCATGGAGAACTTTAGTTATAACAAGAAAAAAAACTTTTGCTGACGTACACGAGAAAGGATGATAAGTTAATGTTGATAAGTTAATAGCTTAAACTAGGGAAAATTATTACAGTAATTACTAATAATGGGCAATACAATTAATTAAAGAGACGGTATTATTTTCTCTTTTTAAATAAATAAATCTACTACTATTCACGAAATGATACAAACAAACGATAAAACAATTAACTCATTTTACAAAATAATTTTTATGATTTCTATAAACGTTCTTTCCTCACATTTTCAATAGAAGAAAATCGTCAATGTACGATCACCTATTGCACATCGAAAAAATATTCAATAGCATCAATGGATCGAATCAGACATGTATCGTGCTTTCGAGGGCAAGTATCAAGGTCGACAAAAAGAAGACAATCAAATGGCTCGTCAAGGACGGACATTCTTCCGGCATTGCTCCTACGAACTTACTCGGAAGTGACTATTTTCAGAAGAAAAGTAACC
Source organism: Anoplolepis gracilipes (assembly GCF_047496725.1). Taxonomy (NCBI): domain Eukaryota; kingdom Metazoa; phylum Arthropoda; class Insecta; order Hymenoptera; family Formicidae; genus Anoplolepis; species Anoplolepis gracilipes. The sequence goes on along the minus strand of NC_132971.1, from coordinate 17,642,808 downwards.
ATTCCGGCGACCATTAATATTCATGTTAGCGGTGTTACGGTCGTGTGTAGCCAGCACGAATCAAAACCGGGACTGGTATGGTTAAATAATAAGCATACATGCGATGAAGTGATCTGTGTTATTAACATAGACCTTGCCCCGGCGATCTTGCCGTGCTGTTCCACTCGGTGGGACAGCCTAGTGCTAAGGCCACCAACGTTTGTATGGGAGGGCACTGAGGGGGAGAAACGCGGCTCGAAATTACTCGCGGTCACGCCAGCACCCCTCGACAAAACTCTTCAGAAGAACGCTCCCTCTCGCTCGTGCGATCTTTTCTCAAATCGTCACGAGCAACACGCACGTGCTACGCCGAAATTGCAATACTCTGCCGCAGTCTCCGTTTTGATCGACATCTTTCAACGATACGTCTTTCCCTCTTTTCATTTTCTCTCCCATATGTTGACAAAAGGCGATTCAATGTCGTAACTAAAGCTAATTGAATCTTTCTACGATAAAACTTTTAGAGTTTTCTCCCTTATTTCAAACAACTGTTATATTTTATTACCATTTACTGTTTTGAGTTTTATTTTAGTAATAGTAGCTTATCATGTATAGAAGAATTCAGTACAGTTTTTAGAAACTATATTATATATTAGTATAACATATTAATATTAGAAAAAGTAAATAATTTAATTATTATCTAAATAAAGTTAATTATTATCCAAATGTAATAACAGCTTATTAGTTGCAGCATCATTTTAAGAAAATTCAATATAATCTTTTAGAACATTATTAATGACACATTAGAAAAAGTAAAGGATTAGTCTGAATAATATAAATACATTTCATTTTATTTCAAACAGTGAAACATTTTAACATGAATGTGATGAAGTTACATATATACAGTATAGTATCGAATTTCTGTTAGTCTTTCGTAAGTAATTATACTTGCAAATCATATCTTGATCTTACTTTTCTTTCACCGAAGCGTAAAAGAATTTAATGGAACTTTGCAATGGGAAAGCAACATATTAGATATATGGTTTATTCCTTTTGCTGTCTTTTGTGTCGCTTCTCGTTCCGTAAAGTAACTGAATTATCAAAACGAATCGATTCATTCTTCAATATAAATGCTGCTTTACTTTTCAAATACGATCGATATACTGTACGAAAATACATGAAGGGCTAAATTTGCATGCTCAACTGTTTAGAAATGAATGGACAAAAGTGACTGAATGAATTTCTCTATGAATAAACACCGTATTTTTAAAATTTTTGTAGTAGCAATCTTTTTTAATTTTTTTTTTAAATAATGTTGATATATCAATGATGGTTGTGAACGTTAGAAAATTGAAAAAATTATGATGATTAAGCTTTAGAAATGGAAATAAATAAATAACATAATCTTCTATATTTACATTTATAAATTTAAGTGAACTTCTTTTAATATCTCTTAGTAAAAAAATTAGTTACCAAAATATTTAATACAAATAAACAATTAAAAAAATAAGGAAATATATTTTTAATTGATTTGTATTAATGAAAAATATATTTCCAATATATGTTCTGATATTACAATAATATTCTCAAATAACTGCAATTATCTTTGAAAATATATACTCGTATCTTTGACAAATTCTTACTGAATTATTTTTTGTCTATTAAAATTATTAAAATAACTCTAAAATAAGATGGCATTTTTATGACTTTAACTTTGAGAAGTAATATTTTTAAATAGTTTTAAGAGTAACTATTTCTCTCTCTCTCTCTCTCTCTCTCTCTCTCCCCCTCTCTCTCTCCCTCTCTCTCTCCCTCTCTCTCCCTTTTCTGTCTCCGCGAAAGTTAATTTCTTCTTACAACTTTACTGGAATGACTGCCACGTCTTCATCTTTTCGAGCTAAAATTTCATTATAATGAAAACTATTTCCAAGTTTTTAAGACTCCGAAATATAAAAGTGTTCCACATGTCAAGTTACAGCTTTAAAAGAAAAATATCGCTAGTCAGATTAAAATAATAATAGCACTGCTTCTTTTGCAGAGCTATTATTGTTTCAATTATTAATACAGTAAACTTAGTAATTTTGTATTAAAAATATTATTATTAAAAATATATAAAAACTAGTTTTAAGTTATAAAATTATACATATTGTGAAATGATTTCAAAAATTATTTTTTGTTATTAAATAATAATTTTATGATCTTATTTAACATTTTATGAACAATTATCTCTATAAGCATAAAATAAAAATTTATTTATATCTCAATACTAAAAAATGAGCAAAGAAAATTGTGTGTACTTGCAAATTTTCCAATTTTTAAGTTTATTTCATATTTAAAGTTAAACTAATTTTATGAAGTTTCCTTGAAAATAGAGAACATTTTTTATGACTTCAAAATTTGGTGATTTTCAAATCACTATACCTCGGCGAAAAATCATCATAGACAAAAAATTAAAGAAGCATTTTGAAAGTTTCAATTTTAATACGCTATCGCAGTTTAAAAAATTTTTTTATCTTCCTTGTCCTGTGTTTTAAAAATAAACATATTATTTTGTTTCTTAAATAGACGTATTTTTGACACTCTGCAGCTCCATAAAAAATTTGTCTCAAACAATTTAAATTAAGTTTTATAAACTACAACATTTTACAATTATATTGTTTAAAAATGATGTCGATACTAGAAAAATCATCACAGACAAAAAATTAAAAAAAGTATTTTGAAGTTTCAACTTTAATATAGTATTAATAGTTTTATTTTCTCAGTTTTTAAAAATACAAATATAGCTTTAAAATCGTGTAACTTGGTCAAAAAAATCATAGGAAAATTTAAGGAAAGCCATAGATAAAATGTTGTAATTTATCTAGTCAAAAACTTGACTTAAATTTTTTTAGAGTAATTTTTTTATCAAGCTGCAGTATCAAAAATATGTAATTTTAAGGAAAAAACAATGTGTTCTTTTTTAAAGCACAAAACTGAGAAGATAAAAAAATTTTTTTAAACTATTGATAGCGCATTAAAGTTGAAATGTCAAACTTCAAAATGCTTTTTTAATTTTTGTGTGTGATGACTTTTCACTAAGTTGCAGCAGTTTAAATATAGTCCAATTTTTACAAGAAATATTTCTTAATTTTTGTAGTAGTATACATATATAATTTTAATGAGACAAAAGAGAACTGCTTTTTAAAATCTGTGAATGATTTTTCTTATTAAAAAGAAAGAAATTCATATTTTTAAATTGCATTCTGTTTGAAAAATATATGAAAATTTTCTTTCATAATATAAATATATCAAACACCTTAAATTTTTGACCTAAATGCTTAAAAGTGAATAAATGAGATTGAAGAGATACTAAGCCGTACAATTTTTTGTAGAGATATAAAATTACATATTCGCTGCAAAAGTCTGATATTTGCTGCTTATGACATTTGCAATATTGAATATATGTATAAAACATATTTACGTGCATAATTAGAATGACGTCATGGCTATGTTATTCGTAACCGTTATTTGCACGTAAAATATACATAATGTTGACAAGTAACGTTATTTTGTGACTGAGTTCTCTTTTTCGCGTGTTATATATATAAAACTTAATATTGAATGTGAAAAACTTTCCTTGTTTGTAACAATTTTATTATAAAAAAATAATTAGAGAGTGTTGGTACAAAAAAAGCAGAGATAAGATATATTGTATATTTGCTCCAGCATGAAAAAAATGGATTATTTTAGTTTTTAATAAAAATGTTTTACTTTTAAATTTTTTAAATTAATTTTTGTTAATTTTATCTTTATCACGAAAAGTAATTATTGAAAAACTCATCTAGTACTATACAATGGTAAAAGAAGTAACAAAAAAATTTCAAATTTTTTTTAGTTCACACACACACACACACACACTCTCTCTCTCTCTCTCTCTCTCTCTCTCTCTCTGTCTCTTTCTCTGTCTCTTTCTTTCTGTTTCTCTCTCTTTGAAAAAGTTAAATTATATTTAAACTTCAATTCCCTATGAACATGATAATAAAATTTTAAAACATATATAAATGTGTTTGTCTCTCGACGATGCCAAGTGCATTTGCATACGCGATGCGCATATAACATTTTCACGGCATTCAGTATTTCGCGGTGTGCAAGTAGGATATTGTGGAGAACCTGTATTTCCGCTCACGCCAACTCCTTTGCATCGCTGACGGAACCGTGCAATTTGCTTTCTGCGCGCTAGCAAAAGAGTTACCGCGACATTTGGGAGATCGTAAAAACGGTGGCGGCGCCATATAAAATCGAATCAGGCAAAGCAAGATATAAAAATAAGACAGGGAACTTTACGTAGATAGAGGAATGCTGTCGATTCAAGCCAGTCTGTAATAATAGGGAAGACGTAAATTTCGGCGTCATCAGTTGGAAACTGTAGGAAAGGTTGCTGGCAGAATACAAATATCTCGCGGATTTCAACTAAATTTTAAGTAAACGCCCACGCGAACATTATTATTTGTCATTTTACGTAAATAAGATCTGAAAATAACAGTTTGCATTACGCAATAAAAGCTATAATAAGTGTAATCTGAAAAGATAAGACAAAGTCAAAAGTGAGGCTATTAAGACTACTGATTATTTAATAGAAATATACTGCATTTTGCATATTTGCAAAGGTTCGTTAATTAATTTCTATAAATGATGGACGTAACAAATCTTGTCAATTACGAAAATTTTAAAATAAGTTTTGTTATTTTTAAATAAACTTATAATTATTATTAAATAAGAAAAAATATAAGATAAAATGAAAGGTATAATAGAAAAAAAAAAAAAACAATTAAAATCTCATAATAAAAGAATTATATTTCTCAATAGTTTTAGAAAATATATTTACTAAATTACACTATTTATTGTTAAATAAATTGATAGAATAGAAGAATAGAAGAACACCAAATTTTCCATAATCCAAATTATGGAAAATTAAAAGTCCCCTGTAATCAATAGTTTATTAACTTGCACTCTCTCTCTCTCTCTCCCCCCCCCCCCTTTTCTCTGTCCATTAATTATAATGTTAAAATAAAATTGTTTTTCAAAATAATTCTTTCAAGTAAGAGATATCAAAAATTTGTTTAACATTTCTTTTATCTTTTATCGGGAGGTATAGCAAGATTGTTTGAATACGGTAGCTTACGTCGCAACTTGCGACTTGTTACCGAGAGCTCGCGGAATTTTGTCGAGAAAGAGCATAGTTGAAGGAATTCGTGATATAAATGCGCGGAGAGAGAGCAACCATTTTTCACTCGTCGTTAAAGGGAGCATGACACTGCCTCGCCAAGTACACTGCAAAGAGAGCGTAAAGTGCTCTGACCCAATGGCGACACTTTCGTTGCGGTACATACACATGCGCGCCCACACACACACATACACACACACATGCACGTATATACACATATACACAATACACGCACTGCTGGTAAATCGTTTAATGTGAAACTCCAGAACGATCGTTTAAGCGGCCGAAGGACGATCTCGGCACGTTCCGTCGTGTTTGCACTTGGAACGTAGATGCACCTGGATTTTATCATACCGATGTAATCTGAAGCAACGCTGGTCGCTCCAGCTGGCACCGTGAGATGCCAAGGATACGAGCGGTAGATAGGATTATTTAAGGTGTAATTAAAACACCCATCTCCATCCGTTGCAGAGTTAACGGAAAGTCGTACAGTCGTGGAGCGAACACGTTTCTAAACTGACGATTAGAAACTTATTGATTACAGTCGCAAACTTTCTCAGAACATAGCGTCCAGTTATTATGGGCGCCCATGTTAACGCGAAAATTGCAAATTAAAGTTTGTATTAACTTAATCTCGAAACACGTAACTATTTGCTTAAAGCTAATACGAGATGAAATCTAGTAAAGTGAGCTCTCTTAACACGCGTATCACAATTGTTTATTATCTCTTTAACAAGATAAATGTCTACTAGAATAAATAAACTATTTGCAACAATTCGAGACGTATAGTATATGTGTATGTATGTATGTATAAATTATATATATATATATATATATGTGTGTGTGTGTGTGTGTGTGTACATTTCTTTTCCCTTTAAAGTTTTAGTAGATTCTAATTTACATAGTAGAATCATTAGAAGGGTTCAGTAAAACACTTCTAAAATCTTTTGACTGTAATTACTAAGGCAATTTAAGAATATTTTTTGCGACGATTGAGAAAACAAATTTCATCTAAAATTTTTTTTACAATCTGTCTTCGTCAACAATTCCGTTGCACATACAATCGCGATAAAGTTGCATGTCACAGGAAATGTGGGACGTATACGAACGTGCACGAAAACTGCATTGACGGGTATTCACATGTTCGGGATTACGTACGCAGCCCTAATTGACCGATCGTACTTTTGTGTCTCGTCGATCTATCGAAAGCGAGATCGATCGGTATAGTTCGAACCAGTAGCTTACGGAACCGCGTTGAAATTGCATTTTAAAAAAAATTGCAGCCGTGATTTTTTGCAACCCGCATCCTTTCTGCTTGAATCCTGTCACAATTGTAAAATCTAATGCGCATCGGGAACGAAATACATCATCCGTACTCTTTTGGCACCGTTGACGATTTTAAAATAAGATCACGTATGGACGCTGTAATATAATTTATGTAGAACGTGCCGAGGTAAGCAAACAACCTGCTAACGATGAAAACAAAATTCCAACGCAATTTTGAACTTTGTGTTTCTTCTTCGAATTATAAAATTCTAAAAGTACTGAAAATAAAAATTATTATAATATTATTTTTATAATATTAATTATGTTAAACTATATATTTTAAAGACTATATATTAATTATAATTTTACAATTAAAATTTAATAGAACATTAATTTTATTAAGCAAAACTCTGTTCAGGCTGTGAGGATTTTATTACATAAACAGTTATAATTTATTATAATAATATAAAATCAACATAAACGTTTCTGTATTTTATCTCGGTGTTTTGACGTTTATTTTAAACACTTTACATCATATATTTTTCCATTTGCATTAATTTATAACAGATTTTTGAGCTTTTAAAATGTAGTCCATAATTATTAAACTTCTTGTTATTTTATTTAATTTTATTATTGTTCCATATTAAACTTTGTTTCTCTTATCTTATCTATATTTATTTTATTATTATAGTATCATATATATTTCATTTTTCACAGTTTTTATTTATATTATATTTTCTGTTTATCTTGGAGATATTAATTAACTTATTTTACTTTGTTTTATCTAATTATTATTATAATATTAAAAGAATGACAAAAATTTTACGTTTAAAAATCTGAAAATAAAAATAAAAGTAAAAAAAGATAATAGAACCAGCATTTAACAATATTTTGATTTATTTATTTTATGTTTGTAGTATTCACATTTGTTCGACTCATTTAATTTTGTAATATATTATTGTATTGTATGCGATTTTATTATCAAAACTTTTAAATTTGTGCTAAAAATAGTCTGAAGAAGAGACCACAACGTTCGCTTAAATATATGTATAACGAACTTGTAAGGTGTAATAAAATATGTGCTTCACTTACCGCGCTGACTCTTATTTGCCTTTTATCTAATTTTATATTTATGATTATATTCTTAAAAGCCTCACTTACTTTACTCTTTTTAATTAAAAATCTACATATTTAATCAAGATATATACCATGACAGAATCAATGAAAATTGTTTCTGACTCTTGGGAGCTTCATAGACACGTCTAAATAGTATTTAGCTTCGATATCATCATCATAATTGCAGCTATTTTAGCGCTGTCGTCGTAGCGTGTATTTAATCGGCGATTAAACCGACAACTGCATGAAAGTCCTTTGGGTGAACTAACATTCAATGTGGGTAGTTAGGGCTCATGTATACTCAACACCTTATATCACTCATGTATACTCAACACCTCGATATAGATAACCCTCTTATTTTGTCACGTCATACATTATTATCGCCATATAATATTATGTACTGGCAATGTTTTAGTTTCTCGTGACTTTTATTTTACCTTACAATGTACAGCCCTTGAAATATTTTTAAATTAATATTATGTTCTTTAGAGATGCATGATAATTTATTATTCTCTTATAAATGCGTTTCTCTTTAACTTTTAATTTGTTCTCTTTAACTGTTAATTTGTTACTAATTTATTAAAATTGTATTTTAATAATAGCAATTTTAATAACTTCAATTTTTGCATATAATTGAAACATTGATTATAATATTATCACATCAAGTAATTATAATCAACTACCAACTTATATACAATTAATTTATGTATAATATTTTAAAAAGATATTTTGTGCCTGTGCAAAACAAATTTGATTGTACTGATTAATATAACACATACATGTTTAATAATTACATATACACAATGACATTGTATACTATTTTAGAGGCATCAATAATTTACTTATATGTATATAATACAATATAATAAAAAGTCTACAAAGCTTTAGTGTTCAAAATGTTTGAATAAAAGATATTATGTGCAGTGCCAAAACGCTTTTAGTAATCGCAATATAGGTGAATTCGAAAACGTTTGTATTAGCTAACATGTTTATCGATACAACAGGTCGATCCACGCCGTTGGCATTCATCCACAGAATTGTTCGATATGGCTTTAATTGACTAATTCTGTTTTCATTCACGTGCGTGTATTCCAATTGTCGCATTGAATCGAACTGTCTTAACATAACAGTTTCGTTTGTTCTATGAACGTTCTATGAATTGCTGCGTTCGTTTAGAAATTTCAATGCATCTTCATTAAATAGTAATTGGCTTGGTTAAGTAGCTGAATACACGTGTTATTAAATTGTGAGATAAAAATAACTTGATGTATTTTTGTACCAGATCGGTGTCAGTTTTTATTTTTACAGATATTGAGGTGATATTTCGAGTTTTACATGATGGTTTATTTATTTTTAATTAACGAAAAATGCTTATTGTTCTTTAATAGCCAATACGTGTATCAGCGAGAAAGTATTTGAAAAAAAGAAGTAAACTTTTCTAAATTTAGTTTTTCGTTTACTTTGAAGGTGAGGGCGGTAATTGAGCACATGCAAACTCTGTGTAACGATAACGTTTAATTAGCAGCTAAACTCGCGATCGATGCGAGGCTCCACCCTTGGAGCTTTCAGCTTATTTGCATAAATCATACAACAGTCTATGATTAGATGTATTAATTATATTAATTAGTGTTAGTATAGTAGAATATCTAAATCCTTAGATTATAAAACGATTTATAATTCATTATAGAAGATTCAAATTTGCTCTAAAAAGTTTTTGCGACTATAACAGATAAACGATCAATAAATTATATGCTGAGTGAGTTGCACATATCTGTGAAATTATATAATTTATATTTATACAATTAGATAATCAAGCACGATAATTAACAAGAATAACATTTTATAGTTATGTAGCTACTATCAGGTTTAGTAATTAACATTACGAATATTTGTTTAGAACGTAACGTATCTAAGCTAAATTATCCCTTTGAGGAAGTATCGAGGAACTGAGAAATGTGCTTCGAAATATCGATTGAAAGGTACAAATACGCATTTGATTGGAAGGAAATCGTCTTCGTGTAAATTAGATGTATAGTATAAATTGCAAAGACAAATTGACTTACCAATACGTAGACCGCGAACGGCATAACGAGCACTGCCACGAGGAGATCGGCGACCGCCAAGCTGACGATGAAGTAGTTGGTGACGGTCTGCAGAGCTCGCTCTTTCACTACCGCCAAGATGACGAGCACGTTACCGAAGAGCGTTAAACACGGCACGATCACGAGTATCAGGGCCCACCAACTGTTCGATTTTTCGTCGACGCCGACGGTCGCACCGCACTCATCTCCCGGCCTGACAGCGTTCCCGGCGACTATCGACGATGTGCAGTTCACACTACTGAGGTTCAGCCCGGCGTCGCCGTCGCCGTAGTAGGCCGTCAGGTTCACGAAGACGCTGTAGTTGAGCCGATTAATATAATCGTTCAAGTCATCAAAAACAAAGAGATCGGACACGCTGCCTGTGTAGTTGTCCACACTTGAAGTAGAATATGACGATGAGGATTCTGCGAAGAAAGAAGAAGAAGAATCCGACCAGGTCGAGATAGCAGCGGTGGTCGAGTCGTTGAACCAACTCGACTCGATGCTGTCGTCGACAACGTCACTATTGTTATTCGAAAGAGTGTCATCCAGAAGATCCGCCATCTTTTCCTCTTGCACAGTTGTGGAGACCACATTGATGACGTTATTAGTATCCGTTTCTCTTCCTGGTGGCTCGTTCGAAGCTCGATGTTCGCGAGAGTTCAGCGAGAAGTTCCGGAAGATTGACCTGACGAACGAACCATTCGTTCTCGCCTCCATCACGGTGATCGTCTTATCTCTTCAGTTAGATGCTGACACTGATCACGAGATTTTAGAGTATCTCGCCTGGAATTCCATCTCTCTGCCTGCGCTCGACATCTCTATTTATCTTCCTGGCTACGTTTAAGTGCTATGACCTCTTTCACTTTCTATCTCTCTCTCTCTCTTTTCTCTATTTCTTCCTTTGTTTTCTCCTTTTTCTGGTTCTTTTTCTTCTACGGACAGCAAGTAGAATAAGGCTTCTTGATCCTCTTTGTTGAGCAAGAAGAGAGGTACTGTTTCTAATCGGCCCTTTGGCCGGTCACCCAGTTTCTAGAATCCCTGGCTTAGATGCGTATCAGTTGAATTCTTCCTCCAGGATTTCTGTAATGGAGGAAAAGTTGACGGTTACTATCAGCCTTCGCTTTTAAAGAAAGAATGTGTGCATCAGGAACAAAAGTTTGTTTTCAAATTTTGCGTGGCAAATTGATGTTAAACTAAAATTTTCCGTTAAAAAAATGTGACTCAAAATTAATACATTCAACCAACCGCATCCGACGCGGATATGCGTGAGTTTAAATGGCGGTTCTAACTTTTTAGTATAAATATTTATGAAGGGACAAGGACAAAATATAACGACCTCGCTTTTAGTTATCAAATAACGGTCGATCATTCATCGCTTGGCTAACAAAATACTTTGAAATTTCTTTAGATATAACTTGAGATATTTTTATTTTTTATTACATTATATAGAATTAACGTCTAAAAAAATATTATTGCTTTTATATTTTATTTTAAGCAATGAAATTTTATTATCTAATTGTATCTAATTGCGTGTAAATGTAGGAATTTACTAAAAATCTTTAATTTTTTAATATTTTTCAACATTTGAGATATTTGCTTAATGATTTGGATCAGAAAATATAAAATCTTTTTTTTATATTTTTATCATACCAATCGTTTTCCATCAAGTATTTCAACATTACGATTTTCTTAAAGACATTCTTTTTCTCTCTTTTTCTCTCCCTCTTTCTCTTTTAAGTAAAACAAACGCGCTTCATTACTCTCGCACGGTGATTTTAATCGCGATCAAACTTTCCAAGCGGGGCGATAAATTTACGCAAGAAAACCATCCAGGCTATCGAGTATCTTCTCCCTAATGAAACATGGAAGGAAAAACTCGCGGAGTCCCATCTGCACACACCACACCACTCGAAATGAGTGTCTCGTGGCGCAATCTCGGAATTAAACAAAAGCTCATCCGTCCCCACCCGTTCATCCACGAATTGCTTGAAATAGGGTGCTTTTCTTCTTGGTAGGCAAAAGATCGAAGGTACACATGGGGGAAAGTCGGATTGACAGATGGACAGGCATTATAGCGTTTCTCTTCTATTGCGCGCGGTGAAAGAAATAGAAAGAGAAAATGAACGGAATAGGCCTCGGCAGTTACCCTCTGTGGACCCTCTTAAGAACAGAAATCATCTCCTTATCCCACGAGGAGACTTTCCTCCTCACCGATTCCTCCCTCTGTATAAAGCCAACCCAGAAGGTCGGTATATATATATATATCGCGTGGTAATACCTTTCAGACTGTAAATTTCTCAGAGTATCGCAGTCTACTGGCTATAAAGTCCGTGGGATATATATGTATATTTATATATATTATCTAAATTCCCGGTCTCGTGGAGTTCGTGCAGGCACTGTATCAGAGGGTTGCACCTGAGGAATGGAAAACAGGAGACAATGGCTCTGAAATTGAAGGCTGTTCTCTTTCCTTCATCCATCTATCGCGAACGATGGATCCATCAATTCTTTATTGACGTGGGCTATTCGTGCTCACAACTGCGAAAATTGAATTCTGTTGTGGCGGCTGTTTCGCAGGCGACTGCGGCGAGTCGCCCATTTAATACGTAAGCGCGACGAATTTGCCGGATATGCTGGACCGGTATCGAACTTGTACTGTTTTGGGTTGCAAATGCGCTACTTTTTATTTTCCTCGTACACGCGCACGAATGCATTCAATGAATCTAACACATTTATTTATTGCAAGAACGCGTTGCATATCAGTGGTAGAAAAATAGCTTGTTTCATCCCATTATTCATGTTCCATGTGATTTACAGAGAGTAAGAATACTATGAAAAGGCAAATGACGATTATCGTATAAATATGAAGGAATGTATTTCTGCTATGTATATTATAGCGTAAGTACCTTATATCCATAAAATGGATTTATGCGCCTGTTTCCATAAATTACTACTCAAAATAGGCGTGTGAGATCGTATATACTTAACTGCAAATAATCTCATATTTCTGTACATTGAGAAAAGTAGAGGTCGACAAAAAGCACATTAAAGAGAGAAGGGGACAGAGAAAGAGAGAGAGAAAGAGAGAGAGAGAGAGAGAGAGAGAGAGAGAGAGAGAGAGAGAGAAAGAGAAGAAGATGTTACTTAATTCTCATTTTTAGATCTAAAAGTAAAAATATGTTTCCAATGTTTTTTTGAGTGTTTTAATTATCTAAGTATAAGCAAATAAATAAAAATTTATAAATAAAGTGTAAAACTTAAATAAATGAACACAACTAGAATAAAAACAATAGTGCGGAAGTTATATTTTTATATTAAAATTTACATTTATATGAAATTCATATTTATGAGAACTGATATATTTCGTTCAACCAACATGAGTATAAAGAAATTAAGAGCAGAATTTTTTAAAAAGTAACTATCTTGTGCATACATATTTATAAGAAACTACAAAGAATATCTATTTAAACGAGAAGATAATCTTTAATCATGTTGTTAACATGTGAAAATTTATTGCAACAATTTTCTAGCAAATTTCACTTGTTGCATATATAAATATATAAATGAATATTTTGTATTTTGATTCAAAATTAATTACAAATAATAATTAAAAATTAGAAACTCTAATATATAATATTATATCTAAATTAATTAAATAAAAAATAATTATAAAAATAAAGAAAAATAAAGAATAAACTTATTCTAACTGACATTATTCATTTATGAATTTAATTACTAATTTAAATTAAAAGATATTTGTTTGAACAATTTTTTTTGCTTTATTTTACATGTAAGACACGTATATATTTGATAATATATTTATATTAATAATTACTTATCGAATCTCTGATGAAAAGTAAACTTACTGTTGCTCCTGCTAGTATACTTGTTAAAGTATCGCTTTTGTTAAAGTCGATAACAAAAACTGTAGAGATTTATCTTTGCTTTTATAAAATTCACATATAATGCAGTATTTGAGTTCGTGAAAAGCGATCGAGAAAAAAATGTAGAACGGAGACGACCCGGAGGGAAACAGCCACGCATCCTGTAATTCATCCCGTATTCCCTCTTCCTTCTTTCCTTCCTCCGTCAGCACTCTCTCCTTCATCCTTCGCTCCCTTTTTTTGCTTCGCATGTGTCGCGACCCTTCGTACTTCGCTCTCTGTGCTTTGAGCAACGGGTACGCAGAAGTGTAAGAGTGTTGAAGAAGGGTGACTGAATTTTATCAGGAGGAATGTATATACTCACTGCGAACGTCAGATCTTAAACGTCGTTCCGAGGCCGCCGACATTTTAGACTGTCTCTTCGATATCGACATTCTAGAAATGTTCGCGAATGCCATTGCGAACTCCGTTCTTCCATGAATTTAAAGAAAGTAAACGGAATATCACGTCGCGAGTGTTTTATACACGCCATAAAATAGTATCGTTTCTCGTGGTTCACTGTTTTCATTTTGTAAAATTACTGTAATGATACTGTTCCCTTTATAAACTTATTTTTTTCCTTTGACGTGGTTTAACACATTTAATTTATTTGTGATTCAGCAATTTTATTTAGTTTCAAGCTACATAATAATATAAATTATATATTTCAAGAACATTTAATATTTTCTCCATCTTTTACATTATTAATAAATAGTTTAATTAATTTAATAAATTAATTAATAGTTATGATTATATAAATATTTTTTATAAATTTAACTTTTTATTTTGCATTTGTTGGCTTAAAAAAAAGTTTAAAACTTTATTTTTTTATAATATCTTAAATCACGAAGAAGGGATTACATAATTTCTAAAAGCATTTATATGTTTTAATTACAAAATGTTTTTGATACTATATTATGTTTATATCTATTGTATTATATGATGAGAAACACGAATTAAATACAGGGACAAATTATATATATTCATATTAAAACATTATATTAAATACTTGTTATTTAATAATATTTATATAATTATAATTAAATATTTATAACATTATTATCTCGGATTTTCCACTATTTTAAATATTATAGAAAATAATTGAAAGACTTATCCACAGAATTGCAGATTCTTTCAATTGTATTACAGATTTTTATAATGCCATAAAAGTATTAAATTCTTTATAGATTGTGTTACAAATAATATAATGATTGTATTATGGTGATTTTTACGCATTATTATATCATTAATCATTAACGCCAGTTCGAGAGTAATGAGTGGATTTAGTAACGATATTCTTTCCGTTGCTCCAACAAGAAATGCGGCGCGTTACTTGAATATGTAAATATGCAAAGAGATATTAATCCCTGGTGAAGAGAACACAGTGTAGAAATTTTGTTCTCGACATTTGGCGTCGTTGTTGCTGTGCTCGCTCCTCCTTTCTATAAAACTTCATGCATTATTCCGCGCTGATGCACAGAAAAGAGAAAGTACCGAAATTTGACATTTCATTTCTTCGAAAGGCGATGTAATACGCGCGTTATGAAAAGAAATTAATGTTGCAAATTACAATAATTCACAAAATATTTTACTTTTAAGAAGCATTTACATTTAAGTGTAAAAAAAATTGGACATTAAATTTTTGCAAAAAATTATTTATTAAAAAACGATTTATAGAATTTACATACTTTTTGACTCTTTATGAAGTAATCCTGTTTATATCTGGATAATTATAGTTTTAAAGGCTTTTGTAGATTAATTTTATACTGGTCATGCTAAAAGAAAATAATATTACATGTTAGAGGAAATAAACTGATAAAGTAATAGGATTTGAGCACAAGAGCAATATTTAATCTCGGTAATATTTGCATCTAGAAAAGTACGTTGCAAATAGATGCAGTCTAGCTTTATCCTGGAGAATGCTGTCCGCTGACAGAGTCAATTGGAAAAAATGTGAACTTGCATAGAATATGTACTGCTAAAATTGTGTTTTTCAGTAAATTTTCCGAAAAAGTCACGATAAATCTTAGTCTTTTAATTAAAAATAATTTAAACCAGCAATTCTTATATATGTTGACTTTCAATGCAGATGTGTTTCTTTTTAAAGAAAAACATGATTACTACCTCTTTATTTTATATATATAATATATTTTTTTATTTAATTTTTTAATAATTCTTTTTTGTTAAAAGTAAAAGGTTTTTTATTCTATAATATTTATTAAAATGCAACACACATGCAATTGCGAGTAATACATAGATATTTTTTATGTCTTTAAGTTAATTGCTAATGAAGTATTAAAATTATATATTAAATAATATATGACGAGAACAAATAGTCAATCAGAAAATTAATAATGTTACTATAAATAAAGATAGAAATAGAAATAGATTGATATAATCAGAAGCAAATATATCAATTATTTGATATTATTAATTTAATGATATTGCATATTCTATTAATTTGACAATATTAGTTCAAGTTTATTACATATTTGATTAGAAAAGTTAGAATGGTATATCGTATATAATTTTACTAATTGAAAAATCAATTGACGCTGACCATCTAGCAATAATAGTTGATACTAGTTAATATATTTTTTTTTAATTAAGGTTAATCATAAATTGTTCGGAAATAGAGTACTTATTTTTAGAAATTATTTCTTAGAAAAGTAATTATAATTTTTGTTCTGAAACTTGAATTATCTTAAATCTTGAACATTGTTTTGATACACATTTTCTTAATACTTTTTTATAGTAGTACAAAATTTTGCATTGATAGTAAAGATTAATAATTTCTTTGATAAGTATATTCTATCATTAAATTTCTCACATTTTTTTACAATACGTATTTACGAATTTTTTTCTTAATCTGTCGAATTTTTTATATTTCTGGTATATTGTTTAATATCACAAGTTTGCTTTAAAATTTTTCCATCAAAAATTGCATATGCATGGTATAATTTACGCTTTGAATGATGTTAAATCTATTCAACCAAGAAAAATTGGATGTCAACGCGATATAAATAAAAAAATGTTTCAACTACGAGAGATGCATACATGTGTACGTTCCAGTAAAAAATGATCCAGTTTTGAGGTGAGTGCTACACAAGAGAAGAACATGCGGAATATAAAAAGATACGTGCACGCAGGAAATCTCGCAAGCGTGAGTAATGCGAGTTCGTCCACTCTCGCGTAGGTTAGTCTCAAAGGGAGGATTCTGTTGTTAGCGAGCTAACTTTCGCGAGCACGCAAACATGCCTTCGGTACAACTTTACTCTGATCCGTCCCTCTGTGAGAATTACACGTAAGAACATTATTTGTAGTCGATTGTAAACATTATTATTCTTTGTTGATTACAAACATTGTGTATGGCCACAGTAGATTTAAAGTGCGGACTCGCACATGTATGTAAATATATAAATGTTATAAATATACATATATGTATGTATATATAATAAATATATAAATGTTAGTAATCAATACATCCAGATGTCTTTTATTCTACAACTTAAATAATGAAAATAAAAATGTAAAGTAGAACAACACGCAGAGCATGTAATATTTCAAAATATATCTACTAAAAGCAATATGGATTTTTGAAATCCGTGACTCAAGATAATGATCCTTGCGTTTATAATAAATAGCATGAATAGTTAAATACGATAGAAATAGATATCCATTTTGCAATATAGCATAGTAATACAATCTTTACTTTTACAAGAACTAAGTCGAATTTATTAAATCGACCGTATATTACGTGAGTTTTTAATATATTCTAACAATTTATCTTTGTTTTTCGTAAATGTAATATGCTAGCTCATGTGGCTATATATTGTGTGTGCTGTATATTGACGCTTATATGGTTGCATGCGATAATATAAAACGCGACTATTATATAAATGAAAAATGAACGTTTCTATTTGCACGCGACAGTTCATCAGTGAAACGAGAGTTTGAGAAATGAAAATGTCGCGCTAATTGTGAATCAGCGCTAATTGACTGTACATCAATGTATGATATATACGGTGATCTCACTTGTGATTCTATTTGATATTTAAAGCGTCATTAGGACTGCAATCTCCAGTTTGATGAAAATATAATATTTAAAAGCTTGTTTAATAAAGTTGGAATATTGCTGCACTATTTGTTCATTGAATTTCACAGTTTATTAGTTACCTGGTCAATTAGTCTTTTGTATAAAAAGGCGTAATTAAAGTTAACGAACGGCTCATTAAATGGTTCATTCTTTAGGTAACTGCATCATTTAGCTATAATTTGGCTGCACGGAAATAAAATAAATGGATATCGGATGCGCGTTGCTGTTTATTAATTTTCAATATGTTGTCCATCAATTTCACGTTTTTCAAGATGCACTTTTATGATCTATAAAATATTTAAATGCAGAGGAAAAAAATTTTAGAATTGTTTTCAAATATTAAATTGTCACATGTAACGATGATTTTTCCTGTGACAAAGGTAGAAAATATTCCCGCAATATATTCTTGGCAATTTTTATCTCGCCAGGAAGGCAACATCTTTCTTTTCCTTTGTACGTAACGTTGTTTTCTGTCTTTCAAAAAATGAAATCGTATCGCTCTAGATTGATCGTTCTTGTGCAGCAGTTGCGGCAAAGAATACCGTATATCGCGAGGAGAGTGAAAAATATGATCCTCCACCGTTGCGGCGAGAGACTTAGATTAATCGGCGAAATAATGATATAATTAATTACGTACAATTAGCACGAAACTTCGCTAATGCGGACTCCTTCCTGCCTGCTATTCTGTTAGACATTTGGTGCGCCATTTGGGTGAGAAATGATCTTGAGGAATTATCCCGAGTACTGCAATATGTATCCAAAGCAGGTCTCTAATATTTAGTTTTAATTTAAAAAAATAATAAATATAGTTCCTTAACAGCTCTTAATAATTGTCTAAAGCGCACTCTCACATTTGCAAAAAAAGTATCTTGAGTTAAACGGACTTATATTTTTAATGAAATACAAATGTAATTTAAAAGATATAATTTAATTATATTGAACAAAGAAATAAAATTTTGAGCAAGTAAATTAGATACGTGACATTTTCATATACGAAAATTAATTTTATACGCTATGATAACAGCTGTAATTGAATTGTAGTATATCGATATTTGTCTATAAATATGTAACTCGCATTCTCTCTCTTCCAGCATGATAGAAATTTCAATATTAATATATGATCATAAAAGACCGTTGTATTAACTTTGTACACGCTATTCTCGATTGAATAATTAACAATTTAGTCCAAAATAATATGTGATAATTAGCAACTGCGTATGTATATGTGTGTCACGGAACAAATATTGTTATGTGACACATATCGACGTACGTATAATTAAATAAAATGATCCAAAAAATATTTGACATATACTAATAATTTTAAACCAATGTCACGCATATTAATTGTGAATAATTATTATTTGTATAAAAATATATCTTGCGATCAGTTATTATCTCAAAAACTATTAAGTATAGCAATAACATTTCCTTTTTTGATATTTTCAGGTTTATATAAAGTTTTAGAAGTTGTAAATAAATATGAGTATCATAGCTTTTGATGAAACATCTTGTGACATTTTTACGCTATCAATCTCTAATTATTATCCCAAACTATTGAATGATTTTACAAGACTATTCCTCATCAAATAATTAAGATGTAATTATGTATGAAATTGTAATACATTATTTATACATTTTATATATATTTTATACATATTTATATAATATTTTATGCTAAACATTAATACTCTTAATATAACTAGATATCTATGAATAAAATAATATTCATACGACTATGAAATAGTTATGTAAAACTATGAAATAATTGCATAAATATTATTTTATTAATAAAAATTGTGATTGACATTTTTGTGAATTAAAAAACCTAATATGATGATAATCTCGAAAAAATAATTTTTTTTAAGAATTGGTAGCGTGTCTAATATGTAAACAATATACACATACGTAATATGAAGGTAAAGGAATGTTATTTCCAGTCAACATAGTCATCATTTTTCTTCGTCGACGTTATACTGGCATACGTATTACACTGGCATAATAATGGTGACGCAACAGGTAATGGCAGAGAACCGTGTTCTATTAAATTAGCTGAAAAAGATATCTGGTTTTCCTACTGCATGACCGCATTTAATTGATTCATCTAAAAATGCGACAGAACTGCATACATATATGAGAATTGCTTTGGTTTTTCTGTTCTGTTTCTGACGATAATTTTCTGTTTTTTTGCATTATGATAGCACGAAATGAGCAAAAAAGTGAACTGTAATAATTTTTGATTAACCGTTTTTACATAATTATTTTTGCTTCTTTCGATAAAAAATTATATGGATCATGGATTTTTAATTGAATAAATATGATTTTAGTTGAACATTTTATCAAATTTCCGAAACGCCGCCATTGACCGAACGCCTAGCGATATTTAATATGCAATAACGTTGCCATAAAAAAGGCACAAATTTTATCTAAAAGTTTGATTTGCAAAACGATTCTTTTTGTAGATATTATTCACAAATATTGTACATGTTTCTAAAGCGAGTATTTAAATAGTGGCAAACATTGTGCAAATATGAAAATTGCATACTATATAATATTCAGAAAATATTCTCGATTTTACAAAACCATTAATAAAACTGCAAAAAAAGACAAAAAAATGCAGACTTTTCTGCATTTATTAACTTATAAGTATTTTTTAAAAGATCATTTTTAAAAATATTTATCTTTTAGAGAGAGAGAGGGGAGGGAGAGAGAGAGAGAGAGAGAGAGAGAGAGAGAAAGAGAGAGAGAGAGAGAGAGAGAGAGAGAGAGAGAGAGAGAGAGAGAGAGAGAGAGAGAGAGAGAGAGAGAGAGAGAGAGAGAGAGAGAGAGTAAAAAGATGAGTATTAATAATATAACTAAAAATTCTAAAGTAGAAGGAATTGCTTAAATTTGAAAAAAATTATAAATTTTATGAATGGACAAATATTGATGAAAATAATAAAAAGTATTCTACATACATTAGATGAATAAAAATATTTTACAAAAAAATTTTTTTGTAATTGTTAACTATTTATTTGATAAATTATAATTAATAAATAAAAACTTATTAATCTTTTTTTATTCATGATTTACGAAATTTAATATTTTCCTTTGTACTTATGTTAATTAACCAATAATGCAACAAATTTTTCCTGCTATTTAATTAATATGATATATATTAATTTAACATTACTTTAATTTGTAGAATAGAAAGTTTTTTTATTTAAAATTTTATTTAAATATTTATTACAATTAATTAGAAAGAAAAATTTTCATTTATCCTTAGGAAAAGAGTCGAACGATAAGTCCTTTCAGTAATGACTCAATGTGCTAAATATACGGATTGTAAGTGTACCCAGGAATTTGTAAAATACCGTACATTCAGAGAATTACTGAAATTACCTTGTCAACTACTGGACTGGAGGACTGCCGTGAGTGCTAGGGCAGATTCAATTGCGCCTGAAAAAGCGGTCTGCCGAGAACCCATTTGCACAAAATTCACCGATTGTTAGCCCTGCAGCTTATACTACCGTGTAATTTCGAAACATTGAAGGCATTTTAAAATTTTTCTGCAATATCGCAAACGTAATGAGCGAAAACTAACTTTGTCCGAGAAAATTGAATCATTTACATGATTTCCAGATAATTAATTAATTATCTAAATTAATATTAATTGTTATATAATACTCTCAGATGTAACATTCAGTTTGTATTAATGTAATTGTTGAATTTTTGTACGTAAATATGTGTGCATGTGTCTGTTGTATGTGCGTATATTTATTATTTTGTTGTTACGTTACTTATCATAAAGATATATGATTTTTAGTTTATAAGATGTATAGAGACTACAGCTCTTTTTTTTTAAATTTTAATAAATGTGTTCTGTATTTTTACGATGGACAGCACAAAATTATTTTTTATCTTGTGCAATTGTATCATAAACATTTTGTTATACAAGTCATTAAGTTTGCTCATATAATTAAAAAAAAATAGATGAGTAATTGTTAATGGACATATTTAAATTATTAGATAGAATACATTTTGTGTACTTTTATTGAGTCAAGCTAATTTCATAACAAATTGTTTTTTACTTTAGAAAAAATATACGTGCTATCAAGAAAAAAATGAGTTATAAAAGAGAATATAAAAATAAATGTGAATTTATTTACACACACACACACACACACACACACTTATATACAAGGTGTTTGGTAATTGGTGAAAAACCTGTTAATGGCAGATTCTTGAAATCATTTGGAGTCGATTTTTCCTGAGCGAAAATACCAATTTTTATCATTATACATCTTTGTAATTAACCCTTAAATTAAAATTATATTAGGGTAAACTCTAGCTGAAATTAACTGAAGAATGTAGTTTTAATAATTTTTTAACTTCAAAAAGTTTGCGAAAAGCAAACTAAACTTTTTGAATCACTTTTCCTTTTTTTTTTCAATCGCTTATATATATATATATATATATAATATACATACATATATATATATATATACAGGGTATCCGGTGAAAAACCTTCTAATGGTAGATTCTTGAGATCATTTGAAGCCGATTTTTCTTTAGCGAAAATGTCGGCATCAATAATTTCCGAGTTATAAGTGATTGAAAAAAAAAAGAAAAAGTGATTCAAAAAGTTTAGTTTGCTTTTCGCAAATATATATATATATATATATATATATATATATATATATATATATATATATATATATATATATATATATATGTATGTATGTATGTATGTTATAAGTATGTATAATTGAACCATGTGTCTGTATCATACTTAACTATACTAAATACTATATAATCACTATGAATAGAAAATCCAATTTAAATTATTCATATGTAATTGGTGTGTGTGCTCGCAGGGTTCATTATTTATTCGCTTTGGATAAAAGTCAATTTAAATAGAATAGATTCGACAAAAATCAACATTGATAACACAGTTGAGATTAATTTTGCATTTGATGAGCATTCTACGAAAAAATGTCTCTGCCGCGAAAAACATATTTCTGATTATAACGCTGAATAAAACCGAGTATTTGCATGCCCGCATAAATTTAATAAAAATAATATAATCTTCTCTTTGAAGCAAAAAAAGGTAAAAAAAAAAAAAAACACTGGTAACCGAATACATTTGATTTCCCTCTTTGCAATCCACTTTACCCTACGCCCTCGTACAGAAAGGCTTATCAGCCCGCATGCATTCTCAGAGAGGACGGTAATGAAAATGCCTTCGGAATATTTCACGTGCCCCTTTAATACATCAAGGGATGACGCAAAGAGTGGAGGGGAAAGTGAAAACGAGGGAGGAAAGAACGAAGGAAAAACTGCTGTACATTCGATGCCGGAAGGTAAAAAGGATAGTAAAAGAATCCTTTTTCCATCCCTACGTTTACACCCTTTACTCTCCGCGGTCTCTTCATTTATAGTCCTTAATTCGCGCGATACGACACCAGCTTGAAGCTAAAATTTTTCTATCTCGCTCCATCTTCGTGAAATTGCCTTATCCATTGTTACAGCCGTATTAAAAAAGCATTTTACGCCAGGATACGATGAAATAAATAACAAAACGTGACAATATCATTTAGCACTTAAAAATATGCAGTATTGAGAGAGAATTCTTGTTTACGTGTCACAAATATGTATATATATAATGTTGTATTTATTTTTTTTACCAGAGAAGCAAAATTGTTATATGTTTGAAAATCGATTTTTAATATATATTATTTACATTTCAAAATTTTTAGAAAGCGCAAATCTTACTTTATTCTATTTATAATTTTTAAAGACACTTGATGCTTTTTTGAACTTAATGTACGGCTTACAAAACAAGCGGTGCATGAAATTGACCCTTGTCTCAAGCGTTTCCCTCGCAGATAATAAATCGCCGTCTCTCTCACATCGTATTTTAATTATCAGGTGATCCAGGTCTGCTTAGCAATTCAAATAGCACACGTGACTATGCCCTTGACACCGTCGACGTGAAGGACCTTGGACCAACGAAATTGGCGTGCCAGCAACACGCGACAGCAACACGCGTCCGACTTACCGTCCATTCCGGCAGCAACGGCGGTTTCGCGCGACGACGATCGACGATTATCCGCGAAGGGACGCTCCCAGATCGCGACGGATCTTGCGCGCGATCGATCCATCGAATCGCGACGTCGCGTGGACACGGTCTATGGGGTTCTGCATCCGCGTTGTCCTGGACTCGGCATATCGGAGTGTACCCGATTCATCGACACCCCTCGACGCAAGTATACCGTCACTTTCGACGTGGTCACCACCCGACGATGTGTCACGCACAGACGTCGTCGACATGATGTCACGCGTACATGGCGAAGCTCTCCTCGTGTCGCGTGATCGCTAAAATCGAGCAGACTCGAGAGAAAAAGAGAAAGAGAGAAGAGAGAGAGAGAGATGTTGGAAAAAACGAAAAAGTAGGGATGCAACCACGCTATGAGGGAAGCCTGTTCGAGCTCTTCAGTCTGCTATCGTTTCGATTATCCGCGTCATGCGATGGTGGTATACACAAGAAGTCGCCTTAAGCTACGCCATTCAGCGTCGGCGGATTGTCTGAGATATTTTGCGACGGCATCGGAAACCCTGGCGACATCGTATCCGATCTGCGGGACGGCATTCTTCTAAGCCGGCAGAGCTTATTAAATTCTCCGTGGAAATGGCATGCTCCTTTCTCTCTCGTTCCTCGACCTTGTAGACTTTGTCTTCGCTTACGTATGCTCGATCGCACCTCAACTTCTCTTCTCTACAGTTTATTCTCTTTTTTTTTTTATCTTCGCTATCACAATTAATTCGCCATTCCTCTTTGAGCCTTTTTCAATTAAGCGGTATTAACTACAGTTAATATAGCTATAGTTTGGCAGATCTGCACGAACGATGATGCCGGACATTACCGGTTAATCCGATCCGCCAGTACTTCCGGCTAATTTCGCCGCGTCGTTGCTCACGTTCGATCGACGTTAAATTTCCTGGCCGGAAATTCAGTCCCCCGCGACGATTGAAACTCAAACGCGATGATGAAACGCGTGTACGCGCCACACACGCTGATCTATAAGAACGTCAGCGGAAAGGAAGGATTATCGCTTTAATCTTAGATTAATTACCACATTTTTTTTCACCGTAAGATCTGAAGAGAGACCAATCTGGTTTTGATCTATAGTTCCACTCTAAACTTTTGAATCTTCGTTCTCGCAATTTTCTACCGGCACAAACGCGCACGTCACACGATGAAATCTCTAAAAACGACGGAGAGATCTTAGAACATATTTCTGGATTCCGATCGATTCGCAGGCGACAATTGTCCAGATTCCGGCCTGCAATTTGTTACGCGAAAGCGGTCGGTCTCCACAATGCGCTGTCTGAGATACCTGTGGATTCCGGCGAGCGACGATCGAATGATTGGCGCGAACGCCAAGTGTCAAATGTCTATCGACGTTGCCGGACGGCAAATCTCAACATGGGCCAGAATCGACCGACGGCGTCATCCAGAAGTAACATTACATTGCCGTCGCCGTTGCCGTCGTTGTCGTCGTCGTCATCGTCGTCGTCGTCGTCGCTTATCTCGATCGGCCAGGCAGCACTTTCGAGCCACGTCGTGAAACGTACGGCGAGCGACTGGCTGTCTGCTCGAGTTTCCACACCACCTCGAATCCCGAATGCTCGCGCGCGCTCGAGAGGGGTTGGAGGTTGGCGAGGGAGAAAGAGAGGGTGTGAGAAAGAGAGGGAGAGAGTGAGAGAGGAAGAGAGAAAGCGCGAGAGGGGATAGTACTACTCCACCCTTTCCCTCCCTAGCAAAGCCCTCTCGCGCGCACGCTGCTTGCGACCAACCCCTAATTCTCAGCCCTCCTCCATCAGTTTCTACTCCTCCTCTGTGACGGCGCTGGCCGTTCTGGTCCTTTCCATTTGTTTCTCTTTCTTTTTTTCTTTCCCTGTGGCGGTCTTTTCGCAGTCCTTTCTTAACCGTCTCGAGGTTGCGAGTCGAAATTTGTTGGCACAGGTTCTGCAGGTCTGTTGCCTGCCGGCGGATATGACGACACGGGGCTTTGATTACAGCACGTCTGTGTATCATGCTATCTGATACTATTAGCGCGCAGGGAATTGCACGTTACGAGAAGAGTGTTGGTTGCTCTAATGAGTTCAACTGTTTTTTTTTTTTTTTTTTTTTTTTACTGTTGGCTTTTCTTTTCTTGAGAACCTACACATTCTGCACAATATCGTGCAAATATTATTGTAAGAGAAAAAGAAAATAAGGTTTTAAAAAAATATAAGTATTTTAATTTTACTCTAAAATGCTTCGAAGGAATAAAAGAATAAAATTATATAAAATTTAATTGTTTCAGTTAACTATTTATAATATAATTTATATTATCTGAAAAGTATTGAGAGAGAGAGAGAGAGAGAGAGAGAGAGAGAGAGAGAGAGAGAGAGAGAGAGAGAGAGAGATACCTATGTGTATCATAGAAAGTTGTTGAATATTGTTATTATTTCTGAATTACAATTTTAATGTAGTTATCATTTCATAAACGTTAAACATTTGCTTAGTAACTATGCAGATTTATAAAAATATACTTTCTATTTTCAAAGATTAAAAATATAAAATAAAACTCAGAAATATTACATTTTTTTATGCAATTTAAGTATTTTAATTATGGTTTAAAATTTTCATAGAGAAAACACTCATACATAAGTGTAATAACTACAATGTTACTCATGCTTGTAACATAATGTGGAAAAATTTGTGTACATTATAATATGGAACTAATCCGACAAGAAATTTGTGAAAAATTTTTATTTATACATATATGAATATTTTACATTTTTATCTTTCGTAGACATGCATATATGTACCTTATAGTATCTCAAGTCTCAGGTTTGTTAAAGAAGATAAATCGGAAATAATTTTGATATTTAATCAGCTCTAAATTTATTGAAATATTCCACGTAAATATTAGCTGGAAAATTTGATATTCTGCTATAATTAATATGTTACTAAACTAAATTATATCAAATTTACCTAATTTATTGTATAATAATTAGCGTAATGCTCACAATATGCAAATTATGTATCGTAGCTATACATAGGTATTTAGTGTATATAATTTTTATTAATCCCGCGTTATTCTGTAAGTTACAGTTATGATAATAAAGTGTCGTAGTAGCTTAAGCTGCAGCAAAAATCAATAATCTATAGTCATATCCCCTTGATTCGCGATCGCTTGACCTATATAATTTTTTAGCCGTATAATTTTCATAATGGATGAAGTAACATCGACATGCTTGTTTTCTGAACACATCAAATTAACATTATAATCAGTCTTCATCAGAATTACGTCAATTACAGTTAATACATTAGAATAACGAAGACGAAATATTTCCGTAATCTACGTCGGATAAATGTATTGTGTGATATATAGATTTTGAAAAAAATTTATCAAAATACATCTACAATATATATCAAAAAGTATGCGCATAATTTAGTCTCTTTAGCAACATAATTATTATTTGAAAAAAATGTTTTATTATGTCTATACATGTGTAAACACAATAAATATTTTTATTATAATAATAATAAGCGCATCTATATTTTGTTGTTATAAAAAAAGGGGAAAACAGAATAATAATAATTTAAGTTTAATAAATACTTGTTTTAAATTCATGTTTTGTCAGTTTTAAATTGCACCAATTTTGCTTATAGCGAGTGTTTTATGCGATTTCCATTGAGAAAGGGAGAGAAAAAAAAGATATTTATCTATCCTTTTGTCCTGATAAAATATTTTTTCCATTTAACAGAATCAACATTCGCAATATTGTATTATCACGTGAATACTGCTAGTCATATTGAGCGGAGTGTTTAAATAATATTAGGTCAAATTATATTTTAAATTTCAAATGGCATATATGTAAGTTCATGAAAACTGTCTGATAAAAGCCAGAATGCCGCAGGTAGCTAAATTCGGCGCGCAAGAGAAGGAAAACGTTGCCGTCGGTGGGGAAAGCAAAGAAATTTATAGTTTTCAATTTTCCATCTGTGCGGACACGCGGGACACAGCCGTATGCACGGCATTCTCTCATTTAACTCGTCCAATATGACACGCTCTTTGTTCCTGAGAAAGATGAAATACGTTCACTCCCTCTTATGAAGATTTTTCATCACCAGTAATCGATAAGCCACAGACTCAAAATAACGAAGTACGATATACGATTATGCATGTCACAATACAAACGGTCGGAATATCTACGACGATCTACATACATCTTTTTAAAGCTTAACTTTTACAAATGATAATCTAAACTAATGTTTATGTCAAAATTAAAAAGCAAGAAATATTAATGTTACATTTCTGTTTGAATATGCGTTGTTCGCATCTCATTCGATTAATATTATTTTGACAAATAGAATGTCTATCTTGACAAATAGAATTTACTGATATGCCATATTACTGATATGCATTACCCACATTTGTACATCCTATGTCTAATAATAATTAGACATATCGATTTATCATTCCTGCATTTATAAAACATGTATGTCTTATAACATCTTTATTTACTTAAAAGAAAATGCTGCTTAATCCCTTTTTTAAGCAACTTCGTCAAAATAATTACGATGGAAAAATTAGAAAAGAATGGAAAGCTTTCCTTATACAAGAAAACAAAATTTTAAAAGATGATTTCTCACATGATTAGTTAGATATGGTTTCTTATGATTCGTCGTGAAATTATAAAACTATAAATTCAGTCACGTGTGCATAACGTTTTTTATGCATGACTCAAAATAACACATGTTTCCTCCAAAGAGCTTTATATTAAATGATTGATTACTTTTCAACATTTCTATTTTATATGCATATATTCTCGTTTCGCTTTTCCGATTTATACAATGTATACATATTGGGTAAGAATAAATCATCATTTAGCAAATAGATATTGATTGGTAGATGAAAGAGACTGGAAATTCTACTGATGAGTCATAATTCTACGAGAATAGATATAAATAATATATTTACTGTTACAATTGACATTGATATAATTTGTTTAATTCTGCAAAACTATTCCTCAAATGTTATACAATTATATCAGCAGAAAGGCCATCAATTTATTTATTTGTCGATACGTCGATGCATTAGATTGATTAGCGATTAATCGATTATTACATGCATGTCAAGGCAAGAATCGAATGTAGCACATGTCCATCCGTAAATGATGCAAATAAATCGGTCGAATTTGTACGATATAATTTTACGCAATTTGATCGCTTTTGTTGGAGTGAATGATTAGCCAATAAAATCAATAAAACAATGTTGCAATAAAACGCAAAATGTACGATATTTTACGATTCAATTATATGAAATAAGCAGATTAGTATGAAAAATCGTATATTGTCATTACGAATAAAATCAATTAGGCAAATTAACCCGTTTGCTGTACAGTAATCAACATTGATGCACATTTAGCGGTACATTATCTCACACAGGAATCCTACACATTTGCGTCAACATCGATGATTGCTCATTTACATATTATTGTATACGATACGACGTATTAGATGGATTATAAATTCATTAAATCCAATTCGGAAATTAAATGTCTATAAGTTATTTTAGAATACATACATATATTATAATTAATCCCTGAAAAGTAATAAAAAAGTAATTAAAATTAATAAATTACTATAATTCACATGCATTAATTGAAAGCATCTCTTGATTTTTTCTTCTTTTTATCGTATTGAGGAGGAAAATATACAATAGTATTTTAATAAGGTATATTAAGCAAAACTAGTAACAGAATAAACTAATACTAAACGTAGTGTTGATTGTAGTTTGACAACACTCACTTCTGACTCCTCGCACACAGACGGAAGTCTATTCCAAAGTTACAGTTAGGGTATGCTTCCAATCTGTTGAAAATGATCGAGTTTCAGCGTCGTGTACGAACACTACAGTACATTGTGCCAGTAATTATCCCATGATTGACTGTCTAGATTAATAAAGTTATAATTACTGTATGTCGCATGTATTAACGTGGGCCAGATCAAGCGCCTGGATAAACACAATTTACTTCATGCAAGTAATGCACAAATGCTATATTATACTGCGATCGCGATGTGGTCATATTAATGCCGAGAAACCAGATACAGATGTAATCATTTGCATTTATTAATGGATTAGATAAATGATAAGAGCGGGGATTGGTGATAATCGCAAAATGTTCTCGTTTTAACAATATATGTATATTTTCTTGAATTCATTTATATATTGGCATATATATATATATATATATATATATATATATATGTATATATTTCATTATGAATGTAGAGCCACAGTTAATTCCGTTGTAACATTTTAATTATTACATTTTTATAAAGCAAGTTTCGAAATATTAATCACAGTGCTTTCGTCATATATATATTACCTGGGATTAAATTGACAGCCGAGTTATATAGGATTATAACATTACTAGCATAGAAGATATATATTTAGTATAAAAGATCTAAATTTTTTTAAGTCTAATATAAATATTTTTAAGTCTAATATAAATTATTTAAATCTCAAATATCACAAGATACTATATTGGAGATATTTTATCATGATCATTAAATACTAAAACGGCAAAACATATTGAATATAAAAATACTTTATTTTTTTTCTATAAATGAAAACTAATAGTAATATATGAGAAATTTGTTGTCTATTCGTTTCTCAATTAATTACGTATTCAATTAAGTACATTTACTCGTTTTTAAATTACAAATTTCTTTATCGATTACAAGAAGAATAAGCAAAATAAATTATTTGCACGATTTAAACGTTTAAACATTTGTATTTGATCGTTCAACCAGTATCTGTATTTTCGATTCATGACAAGCAACTCAGTTTATCCTTGTATCAACATTCCGGTTCAAATATTGACGCACTTCGCCGTACCTTGGCGCAGTTTCTTATTACATGCGCATAATTTGTGCAAAAAATATCATCCATCATTCCCACGAATGCTGGCGCATTATCCATTGTCGACAAATTTCGAACTGAAGATGTATGCACTTTCTGGTTTAACTCTTTCATCTTCAATATTCTTTAGTAGAAAAAAAGGAAAGAAAAACATTCTGATTTGCGATTTTATTGAATATAAAATAAATATCGATATATCTTGGTAAATCAATTTAGCAAACAGCTAAAATTAAATATAAATCTCTAAACACAGATATTATAATAAATGACGTGCTTTGGGATAAACTCGGGTAAGATGGCCATAGTGTTTTTTAAAATGCAAAAAACATACTTTTCTTTTTGTTATTTTTTAATAATATTTGACATGTTATCTTTACTAAAGCTTAAATTACGTAATATTATCGAAATTACAAGGAAAATATTTAATAGAAATTTTATGTTAGCAAAATAGTACAACATAAACATTCCATCTTATCCAACTTTTAAGGAAAAGATGAATAGTAACGGAAAGATGGCCATAATATTTATAAAAAAATAGTGAAAACGAAAATAAAAATTATAGGTCATCTAACAATTTACATATCTTTATAATATGTTTAACGTTGATTACGATACTTAACTGTAATTTATTCGACGTTATAACAGTTTTTAGTGGACAAATGAAAAACTTTACAGGCAGTCAAAAGTAAAAATATGATATAAGATTCACAATATCGTTATTTCGGACAATGTACGTACATAAACTACTGTAAACATCGATTATCTTTGATAAAAAAGCGCACTATGTAGCGATTATTGAAAAAATTACAGTCTATGGCCATCATACCCTAGTTTACCATACTTTTCGATTCGTATCATTACTGTAAGACTACTGTAGAACACGATAAAAAATAATTTATAATACTTGTCAGTGTTTTATAGTCAAGTTTAGTTTGGTTCTCGCTCCTTGATTCTCTACGCTAATATTTCATACAACAAAAGTCAGACCTTGTCAGAGCGAACCGCGCGCTTTCACGGCTCGTTGAAGGCATCGCAAACTCGCGAGACATGTGCCG
Organism: Anoplolepis gracilipes; assembly: GCF_047496725.1. NCBI lineage: Eukaryota > Metazoa > Arthropoda > Insecta > Hymenoptera > Formicidae > Anoplolepis > Anoplolepis gracilipes. Next base: position 17,611,124 of record NC_132971.1, on the reverse strand, counting down.
TCTTTCAATAAGGCAGAACACCACGAATATTCGTCTGTCTGGAGAATCTGAGAAGATTCTACCGTCGTGCGGTTTTGAAATTCCGCGTCGATACTTATTCGTATCGCTCTGTCGATACCGATAATCGACTTGCTCGCGCAGCAAGAGAAGCAAGCGTTCACTCACGCTTAAATAAACTCATTTCTTTCTATCTATCCCACTTTCGTTTTTCTGTGCTTTCGTGCTACGGAAAGATATGTCGATATGTAAATGGCATAGAATTGAACCCTGCCCGCAAGAGATATGCCGATCTCTCGTTGGAAAAGCAAAAAACATATAAAACAGATGCAAAGTACGCTAGAAGTGAAACAAGCGAGTTTTAAAAACTGTAACGAATAAAAAAGTCAGTGCTGTGCAGTTTTCTAAAAGATATGCATAACTGGATAAAAAGATGTTTATTGATAAGGAGAAATGAGAATGAAGAAAAATATTTCGATATTTCGTAGGAATATATTTTCTAAATCTTTAATTTCTTTTATTAAATTTTTTTATTATTTTCGATTTATATTTTCTAAAATCTTTTAATCTTTCCCATTATAATCTTTTGAAATACACCTCATTAAGTGTGCCTTGATATTGTAATAATTATAAATCAAAACATTTTTTTTTAAATGAGAAATAACATGTGTCGTTTAAATTATATAATTATAAATTATAAATTATATAATTTATTGCAAATAATATATTACACAGACGCAGAAAGCGTATGTGGGTGGACAACATGCTAAAAAAAAATTTATATTGTCTAGTATCGTATTTCTCTTTCCTGAACACACATACACACACACACACACACACACACACATATATATATATATATATATATATATATATATATGTGCGCTCACCGGCGTTTTTACGAATATCTTTCACGAGAGCCAAATTTTAGCGCAGCATAGGGGCACTACCTAATACGTATATTCTCCGGTGCTTTGCTCCAGGTCAACATACGCGTAACCGCCGCTCTCGTTCTAGTCGTGGTTGCCGCGGTTCCATCGAGACAGTCGTGAGCGATGCAGAGAAAACACTCGCGCGTAAATTCATCGGATATTCAGAAATGAGCAGCGCCGGCAGATCGAGCTTGCATATTCATGGATTTTGTCTCTGACGTATGTTTGCGCGGTCCAGTCATCCAATGAAGAATAGCTGCGAACAAAACCGCTCGCTTATTCTGCAACTGCAATCTAATGAAAAAACATTTTATAGATTACAACAATTTTATAGATTATATTTCAATTTATTTTATTACATATTATAAACTATAGACAGTATGTATTACACTAGTATATATATGTGTAGACTCGCAACTCTACTCTTTCTTTTTATCTTTTAATCTTTATCTGTCTCACGTATGTACTATGTGAGACAGAACGTATTTACTATTATTCTTTATGAAAAAAATAATTAATCGATTATATATGATTAATATTTTTATGCCATTAATATTATGATATAAATCAAAGACGCATATTCTGATATATTTATTATCTGAATAATATATGGAATAAAGAATCTCTTTGTAAACTAAAAGGATATTTTTGAAATATTTGAAAAATCTGTCGCACACACACGAGAGAAAAACTTCTTATCAAGAATTATTAATCATGCATTTAGTAAAGAAGTTACTTTTGATTGTGCAAAGATTTCAAAGCTCAGACACAAAATAGATTCAAATAAACAGGCAAATAATAAAGCATTTACTCATTTTTATAGATACATTTACTCTATGGTTGTGTGTGCTAAATCGATGGGATTTATTTATTATTTATTATTATATATATATATGGACATTAATCGGAAATCTTAATGTTCTTGGTTACGGTCGCACAGACAGTTGCTTAATCCTCCCTTGAGATATCCTCATTTAGTTAATCCCATCTCACCGTATACCGCTACAATTTACAGATAGCCTTGAGGAACGTGTAGCTTCAGTAATTCATCGCGCGTAAACTGCTCATGTGGTGAAGCGGTGGTTTCTTGATTAAACTATCGTCATTAAGCAGCATAAATAAAGGAGAGTTGAACTAGAAAAATGTATATCATGATACGGTTTGCGATTTATTTATCATGCATATACCATCGCTTTTTGCTTTATTATATTTTTTAAGATTAGCAGAATAAATATTTACAAAAAAGATTTTCTGCTTAAAGTAAGATAAAACAACTAAAGCTTAGTAAATATAATTGAGAAATAAATAATCCCCTAAGGCGTTGTAAAATAAAATACATATTCTCTAGATAAGTCAATAGATAAACGATTAATGTTAGTATAAAAACTCACTCGCGTCATGGAAAGATATTGACGTATTGATGTATTGATGAAATTTTATCTCGGTTGACTCTAATTTACCTTTAGTAGTATAACATAGAGAGAAAACTGAAATATTTATTCCCGTATAATAATAAATCTGACCCAACAGTTAATTAAGAAAATTTGCCAATCATTCCAATTGTATACACATATAGCACGTGTTATCTACAGCATAAAATGTTAAAAACCATTACTTGTATGTCACAACGACATACGGTTTTGTGCAATCTGTCCGAAACTTATGCAATCTAAGTATAGCCATTAGTCAATATTAACAATATTGGCAGATATGATACAATATTACTCGTATGTGTCATATGTAAACAATTCATCAAATAAACTATTCGCATGATGTATTGACACACATAGCACTATAACTAATCTATCAATTGCATTTAGTCGCATGGAAAACAAACATGTAGATTTTAATATATCTATGTTATAATATTACATGTCTTCTGATTTCGAGATTGGAACATATGTATATTTGAATACAAATCCGCCTTCCAAAATTTATCGGACGTATTAAAGTCTCGCACGTGATTGCTACTCAATACGGATACGGGAGAGGCGTAGATTAATAATATATTCATCGCGACATGTATTGCAGTAGCTTGCATGCATCGATAATGTATGGCTGCACTGATAACGGTCAATCGCGAGGCGAGAGTATCTAAATTTAGAGCGCGCGGTGAGTGCCTGTTAGCCGTTAACTAAATCTTGATACTGCCGGGGGGGACAGTTCGGTTCTCTATGTCTCGGTTAATATTTCCCGCGCGCAAGGCATCGAATAGGCGGCGTCATTGACCACCGCTAAATCGATTATTACTTGTTTGCGTTTATTGGCTACGCGTAATGGAACACGGACATGGACCCATGCCACTTGGAAAATGACAATTACATATCTATGATTTAAACTTCTAAAATAGCTTTTGTTAGATTAAAAGTAATTAACAATCCATCTAAAATGATAAAATTTTCATGATATTTTATTGAGATTTTTAGAAAAATTATATTGTCTTTTTATATAAGAGGTTCTCTTCTAACTTTAATTTGTTTTTAATTGCTAGAAAACAATTACTACACATATTGTAAAAATCACCTAGACGATTGCAAAATTTTGCTTCAGTTGCATTATACTGCCCGGATATCTTGTAATCGAAATACCATCCCTAATCCTAAAAACATAAGCGGAAACATATTTAAACATTTTCTCTACATTACCGAATTATTTCTATGAAAAAAACTTGATTTTTGTATTGAAATGGAATCTATAATTTGAATAAAATTGTTAAATATAATGTAACCTATTACGTAAAATATGTATTTAAAATATAATATATATTGCTTTTTATTAAAAAAATTTTATTGAAGAGAATGTAAAATTTTGTCGTGAAACCCCGATAGATGTATATTTTAATTACAATTTTTTAAATTAGAGAATTATATGAGAAAAAGGTTAAAGTTTGAACAGAAAGAAAAAACAAATTACATTTTGTAGAATAGTATAATCTGCCATTGAATGTCATCGACGATCGTCAATAATCCTTGAAGAGTAAGATTTCGACAGTGCAGCTATGACTTGGCTACGTTTAAAGCGCTCGATATTCGAACCTCTTCCTTTTAACACCGTGAAATTGATCGACGCCCTACGGATTTTAGCAGCTTTCATATATCCGTAAAATCTTCGTCAACTCGAAAATCCATCCATCAAACTCGGGTGACGCGCGCGATGGAGAGAGAGAGAGAGAAAGAAGGAAGAAGAGAGAGAGAGAGAGAGAGAGAGACAGAGGAAAAGGGACCAACCACTGAAAATTCCTTCTGCAAATTTTTCGACGCTGATCGGCACGATGTCAGTATGCGCGCACGTTTATCAGACGCAGTCTTGTGTAACGCATTTCCGTCCGCCGGACCCGTCTGGAATTTCGCGATTGCGGGATTCGGTTTTGCGAAGATATCGATCACGGCATAATTCCCCGCAGCAGTGTCGATTTGCCGTTTCATCGATAATTCATTAACCCAGAAATGGATCGGGTGAGTGTCTCTCTCAGGTTAGGTCAATATGATGCAGATTATAACGATCTTGGGCCGATCTGAATCTGATGTTGATTGCAAGTTTATTGTCGACTGATCGATAATTTTCATCATTTGAACACAACAACAAATAATGCGAATAATTAAGAATACTCGACTTATATTGGGTAATTTTTGTCTAAAGACATTCTTGAGAAACATTAGTCGTTACATCTACTACAACCGCAATTTAGGAAATTAGGAAAATTTAACGCATAAATTATTTAATTATCAAAGTATGTATTACATTAAAACAAAAATATGTAACAATTTTATATTCTCTAAACATTAATTTTCTTACTGTTACAATATTATATTTTTAACATTATTTATATCGCAAAGGTCATAATCTTAATTAATTTAACATTGCGTTATTTAATAATATAGAACATTCTCAATTCTCGCCTGATATACCATCGCCAATCATGGATTACGGGATAAAGTTTCTCGTAGCTAGAAAATATCCCGACGAATAAATTCGGCGGCAGCCTTGACGCGTATTGTGCGAGCTGAAAAGTTACAGGGGATGATATAGCCTCGCCGTAATAGAACTTATAAGGTGGATAGGAAAGTTGCTTTCTTCGCCAGAATTCCAGACCTTCCCCGGGACTCGTTCGAAAATCACTTCATAACCTTCGGTCGTGTCCCTAAACTTACAAATTGTCCGCAGAAGTGTACTTTCCAAAACATAGTATCGTTTTTCTGTTCTGTCTCGCCAATTCAGACGATATACCGACGATAAAAAAAGGACCATCACATCGATTACTTTAATACTGATACGTTTTGTCTGATATACAATAACGTGAACATTTTGCAGTTTTGATTTAAAAAGTTTCTATAATAAGTTTGAGAATGCCGTACAAAGAAACGCAAGTATATTATATGCATCTGTGCAATGTATTAAATTGTCCTTTGTTTTCTTTATGTCTTTTTGATATTATTATAACTAATGTAACAATTATTACTATATTATCATTATATTATACGATTAAAAAATTTATCAAGATATTTCAATATTTATATTCATTATTTATAATGTATTATACATATTAAATATATTATAAATATTTATATTATATAATAATATATATTTATATAAAATTTACAATATATCAAAATAGAATATCTAAAATTATACAAAAAGTTTGCAAGTCTCTAAAGGAATGAAAAAGAGATTTTGCAAAATATTGGTGGTTGAACAGTACTGAAGCACAGCAGGATTTATGAACCAGACTTTTAACTTTCGTGGGAACAATAATTTATGGGTCCCATGAGAGTGAGTGGTCCGCTGCTTGATTCTACGTTAACTAATAAGTAGCAATGCCATATAGACAGATGGTCAGACTATTGCGGCTTTCGAAATGTAGTTGGGAACATCGAGGAGGAATCATTTGGGGATATTAAACGTAGTTAACGATCCGTAAGCTTCTCTGAAATAACCGATATACATGAAATTGTTATAATTAAAATTAATCTAGTAGATTACTTTATTATATAGTTAGATTCGATTTTAATATATATTTAATATATCATATTATTATATACTTATACGTATACTTATACAGTATCTTTTTATTTACTTTTTAGTTTAATTTTATAAAAAATCATGTGATGCAGCTAAAAATTTAAAAAATGACAATTTCTTTTTGTCATTGATATAATACCAAATTAATAATATAATAATAATAATTAAACAAAATATGTTTCTTATTAATGTAACATATTAAAAATCAAATTCGCGCAATCATATGTGTTATGATGTCAAAAACATGCGTACCCGCACATTTCATATAGTCGTAATGATGGCTACTTGCATTAGCATAATCAAATTTCGTGGATGAATGCAAAACACGCGTAACACGCACAATCTGCATATAATGATCAGCCAGTATTAGCAATATTGGCACGCAGCATCCATTCTCAAACACACGTGCCGAGTTGCTTCAGTCCAGATTACGATAACTTTGTTACTTTATGATGCCGTTTGTGTCATATCATTTGTCGAATAGAACGGATTATTGGTATCTCGGTGCCTGTTGCATATATACGTTATACTTTCATCAGCGTCGCTGATGGAAAGAAAATATAAAAAAAAGGACACAGATAAATCAAACAAAGAGAATACTTTAATTTTCTAATATCAGAACGTATCAAATTGCAGATGATACACAGTTTACGTATTTCAATAATTGCACCGATTTTAAGTACTAATGTAATTGCTCCTTTCTTTTTTACTGCAAATTAATCGCTGATTTTATTTTGTTTAAAGCACTGATCGCGAATAATGTGGACGCAATTAGGTAATTCCAATCAGTACACACGATTGGAAAAACTTGCCACGTTTGACAGACAGTGTAAACAACGCAGAGTTATGTGTTCTTTTGTAATCTATAACGCTAACGATATGGGCTTCTGACCTATATTTCGACATTCTATTGCGTCGGGTACTGTGCGAATCGAAAGCGTCGGATGTCCAAAAAATCGATCGCGTTCGTCGAAGCGAACGGGTCCTGAGTAACTCGGAGTTGCGAAGCTGTGACGCAAGCGTTGCATACACACGCATATACATGTGCACGTGTACATCAAATGCACGAGGGATATTTCATTTTCTCACGAATATTTTTGGAAAAAGAGAAAAGAGAGAGAGAGAGAGACAGAGAGAGTACATAATACCTACGTACATAATACCTACCTAGGTACATAAGGTACATAATACCTACCTACCGATGTAATCATTCCGACCGGTTCGTCGTCGATGAACACCTGGTATACGGCTTCTTTAATCTCACGGGCGAGTGACGTAGGTGAACGAGAGTGAATGCGCTTCGAGAGGAATCGAGCGCATCGCGAAAGGATGCATTTCGGAGGAGGAAGCGCTAAATATTCTTTCAATCTCAGCTTTAACCGTACACCGGAGGGAAGATTGTGCCGGATTAAAGGGACGCGCTGGGCTCTTTCTACTCGGGATTCCGAGCATCGGATCTCGGAATTGCGAAATCCGCAATCGCGCAGATACCGTCCGCGAACGTCCGGGTCTCTCCGACGCCCCGGCTCTTTCGCGTAATAAAATCCGCAAATCGGATGTTTACAGAGGGTTTCCCTTTCCCCGAGAACTTGAATGTATCTCTCCCGTCTCTCTCTCTCTCTCTCTCGCCTCTTCTCACCTCATTTTACTTTGAAATACTCGCTGCTGTCCAGTAGAGCTACCTCGCGCGAGCTAATTCATGAATATGCTGATTATCGTGCGATTCTACGGACGCTGCTGATAATGGGAAAATGCGTCGTTGTTCCCGTGCGTTTGTGGAAATTGTAAGATCCGATAGAGAGCCGAGAATTAATGAGATCGCGAGAAAATCCACGATTGCATCGTCATCGTTTTCTGCAACGGAGACTCTTTGCGCTTTCCGCCGCAACGCGACGCTCCGGCAGAGCGTTTGTATTTCAATTGACATGATTTTTATTTCTGCCTTGCAACTGATGTAATTAATGCAATCGTATAATAACTTAGCGTTATTTAAATAATTAATTATTCGTATAATTTAACTTAATTTAATTATATTTCAAAGAAACGAATAGCTGTGACAATTGGAGGATAAAATTATTACTTCCTTTATATGTATAAGCTTCATTTTTCTATACTAATACGAAAAAATTAAATTTTACTATCTGTTTATGTTTAAATTATCTTAAATTTTTTTAAAACTTTAATTTAAAATTTTTGGAAAAATAAGAGCTAATTGTTAATTGCATTATAAATTTAGAACAGAATTGTGATATGTTAAAATTATTCACAGCAATATTTGGAAAAAGGAACAAAAGAAAAATGATGAAAACTCGTTTATGCCATTTCTGTGCATTTAATATAAATTGATAATATTTTTCTTATACTCAACATTTTTACCATTGATGTGTATAAATATTTCGATTTACGAAATACCAAATAAAATATTTTCTGTGTTGTTTCTGCATACGAATAAAAATTTATTTTACTGCTTATGTTAAAAATAAACACAACAATTTAAAGTATTTTATAAACCTTGTAAAATGTGTAATTTACAAATAATTTTGTTATTATTTTATTATATACAATATTGAATCTTTATAAAGTTTTACATTCGTCGACATATTAGCGAAAATCGGTTAAACAGTTAGAACTATTTTGATATACCATATGCAGTAGGGTAACATAATAAAAAGTCCAAGTACATAAATGACATTTAAAGATTTATTATATTTTGCGTAATTTATCATATTGCAGAATTCAGAATTTCTACATGAAATATTTCTATTTATATAAAAGCTTTGATTTATGAATTTAGAATACTTTATCTATTGTTGGTAAAATGTAAGCAGTTTTACCATATCATTGAGATATTATAGAGACCATCGACCTTAGGTAAATCGTTACTATCAATGATGAAGTAGATTCAAAAATAGTTAAAGAATGTCGATATTCTCTGTCTGCATATAATTATATATATATGTGTGTGTGTGTGTGTGTGTGTGTGTGTATATGAATGTATGTGATTATTTTTATTTTATCTTAATTGAAATTACATAAAGTAAGAAGCATTATTTACAAGTTAAAATTATTATAGTAAAATTTTATATTAATTTAATATTTTTAAGTAAATTCACAACAAAATAGGCGATTAAGAGCCGTAACGCAGATATCAGAGCGTGTGGAAATAAAAATACGTAAATAAATTAATAGATTCAATGAACAGAAATTTATTCAGACGTTTCGATCCTTCCTTGGGATCTTCTTCAGTAGAGAAAAGAAAGAAAGATTTGTAGTATGAGAGACTGACATGTAAAACTTCTGGAATGACAAGGCGTGCGAAGATATACAAGTCTCCTATCGGTTGCAACCGTTGAGAATCACAAAATTAAAATGTTATTTGCCATGTTGCGTCATAAGCGTCAACGCACACACGCACTCGAGAAACTGTTACATACTGATACAGATCCCAAAGAAGGATCGAAAGATCTGAATAAATTTCTGTTCGTTGAATCTATTAATTTATTTACGTATTTTTATTTCCACACGCTCTGATATCTGCGTTCTTAATCGCCTATTTGTTGTGAATTTTATTGTGTTAGAGCCTCTTGTTTTAATTTTTATTTTTAAGTAGTTAGCTATTAGTTTTTTGAGCACTTTGTAAATTCTTTTCCACGAATCTTGGTAACACAAAAGCAGCCCGATGTATCTTGTCATTATAGTATCGTATTTCCATTTGATCGAGCTCTTCATTATTAAACATCCTCTTTGGTTCTGCAAAATTTATTTGCTGAAAAAAAGTAAGTAAAAGTTTATTAAATCTATCTTCAACAAGTCGGTTTAAAAATTAATGCAACATAAAATATATGTTAAACGGAAAATTTTAGATCTACTTTTATTTACAAATATAAGTATTTTTTATTTGTGTATATTGTTTTATTTATAAATACAAATTTTTAAAAATCTCTTCTCTTTATTATAGTTAACACACACAATTTTATTATAACTAACTAATTCTTATATTATAGTTCTTATTTTATTTTAATCAAGTCTCATTCATAATTGAAGCTATTACAGTCGTACGTTTATAATTATTGCAAATATTTAATAGAGAGAGAGAGAGAGACTTAGCTTCCAAATACTGTAAAATTGCATTGAACTCTTTTCCCTCTTTCTTCTCCTTTCCTTTTAATAATCAATCACACAATTTTCTTCCTCATAGAAAAATACAAAAAAAATATTTTTTTAACCATTACCATATATTGGACTAAATTTAATACTAACGTTGTCTAAGCTTCCAAGCACAAAACCGATTTGACCCGTAGGGTATGTCGGTACAGCTGTTACTGCGTAGGTGGCGACGGGAAACACGGCTTTGCAATGTCCGAGTGTATTCTGTACTTGTTGCATACTCTCCCATATCGTGCCAGCTTGACTGGCAATAATTCCATCAGGTTTCAATGCTGCTTTCAATAATTCATAATACGGTTGCTTAAAAAGATGCTCAGCTGGACCTAATATTTTAAAAAATCATCAGGGTTATTTATAATATTTTATTATATTATTATAACATTATTAATACATATAATATTTTATTAGAATTATTATTATAATACTGTTTTTTTTAAGAAACATGCACTTTCTTTAGATGAGAATCATGCATTTTTTTCTATTATAAGATATTAGAGAAATATATGAAAAGTACGCGCGATATTACTTACCTACAGGATCACTGCTGTCAGTGATAATGACATCGAATTCTCCATGGTGATTTCTCAGGAACTCAAACCCGTCGCCAACAACAACGGTTACTTTAGGATTGATAAGACCCAGACTCAAGCGAGGTAAATATTGTTTACTCAACTCAATAACTCTATCGTCAATGTCCACTAGTATGATACGCTCCACATCCGGATGTTTTGCGACTTCCCGAGCAGTTCCACCATCACCACCTCCAACTATCAAGATCTTTAACAGATAAATTGAAAATTATCTATTTGTCTAAAAATATTACTTGTACATATGCAAGATTTTTTTTTATTTTACATGTGCTTAAAACATCTATATAATATTTATATTATATTGACTTAATGTGGTTATTTTTTATTTGATCAATACTTTGTAAGGCATAGCATTATTTAATATTATGTGATAAATATCTACAATTTTATCTTTATTAAAAATAAAGAATAATTGATAATAAGACCTTGCCGCTTATTAAATTAATTTGGGCTTAAATAATTTATTTTATTTTTAATCATTGACTATTAATTTTCTAATATTACTTTTGTGTGTTTAACGCAATAAACGCTCTGAATAAGTTGTTATAAGTCTGAAATCTAACACAGCAAGAAGCCTAAGATTAACTACACAAGCAGCATAGAAACAGTATCATCTCATTTACATATACGTATTACTTTTTATCATGCTATTTATATATCATCTGGATATATGTAATATAGCTGGTACATATCATCTAGATAGTGTTTAAATATGCATTAAATTAATACAGTACTTTTCCATTGCTTGTATATGCAACCGACTAAAAAATTAATATGTCAATTTACGTTTTTAGGCTTAGAATGGCTGCAGAGCGGCAAATATGATATCATCTCATGATAAGAAAATTCATCTCTCTCTGTACATTGTATCGCGCCGTCAAGCATCAAAGCTCTTCCATGTGATTTTCTGCAAATGTAACATATTTTTATATTTAACAGTCATATCTTATATTAAAAGTATAACCATCTTTATAACAATATTTCGCGCTATTGTGAAAAGAATTTACTCACGTGTTTACTATAAGGATTTCTTGAAATTGAGAACGCTCGGAATGCAAAACTTCTTCTACTTCCAATGAAAGTGCAACGCCGGGCCAAAGATCGCTCAGTTCGCTGAACCAACCTGATTTCATACTATTCATATTGGCGTAGTTTGTCGGATTATTTGTCAAAGTATGCTCTGTATAGAAAATTCCAGAACAATGTGAGAATAAAGCTAAAGCAAACGTTAGATGTACATAGTGGTAAAGCTAGAACACATATTAGTTCCGGAAAACGTCATTGAGATGCATTCAGCTTGGAGCAAACAGCTTGGAGCGTTATGCTACTATTGAATGTGAAATAATTCTGTGGATCTGGCAAACTTATATACAAAAAAGGAAAGAAGTTTGCAGGCACAATGTATTTTATGCTGTCATAGCAAATTTTGTCCAGTCTTTATATGAGTAACAAAAGATTTGTACTTGGATATTAATTTTATTTGAGAATATTTAATTTCTATTTGTACATTATTTTGCTACAATAGATCTTTTGTCGTATGTAATAATGTCGAATTTGTTACAATAGCAAGTATATTTATAAATCAGAAAAATAGTATTTTTTTCCTTGACTCCAAATATTTCAAAATAATAAAATATATATTAACTCCAGTTTCAGTAGATCATTTAACAAATATTTTTCATTACTTTTTATAACAGAAAAGAAATTAAAAACTTTCACAACGACTTTAACTTTAACTATCATGACTTTGTTGTTTATAATATGTTAAATTAAAGAAAGTACAAAATTTTCATATAGACATGCTTAAGCTATTGTGCATGTAATTTAAGTTATTTACAAATTTAAAATTAAATTGCGTAAGGTGAAGAGAATAAAACGATAATTTTTTATTTTATTTTATTTTATTTTATTTTGATATTAATTAAATATGAATTAAAATTGAATTTTGATAAAGTTATTTAGAGACACAGCTCGACTATACGTAAAAGGTTTTCTTTTTCTTTCCATATAAAATATGCAAAACATTTTCAAAAACTTTCTAGTTATAATTATTTTTAATATTATTAGAATATTTTGCTATTTAATGCAATAAATTGATTACAACTAATAATAAAAAAATAATAAAATTAATAATAAATAACACGTTTTCATATTACATTAATTTATGCTAATTAAATTATTTAAATTGCTTAATCCTTGTAATGTATTCTTTCGAAATATGCAATATTAACGAGTATATGGAAAACAATGCATATAAATAATTCTTGATAAAAATAATCTTTCATATACATGATTAACACAATTTTGTTATTAAACAAAATAATCACATTTTAAGATTATTACGTAACGCAGTATCGTAATATAAGATACGAAGTTTATAAGAAAGTAAACAATTATATATAATGAAATAGACAATTGTATGTAATTGGACAAATGTGTATAATTGGAAATAATTGTATGTATTTTTTTAATGAAGTAGACAATTGTATATAATATAATTTTATAGATGTTAAAAAATTTTATAAAATATATTTTGTGCAATTCTTGCGATAAAATATACTTTTATATACTTTTATAATTCGTTTAATTGTTTCATCATGAAAAACTATTCTAATGGCTAGTTAGTAACTTTTCTTTACGCACAGTAAATATTATATAGTTGTGTAATAGTTATAGTTATACAATATACATATATAGGTGACACATATTGTCTCGTAAAACTAGATATGTTTTACATACTTAAAATATATATGCATATTATATAATGACAAAAATATGAAATAGTAAGAAATATATAATAGCTTTTGTGCATTTAAATATTTTTAATAAAATTAAAAATTTATTCTAATTAATAGATATTTAAGAATTAACTTTAATACTTACGTGATACTTTTGCCGAGTAATTATAAACATTTTTTTTCTTACCTATCTTGTTAGCAATTATTTTATCTCTTTCAGGAAATCAAATTAACATAATTTTTAGCAAAATTTATAAATAATATCTTTGACATATTTGTTAATTCTTTTATGAATCTTTTTTCTTAAACAAAATTTTTGAAGTTTTAATTTTTTGCGCGTAAACATTAAATATTCATAACAATTTCACTAAAGAAATTTAAAAAAGGTTAAAAATATTTTTAAGATAAAAAAATACGATATGAATAATCGGAACCAACTTATCGGTTAGTAAATTGAAGAAACCACGTGTATATTTTTCAGCAGTGTGAAGATAATTTTTTAATAATATATGATATAACTTACTTTGTTTACTGATGATACAGTGTATTGTGATGTGCTAATATCGTAACGAATGTTAAAAAAAATCCTTTGTGCGTTGTTTGGAGAGATTCGCGGCGTATTTTCTCAACATGTACGCAATATGTCTGCTTCCAAGCATGCAAAATGATAGTTTGCCTATGATGAACGTAGCTCACCCGAAGAAAGCTCGTGTTGAACTGAGACGAAGCGCGCGTAGCTCTATGGTTTCTCTTTATAACTAGCTTGACTGTTTGGACTGTTTATCGTCTGCTAACACGCTGCCTGATAATGTGATGAGACTAAAGGTTTCTTCACACTAGGCAGAAAAATACATGCCTCAAAAGATTTAAGTGATGTATGCGGATACGTTAATAATATTAAGTGGTCAAAAGATTTTCTGTAATATTTAATATTTAAGAAAAAATTATTTTTTTTGTTTACATAATAAATTGTACGATTCAATACGATGCTTCTTGTATAAAATAAATAAAAGAAATTTAAAAAAATAGAACAAAAGGAATTAATACATTTGGTACATAAATACATTAAAGTATTTTTATCAATGCGAATGCACTAAATGTTATTAATGTATTTGATGTATATATATTAGCTGGAAATGTAATGCTTCTTGTATGTATCACTCTACAACGTGTTTAGTATGAACGGGCCCTTAACGGAGATAAGAAATAATACATTTGAACTTTAACTTTGTTTTGAAAGATATACGTGCTCTCAACAGAAGAAGAAATAAAAAAAATACAAACAATACTGTTTGTATGAAAGTAAGGATACGATTTTCAACGGTTACCTGCCTCTTTGAATTTTGAAAAGCACAGTCAGAACCTCTGGCAGAATACTGTCAGTATACATTCAGGTAAATTTTATATCCAAGTTTTTATCAAACATTTAGTTTATATCCAAGTGAAATTCAGTTGAAGATCAAACCATTGTATATGTTTAAATATTTTAAAAAGCATAATTATCACAATAATAATTAGACTTTTTTTAATTGAAAGATATACATGTAAAAAAGTAAAATATCTTGTTAGAACAATGATTAAAATAACATATTGAAAGTGAAAATACAATTAAAAAAAGATCTTATGCATATAGGAATCCTTTATCGGAGAAAATCAGAGATTTCCGTGATCACCGTAAGAAAATTAGACCTATTGCACGATGTGCGTTCCAAGCTTTCACACAGATGAATCTTATTATAGTGTAACTTTTAGTCTATTCATTCATTTTGTATATATAATGTATTACATTTTTATATTTGTACGTACGGAATTATTAATGCTTTAATATAAAAATTTATACATATATATTGGAGATATGAAGATATGCATTTTTTATGTATATTCCGAAATATATGTCCCTAAATCCCATCTATGTATATATATGTATATGTATGTACGTATATATATGTGTATATATATGTATGTATATGTATATGTATATATATATATATAATGTTTCTAATGTGAGCCTATCATATATGTGCGTTTTGAAATGCTGCGTTGGTCACCAATTATCGATCTTCAACTTCAGTTACCTCTGGAATTCCAGCACACCTACCTAACCTTCGGATCATAACGTTGGTCTGTTACCCATGTTTTAAAAGGTTGATTTGTCTGTTTTTACTTTTCAGATTATAATTAATAATTTTGTGTCTATCTAAAGATTAATATAAAATGTCTTGCTAAAAAATATTTTGTTTTATTTTATTTTTTTATTTATAATCTTTTAAAAAATTTAGAAAGTAAATTAACATTTATGACTGCTTTTCTTTCCACACATATGATAATCCATTAAACTGTCGTTATTGTAAATGATGTAAGAAAATTATATTAGCTTCAACGACAGTTGATCCACAATTATTACAATTTTTAATAATGATAATATCTTGTGTTTTCTTGCTTCCTACATTATTACTATTGTTATAATAGAAATCTGTAATTTCATCTAACGATAAGTTACTTCCAGAATTTTACTTTATCTATTAAAATCATTGCTTGAAATTTATAATGATTGAATATCAGAGCTATTCAAAGCTTTAAAATCGAATCATTGGCTTCAAACTTGGAAGTTAAATATTTTTACTTCGAATCTTTTGAATAGGTCGTATACACATTATTTGACTCTTTTGTCTGAATCGTATTTATAATCAATACTGTGTACGTATAAAAAAATTTTTTTAAATATATAAAGTCTTTACGTTACAGAAAAATCGTGAAATAAAAAATTTGAAGAAGATTAGACTTGTATTATCATATAAAATAAATTAATTAAAATTATGTTTCTTAATTAATTAACGATATTATTAAAAATTAAGTATGTTTAAAATAAATTTTATATTTTATACATATTTTATTTAAGAAATATGCTTTGTACACAATAAATTTATATATAATTATATATATGTTATTTCTCTTTGAAAATTTTTTTATATTCTAAAATTAAATTCTAAAAATTCTTAAAATCTTAAATTATTTTTTATTATTTTATTTTATTTTTTATTATGATATATGATTGCATTACTTATTTTTTTTTACTAATTTCATTAAATAGATATAAAATTTCTAAACTATTTTAGAGAAATAATAATTATTATAGTATTAATAAATGATTTTATAAAATTAGAAATAAACTTTTATATATAATATTAAATCATATTTTACTTTTTCTCAAGATTAATTTATAAAATCACAAAAGTGAGAAAAGGTTTATCTGTCAAAATTATATCTATAAATATTAGATTTAAAGAGTAATTAAGAATAAATGCACAAGGATGACAAATGTATAAAATTGCGCACTATTTTACCGAATATTACAATCTAATGATGCTGAACTAGATATGTGAGAAATTGAAACCGTAGAAATCAAAGATCCGATTAGAGCGTTTCGGCTAAATTTCATAGTTAATTGTGTCTTGTTTTCACTAGAATACCTCGCAACCGTTTGCATGTGTTGCCATATCCGTTTGAGTTTCCCTAGACATTTGTATACTTCATTATATATTATTTCAAATAAAATTCGTATATTACGCTCTAAGGCAAGTACATTTAATTTTTTTTAACTCCAATTTTTATTAATTTTTAAAGAAACAAACACCTCCAGAAAATTAAGAATAAATAATAGTAGGTTTATTTTATTCAACTTTGTTGTCTTGCATAATTTTCTTATAATTTTATTATTCAGTAGTTAATAGAATATGTGATATTTAAATTAATTTATGGCATTACTAAATAATAGATTTAAAAATTTTACAATTAGGAAGACTTAGATTAAATTTCTGTAAAAATTCATTTAACTCTTAAATAGTGTCGAGATAGAAATCTACGACACGAAAAGTTGATGTGAGAGTAAAGTCTTATACATTTTAATATATTTTAAAGTGTTATCACAAAAGTTATAATATATGTATATTGAATATTAATAAGAATATTAAGATAAGTAAAATAATCTTTTGCACACAGTTTTTTGGTATTTATTATACAAGAACTTAACAAAATTTGTGATTTTCAAAAAATTCCTTTGCAACTGTGATGTTTAATAGTTGAAAAGGTTTTATTTTTAAAGTAAACATAATCAAACATTGATATTTCGGGTAGTACTCTTTTTTTCTATAGTATTCAAGAAAAAAAATTAATATTACAAAAATTAGATTTTTTTTATTTTGAAATATTTTTGAATTTCTATATTTAATAATAAAAATGTTGTTCACATTTGCGCTAATATTAAAAATGAGTCAATACTGAAGGATTAAAATGAGATAAAGATATTTTGTTATCATTTTACTCAATTTTATTTTTTTTAATTTTCGACAATAATATTTAATGTCAACAATAAAATCTTAGATAACGAAAGTTGCAAGTTTTTAAATCATAATTTAATCCATATTTTTCTAGATTTTATTATTTTTTTCTATTATTCCTTATTGAAAAAAATGTACAAAATCCAGAATATTCTGTACATACGTGTAATATTTTCGAATTGCGATTGCATTCTTGATAACGCATTGCGCTGAGTATCATCAGGGTTAAAGGATCAAAGCACTTCATTAAGTCCGCAACCTGTTTATCGTATGTTACAAATTGAAAAACTACTGCATGGTTTACAATGCTTTCAACTTATTTTCAGGTCTTGCGACTTCTTCTCTGGCGACTGCGCGACAATCTAAATGGAGACGAAAACGAAGATAGAAATCTCGACAGCCCTCTTCAAGCAACGAGGGAGTGACGCCAGCGATCTTTCCCTTTATGAAATTACAAAGGTGAGTAGAGATACTACTGAGTGAAAGAGACTAATCTCGCTTTCTCTTCTCTTTCGTGCGATCAATTCGGTTTCTGCTTCCTTGCCTAACTGATATAACCCAGGAACTGGAAAAATTAAACGAAGCTTTTCCCATCAAGACTTTTCAACAAGCTTCGCTTGTTGAATTTCTTTTGGGCAGGAAGTGGCATGAAACATTGGTATTTTAAAGTTAAATCTAAGCTGATATAGAGATATAGTATCTTAATAAAATTAAAATTATAATTTTTATATCTCTACAATTAGATGCGATATAATTCTCTAGTTTATCCGATCTCTCAGATTCTCGAATATCCCCGAAATCCTCTGGATAATACAAATACAAATATGAGTTGAGAAAACCTATCTGCGTTTATTAATTTTTTATTTCAAATTGAAATAAAATCCTTTCAATATAGTACAGGAAATTGAACAGAATGTATATGTAAAATGTACATAATACGCTAATTCTAATGGAAATCAATGACTTTTAAAGATCCACGGGATTTCCGGACGTTAACTTAATAACAATAATGTTAACTTTTTTTGCGACTATCAATATCCCCCTTTCATGCTTGTTCATTGTATCAATATATTTCCGCGCGGAAACTAATACATCGAGCAATACGTTGGAAACTTAGGTATCAGATTTACCGCTATCCAGGATGTGGAGAAACGACGTTAGATACATCAGTTAAAGTCGATCGTAATTACGTCGGCGTTCGTGAAATATGTGCGCGCTTCAAAAAGCGTTAGCCCGACAATATCTCACAATCACGCGCCTCGTTATCAGTAAACGCCGCTTTATCCGGCAGAAAGCTCTCGTGAGACAATAACGAGGCAAGAGTGTTACCGCGCGAATTTCTCCCCCACGCAATTTTACATGGCGGTTATGAATGTGTATCAACTCTTTACATGTATAATGTGTATATATATATATATATATATATATATATATATATATATATATATATATATATTGTATATTCGCAAATTTTTATGATAAAAGCTGATCTCTATAGCGTGGCTCTCGATGAAAATGTCGATTTAGCCTTGACGTAAAACGCTTTGATGCGGCATTTATCAAAGCGTGCTCCTACGCATCAACCGGCTGTCCGAATACGTGCCACCGATGGGCATCGACTGGTAAAATCACGAACGAGAATGGCCCGTTTTATCACAGCCGTTACATCATGTTAAGAATATATGAGTTTTTTGAAAATGACATGTGAAAATAAAAATTAGGATATTTAATTAACTCTTACATATAATAAATTATAATACAAATAATATAATTGTATAATTATATAAAAATATAATATAGTATAAATATAAATAATATAAATATAAAAAAAAGTAATATAATGTATAATATAAATTATATAAGGTAATTTAAATATTATTTAAAAGAAATTAAAATTAGCATAAGATTAAGATTAAGATTTTGATATATTATTAACAATTTTTATTGTTGACAATTTGTCTACAGTTAGGCATAGTCTCTCTAAAATGAAAAAGATTTTGTTATTATAAATTCGATATATGCATGATTTCACTTTTCGCAAAATTACTTTTTCTAATGAAACACTCATTAATAAGCCCTTGATTGTGACGTAGATTACATTATTGATCTTATAGAGACAACACTGAAACAAATCACTTATACTGACGAAATAAAAAAAATAAAAGGAAATAAAAGTCTGTAGACAATTAATCAATGTTTCAAGCACTTTTCTACGTGATTGATATAATCCTTTCTGTAGACAGCTTTTACAATTAACTTCAAAGAGTACTTAGTACAAAGATTTATTAGAAATAATAGACTCAATCAGAAATAAAATACAGTGATTGCACTATAGTTTTCAAATTAATTTAAAATTTAAGTCGCAGTTGCTTTTATATTAAAAAAGTATATATAAAATATATTGTATCTAATGTTTATCTTTATTTCATCACAAAATTGAATAGATTGTAAAGTTATTAACAATATCATTTCTTATAATTAAAATAGAATCAAAAAATATTAAAAACTCTCCTTTGATGAGAAATATACTTATACATAAACACATTCTAACAGATCTTCAATTTTCATTCATGATACCAAAAGTACAGAAGTTCAATAAAAGTTAAATAATGTTTGAAAGATTAACATATATAGAAGCTGGTACTCCGGTCATTATAAGCCATATTGCAAATTCGAAACTAAAGCGCTAAACTGGCAACCCTTCTCATAATCGTTTAGGCGGATTTTCGCGGATTCATGCGTGTCCGTACAAGACGATAACGGAACAAGAATTGTCACGTATGGAGAGATGAAGTGTCAGAGAGATAGAGATAGATAGATGATAGATAGATAGATAGATAGATAGATAGAGAGAGAGAGAGAAAGGGAGAAGAGAGAGGGGGAGGGGAGAGAGAGCGAGGGAGAGAAGTTCAAATACGTTGATCTATGCGTGCGATGCATCCGACGATGGTCCATATGATAATGAAGGCGTTATTAGTAAACTATTATGCAGGAAACTATTATCGTGCGCCTGTATATACGCGAGTGACCTGTACGGCCGGCAAACGGATGGACGGAAGCGTCGCGTTACGGGAACGTAATTTGAGGATTACTCCGGCTCGTATATTACAACGAGAACAATGGCCACACGGTGACGTCACTGTCGTACAATCACGTACGTAATCCGCGAGGATCTTCTGGAATTCTCCACCGCCGCATCACCCTCAGCTGCCTACCCTCTTCGCTTCTCCCTCTCCTCCTTCATCGTCTCCTCTTGCTTCTCTCCTCCCCCTCGATTCTCTCTGTCTATATTCCTATACCACTGTCACCGGGTCCACCGAGCCATTCCCTTAAGCTCAAGCAAAGTAATACGATATGATCCTGCGGGATTAACTTCGCCCAAACTGGAAGGAATTATTTGAGGACAAAAGAGAAAAAGAGAGAGAGAGAGAGAAAGAGAGAGTTGTTTCACGGAGAAAAGAGCTGGATCACAACGGCACGTGAGGCATTCTGGAAAAGCTAATATATGACTACATACCAGGGTTACTGTTAATACCGTGATTACAGCGATGATCCTTAATGGCTTTTGAATTAAGAGGAATGTAATTAATACTCCCCTGATCTCTCGATCGGACCGCGATCAATGCATTAAGCTTATCTGACTTCGCAAATTGAACGGCTTAAGATTTACGAACATGCAACATTATATTTATGAACTGCTAATATAATATTTTATTATTTTTTTATTACTTTATTATATCTAAAGGCTGTTTTTTTATCACAGGTAACAGATAACGTATCTTGTATTTGAATATATTTTGCATTTTGTAATTAACAATTAATCGAGTAACTAATAATTAATTTCTGCTGCATTAAACGGAAACACACATTCGACATCATTTATATTATATAACTTTACGATATAATAGGTATACATTTCATAATTATAAGATAGAATGTATTTTATCACTTATTTTATAATTAATAGAACATATTTTATAGCGGTTTGCACGAAACAGATTATGAAACATTTGATATTTGATAAAGGCTTTCGGTTCTTGCGAATTCTTTAATTTATAACATTTTAACTATTTCTCTTTTTTACGTTTGTTTTATAAGTAAACATTGCAAAACATTTCTGATATCAAGGATCGCGTAGTGTCTTACACTTAATTACACGCAGCAAAAATGAAGTCGACATATACGCAAACTATCTAGTTGCAAGTATCTTATTGATAGATTATTAGATCTCAGTAACGGGCCAATCGAGTTCTTAATAAATTTAATAGTTTAATTTTAATTATACATGCATAAGTGTCTTTATTTACTCTACGTACTTTATACGAAAATATTACAATATAAAGTTCCAATGTGAATATTTTTTATTTAAGAAACTTTTCGAACGTCATCGTCATCTTTCTATTCCTTTTATCTTACATCTTTTCTCTCTCTCTCTCTCTCTCTCTCTCTCTCTCTCTCTCTCTCTCTCTCTCTCTCTCTCTCTTTCTCTCGTATAATAGTTAAACAATTTAAAATAATATTGGTTAATCGTCAAACTATATAGTATATATACATATAATATAATAGCATTATAAAACCAGAAATAGCTGTTATCAATAAATTTGTTACCTACAATTTTTTTTTAATGTAACGGACATATATGATTTAATTGTTAATCTTAATAAAAATTTAAAGTGTTATTTTTTAAAAATTAATAAACTCTATAATTAAATTTAAATTTATATTAAAAAAAATTTCTCTTTTATATATCTTTTCTATATTTGCATGATGAAAATTATATATACTTTATTATTATTTATTATTTTTTAAAATTTTTATGTTTTGAAAAAAATTGTGAATTTGAAAATAAAATATAGAATAACAACTTTTAATTAAAATAAAACTAAAAATAAAACTTAGAAATATTACCATATTATTTAATTGAAATAATATTGTTCTACAAAATAGTTTTTTTAAATAGATACGTAAACTTGGTTTATTTTTTTTACTCTGTTTTAAAAAAATAATATTTTGAAAATTAAATTAAGCAGATATATCGTAAAAAAAAATCAAATGATAAATAGCATAATATGTAGAATTTATATGTATACTTATTATAGCATAAATTAAATTTGATAATAATGACAATATAAATTTGCTGTTTATTTATATTTACCATGCTAGTTTGCGCAATTAGATACTTTTCATAATCAAACGTACAGATACTTTAGTAATAAGTTTTCCCACAATTTCAGATTCTAGACAAACTTACAATTAGTGACAATGAGTAGAAAATTATCTCGCGTTTTCAGCGGCAATATTTTTTTATATACTCTTTGTCGTCGAGTTAATTCCTTATATATGAATTTTCATAGCGAAATGATATTCTTCTTCAAGCATTACTTAGAATTGCGTGCAAATTCTTCATTCGATATTGATGATTGTTAATTCTGCGAGTTGGTAAGGGTCGCGAAGCAAGAACAATGGCACAAATTATCATTTATATTACTTCTAAGTAAGCTCCACACTTTACTAAGTGAAGATAGCATGAATATTAAATGCGTCGCAATTCATACACCGTCCCTCTCATCGTTCCTTCGATGCAGTAATATAGATATTTTCACGCGCGATTAATGATTAAAAGAAAAAAGAATAATAATGATTTCGATCAAGGAATGTTATTCCGAATCGTATTTCGCACGACTCTGATCGTCCTACCTCAATTCTCCGGATATTCTAATTTTCCAAGTATTCTAATTCATTGATTCAGATCACAGATGCGCGAATAGTATAAACGAATATAAATTAGATTTTATTGAGAAAAGGAAATTTTATTGGAAAGTGAATTTTATTTCTCGATCGAACACTTGATTGTATAACAATTCGATATTTGTCACATGAAACGTTGTTTTATTCAAATCATTTTTTGATACAAATTTGATGAAGATTACGTGATAAATATTTGTGATTTTTTTGTATAAATGCCAAATTGTGATTTTTTTGTATTAACCAAAAGTATTTTATGCAAAGATTAAAATTATGAAAACAATTTGATAATAGTAATTTATTTAAAATTGGGAGAAAAAAACACAATATTGTTACAGAGACATGTAAAGTAATATACTAAAATTACATATACACATTAGGAGTAATGCATTGAATTAGAAGACTATGAATATATAAGAGAAAAAGATGAATAGTTTTTGATATGAATTAGATTCAGACCAGACAATGTATCATCAATCTGTTCAATCAAATCCGATTAAATAGAAAATTCAACTGCTTAAATAGTGTGAACAAAAATAATTGTCATTGCTAATGGAAAACAGCAAGCTTTTATATTTATATATTGCTTTAATTTCCGCAATATATCGTCACTTGAACAGTTCGAATAATTTGTGCGATTAAGATTTGATCCTAAAATTTGGACGGCTTGAACTATTCAATTACTTGAGAATTTTAAGCATTAGAAAGAATTAGTACGAACTTATCTGTCTGATAAAAAGAGTAATAGGGGAATAATAGAGGAGAAATGTGAGAAACGAGAAGCAGAAGAAGCATAAGACCTTCATAGATATTTCCTCATTTAAGTTCTTTTCATGTGCGCGCTTATGGCTGGCAAGGCAAGATTCCTTTCTCTTGTCGACCCCTTTATTTAATTAGTAAGTCGGGAAAAGTGGGCGAGAGAGAAAAGAAAAGCCATTTTCGCACGCGGCTTAACGTCGGTACCGGAACGATGGCGGCCGTTCGGCAGAATCGTGATAATGACGAGCGGTTAGCCGTAAAAAAGGACCATCCGGTAGCGGCCGTGCGTATTTTAATTGCTCGGACGGAGAATGTTTTAAAAGAGACCCCGGGAATGTTTGAAAACGAAATTATACCGAGGTAGAGCATAAATATCGCTTAACTAATGACGATGATAGAAGAGAAACGAGATAACGTGAAAAGGAGAAATCTAAAAGAAAGCTTTTGGATCAAATAAAGGCATGAATTTTATCACGGAATGAAGCGAATGCAGAAAGTTTTGGAGCAACTTTTATTTATATTTTTTTGTTACGCAGCAATCGTTGAATTTTATCTGTAGTTTACAGAGCGATGCATTAAATTCCAACGAAGGGACTGCACTTTGTTTTAGCGTAAGCAGAATATACAAAACGAGGTACTTATCATGATTATGCTTACGATTTACAATAATATTATTTTTCTGATAAAAAAAAGCAGGTAGAATATATATATATATATATTCCGAGATTTTTGAAAAGAAAACTTATTTTTTAAATAAATAAATAAAATTAATAGGAATAAAATTTAAATAAAATTATAAAAAATCGTCTAATATTAAAAGAATATTAAAACAATACTTAAAAGAGACTTCGAAAATGTTTGAAAACAAAATTATGCCGAGATAGAGCATAAATATTGTTTAACTAATGATGATAAAAGAGAAACGAGATAATGTGAAAAAGAGAAATCTAAAAGAAAGCCTTTGGATCAAATAACATTACGTGTAATATGTGATTAAAAAGTAAAATTAAAATTTTAATATTTAACGCCAGATACGCGATAAGTGATAAGTTTACTAAAATAAAGATATAATTTTTTTTGAAAAAAGTCTGCTATTAAAATTAATAATAGCGATTTATAGAATA
Source organism: Anoplolepis gracilipes (assembly GCF_047496725.1). NCBI lineage: Eukaryota > Metazoa > Arthropoda > Insecta > Hymenoptera > Formicidae > Anoplolepis > Anoplolepis gracilipes. Next base: position 17,585,716 of record NC_132971.1, on the reverse strand, counting down.
ATTTAAATAGACAAAAATCTTTTTATTTTGTTTCTCGCAATTTGTAGGCACAAATTTGTACGAGACAATGATTGGAACGTTACTCGGCGAGTAGAAAAGGCTACACGTAGTCGGCCAGATGTGACAATTCAACAATCGAGATGTGCACGGCTATTACTGTTTCGGAAGTAGATTGCCCGTATAGTAACGATCCTCGAGTAAATTGGAACGAAAGTTACCGTTCTCGTTTTTAACTGACTTGTATATGTCTACTTGTTGCAGTCAAAGCTATTGATTATGAACGTGACTTTGTCTATGGGAGTTTGCATGAAAGGTAATTACTATTGTATAGCCAGTTACATTCAGGAATGATGCTAAACAATGCGTAACGTGATATTCGAATGCGGGTGCAAACGGAATATGTATACGGGATATATATAGGAAATATATATTGTGTAACATATGCAGCATATATATTTCATGTCATGTATACCTTCTAACAGCCGTTTAATGTATGTACTTGCTTTGAAAACGCCTTTTAACCAAAGTGAATTAATTATTTATTATCAAAATGCTTAATTATCGTAATTATAAATTGCCGTAGAATTTGTTTGCTTTTTATATTTTAAACAAAATGGACTAACAGAATAGTTAGTTTTATTTTAGTTTAATTTTTATTTTAGTTTAATTTAATTAAACGATTAAATTTTGTTAATTTATTCATCAAGAATGATATTTTTTGCACATAATTCAATTAATTGCAAGATAATTATGTACTGACTAATGAACCAAGGAACAATGTTTGAGACAGGCGTAAATAATATATTATAATAACGCTAATAATATCAATAGAATGAATTGTATAGAAAAGATTAATTAATTGGAATAATTGGTATTAATTAATCAGTCGCAGTTTAGAAAATTATTTACTAAATTTTACACTATCGTTTACGGTCACTGCTTATTATTTTATATATTTTATCGCAAGATATACCATAAAGAAAGTTCTTGTGAACGTTACTGTGTAAAAAACAAAGTTTTTCAAACTACAGTACGTGTTCCCGGGACTTATCGTCAGTCTTCCTACTGACGTTTTAAAACCTCGTTTTGAAACCGTTCGGATTTCATGATTCGTTGTATTTTCACGTACTAAATTATCTTGGCAGCCAAGTAATACGAGGTATCTTTCATCATAAAATGTTATCTTGTCACATAGTGCTCTCTTTCTCTCTCTCTCTCTCTCTCTCTCTCTCTTTCTCTGTACATACATACATGTCTATAGATTCAGATCTAATTCGAATTCCATAAAGAGCTTCGTTATTTACGGTTCCAGACCTAAAATTCTTCGATACTAAATCGATGGGAAAATAAATGTTTCTTCAAGAGTCTGACTAAAATTCTTAATGTTCTTAATGCAATTTGGCAATAATTTATCAATACAATTATTTTATACATATTTGTTTTATAAATTTACTATTTCTCTCGAGCCGCATATTTGTTATGAAAGCACAGATATCTAATTGCACAGAGAATTCGGGAATCAATATTGCAATTTTCGATTGTTTACAAGTATTTAGATTTAATATCCCAAGTATACTTTTCTTTTATCGTTGTAAAATAATGATTTGTTTACAGTAAAAAGGGAAGGAAATAGAGATAGTGTAATTCTGTGTCGCTTTCTATTGATTATCCGAATAGTATATCTTCCTTGATATATAAATCAACACTTAATATCGAGATACATGGCTTTGGTTAAAATTATATAACCTCGGAATTCAGCGAAACGGGATGTAATTGAAGTCCGGGTGAACCCGTAATTATTTGAGCAATTCACATTCACTTTTCCCTTTCTCTGTGTAGAACGCACGCGTTATATATAATCCCTTCGTCAGTTCATAAATTTATTACAGCGCATTTTGTATGTGTGTAGCACTAAGCGAAGCGATGAGATATACGGCTGTAACAAAGATTAATATGCGTGAGCTAATGATCTACGCGATAATTGGTGTCAAGCCGAGTTTGGCAGCAATCTAAATAATTTCCCCCGAAAATGCACGACCCGTCGTATCGTTCGGTATATATGGCGCATTATTGCCTCGCGTGTGTACAATATTATCCCGTTAATAAGTTTCAAGCCAGCGGATTAACTCGTCGTGCTTCTCGTTAAACAATCATCCAAAGCTGCGCGAATTCAGCACGACATGTATCGCGTCCTGTATCTGGAAGCATTGACTGGAGCGCATGTCTTCCGATAATCCGATACATATTCAAATTTCATACGTCGTTAAGTAAACGACTATCTTTCATCTCGAAAATCCGTGATACATAGTGTCCAATATCTACGATAACTAGCCGGATAAGAGAATATTCATGATAGTTCACAGTTATCATTTGCACTCTCTCTATACTTTAAAATCCATTCCATATTTTTGAATAAAAACGTTAAATAGATATCATCATCAAATATTCCTTATATATCTTATTACATTAATATTAGGTAGTCGAAAAAGTATTGAGCCCTTTTCTCACTAGATGGCTTTAAAGTTACATATCTTAGGTAATATAAGTCGCATCAGGTCATACTTAGCGTCAATTAAAAGCTGACATTTGACAGTATTAGATGTACAAACACTGTTGAATTTCGTTTATTCAGACTTAATTTAGTGCGCCTCGAAGATGAGTGAAATTTCTGTAAAAATTTGCTATATTTTACAATTTTATTTTGATAAAGGCACAAATGCTGCGCAGACCTGTGAAAAAATTTGTGCTGTTTATGGTCAAGATATGTTATCAAAAGCAACAGCCAAAAGATGGTTCAGTCACTTTTGTTCTGGAAATTTAAAAAAAAAAAAAAAAAGTTGATGAAATTACGGCAAAAGTTGAGCAAGACCGGCATGTAAGCAGCCATAATAACATCGCTAAGGAACTAAATATAAGGGAAAAAAATGGTTTAAGAAAGTTCTTTTAAAATATAAAATACAATTGTCTCAATTTTGACTTAAAAAGGCTCAATACTTTTTCGACTACCTAATATTTCAATTAAAAGTAATAGTTTTTTAAATAGATAAAATACGAGATAGAAAAAAGAAACTAAATTATTATCAAAAAAAGGAAACTAAATTTCAGTGGATTAAATACTTTATAACTATTTACAAGACGTGCGCGATATATATCTATGGAGCCACAAACCGCAATCTCTAAACAGATTTTTCCTCTCGACGATATTTTAAGCCATTTTACGCGGTGCATTTTATAAAGAGCGTTCAAGAATGATCTGGAAATTGCCAACGACTCCGTTCGTGGAAAGTGCGGGATTCTCGCGGGAGTGATAAACCGCATTATTGGGTATGGGTGGTATGGATGCCCGTAAAACTAACACGATAGCTCGCTATAAGCGTGTCGAAAGTGAAAGCTCAGCGGAATCCTGCGACGTCCGGTACCCCGTCGCAATTTCGCCTGTTACGTCCGAGATATGCGTGACACGCCGATAATTCGCGCCCCGCGGTAACGCTCGAATGACAGAGGGTTTCTGTCATCTACCAGATAACGGCCAAGTAGTAGTTCAGTACGAAGTGACGTATTGTGCACGAAATTTTCGATAACTTATATACATACATTCTCGTCCACATACATGTCTATCAAATTTTCATTTGATATTGCTCGGAGGTAAGAACTTCGTATGTAGAGATTGATACATGCTTGAAGTCTGGAAAGTGAACTTGAAATATACTGCAAATAGAAAGCATTTCAGATTGACTCTTGATAGCGCAGACTGACTTCTATGTCTGGCTATACATTGATATTTTTCACTAGATTAGTTTAAAATTGGATCTTTTCTCATTAAAAATATTATTTTGAACTAATCTAGTGAAAAATATCGATGTATAGTCAGACATAGAAGTCAGTCTGCGCTATCAAGAGTCAATCTGAAATTCTTTTTATTTGCAGTATATTTCAAGTTCACTTTCAACAAAAATATTGAGGCAGTTTTCAAAACTGGCTATTTAAAAAATTAGAAGAAAAAATATATTTAGAAAATCATTCTTAAAATTTGTAAAATCGTTCTTAATGCATTAACTTTAGCAAAAATCATAAAATTTTCAAATTTCCATTGATTTATATCAATAATGTATTAATAAGAGCCTAATACTATTTATTAATATTAAATTAATTAAATTAAAATTAGAAACTTTTCTATTTACAATACATGTACAATATTTTATAATTCAGTTTCTAGATAATAATTTCTCCAAGAGAAACGTCAATTCTAAATATAAAATTTATTCACATATTCTTATCGAAGAATTGATATAGAACGTAGAACAATAAGATATAATAGAACTTTAATTTGAAATTTAATATATATATATATATAATATATATATATATATATATAATATGCAAAATTAAAAAATTAAAATTAACAGAGCGATATCTTTATTATCTTTTTTGAAGAAAAATAAGATCCACATAGATCATAAAATTTATTATAAAAAAAATGATTAAAAATATTATTAAAAATTATTAAACATAGTATTATATTTAATTCTTTACATTTAAATTAAGCATTTTTAACTTATCTTTCTTATCATATTATTTATTAATATCGTTCATGCGCATACAATTTCATGAATAGATGCTTTTAAAACGAATGTATGCTTCAGATCAATTTATTTCTAGTGTCGCACAAGTTTTCTTCAATGATATCGTTTATACAGCGTCTGCGCTACGAGCCATTAAAAGTTGCTAAATGTGAGCGAATAACTTTTATGTTATATAAACGCTGTAACGGCCTTTTACGCGATATTCAATCTCTCTCTTGTCGTTTCCTCTAGTATATGTAAATATAACAGCCTCATTACTTTGGCGAATCGTGATTTATTCACTGCAATGCTGGGATTGAACATGATTTCTCGAATCTATGCAAATCTTTCTGCGTAATGTAAATTTGTGATTTCCCATATAAACATATCGTCACACGATAGAAAGATGCGTTAATGTTTTGCACCAATTTTTCTTCATGTGATCTGAACATTTATTTCGACGAATACATTATCGTATTCGATATTGCACGAGTGCTGCTTTGTATACATAAGTGTGAAAAATTCATAGAATTTGAAATGCATTCGATAATCTCTTTAGCTTATAAAAAAATGTAATACAGTTTGACATTTTCGGCATTCTTGAATATAATTTTTTAATTAATGCTGGAATTAATTATCTCACATAAGATATATTTTCTCCTAAATTTCTTTTTATCTACATTTTTGGAGAATTTTTTCCAATAAAAAATAACGAACTTTGTAACCTTCTAATTATTCCACATTATCATATATATCTTTCCGATTAAAATTTAATTAAAGCGTATTTTAAATAAAACAAAAATTTACAAAATATAAAAAAATGTAAGCTTTTATCTCTTAGTAAAAGATTGCTTCTTTTTAGTTCTACATAACTATTCAATTAACTATATATAGTCATTGTAAATAAGTGGCCATTGAATGAAAATCTCTTTTATCTCTTATGTAACGTCATGAAAATACAATATCGTGATGCATTTAAAACTCTCAACACAGAAAACGATTATTGCGTTACAGTCGCGATCAACCTACAGTATTTATACAATCAGCTGCCACGTGCACTTTTTCGTCACTCATAGTGCCGCCGGGCTTCCCTCCGGATTCAAAGCGACCGCGTCATGGCACGAATGAGCGACATTTTTTCCCACATCCGTAACGTAAATGTACCAGCTGTATCTGTATAATCGATTGATATAATACGTGTTAGTAAAAGTCAGATTGCGTCGCCACTCCGATGCACTTTGGTTGTTATAGGTGTGATGCTGTGATGTTTATATTCTCGAGTATCGCGTTTCACACGCATTTTACATGTATCAATGCGTATGTACACACGAAATCGTTTACCGTCGAATTTATGAAAAACTGCACGATAGCGAGGATTTTTAACTCGTGAATACGTGTATCGCCACAATCCATTCGTAATTCTCGAATTGCAGTTGAAAATGTTTCGCTTTTTTGTGGTGATAAATTCCATTTTTTTTAGAGAATAAAACGCGTAACAATTTTCGCGACATTTGCCAAAGTCGGTCAATATATAAAAAATAAAATGAATAAGTCAGATCCATTTTTGCAATTTATTAGGTCAAGAAGTTACGATAATTTTTCTCTTTCCAACTAAAAGTTTTGACTGTCTCATTATAGTTATTACAAATTAATATTTTCTATAGAATATATATATATATATATATATATATATAAATATATATGTATGTATGTATATATTCTCTCACTCTAGTATAAAAATGGTTGATTTCTCTTAAACCAAAAATTTCACAGTTGAACTGTAAAAACCACTTGTAAGCACAAATTCTGCTATAATGAACCTATCAGCAGATCTATTATGTGTGCAAACGACCGGAACGAGTAACTCTCAGGAAGCACTGAACTTTGTCTTCCTTGTATTTCTGTTCTCAACCAAGAAGAAAGTTTGGCAAAGCTCGATGCTCGTGAGCCAAAACACTACGTCATCTCTTATACCACTCGATTCGTTTGTACGTACAAGATTTAGTTGTCGTTATAAAGCGCTTACCACTTTCTGTACATACCGCTGTAGATCAGAAACCGCAAACATCGTGCTTATTCGAAGAATGGAATATAGGTCGTTAGATACAAAAGTTATGTGCACAGTAATTTTACTCTACAGTCAAATAAGATCCAACGGGAGGCACGAGGAACATTTGTTGAAAAGAATACTTGGCCGCATGCTATTATATTCCAATATTATAGATGCTCAAAGAGTTCGTTTTATTCAATTTTTTAATGTTAATTACATCTGAATTATTTTGATCGTTAAGTTCTCTTTAACCAAGAATAAAAGCTACTTTTACCAATTTTTATTTAATACTATCGATCGAGAAGAATAGTCTCATTTATTTTTTATGCCAGAATTGATGTTTATTTTATACGTAGCATGAAAATGCATATGTTCTGGTGATAAATTATGAGAACGAATATAAGAAAAGCTAGTAGGATTAGAGTTCAAATGGAGGTGAAGATGTTGCATTGTGTTCGGTTATGTTAGAAAATAATGATTGGAGTATGGATGAGAACATGCTATCCATCGAGATATATTACTACGATCGATCATCCTATTTCGTTATGTTTACCGTCTGATATCGTCATATCCTTCCGGCTTTATATTATACTGCCTGGCAATCCCTCTTACATCTTCTTTCTACTCTTTCTTACCTTGTCCTTTCAACACGAAGGATCCTTACTTCTTTGCTTGGTCAAGAAAGGAAGAGAAAGAATGCGAATGAACATACTTATGATATATTGATCCTGCAATATACTCTGCCAATAAAGTATACTATTTCCAATTTTTTGAAAAGATCGGCATACATAGAGTTATCCAGAGCTTCTGTTCATCCTTGAATATGTGTGAATAAATGATTAAATTTAAATGCCAATGATTATAATAATATAAAAGAATTTATAAATTTATAGGACCATTTATTTATAAAATTTATTATTATTAACATATTATAATAATATATTATTATAACAACCAATTTATTTTTATTTATTTATATGTGCACATTGTATTTGTATCTAAAAAATAAAAAGAGTATAGGATATTGCTAAACGTACAACTTTTAAATACACGACTGTAATACAAAAGAAATTACGAGTCACTACGAGTAACTTTATACAAATTCATGATACATATTCTAATTGCATATACATACTTTGATATTTTTTTGTTTTGCATATCTATTGCTACAATTTTTAATTATGACAAAACATGATAATAATTCGAGAAAATTGTTGAATTTGCATTTAAAATTTTACTTTGAAGAATAATTTGTTACAACGTACTAGGTAATCAGACGTATATTTGCAACAGAAGCACCGAATAATTTTCTCTGTATAATAAGTTCACGCTTTTTTTCTTTCTCTGTTTTTTTTTTCCGTAGTCTTTCTCTTTTCTTCAGAATATAGAAGCGCTCTTTTCATTGGTACTCTCGCAAAATACGTGAATATACGTATGTACGCAACGCAGCCACAAAATGGCAAAAGAGTTGGAATCTTTATTACAAATCGGAGTGCAAGTATGCGAACATACAGAGAGGTACCAGCAGCCGAGGATCGTGGCAGAAGTAAGGACGTTTTATTTCGACGGTGTTTCAATTTAGCGACTGCTGTGAAAGAGTGTCGGAACTTTTATCACGCAACTTTTACTCGGCAAAAGTAGAAAATAAAAGAAGAATGAATTGGAAACGTAAAACCAAAATAACGAATAAAATATAGGCACCAGAGACGTCACAACATATTACGAATATTACTTTCCATATGTATTAACATCCAGTATATGCATCAGCTGCATGTGTGTGCGATAATTTATTTCTCTAAATATTCTTATATATATTATAAATAGTCTTACATTACAAGCTTTTAGCATTTTCATATCTGAAGATAAAATGGCTTGTAATACAATTTAAATTATATAATTCTCAACTAAATCTAATAATTTAGTTTTTCACATTTTATCCTTCTTTTAAATTTATTAATAATCTCACAGTAAAACCTAAGTAAACACAAAAGTATAATCTGTAGTAATGTTTGAAGATTCAAAAAGATGCACATTTATTGTTAGTAAGATTAGAAAAAGTTATGGGAAGATAAAAAAAGCAATCTTATCTCATATTGACTTTCATAAAAACTTATTTAACCACTAACATATTATATCCCGAGCTGATTAGCGTTCCTTTAAATTAAGTTTTTATTATGTTAGTTAATTGTCAGCCGAGACCATCCACGGGTCGTTCTAACTGACACTAATATAATTCAGAGAAGGGCTTTTCAAGTATTTTCGTAATTCCTCCTTGGTGATGGGATTCCATTATCTGTCGTCGTCATCTAATTGACTTCTTATTATATTAATGGAACGTTGACTTGTCGTATACGATTCCGTATTTAACCAATACGATGCTTTATCGATTTTATCTTGTCTTCATATTTTCTACTTTCTTTTATTAAAGATGTGTGTATCAAATCCTATTTGGCTTTGACCTTAACCTTCTCTTGATATTTTTGTCCAACCGAGCTCAATGTGCGATTAAATGGATTTTTTTTACGACGGATATAAATTGAACTGGAGATCAGAATATAGCATTTATGTCTGTTATATCGAATTTTTTTTAGATGTTTCTGAAAGATATGGTTTATCATTTCAACAATAGACTTAATCGTTTCGTTTTACATTGAATTCTTTATTGTTTGTTTATATTTTAATATCGAACATGATTACTAAATGCAAGTTGACAATTGTTAGAGACTTTGTATTGACTGTGTACAGTTGTTCAATGTTAAAAAAAAACTCACTTTTATAACAAAGGAAGATTAGGATGTTTTGTGATATGAAGAAAATCTTTTTAAAGAATGTGCTCTATTTTGCAAAACAAATGTGAAACATGTATAGAAATAAAAAAGATATTTAGAACATATAATTTCTTTTAAATATCTTATATATAATTATTATTATTTCTAAGAAATATTAGATGTTATATAAACAGTGATTTATATATATATATATATATATATATATATATATATATATATATATATTCATTTTACTTTTTTAAATCTTGAAAGCATGCAAATTACTTTTACTATTATTAAAAATAGTAAGTAATAGTTATAACAATAATTATTATTAACAATTTAATCAACAAATTATTATAATATTATATACGTAAATGTATAATAAAATAAAAGGTTCTCAAATTAACAAATAAAATAAAAATACGCATTTCATTTAAATGCCGTTCAAATGACTAAAGACAGCAAACACGCGAACATACGTGTTCATGTAAAATATATCACGATACGTATATGTTGCCAGTGAATCACATCGTTAGAAATATTGTCCCCATTCGTCCTTGCTTTCATCTTTTATAGAGAAAAATGCTAAGTGATCTGTAAAAACGTATAAATGCAGTGAAACTATGATTTTTTTTCTTACCTGCGTCGTAAAGCTTTTGACATCGTCGAAAAATCAATGGGTGCTAGCATGAATTACGGGATAAATTTTTCTGCTCCGTAAAAATAATTTTTTTTTATTGATTTTTTCCAAAAATAAAAATTTAATAAATTATAAAATATATATAAAATGTACAAAATAATTTTGAATTGATAGATTTGTATATTTAAATATATTTACATATATGTTTGTTTTTTTGTGATTTTACATGCACATAAATATAGAATCATCTTATTGCAAATATAATATTTCTTAAAAGAAAAGGAATTATTATAGCACTTTTAAAAATATAATTATTCTTTAAATATTGTTATGTGCTTCTCGATGCCGTACATATGTGAGATTTCAATGAAAGAAATTATTAAAGTTTTGAAAAATTAATATAAAAAAATTGTTCTCATTACGTTACACTTTATAAAAAATATAAAACTTATATTTTCAAAGCTTGTATAAAATTTTTATATTTATAATTTATTATTAATTACACAGAAATGTACTTTATTAATTTTATGTTTTAAGCATTATTAAAAATTTGTACTAATAATAATGAAATAAAAGAAATTATTGAAAAATAATTAATTAAAGATATATACTTATTGAGAGATAGGAACTAAGTCATTATATTCGTGTATAGTCACGATTAATGTTTTATTGAATGCGTAATTAGAATGTTTAGTATTTACATTGATTCCACGTATCCAGATAAATAACGTTGATGAGCGCGTGTCCGCGGCCGCATCGCCACGTGTCGTGCGTGCCGCGCATAAAACTCGATGTATGGTTAAAGACCGTGACGCTCACGTGTTTTCTCTCCATTGCACGAAGGCCACGAAATCAGCGGCATTCGCGAATATCGTGAACCGTCGTAAAAACGCGAGAATCCTTTCGAAAACTTTTATATTCCTTTTCTCGCCATCTCTGTTTTTTCATCTTTATTACTTTACAATCCACAAATTGATGTCCGATATCTAGACACGACAAGTATCTAAAAGAGATGTCCGGAAGATTTTTTTTTAAGCATTCCATTTAGACATCTTTTAGAGAACTTTTCAACTTATTTACATTACGTTCACTGTTCTAACGAAATAAAGAACGGTTAGAGACGATGCTTTACTAATCATGCCTCGATCAATGGAACCGCATGTACATACATTTGCGTCGAAAGTGAAATCGTTGGAATATCGAATAAATTCCGATTTCGTTAAAATTGAGGAAAGAGTGTACTTTATGTGTGTTTCTCGAAAGATTTGATCGTGATGCACCATCCGAGGTCGGATCATTCTTTAATTTTGAAGTCGTACGAAAGTAGGTATACACCGAGCGAAAGAATAATGACCGAATGAACAGTTAGAAAAGGAGAGCAACACGCTCGCGACAGTGTTCATCAGTCCTCTCCTCATATCGAACACATTCTTTGCGTTCATCATTTATTTAAAGAATATATGTGCTCTGCGAGGATGCTTCGATGTATACCCATTCGAGAGGTACGAAGCACGGAGGAAGAACCCCTTCACACAATGACACTGTGAGAGTCGACGGAAATTGAGGTAAGGCTTTCTACAGCGCGGAAAGAACGTCGCTCATCCACTTCAGGCTCGCGTAATCAAGTTGTCGCAAGAAATCCGCTTGTGTTTTATCATCGTGATTTCGAAACAGCGCATATTCTAAATTTAAATCTTCTGCTACCGTTGAAGATAACAAAATTAAAATACGGAATCAATTTTATTGGAAATATATTTTTCTTAACCTATATTATTATATGTACTAATTAGGTTTTATTTTATTCCAATTTCAGCTTAATCATCTATTTAGGTATAAATTTCAAATAAATTTTTTTATATTTATATTGAATTATGAAATAAAAAAAATCTTGATAGCAGACGATTTATTCGTAAAGCATAATTCATCATTATTATGTTTTGATCACGAGAAAAACACGATTTCCGCAACAACTTCTACATTACATAATAACGTATAGTATACGGTAAAAACTCGATCGAACGTTTTCGGAGGGGATGTTTGGACTACAAACTAAAAACAATCAGTGCGATTAATGAATATACGCGGCAAACGATAAGCGATACAAATCACTTTGGGATTTGAAAATATGAATAGTAGAACGATTAATTGGAAAAACGATAAATCGAGCTCCCACTGTATACATTTCTGTGTACGTAACAAATACATAAGTGTATATATGTATATGTAGAATGCACATACGAAGAAATATGCATGACTCGCCGACTCACGCACACTGAAAGATATCGACGAGCTGCATATCGAACGGAAGGGTTCTCATCGGGAAACGTATTTCCTGCGAGAAACCGAGTTTTCTTGTCCAAGCAAACCGAGACTCCCCTTCCGCTTACGCGAATTTTTCACCAAATGTGTACCTTACAACGTACCTTAGTACCATAGTTCGATAATCTTCTTGTCTCATTGCGATTCACGTTGTCCAAACACAGTTGTAATCTAGCTTAAACATGATAAAAAAAAGAGAATATTATTATATTTAAGATAAAAATATGAATGTATGCGATTTAATTACAAAAGTTTTTATATTATTTTATGTGTTATATTTTCATACAATTTGTCAAAATTATTCATTTCTTAAAATGTTGAAAGTTTTTTTCTTTTTCAAAAAACTTTAATTGTTTTATACGATTTATTATCAAAGAAATATAACAGAAAAAATTGCGTTTATATTTACATATTGAAATCTTATTTCTCATCTTTATTATGGGAATGTCGCGTGGACAGGAGCTTAAATTGTAACCTCGCACGCAATGAGAGACGTAGATTACACGAGAAAGTGTATGCATGTATGTGTGTATATGTGTGTATTAGAATAAAACATATCCTACAGTAAATTGCTAGCTCAATTCCAAAACGGAGTACAATCGTCCGGCCAAGCACATTTACGCGGCACTCGCGCGAGAACGGGCCAAGATAGAAATAGATAAAGGAATGAAGGGGGAGTTGAAGAGAGGGTTTCTCACAGATGTGTGCACTAAACAAACCAACAGACTCGCTGACAACCTTTGAGCTCACAGGACACTGTCAGAGACACGAGACACGTCGAGCGCGCATATCCCGACTACTGCCATCCGAACTGCGTTTATTTAATATACGCAAGAAAAACACACGTTTTACAAGGTAAACCGAGTAAGGTATCGCCGAGTTTGTGGGCACCACATTGCACACATTCCCTATGAACGGAGTTTCTTCTTGGGTTTGCGCCGCGCGCCGAGCAGCAGAACGACGACCCGAGAACTCGTTTTCTCGACGGAGGAACCCTCGTCGCAGAGGGACAGTAAACTGCCGCCGCCGAAGGGACGGCGGTAATTCACGTCGGGTAAAGGTTCGTGAAACTCGGTATCCTCCAGCTGACGGCCGCTAGGAGGGACACCAGAAAGTTGCTCGCCAAAATTGCTGGGCTGAGGTTCCTTCTGTCACCCCCGTGCATCGCCGCTGGCTTCTCCTCTTCTGCAACGAGATTAGAAAGCTGAGTTTCATACGATAATGGAGGAGCAAAGTGAATAATAAACAGGCGTTTAGACTGCTTAATTTTAGGTTAACTATTTTCGTATATATTTATTTATTTATGTATATTTAGATCAGAGAAAGAATACAATTTACAACGAGGAAAATAAGAAAGCGTTTTAAATAAAATAATAAAACCTTTTCTTGACAGAGTAAAAACAATGTTTTAAATTATTTCAAACCATCCGACGTTTTTAGTTGAGATATAAGATGAAACGCGGATTGCTTTGCACTTTTTCTGTAGAAAATACTTCTTGACAATCTGGTCACGTTCGTAGAGCTCTTCTAGCTGTCATGTCAATGAAGACACGGCAAACATTGGATGAATATCTGTCGAACTTTGCGAATTTTTCAAGACGTTTGTCTCTTTTTATACTGGATTGAAATCCTTCAAAACAAATTATACTACTAATATTAAACTCTAATCTTTAATATTAAATATTAATATTAATATTAATCTTAAATATTAATATTAAAATCTAAAATTTTAATATTAAAATCTAATTCTAAACAAATTTAATAATTCTAGTTAAATAATCTAAGTTTATGTTTTATAATTCTTTATGTCGGGACTTTTAATAAATTGTCACAAAAATCTTAATAAAAAAAATGTCAGTAATATTTTTTTATAAAGTCTAAAATTATCTATCTTTCATTTAAATATCTTTAAATTAGAAATCTTATGGCTTAATTTAAAACCTTTTCATTTATTTTATCTTGTTATTTATAAAAATAAGAAATTTTAAATTGGAATTATAAATTGTTATATTGTTTCATGACAAAATATAAATTCTTTTTTATATGTGTGTTAGCTTTTATATGTATTATATGTAATGCAAGTTTTCAACATTAGATATTTAATCCACAATTATTATATAGCAGTAGCTTTGAATATATGTAAAAAAAAGTTTTTCAAAAATTTTATTTATTGAATTTCTTTATTTAACTTCATATATTCTCTTTATTTTCTATGAGAACAAAATAAGTAAAACTCTTTAGACTTGATACAATGTGTATACACATTAATGCCTCGGAAAACTTTCCACGACCGGCGATGTCGAAGGCGTCGTAGAACGTGTAAAAAAAATTAAAATAAAATTATCGTGTATCGCCTTGTAAAGAGAAAATAATAGATAAGTTTGATAATGTCTGGCAGACTATCGCGTTATTATGTAGTTACTAAGCACGTTAAAGTATAGGTAAGGCCGGCGCGAGAGAACTTCTATCGTACTTTCGAAAAATTACATCGAACTTTGTCCTAGCGGCGAACTCGGAGGGTAAAAGTTCCGTCGTTAGTGAAGCGGTCGTACAATTTTGAACAGCCCTTCGCCGTTATCGCAAGCAAGCTACGCGGGGTCGGGGATGAATGCGTCTACGAGAGCCACTAAATCCGATCGTAATGAGCTTCCTACAACCGTTTAATTGTTCGACTCTTACTCTAATGAATATTCAAGTTACGAAAGTTCCTGCCGTCGATCGGTTCCGATCTTTGGTATAACTGAAGCGAGTCAATTACTATCGCGTTATATTTCTAAAGATCGCAGATTCTGTCTATAATTGACGCATTCGCGACCTGGTTTATTTTCAGATTAGATCACTCACCGTTCTTTAAATATATAATTTTTTCTGTAATAAATATAGAGAAAATGTCGTTTTTTCAGCATGAGCGTGTATATCAATATATTGTTTCTTCAACTGTTCAATATTTATAATCGCATTGAATATGAAAAAATTCACAATTTATCTATATAAAGTTTAAAAATTTTTCATCGACGAAATAAAAGCGGATGATTTAATGAAGAATCCTATATAAAAGGCTCTTTTGTTTAAAATTTTATTTGTTTTTATACATTTCGACACAACATTACGGATTCTATATATATTTTTGGGATATATTTGAAGTAATTGCATTTATGATATTTTCTTTCTATATACGTGTATATATATATATATATATATATATATATATATATATATATACATATTACGTTCTTGAAGCAAGATATAATTATTATTTCCTAATTATAAATAACAGACCCACAGCTAATGTTCTATACATACACATATATATTTATATATATCTCGTATGTAAATGCTAATAACAAACGTTCTCATTTATGTTGAAGTAAGATTTTCTGAACAGCAGCTGTCTGTTTATAGTCAGCAAATAATCATTATATCTTGCTTTGAGAATGCAAAATAATACGTCTATATGTACAGATCTGCACTTGTTTAGAAACATAACTTTAGTTAATTTGTTAGCGTTCCAGTCCTAATTTATATTAGAAACTACTCTAACACTACTGTAATACACTATTTATAGAGAAAATTCGTATATTAATAGAAGATATATGTTTTTTTTATTGAAATATATTTATATATTTTTTTAAATTAAACTAAATGAATACTTATTCCTCTAAACAAATTAAAGAATACATGTGATATTTTTCTTATATACCGGATGTTTAAAAAATTTATTTAATATTTATATGATAAAAAGTACACACAATGCTGAGCAAGAAAGTCTTATTGTTAGTAAACGAAGATCGATAATTCTATCGTTTCAAAGATATAAACCATTTTGCATATTACTTTTATGATTGTCGTATTGACTTCTACGTATTTCGATGTTGACAAATCGTGTTCTGAATGTCTTCACAATTAGCAATTGTACAGCTGTATTATAATCACATTATAACTAGAAATCTTTTTAAAGTATGTATGGAATTATACATATATGAGGATATTTAGAAAGCGATTTGTAAACATCGAAACACATAGAAGCCAATAAATTAAGCATGAAAGTAATAGTACAAAATTGCTTATATCTCTGAAAGGATTGAATTTTTGTTTGACTTATATTTAGCAAGACTTTTTCACTCAGTATTATGTGCACTATCTACTATACAAATACTGAATAGTATTTTTAACACCCTATATATTCTCTCCTTAATAAAATTATAATACTTAACAGAAAATGTTTCATCATCTTTGGTACAAATTGATATAAAATAATATTTTTAGGTTAATCTCGCCCCGAGAGGTTGCTTTCGATAGCGTCAAGTCCCGAGTTACCGAGGAATTAGCGACAGAATGACGCTTCTCTCACCTTCAATCACATGGACCATGACAGACGCCTGCTTGGCATTGCTAGGCGCACACGTGTAGTTGCCGTTGTGCGTAAGTTTCGTTTTGTTCACCGTCAAAATGGAGCCGTTCGCCATGAGCCCGACTTTGACGCCGGGCTCCTCGTCGTAATTTATCATACGGCCCTGACGAAACCAGAAGACGTAAAGAGGCTTTTCCGTGGCCGCTACAAGTTGGCATTCCAAACGGAGACTCGAGCCTTGCTTCACGTGCAAATCAGGCGCACCTAGTATTATCGAGTACGCCTGAGTGATTTTCAGACGGGCGAAGTTTCGCTGCACTGGATGCGACGTCACCTGCGATCATAATATAGCGAAACTTTAACTTATCATGATACGTTAGACAAGTTCAAGAGAAAAAGAGAGATAAAATGTTCTCAGTAATTCTATTTCCCGACGTAATATTCAAAACAGTAATTACATATATATTCTCAATATAAATTTATATTTAAACTATTTAGAATTGTGCGGAATAGAAAATATTACAAGCAAAGGTATTTATTTCTTATTAGTTAAAATCATATAGAAACGATCTTGTATAGAGAACTAATAAATTACACAACGTTATAAATAAAATATACGTAATATTATAAAGTAAACCTAAAAATTATAAAACTACTATTTGAGCATAAATAATTGGTTTGTAGATATAATAATAGCCACTTTTTATATCATAATGAGCTATATTATATTGTAATTAGATTATTAGAAATTATATTCATCATCAAATAAACGACATTGATTTATCCTTTAGACAACCCAATTGTGGCTAAAGATACGGCTAATCAGGACGACCTTAAGCATTGGCTTATAATCGATCGCTTTGGCATTTCAACTGACATTTTCGACAAATGAAACCTTTAACAAAGTGTCACGGAACCATATATGAGAATTGATTTACTAGATATAGCTAAAAACAAAATACTCTATTTTAATCAACCGCTACTAAAAAAGTTTAATTTCCATACCATTGTATAGTATAAAATGAAAGTTAAAAGTATTGCAGGAGAAATAAACGATTTGCATCGAAATACCTGACATTCATAGATGCCAGCATCGTCCAGCGTTACGGCACGTATAGTGAGCTGCCAATCGGTGCTCGAGTGCCTAATAACAAATCTCTTGTCGGTGGAATGCGTGCTGGTACCAACTGTTAACAATTGTCTGTCTCTTCTCCTTACCCACGTAATCTATAACAGAAGAAAATTAGATGTTTTTATTAAATATAAAAATGGAGCACTTGTTAACATTTCACTGCGTAGCAATTGATACGTTGATACATTTATTAAAAAGGAAATATTATCATTATCATTGCGTACGTGTATTTATATTTGTGAGGTATATTTTTGCGTAAATAATTCAAAATTTCATTGAAAAAATTAACATTGCTAACTTTTGAATAATATTATATAATATTATTAACTTTTAAATAAACAAAATACAAGACGAGATGCAAAAAGAAAGAATAAATAAACCTATGAATTTCATATTATTTTACAAATTTCACACAATATCAAAAATATCAGAATTTTGTTTGTAGAAATATAATTATAATTATTGTATGTGGTTATCTCTAGTTACAAAAAGTAAAAACAATTATTAAATAACGACAGTTATTTGCACGATATATACGACTTGAGAGCAGTATTAAGCTATTGATGGCAACAATATATAGGAGACAATAGTGTGTTATATGAGAGGCCTCGATACGCATCGAATATCAATTATCACGGCCATTAGAGTATCCTAATTTCAAGCTAATTTTCATTCCCCAGTGAGCTAACCACGAAACTATGCTCAATATATTGGATAGCGGCTACATCACACGCTATTTTAATCACATAGCGATATTATCAATTTCCTGTGCTAGTTTAAATTAATAAAAAAACTAATCTATTATATTTAACCATTTACATAATTTTTAAAATTGTATATAAGTCATTTAAAGTTGATAAGCATTAAAGTTTTTTACAGAGAAAAATGTGTTAAAGCTTTTAAAATTTTTTTCTCTGTTAAAATATTTTTATAATATATTTTTTTCTTGTTTACTAATAGTCATTAATGTATACATGAATATATAAATTTGCTGTTACATTCCAAATGTGTTTTATCACCTATCTCAATTGCAGAGTGCTATATTAAAGAACTTTATACCGAATTGGCCATGTGACCAGGAATTGTCCTTACATTATGTTTTATATACGCACAGCACATAAATATTATAATAACATATATCATAGCATATCAATTTTTAACTTTTTACATCTTTACCACTTTTACAAAATATATTTTCATAAATTATCATATGTGTCAAACATATACATTTTGAATGCCAATGGTTGTTATTGCCGAGTATTCAAACTTTTCCTCATTTTTAAAAAGGATATATAAATAACTGTATAATTATATTTTTTATATATATAATGAGAACATATTATATATATATATATATATATAATAAAACATTATTGCGCTCATTTTAATCAACAGCTTTTAATTAAATTTATTTTTATTTATATGTATATAGGAAATTTCTATTTTAAATTTTAGTTGACATGTTTTAATTAAAAGCCGCAAATATTTTACGTTAATGTAAATTTTAAAAGCAAGATGCAAAGAGATAACTGTCACAGCTGATTTATCTGGAAAACGATATAACAATTCGCTACACTTATGCAACCGTATATCTTATTTACAATCCGCATTAATTTCGACCAATAAAATAGTAATTAATTAAGTATATTACGCGTGTGTGCGTGTGCGTGTGTGTGTGTGTGTGTATGTGTGTGTGTATGTGTGTGTGTGTGTATGTGCGTGTGTGTATGTGTGTGTGTGTGTATACATATATATATATATATATATATATATATATATATATATATATATATATATATATATATATAATTTTTTGTTCTCGATTTATCTTAATGAAGTAACGTAAAATAAAAAACAATCTAATTTAACGATACATTTCTAATTTTCATTATTTGTGGAGTTTCTCTTATGAAGATTACAGAAATGTAATTTTCTGATTATATATACAATTATGCTTTGCATCAAGTGTTTGGAGAACTTTGTGAAGGAGCATCGCAAAACAAATATGTCGAGTTCACCTCGACATGATATCACAAAGGATTTATGCAATAATTGGGTGGAAATTCTCGGAATATAATAGTAATGTAAAAACTTGGATGTCACAAGGACTCTGCTTGTAATGTGCACAATATGAACGCAATATATGCATCTAACGGAGCTATAATAAAAATATAAATTAATATTTTATAATGTATATAATATACATATATAATAATATAATAATTAATAATTAGCTCTATATATATATATATATATATATTAAATTTTGCAGTTTTAGTATTTTCATTTTTTTAGATCTCTTCTACAATTAACAGAAACAGATCTATACATGTATACAGATATGTATATATACCGTATATACGTTATAGATCTGTTTTATTAATTGTAGGAGAAATCTAAAAAAGTGAAAATATTAAAACTGCAAAAAGATATTAAATTTAATTGATTAAGAAACAAAAATCTTTTAATAATAAGACTTTAGTAAAAAAAGTATAATTTTCTCGAATCTTCTTATGCTCTCAAAGAGTTTACTATGATATATAACAAAGATCATCTATCTCCAGTATTTTGATCTAATGGGTTAAAATCTGTCATATTACCAATTATTTTTTACCTCCTGATCTAAAGATAAAATAAACTTCATCAGAAATGTCTTAGTGCCATCAGATAGAACATAATTAGGCTGATTTCACGTAATACATCGTGGGCAAAACCAATTCCCAAGGATATGACATCTCTAGTAACTGCCAAACCGGTAATCCAGGATACTTACTGTAATCCTGGATCCAATCCTGAAAAGGGCATATCTACGGTGCACCGACGTGTAACGGCGAATCCAATATGGCGAGAGAGTCCGCGCGTGCAGTGTGTGTGTGTGTGTGTGTGTGTGTGGCTGTGTGTATCCTTGCTGGCCTTTGACTGGTATAAGTTATCGGGTGGTAGAGTTTGCCGCAATCAGCACGAAGTTACAGGAACTCTCCGGTGTCTTCTCGAGCAGTCGGGAAAGACAAGGACGCTCAAATCCCTTGGACATCCGTCGTTCAGTTTCAACTAACTCCAGATACAGATACACGTGTACGTGGACTGTTAAGACGAGTAGTATTTCTTTACTTTATACTAGAGAAACAGAAACGTTTGTTTCTCGAGATACTCGCGCGATCAATTAAAGAAGCTCCTACGTCAATTAAAAAGTCTAAACAAGATTGAAATCATAGTGAAGCTCTCAATAAAGCTAGTATATTTAAGTTAAAATTTTTCATCTCTTTTTTATTTGTAAAGTTAAATTAAAAATCAGAGATCTAAGTATATATAAACGAGAAAATAATTGTTTGCTTCATCGATTTATTATTTCCAATTATTTTCTTTTTCTTTTTTTTCTCTTCTCTCTTCTCTCTTTTAATAGCTACCATTTTAAAACTAAATATGATTATAAATATAATTAATAGTATAATAACAAAATTATATCAAAAATTTTTGCAACATACATCTTTATGTGATTTTCATAGTAACGTTTTGCTTATTAAGCAGTTCTGTATAATATACAAAAAGAAAAAACTTAAGAAAAAAACATTAACAGATTTTTAGATAAGATGCTAATGGAATTATTTTTAGCTTAAATACATAAAGTATATCTGGCTTAGAGAGAAACTGTTGAAGTTTGTGGGCGGCGGGTCTATTTGACTTTCGAGTGGAAAGGGTTAAAAGTTCGTACGCGCGAAACGCGAGGCGAATGTAACCCGGAAAGGATTAAAACCAATTAAAACTTGGAACAAAATGTAAATTGGAGTAGCATATGTCTGGCTCACGTCGAGCCTACGTACTTAATTTCCTCTTAAGTTGTTTCGCCTGACTCGATCATCATCAGTCTTATTAGACGCGTGTTAGGTAACCGATCGTCCTAGAGAATTCCCGTAGCAAGCTATTAAACCGTGCCTCGTGGGGATTGCTGGCCCAAGCACAGGAAAGACTTTGTACAGTAGCGGCAAGTAATAGCATCAACACGCGCCAAAAGCGCGCACACATGCGGCACACGAGCTAAGATGCACCGCCGCTCGTAGGGAGAGCTTAATTGGGAAATATCCCTGTTACGGAGCGCACTAAGCGACTTGCACCACATACATTCTTTGTCTGTCGACCGGGAATTGCCACAATCGGTAATTTATGCCTCTACATTCTAGATACAAATTTGCAGCGGGACAAAAGCTGGGCTTAAACATAAATACAGAGAGACAGGGAGTTAATGGAACGATTAATGGAGAATTGTGCGCGAAATAAAACAATGACTATAATTAGAATCCTTGACTGTTACAGAAATTTTCGTTATGGATAAAAACTTTACTCTTAACAAAACAAAAAAAAAGAAGAGAAAAAGAGAAAAGAAAGAAGAAAAGTTCTCCAGCGATAAGAACATTTCCAGTACTAACGAAGCCACACCAGCAGCGGTAGGAAAGAAATTAAAAGCCGCCACTCTATCGCTACATTCTTGCTGCGATCACTTTCGACTCTTACTCGATATAGTATCGGGCTGATAAGGAACGCCGAAAGTTCATTCGTTTATCAGTGAGCTATTTTAAAAGTATTCTTGTAATGAGGAAAGTTCCTTTACCCATTCCTTCCAGGTCTCGCGCGAGAATCAAGCCAATCACTACACAGCTACATTTTATACACGTCACAGCTTATACACATCGCAGCTTCGAAAACTTATAGCTATAACAATGCTCACGAAATCGAGGAGAACTGGGAGCGATAATGCTTTCTAAAGACATTAAAAATAATTGTTTCACATATACGGCGCGAAAATTTGTTACTGGATATTCCGCAGAGACCGATTGCGAATGAAAATATGCATTAAAGCTTATTTTATAAATAAATACCACAATTTAATTTTGTTGATCGAATTTTTCTCAGATAAATATAGAAATTTAAAACGTCGCTCTCATAAATAACGTCATAAAATATATATTTTCTTTTTTTTTTTTTTTTTTTAGAGTGAGCGAAAGAAGAGGGAAACAATTTTTTAATTAATTTATTAATTTTATAAGCCAAAATTATTAAAAATATTAGCGAAATTTATTTTTATAAAGCATACTTTTATTTTATTATCATCATTATTATTATTTCTATATTGATTAATTTGGAAATGATTTTATCATTTCAAAATATCTGAGCTTAATTTTTGCATAAAGTTATTTCAATTAATTTCTATGGTTATGATAATAGAAATCAATTCGTTGCAAGTGTGTACAATTTGTACATTGATTATAACTTAATAACAGAATATTCTCGAGATTTAGTTTGAGAACGGTTAATATAATCGATATATCGATTTTGATGTATTGAAGTGTGAAGTAATAGTCAATTACGTTGGGTATCGCTCGATCACCGTATCTGTTATTTCTAATCGATATTGACGTTATTTTACTATTTTACTATTTTAGAAATAATTGGAAAATCACATCACTCTCGCAACGTTTTGCGTTTGATGGTTTTAGTAGAAATATTTCAGTATAAATAATAAAATTTTAAAATTTGAATTATAGCATCTCAGATAAACTATTCATTCCTTGAATGAATTAATTCATGCGATGTACATATCATCTATTTCATTTTGCTCAACAAAAATGTTGGGTTACTTTATAAGAAATTAAAGCTAAATGATGATATTGCGTTTACGTTTTATATTAGTTTCGTAAATGGATTCGTATAATTCCATATATATATATTGATGAGAAAGCCTTAATTTATCGCATCATCGTTTCATGATAATATCGATTCCATCCGTGTGCGCGCGCCATCCAATCTATCCTATCTATTTGTGATATCAATCGCACTTCACCGCGATACGTTTCATTTAGTTCGTGCACAAAAGGGCGCTTTTGAAACGTACTTTCTCGATTTGGCATAGACGCGCTCAAACAAATTATATCACGTGCACGGGAATCCCGTGGGCGGAAACCAAATATAACCACGAAACTTTACGGCATCGGAAAGATAAGTTTTCTTGAAGTCTGTTTTATCAATAGATTTCAATTTCGACGCCTTGAACATAAAAAAGAGTTCGTATTATTCGCGAAAGAAGGAACAACTCTACGAAAAAACGTAATGAAATACTTCGAAGATGCTTCAGAAGGGAGAGAAATTTAATGTCTTGATACTTTGGGAGAATTCTTCTCTTGAATTTTTTCATTTCCGATAGTTCTTCGCTTCTCCAATCTCTCATTCGCTCTATCTGCATTCTCAAAGAACTCTTCTATTCACTATCCGGATATCCTCTATTATACCTTCGCTCATTTTATCCTACGATTTATCGTGGCCAAGAACATTTTTCGAAGAGAAGGATTCCGCTTTTCACCGGAAACCTGTGCATGCATTTTCCCTAGTGAGATCAAGTTGAAGACGAGTCGTGTGACGTACCTAAAACGTCGAGTTTTCGTAAGAACTCGTTGGCAGCCGCTCGATTTGGCATTTATCGCGTGATTTACAACCGCGTTCACTCCCTGTGTTTCCAGAAGGCCCAGAAAATTTGCCGATAATCTTTTCAATTCTCGTTTTCGTTATACATGCATGCATCATATGTATAACTCGTATTGACACATTGTTTCGAGACGCGACGAAATACATTATATCCAATACATATAAGAATAAATTTGGAATAAGTTAATTTCTTTATACAAAGTCGTGTAACGATATGCGCATAAATTGTTGGCTGAACTGCTAGCTGGCACACAAATTCAACGTCGGCAACATCGAGTAAAAAACTGGAAGATCCGATGAACCGTGTTTGACCCCTCGTACGTGAATTGCAACTTCCGGGAATAATGATTAATTATTTCCGGCCAAGAGCCCACTTAAAACGTCTGATCTTAGAAGAGAATCCCGTTTACGCCGGAGCAAAGATTCGTTACTTTTTTTAATACATACGAACAGATATGCTCTCGCTATAAAGGAAACATTCGCTCTTCGATATCTCTCTCAGGTTTTCTCTATACTTAAAGGAACGCCGGATACTTGAGAGAATGGAGAATAAAAGACTTACGTGAAATAAAAACGACTTTGAATATTTCCGCCGTGCAACTTTTACGCGAAACTTTTTCGGCGTGCTCCAAGCGAAGATAAATGGCGTTTTAAATTGAAGAATCCAGACGCTCGTTGATAAAACACGAAAGGAAGTCTGCTGATAATTTATTTGATATTTTATAAGTAGGATTACGTGTAAAAATTTATACTGATCCAGCATTTTGTACTTAAAATAATGGATATCGAAGTGTACCTATAATAGAAGATTACAAGAAAGCATTAATTTTTCATTTATTATTCAAAATGCTCTTAGAATGAATATATATTTAATATATCTATTCTAAAAAAAAAATTCCTTATGTCTTCGTGACATAAAATTTGTCAATTTTTAATGCCACATAGATATAATGACATATGAGCAGAACTGGAGATCAAATCAGGTTAAAGATGGGGATGAATTGACATGTGAGATTTTGATTCAAAAACAGAACGAACTTAGTCTTCATTTATCATTACTACGCCATATAATATGATTTCAATAAATATTTTAGATAAACGCATAGTTGTTCTTTGTAAATTTTTATGACGCTTACATGGTTGACATTATAAATGTATGATGTGTTATCTTATCGCAAAAGAATAAATTTTCGTATGGTAGCAGTTACCTAGACAAGATATGTAATGCGCTTTGCTCTCCCTCGTTTTCTCTTCCTTTTTACTCTACCCGCGGTACCTGAGCCCTTTTTACTTGTTTTCGCCGCGGCAAAGAAGCCTAAGGCGGCCTTGTTTCTTGTTTCTGTATTTCTGTACTAAACAAGACGCGCATGAATTCATCTTTTATTCATAGTCGGCGACGGTATGAGATCCGCCGAGGTTATATACGGTTCGTGACAGAGAGTTTTGCATAAGTGGCCTTAGATTTTGCAACTTTTGTATCGTCCAGAACAAAAATTTTGTCAGCGAACGATCATCCGATACAGCAGCGAGGAACAATAAATAAAGCTATGTTGATTTCTGAAACTCCAAAAGGATCTCAATTTTTTAGTTTTTTACATTTTTTCGTTTTTTTATGATTTTTAAAGAATTTATTTAAATTATAAAAATAGTATATATGTATGAATAGTATATAGTTGCTTATATATGTATTTATAAGCAACTTAATAATTATAATAAATATATGTATTTATTTATAATATATGCAATTCTTATGTCTATCTATTAATATATTTTAATACAAATTTCATTTATACGTTCATATTTTTTTTTAATGAGACTATGATATTTTTATTATCGAATAGATTAATATTTTCTTATAATAATGAATTGATAATGTATGATATAATTTAATGCGCTGATGCATGGAAAGATCTATGTATATGGAAAACTATATATACTTTTAATTTATAAAAATAATGATTAATTAAGCAATGGATTAAATATCATTTAAAATTTTGATTTATAACACTAATATCTTAATTAAAGTGGAGTCCTATTATGCGAGGTACGACTTGTTTTATAATCGAGTAAGAAGGAACAAAAGAAATTGATTCTACCCCCCGAAAGCTATAATCTTATTAAAATGAAAGTCCTGCGAAGAAAATGAAAGCGTTGAAAATGCGAATCGCTTCGCTGCCGTTATATCTGTAGGGATTCTGTTCAATGCGTGAAGTGAGTAGAGACGTGAAATACTCTCGTCGTAAGTAAATTACAACTCTGAACTCCCTGCCCACTCTGTGCCCAGCGGAGCTGTAAAATCCAGAAATCAAACGGAGAGAAATAAACCTGCCGTGAAGTTCGCATAAACATGCCGCTTTTCCGAACGTTTCGAGTTATTCGCATCCGTTTATAGGAATTGCGGGCTTTAGCATCGGCGTATCGATTTGCTTCTGGCGATTATTGAAACGCAATTTCGATTTATGTCAAAGCGGGCATCTGTTCTTTTACCCGACAGTTTCACTTTAGAAATGTAATTTATTAAAAACTGGAGAAAAACATTGCACACGAGAGCACTCAGGGGTTTATATGTTTATAAATGCGGAAACCCCTGAAGGAATTATAATGCAGAGAAAAAATATATTTAATATATTATAATATGTAAATTAATATATATAATTTAATTAATAATTAATACATTAAATTATTATATATTTTATTATTATATTTATTTATTATTATATTAAAATAAGTAATTTAAATTTTGTAGAATAACAATTTTATAAAATATTTTTTTTTTTTTTTTAACGAAAAATACATTTGCAAGGAAATTTGATCCGAACACGATCCGATCAAGAAATCTACAGTTTTAAATAACATGGTGGTAGTAGCGTATAATTCTTTCGTGATATACTTTTTGTGTAAAACCCAGATATGACAGCTGAAGTACCGCGTTTTCAAACGCCACCAGGCAAGCTCCGTGTCGGAAAACGCGCATTTAAAGTCGACTTACGTCTCATTCACGTCGGTGTGGGAAACTCGTAGGTCGGAATTTCATAGAAACGTGCATTGCCTGTCGCCCGGAAAGAATCCGTCTGTCGACTCTCTCGGAATTCCATTCCGATTTCTCAAGTATACCACGGCGAGTATCGAGAGAGAATGTTTTCACCATCTCTCGATAGCGTTTATACGGATTGCCCTTTCGTTTCCTTCTGCCTTTTTCCAAGGGAAAAAGAGACGTACAGTCATGCGGCATCTGGCGTGGCGTCAGTTTAACGCTGAAACTCGCTAAAATATTCTAAAATATTCTCCAAGCGGGAACTTCGACATTTTCGCGAAAGGAGAGGATATGTAATAAGCTGGGCATCTGGTCTCCCAACGGCGTTACGGCGCGAAGAATTCACGTGTACATTCGCGGAAAGATATATATTCGGAATACGAATCGATTGGCGCGATGCAGGGATATATAATCTTGAATTTTTCTAACGAGAAGAACCAGTTAGCATAAATGTGAAAGATGCAGCAAACGTGAGAAGGAAGGTGAGCGTTCATAATTCTTGCTAGGGAAAAATTCCAACTTGCAACGTAATACGTTGGAGCTTTTCGCAATCAGCTTTTTACGTCCGAGACGAAAAATCGACACGAATGATACGGAAATAGCTCGGAACGAATAACTCGAACGAATATAGACACATTGTTTACGCAGATTGTCGGCTGATTCCACGCGTTGAGGGAGGAAAAGGGTTGAACGCTAAATAAGACAAAGAGCATACGCCATCGCGGAGTGTGCGCCGTTGTGATCGTAAACTAGGGCAATTTGCTGGACCGACGGCTATAGTATTAAAGTACGTATAGCGAAGGCCGCAAAAAAAAGCAAACAACCTGCACAATCTCCGTGTGCAAAATATCATATCGACCTATCATTCGTACCTACAGTGTGTGTGCGACGCATCGCATTCGTTCCTTTCAGCTTTTAATATCGCGTGCAAAGGTATTTGAAACGCATATATTTGCACAATTACGCCGGATCTATATCTTCGTAGGGACTGAACGTTTGTTTGCGTTTCCAATCGCAAACTCGACATATCAAAAACATTGTTTTTTTTTTTTTTTTTTTTTTTTTACAAACAGTTAAAACTGAACTTCATTGCAAAATGTGAGATCGTTCATTGGTTTCGCGTATTCTTTCTCTTTTTTTTTTTTTTTTTTTTTTTTACATTTGTTTTACATCACCTTCCTATTTTACATTTTATTTATTATTGTATTACATTCTATTTGTCATAGGTTGCGAATTTTGTTTGACATCCAATAAACTTTCATTCCATTAAAAAATGAGTATTTTTTTAAGGTTCTTTTACATTATTTTAAAAATAAATACATTTTTAAGCTAATATGATGGAAATACATAATATAACTTGTAAAATATTATAAAATTATATTGCCATTGGTTGACATATTTTTTTCCGTTATTTTTTATACCTCTTTTATTGTAGCTGCGACATTTAATAAAAAAATGACATTTAATGTTTCCGTGAAAGAATCAGTTTTTACGCCAAAATGAAAAATTTACGTCATTTGATTTCATATTTTAGTTTCTTAGTAAGAGTAATTTTCTACTATTTTTTTGAGAGAAAGAAGAACGAGATCATATAATTCTTCATTCAATAAGAACTGCGGGCGTGTAGTACAGAAATATATCAACGTCATCATCATACGATGCTGGAGTCACGCATGTCGTTGTCTTAGCGCGTTGTAATTTATTTTTTACGAAGCACAAGTGATGAAGATAAAATACGACTGAAAATATAATCAGCGCATGCGATGTCAAAATACCTTATATTACAAAGAAAATTTATATTCAAAACTTGAAAGATTCTGACATAAAGGTAAAAGATATTTCTTTTGAGAAAATTTTTTGATATTTCAAATCTGATCCGCGCTTGTCATTCAACGTTTTCCATTTGAATAGTCGTTTCATCCCTGCGACACGAAAATCAACCATATTAGAAACAGCGCACATACTCCTTTCTTTATGGATCACTCGCGTATGGCATGTGCATGATGGGAAACGGAAATTAAATGAAAAACCAGTTCGAACCAGTTCATATAACGGAAATAAAAATCTGAAACATCTGGTGTAAATGAGAAAAAAGACGAGCGGCATTGAAATGAACAGAGAAATGGCACAGGGAAAATCAAGTGGAAGTAAAGCGAGAAATATTATTAATATTTCAATACATGGGCGTGTCCATCCAGAGAAATTATTTCCCAGTCTAAAATTATTCATTTCTGCATTTTAATTGATTACGAAGCATTCAGATTCCATGAATAATGCCGTTCTTTGCATTTATGGAATATTTAATCTTTCTGTCATAATATATTGTAGTATATATGATATTGATAATTAGATTTGTAAATCATTCTTCATTCATATTGTCTCTCAAACCGTACACTAGTAAATACAAATTATTTCTAACTTTTATAATATTAATATATCAGCAATTTAAAGGATAGGAATAGAAAACAAGCAAAACTACTTACATATATTGTAATTATTTTTCATCAAAAAATTAATTGCATCATAATATTTTTTATCGAAAAAAAGATTAGCATGTAAACAGTGTGATTCGAAGAGTTTATATGAACTACAATATATACATATATGAAGGTATACTTACAGTTCCAGCTCCAGGATCGGTAATTTTGCACGGCAAGACTGCCGTGCTACCACTTTGAGCAAGTACCTCTCCAATTGGTCCTTCAAGAACATCTTCATTTTTACCCTCCGGGACATTCAATGTGACGATTGCATTATTGGCACTTGAGTTCTGCTGATGCTTGGCTTGGCTTACTGAGAACATAAATTACAACAATGCTAAGGTTAGGAACCATTTTATTCGATTTAAAATGAAGTCTGTGTACGACATGTCGTGTCAAATTAATATCAGTAACGAGTTTTTACGTAGCGCTGCGAATCAAAAGTTTTCTTAAGACTATCATCAATTAAAATATTCTAAAAATTGATTGTCGTTTATAAATTCAAAAATTGATATAAATAATTATAAATTTAAAAAAAAAAAATATAATTGTTTTACATAACATCACATGTTTTATATACACAAATATATGTGTTGTATGCGTCTTGATTTTTTTTATAAATGTAGTATGCCATATATTTTGTTACAATTATGATATATATTTTATGGAATTTTTTGCAAAAAAATATTATTGAAAAGGAATAATGTACATTTTGAAAATAACGTACGTTGCACAAAAACTCGTTACTTAATCCATTTTCTGGATTCATAATACAAAATTATGTTAGATATTTGCTTAAATTTTAGCATAGTTTGGAATGTGAAATAAAATTAATTAAAAGTTGCATTATAAATGCTATATATATATATATATATATAGAGAGAGAGAGAGAGAAAAAAAGATGTAAGGACTGGTATCGCATATTTTCTCACAGCCTAGAAAATTTAATTTACCACGTTTATAATAAACGTCTCTTCAAAAGTTGTTAGTGGTTCTCAAGCCGGCTATGATCAAAGATTAAGGCCGATTCTCTATTGTTGGGTCGACGAAGGGCGCGACGCAAGGACTACGAAGAACGACGAAGCATCGTTCTCTTGGGCTGAGATTAATGCAGCAGCTATCGCGACGATAACGCATAACCTGAGCGTCGGCCAAGAGTAGCTTAAGTGAATAACTTAGTCACGGCAATTACGAAGGTTCGGCCGAGCGTTTACCGGCGCCCGTGGTGCGCCAAACCTGGTGAATTCCGGCGGATATTCAGCCGGAAATTCTCCCTCTTGTGCCCTCTCGCCTCTCATTTGCCCTCGCTCAAGAACTCTAATCATTCGCTCGTTCCTGCGCACATCGCCGAATTTTTGTTGAAAAAAATTTCTCTCCCGAGTATCTCGTTTCTATTTTTATTCGAATTAAAAGCCCAAGCTCAAAATTTTATGCCTAATAGAATACTTATGGATATACTTAATGGATGTGCCCTATTAAGGGTTCGCTTTTAAAACATAATAGATATATATATATATATATATATATATATATATATATATATATATATATGTATATATATTTACGGTAATATTCGCTATTTATAAATTCTTTTTATAAAAGTACACAACACTTTTGCTGAAATTTTGCTTCGAATTTTGCAACATCGGGAAAATATATTTGTGAATAACGAATTATAAACATTGGTAACTGTATTCGATATTTTGAATCTTAAAAATCAAAGTCATTATTTATTTTTGACTGCATCTAAATAATATCTACCTCTTTGCATTTATCTGCGTTTTCGCGATATAAAGAAAATAAATGATTTCTGTGATCTGATTCTGTGTACTAATTGATCATAACGCAAAATCAATGTCTGTTAAAATATTTATTATTTAAGTATTGTATGAAAGTGTGTGCACGAATGAACATCGCTACCGTAAATATCGTATCTTTATTTAATTTTTATTATATACTCAAAAATTTCTATGCAATATAAATTATGAGATATAAAATTTATATTTGCAATATCACATTTCTCTCTATTTAACAAAAAAAAATTTAATCATTTAAAGTTATTTTAATTATTTTAATTATGTATGACAAATAATTAAAACGATATTTTTTTTCTACGCAGTTTGAAAAACTTAATAGTAATATGGAAATCTTGTCACAAGAGAAATTGTTACAGATAATATTGATCAGACTACCGCGCATTTCACTTGAATTTTCTTGTCAATGTGAATTAACGTTATTGCCGCCCGCCGTCGACATACGGTACTCTAAAGTGATTATCCGCCGAAAATTCCTACGGGAAAAATACTCGAATTTTTCGTGACCGGAATTAATAAAGAAGCGATGAAACGGGATTGTTGGGATTATTAAAGTAGATATTTATATTTGATAGATTTTTATATCTCTTACATAATGTATGTACATTATAATTAATGTATAATATATATTATAATTTTAATGAAATATAAAATTCACCAAACATATATATATATATGTATATAATGTATATATTATATACGAATACGTCGAAGATATTTCTATATTCTTTTTCTGCTTTTTTATAATGTAAATTTTTTATAAATATAAAAGTTAGAAATTAATAGCACATTGAAAATTCTATAAAAAATATTTAAATATAGATTTTTTTTGTATTGAAATATTAGTTAACTTTTGCGTTTGTGTATTTATTCTATTGTTTCATTAAAATACAATATGTATGATTTATTCAACATGCAGCGAAAACCTGGTTTTGCTATTCTGACGAGATATCTTTTCTCATGAAATATCTAGAATAATTCACATACATAAGCACAAAAGTATTCCATTGCAATGTGATACAAATCTCAGAATATAAATCTCTAAATATAAGCTTTGAATATTTGAAATTGCTACGGCGCGTACGCTTACAAAAATTATGCACGACGGAATATCGTAATAAGAAATGATTATGATTTATTACGTATAAATGCGTTACATTTGGAGGCGTTTGTCTTCAGCTTAAGTATAAGGACAAAATAAAACCGTCAGAACTGACGCAATTTTCTAAATTGAATTTACTAGTGATTAGTACTCGCACGTACCGGAAGATTAATCTGGCACAATTTCAGAAAGTTTGCCGAATTGAGAATCGTAAAACGGCCTGGTAATAGGGGCCGGTGTGCATTTAATTAAACTTTCAATTAGATCTAAAGCTTCGGAGGTGTTACGGCGACGACCTAAATTTTCAGCACCGCATCGTTCGGGAACAAGACATTATATGAATTCGTCCGTTGATAATATTAGCTATTTCTCCGTTTTCAACGTCTCTTGACAAGAGAATCGTCGTGGTATATAAGAATATTTGACGACCTAATGGATGATCGACTTAATTTCAACGCGCCCGTCGAGAATTTCGACGCTAACGAGGCGAGAGCATCGCCGCGGTTTTCAGTAACGTGATAACCGGAAATTACGTGTCAGTCATCGAATTAAGTGTTTTCCATGCTGGCATGAAAATAACTCGCGCAAGTGCGGAAGAACGTGGCGTGCCACGAGTAAACGCGCGGGAAACGCCTGTGTTTCTTCAGGCGGCTGCATCATTACCGTTGCAAATTGTATGTCGTCGTGAAGCGAATGCCGACGAGAAACGCGGCGTAGGAAAATTAGGGACAAAATTATTTAGGCTAAGAGAGTCGCTACTTAAACACGCGATTTGCGAGATGAGAACGCACAAGGTGGAGAAATACGAAGGAGCGTGCCGTTTTCTGCCGCAATTTCTAACTCTAATCCTATAAAGTTTCTAAAATGCCACCGAAGAAACGAATTTGAACACGTAAGACCGAAAATAGTTGAAGAATTCCAAGTGAAAGAGCGGTATATATTATTATGTTACTAAATAATTACGAATATACAACTTAGAAATGTAAAATAAGGAATAAAATTTTGAAGATGAAAATTTTATTCTCTATAAATAATTTAAAAAACTGTTTAAAATTTTTATAAAACCTTTTTTTAAGGAAAATAGATTAATGTTTATCAATTTTAATGGCTAGTAAGAGCAAATCGCTGTTCTTGGAGCGCAAGAATTTATTTAGGATATAAAATACAAAGTACATAAACGCGTTTATGCGACTTTTGAATCCGATACGTACTATTAATGAAAAACATAAATTTAAGTAAACAAATTGTTTCCATTTTTTTACCAATGTAATTAACGTTGAGGAAGGTCTTAAAATAGACTGAAACGTTCGCGTTTATGTAATTTATATTTTATATCCTAAATAAATTCTTGCGCTCCAAGAACAGCGATTTGCTCTTACTAGCCATTAAAATTGATAATTTTTAATTTTTATTATAAGAGCTTATTTTGATATCTTATAGATTAATGTATTTTAATCAAATTTTTATTAGAAATAAAAAATAAGAATTTCTTCGAATTTTATTCGGCTACTTAATAGTACAAAAAAGTATATATACTTATGCAAAAGTACATTGTATCACCGACGAGATACTATTAAAGACCGTCAGTCTTACGGAGTTTAGTGTGACAGGAAAAAATTACCGGCAATGAAACGATTTTCCTGCTGTAGGTAAGAAAATCTTTGTGCTATCGGTAATAAAATAATGATTAAATACAATAAAACGCTTATTTTGTTATTTTAGAAACAGCTACCCAGAAGATCTATACATTTTTTATAATAAAACAATAATTAGATGAGTTAAAATATTCGCATGATTAAAATAACTCGTATAATTAAGTCAAAATAGTCGATAATGTCATAATTCTTTAATTACCTCCGGGCCCACCGGGCCCTTTTGGCAGTCACAAAAATTTGACGGTCTTTAATAGTATCTCGTCAGTGATTGTATAAATTTTATAGTAAAATTGCATTTACAAATCCAAACTCACCTGTAAAGTACAAATGAATTTTGAATAGAATGCCCACCACGATCCAGAGCATCCTCATGATGATTAGTATGGAGTCTTTTCTCTTCAGATATACATCTCTTTCAAAATATCTGAAAAAAATACGAAAGTTTAACATTCACTTTTCTTTACAATCATAATTAATTACTTTACTATATTAATTATTTTCTTTACAATCATAATTAATTACTTTACTATATTAATTATTTTCTTTACAATCATAATTAATTATTTTTACATATAATTTTTTTAATACATTAATGAACTAGAAAACGGTCTATTGCAAAAATGCGAACAATGCAGAAAAGTACATTGTTTGAATTTTCTTAGATTCAAAATATTCGATTTGTTAAAGCGTTACATATAGTGTTATTATGTTACATATATGTAACTTTCAATAATTTCAAAGAAATAGGTATTTTAATTAAAGAATAGCGATAATCAAATCCTAAAACATTTTCTGAACTATATTGCAGTAAAATATAATTGATTTACTTTTGCTCTTTGTGCTTATTCGTATATTGCTGCCAGAGATAACTTTCGGCAAAAGTTCTATTTTCTTTGTCTTTTTCTAATTGTCTTTATTTTAACATAAAATATATTTTATCTTCCTATTTTTTATAAATTCTCTTTTTTCTTGACACTTCTACCTATAATCTGCGAGGCTATATGCGTGAAAGAAATTAAGGCCAAAAAGAAGAGAGAGAGAAAGTAACTGTAGCATGTTCCAAAACTACGCGCAAGGTGCCCCTAGCGTGGTATTAACTAGTTTCGTCCAATAAAAAGTACTAGATTTTTTGCGAGATACGTGCAAGTTTTTCTTAACACTCCTTAGCACACTGATGTAGCATTTTTATTAAATTGTACCATATATATATATATATATATATATATATATATATATATATATAAATCCTTATATATATATATATATAAGGATTTATATATATAAGAAAATGCATATAAGACAAAGGTTAAAGATGAATAGGAATCTGAACTAAATCCTTATATATATATATATATATATATATATATATATATATAAGGATTTAGTTCAGATTCCTATTCATCTTTAACCTTTGTCTTATATGCATTTTCTTGTAATAACATTTTATTTTTTTCTTTTATACAAAAAATTGTAGGTACACATAAATATTAAATATAAAAATAAATTTTATACATAGCTAATATATATATAAATATTATAAAGAATGAAAATAAATAAGAAATTAAAAATTAACTAAACCTAAAAGATTAAATATGTACGTTTAAAAAAATAAATTAAATTGAAATAAACAATAAAAATTTTGAAAAATTTTGAAGTATTAAAGGAAAAGGATTTCTTAACAGTTTAAGATAAGAAATTAAAAGTTGTAAAATTTAAAAAATCCAAAAGTAATACATGTAAAAATGGAACTATAATATAAATAAAAATATATTAGCCTCACTAAAAAATAACTTGAAAAAATAACTTAATAGTTACAGTTTTGTAATATAAAAAATACATAAAAAAATGTTTCGTTATATAAAAATACAAAAATATAAAATGTAATAAATGAACTGTGAAACGCCGTTAGAGTCAAGCGTTTAAGGAGGTTGAAACGAACCAAATAAAAATAAAGATAAAAAAGTTAATAGAAAGAGTTTGCACGATGGAAAGTATGTCTGGCGGAAAAAAGCATTGAAGGAACATTGAACATACTGGGAATCAATGAAGAAACAGATATAAACGAAAAGGCTCTCCAAAATGGAAATTCGCGATCACGCGAGAGATATACCAGTGAGTTTCGTCGGGGAAAACATCGAAAGTATTCGATGAATTCCCGAGACGAAACAATGGTCGAACGAGCGTGATAATATTTCGCCCAGATATCGCTGGATCCTGTCAGTCTAATAAATATTCGGCCAGAATATTATTCGTACCGCGCTTCGCCGTGATCTCCTGGGATCGTCGAGGCAGAAACATTCCGAAGTATCTTTCGTATACTTCACATAATTGCCATGCGGGAATCTTCGTACATAAACGAAAACACACAAAGTTGTTTGTCAAAATATAAATATAACATCGATTGCATAGCTTAAATACCATGAAATAGAAACTAAAAATTGCCAGATGGGAATCTAAGCGTTTTTTTCCAAAATGTACTTTTTAGTACGTACACCAGATAGCATTTGCCTAGTCAAAAGCTATTTTCCTAAAATAACCATTTGCCTATGACATATATATTACAAAAAGTGTTTGATTCAACAAGAGTCAATAACAGTAAGAATCACTAGCCGTTTTTTTAGTAAAATTTAGATGGCAATTTTTAGTTTTTATTTCATGGTATTCAAACTATACAATCGATGTTTTATATATATATATATATATATATAATTTTTTGTCCTGATAAAACAAATATTCTGGTAAAAATACTATTTTGCACCAGAAAAGATCTCTGTGCATTAATACAGTTTTGTATTATTAAATAAACTAAATTTATATATGATCTATAAACTAAAATATATATGATCAATTAAAATGTTGGTTATGATTCACGTCAATATTAATTATTAAATTATTAATTAAATTTAGTTTATTTAATAATACAAAACTGTATTAGTGCACAGAGATCTTTTCTGGTGCAAAATAGTATTTTTACCAGAATATTTGTTTTATCAGGACAAAAAATTATATAAATAATCTCTATTATAATCCTTATAAATAGCAAAATGATATCATACGTTTCTTTCACGGGATTTTTTGAGGTTATTTAATCAAATTATTTTTTAACTACTTATTGACAAATTTATCTATCCTGTTTTTCAAAAATCAGTTTAATACGAGGGGTTGGTCACTGAGGTAATTTTTGTACAAGGGCTAGGTAATTCAACAATCCCAGCAAAATTTTGGCTAATCCAAGGTTATTTTTGGTAAATCTAAATAATCTTTAGCGTTAAAATAATTTAAAGTAAAATTTCTTTTTCAAAATTTATTTTTAATTTGAGATACTATTAGGTAATCTTAAGTAATCTGAGGTATAATTTAAGGGTAATCAATATCAAAGGGTAATTTTTGTACATTATAACTGTTAGTGATCAACCCCTCGATTTAATATATTTGAATCTCCTGTATGAAGATTATATCAGATATTAAAATGATAAAAGTATCATTTTAATTTCTGATACAATCTTCATATAGGAGATTGAAATATATTAAACTGATTTTTGAAAAACAGGACAGATAAATTTGTCAATATATATAAAAATATATTTTAGTTTTTTCAAAAATAGATCTATTTAAAAATTTGATCTAATTGTATGCAAAAATGTATAATTATATTTAATCATATATATATATATACACACATATATATATATATATATATATATATATATATATATATATATACACGTATATTATTATTATGTTATAGTTGCTCTTTATTTGTTCCATTATTCACTATCGATACTCGTATTTAAGATTTGTCATGAACAAATATAAAGTCTGAAATCGCAAAATAGCGGCTAACAAGATTGTATGATAATTATGATAATAATTTAATCAAATTATTTTTTTATTACTTACTGACAAATTTATCTGTCCTGTTTTCCAAAAATACTACTGAAATTAACTAAATTATTTATTTTATAAAAGGTAATTAATAAATAATAATTGATGTATACGTAATATGAAACACATATATGTCTATTTAGAGTTTTTATTGAGAGTTCTTCAATTGTGTTTAAATAATAATAATAAATTAAATAAATAAAGTCATACATATTTCTTCTTATTTCTTAATCTTTATGTTTTTTATTATTCGGAACAGTATATTATTTTTTAAACAAAACACATACACATTGTATATATTTTCTTTAATTTATATATAATTCTAATATTTCTTTAATTTATATATTGTATAACATATTTTTATATATATTTGAAAAGAGATTGCCAAATAATATAGATTAGCGATATAAAAAATTACTTCCCGGTATTATTTCCCGGCCAAGACATTCTATAATCTAAATTGCTTCTCGTTCCAAGCAATGGGAAAATCTTGGTAATTTTAGGCACGATATGCAGTCCTAAATCTATATCGGATTTGCAGCAAGAACGAAGCTCGCAAGTTCTCTAATTCACGAGCGGTATTCGATATTCGTGTTTTTCTTCCACCACTATAAACCTACGATACGTTCACTCTTTGCAGATTGTGATTCGAACATTCGTAAACCAGCCACGAACGCCATATGTTCCCAGCCGGCATATATGTTACAATTTTCAAAGCAACCCCGAGCAATTTATTCCATCAATAAGCAAAAATATATTTAAAATTTTTTTCATTTGGCAAAATGTTTTGTAGATCATATTATTTAAAACCAACTCCACATTACGATTATATCGCTTCTTGATTTACGAATGATAATAGTCTAACAGTAATATAATAATAATAAGAATATAATAATATTAGTAGATACACAACTTTTTATGTCATGTTAATTAATAAGTGTTTATTTTATGTTTTATACGTAATTATGTTTAAATATCTTTTTATTATAAATAAAATATATAATATAATATAAAAACTATATTAATTATTTCTTTCTTTGTGTAAAGTAAATATTCTTATGATACAATCTTATTTAGCATAGAACTCGAGGAAAGTACCTGCGAAACACGAAGATAAATGTTTTCCTCATCTCATGCATAAAATTGACATTTAGTTTCAATGTCGAGAAAGGCCACATTTTACTGTCGTATGCGTGTTTCGCTTACGGCGCGCTACTCGCAGACAAATGGCCGTGTTATTTCCTGTCATACTAGGGACTTCATTATTCGGACAGGTTAACGAGCACGAGTATATTTGTCCCCAAAGCTATAATCGATAAAGGATTTATGGAACGCGCGACATCCACCTCCTTCTTCTCTGCCACATACCAAAAGATAGAATTGCGCGAAGCAGTCACGCGAGCTCACAGTGGATCCGGAAATCTTATAAATTCTCTCAGCTCCGAAACAACTTTTCGTCTTGAAATAAGCGACTCGTTTCCGCTCCAGGTATTTAAATATTTAACAGAAGGTCCGACGAAAGCACAATCGCATATTTCAGACGAGTTGGCATCGCGCTTAGCGTATTGTGCGTAATTACTTTGGAGTTGTCCGAATATTTATGTCACGACACGTCGATCTCGCGATGATTCATCAACAAACATTGTATCAAATATCGACTTCGTGCGTATATGTACGATTCGTGCCTGAGCCTATTTGGAGAGGATATTCATTGCTAAAACTAATACTTGAAATTAAATTATAGACCGCGTACCATATCAATTCTGTTAACAGTCAAACGCGACTAACCGAGATATATACGAATATAGACGTTACTTCTTAATGATAGCCATAAATTCTCATGTCGGTTATATTTGTAGTCATCCACTATAGTCAGATATAT
The DNA here is from genome assembly GCF_047496725.1 of Anoplolepis gracilipes. Lineage (NCBI taxonomy): Eukaryota > Metazoa > Arthropoda > Insecta > Hymenoptera > Formicidae > Anoplolepis > Anoplolepis gracilipes. The sequence continues at coordinate 17,545,565 of NC_132971.1, read as the reverse complement.
ATATATATATATATATATATATATAGAGTATAAAGCCGTTGAATGCATCATCTTCTTTTTTGCCTTTTCAGATATATTAATCATAAAAAGTAAAAGATTTTAGTGAAATCTAAATTTATGGTCTTTAATTATGTTTTCCGTGTGCGGCAAGGTACATCGTTTCTCTTCTAAATTCATTCATGAACAAAAAACTAAAGGAATAAAAAAATATAGAAATTGAAAATAAATAATTAAAATAACAAATTATATATAGCAAAATTAAAATTATACATAATACAGAGATGTTCGTGTATATTAGACATCTTTCAGAATCTTCACAGGAAAGGCGATATCTTATAAAAGTTATAATAAACATTAATTATATTTGTAAATTTATGATTACATTTATGGAAAACAGAAATAAAAAAAATAAAAAGATAGATATCCGCGCTTTTTAATAAACATCTCTCTGAATAATTTGAAATCACAGACAGGACAATAAAATCCTATCCGATGAAAGTGCATGTTTATGAGAACATAAAAATAATATGCAAATAATAATAATAGTTTTTATAAGTTTTATTCTCTCATCGAGATGATTTATGTGTAATAAAATGCAATAAATTTGTATGACGAAGACCGAATTATACATGCATTATCAATGTAACGGTTTCACGGAAGAGATACGCAAGAACGATTGACAATGAAAAGCAAAAGAAGCAAGTAAGATTGCGCGAAGCGAAGGAATGAATACAACTACGGAACGATAGAAAGAAAGCTATATGCAAATCGATAGAGTTTCAATGGCAGATTACTAGGCGCTCGAATCGAATTCAAATCGGACCGTCAACATGTCGCTGATTGAGCTTTTTTAAATGGAAATTCGTTCGAAAAAAACTAAACTGTTTAGATATTGCGTGAGAAAAGCGTAATATACATACGTTTCTCGTATTTGATCGAGCCGGTTGAATCAAGCGTTGTCTTTAATAGCACCGTAATTGGAGACTTTACGAACAGTCGTTGCTTAAAATCCTTGGCATTTTTTCTTATGTCAAGGGAACACGTGATTAAATGCATTCTCTTTATTTTTAAGTGGCTGGGAAATTGGAAAATAGGTCGGATGAAATGTTAGCCACGTTCTGCGGGATATGCGCTCCAATTCTCGCGGGGGATTGGTAGATTGTGGATAATCAACTTCAACCGTCCCTATTTGAGAGCTATTGAACCGCGACATATTTCAAATAGTCTGCCATTATATATCTTTCGGAAAATGAAGGTAATGATAATTAATATGTTTATCATCGCCACCAACGTTAAACGATAAATCAACAGAATGCTATTTACGTCACACATTTCGCAACATCACAGTTAACATACGTATTTTATCGAACGCACGTTACGACTCTCCTGCAATGAAGAGATAAGATAAGCTTTCAAGCTTCGCTCGAATCATTTTTAGACTTTGATTTAATCGAAATGCTTCTTCAATATTTCAATCTATTTATCAACGATTAGCAAATATTGTCATTGGCGGTTGAAAATATTATCATTAACAAACTTTATTGTAGTTGTGTATAAATTTAATTTTTCCTATTATCGTATATTCTCTTGTGCAATCTACAATGTAGACAGACGGCCATTTCATTCTATTTCGTGGCCGTTGCTGTAACTACGTTGATTACCTTTTCGCTCACGCTTGTGACATTTTATCTCAATAAATCTAGGAATCAGCTCGTAAATCTCGACATTACCTTTTCATGGCCACGTTTTTACGCTGTGATGTAGCAGTATATAATTTGTACGATCTAAACTAAAATAGTTCGAGGTTACGATAATTGGCTGGTCTATATTTTTCGATATTTTTTCATGTTTAAGAGATAATCTACTTTACGACCACTTTATGAAATTGTCTTTTTTTTACATCTAATAATTCTTTCATTATAAAATACAAAATAGTACTACTATTATCAGAAAAACTATTTTCAAATTGTTTATAGCGCGCGCGCGCGCGTGTATATGTGTGTGTGTGCGCAAAAAAAAAGAAGTAAAACTATATTAATAACCTGTTAAAAAGTTTTTAATAATTGCGCTTTGTTTAGTTCACCGTTTTTATTTATTGCAAAAAAGTTAATGCATTATAACTTTGTTATTTTTGGTGCGCGAGAAATACTTATAGAATTTCACAATTTATATAACTTTTCCTGTATTTTATTATTGATATTTTGAACAATATTGAGAATGATGCATGTGCGATCGGGGCAAATCGAACAATCATAGCTCCCTCCGATAGTTGTAAAAGTTCTTATAATCACCGCGTTGCGGAACAAGGTGGAAGAAGGAAAGCAGCACGCATGATGTTACACGACGTTGCGCGGATACGGAAGGAACGTATTTACATGTGTAAAATATGCAGGAAAAAGATGCAAAGATACGAAGCGAGTTAAGCTGATTTTGGATGAAACAACTGCGTCTTTTTTTTTCTGTCGTGTGCTCCCAGCGATTCTCACGCCCTCGGATTAGCCCCTCTTTCTTTCCCTTGAATAATTTAAGCGAGGTTTGGAACGCTACAAGCTACGGAAGATCTCGACGAAGTGACGTATTTTAAGAACGTCACCTCGTGAAGAAACAATTGCCGCGGCAAAACGGTAAATGCAAAACTACCGTAAATATTTGATGACTAACCGTAAAAATGAAATGCTCTTTTATCGTTTCACTTCTTCTCTGTAACAGCGATGTCAATACGATTTTATAATTTGGTTTACTTTTCTTAAATATTATGTTTTCGATTAAAAATAAACAGATTATAACGGTATTTAAATATTTGTATTATTGCAAAATTAAATATTTATATTATTATAAAAAGTCACACGGACATACAGAAATGATTGCAAAATGATTGATTTTGACGCAGTGTTTATTTACGTTAAATAATATTTCTCTTTATCTTTGTTTGATTGTTTTAATTTGATAAAAATTAAAATTTAATTAACTGATGTAAAAAATTGATAAATATGTGTATCTGTATGTGATTAATTTAATGTAAAAAATTTTCAATTACAGAAAGAAAATATATTATATATTATATAAAAATTTATTAACACATAGCACTATTTATATATTTCAGCTATTTTGTTATTTTAATATTGTTAAAGATTATAATTATTATTTAATTAAAATTGAAATCACATGTAACAAATGTTATACATGTATATTGTTACATGAATGTTTTGTTAACAGATTAGTCTTTTATATCTAATGACGTTCAACGAAACTATAATATATATATATATAGAAAGTAAAATTAGTCATATGAGTTAGCACACAAATCAATTATGTCGCGACGACAGGGATTATGACGGACCTCTTTCGTGTGTGTTTTATCTACCTTGTCTTGTTTTTGATGATATTTTTATGGTTTCGTAACGTGATATTGTTATCCATAAATCACATTCTCTTGACATTTATATCGTTGCCACAATGGCATAGTGCTATCATTAGTTTACAATATGATGATTCCGCTTGAAAAAGTAAATTGCTTTCTTTGTTTTCCTCTCGGTTCTATAGAAGACAATTATCGAGCGATATACATACACACGCTGTTTACGTACAATGCTTATATAATCTTAGAAAACACTTTACATGATTAAAAGCAGAGTGATAGCTTGAAAAAAGTATGTTACGTAAAATCGTCGAGTTTATGCAAGTGACATTCATTTAATCATGCCGTTATTCTTGTTGTTCGACAAGGATAATGACAAGCTAGCTGTCAGTCCGTTTCACAACACAGTTTTGTATTCTATAAATATTGTGTATTGCAGTGTATGAGCGTAATAATAGCAATATTTATTTTATCATGTTACTCGATAATGCGAAAAGAAAAAGCAGGAAGCCACAAAACGAAGCTCATGCGTAAGTTCATAATTTGTGCAGGATTATTCTACAATATATTCTTTAGAAAATAACATTATATTGCACACTCGTCAACCTTACTACGATGCTTTCTTTTTACGATAAGAAGTGTCGATCGATCTTCCAATTAATCTGTTGAAGCCTTTGGAACGACCGTCATCAGTTAGGCGGGATTACCTTAATCTCTCTTGTCCCCCGACCCCCCGCGGAAATCCGTATGGTTTTTGTGCGGTTTCCGCGCATTGACATCATGTTCGCGCTGCTACCACGGATGACGGTTCTATTACGTCGACTGTTAGATATTTCTTGATAAGCATCTTTAAATAATCCTGGCCAATAGCTCTATTCCATCTTATAGAAAACACTACGCTATCGCGAAGATAATCAGTCACAGCAAACAAGAAACTATTAATTCTATTGTATTTAGATCAATAATAGCTACGATGTTGTTTTTTATCCGACATTTGTAATATATTTATAAAAACAGTTTATACAGAAAATTAAAAATACGTTAATTTTTATTCATTACGTTATGCTTTATATAAAAAAAAATGCTCTGGGTTTATGAAACAGTTCTATTCAAAAAATAAAAATAAAAATAAAAAATAAAAATAAAAAGAGAAATGAATAATGCAAAAAGTAAATTAAATTTTATAAAGTTTATATATATTAAACTAAGTATATACATAAACCTATATATATATATATATATTTAACTAAATAGAATTTAACTATTTTTACAAATCAAACAAATTAATTAATTAAATTTGTGCGTTTTTTATTGCTCTAATTCTATTTATTGTTTGTATAAACTCTCTTGACTTACTTAGTGTCATCATGCATTCCATTGAAATCTCACTTACAGCTACATGTATATGGAAGATTAAGACTAAAGTCTGTAAAACAATATATAATGTGATACTGCGGAAGTGTAAACCGAGTATTAGCTTAATTTACACACAATGCATATTATATGAGACAATATTATAAGTCCTATTTTTACCATAATTGTGTGTTTCCACAATGTATTTCCAACAATTCTACAGCCATAGAGCACGAATGATTTATAGATCTGCATATAAATGCATCATGAATAATAAATTTTACCGTTAATAAGCGTCCGCATTAACGATACTTCATTAACCTATCATATATAACATCGAACAATCTAATAATATTCGAAAGAGTAGCATTAACATACATGCGAAAATGATTATCAAATTTTCATATTAAAAATTAAATTGCTTTTAATTTGTATTTTAGTTCAGTTTAACTGTAATTGTAATAAAAGCCGTTAATTAAGACTATTAATAAATTAAATATGATAAAAAGATGAAAATTTTAAATTTATTGGACTTTGAATTTATCTAATACGAATAATATCATCGTATAATAATTGCTTTTTGATAAATATGGCATTGCAAAATGTCATACATATTCTTTTTTTTCTTGATATGTATCGATTTATCAATTTCCATAAATTACTACCTTCTATTAGAGAAGCCGATAAATTTACTTGGACAAATTTCCCAGAAGACATCATTTAGAAGTTAATAAATTACGAGAACACACAGTCTAGGCCAGGAAATATAATACAATTAGGGTAATCCACATACAAAAATAAATTAAATAATTAATAATAAGAAATTTGAGCAAAATGTGATATCAAATTATACTATAGTCATCGAAAATGAAAAACACCGATTCGAGCTCGGTAAAACCTCCGTCTTTTTGCCAACCTATGAGTGGCAGTCGGGACTAAAAAATATATAATAATATTTGTATATTTTATTTTAGAAAAAATTGACTTTACAAATTAAAAATGTAATAATATATTTATGCTTTTTTAAGCTTAAATAATTATATTTAATTATTGTTTCATATATTAGATACTATATATTGACATGTATGTGTTGTATTTTAATACTTATTCGTCAGATATTGTTTAAATGAATTTGACGATGTAGGATATTAAAAATCAATCAAGCATAGAAGCATATAAATATGTTGTTAATTTTCTAAATTTCAAAATTAATTTTCTAGAAAATAATACTACGTATAAAAAAATTTTGTTTTATGTCTTCAACTCTTTATATGAGAAATTATTTTCTTTTTAATTATATTATGTTATACTACTTATCCTATATGTGACATCTTTACTAAATTGATCGAAATAAAGACGCTCTTACACATCCATTTGTAGGATATTTGACGATAATTTGGGCGATAGTCTTTCTCTTGATCGACAATCTTTTCACGATGAAGGTAAGAAATTTCATATCTCAAATTTTGAAGGAAAATTTAATTTAAAATGTACGAATTTAACTAACAAGATATAGCAATACGCGCAAAACAAAGCGCGTACTAGAAAACGTGGCTTTATACATTGGTCACGCTTTTATCGCTTCTTGCAAGCTAACTACATTTGTACTTTCCTGTGTAACCCACCAGTTTGCGTATTAGATGTACGAAATTCAGAGAATGATGTGTATGCATACTCGAGCACAATCTAGGTATCATCCGGAATTACATGTGTCGAGGAAAATACAGACGAAACCACGTAATCGTCAGCTCTCTTATAATTATCGTTTATTAAGATTGCGATGCTTCGCGATACTCGGATATTATCTTGCGGTGTACAATATTCTAAATTCCTTGCGTATCTAGATACATGCCATAGTGCAAAATTTGTTCGCTCTAATTACATTATTTCGGTAAATCACTGTAATTGTGCATTTTCAATCTGCGCTTGAACAATCGCGTATTTAAATTCTTGGAATATGTAATATTCGAAAGTGTAATTTCCAAGTAAAAAGAGATCTGTTAACATTATACAAATATAAAACATAAAACAATAAAACAAATTAGAAATATAAAAAAAGTTTTATTACTTTTAAAATTCTTTAAAACAAGACTAAAAATTGAATATTGATATTATTAGCAAATATGCTTGAATAAATTAAATCTTAATAAATGAGGAGATAAATACATTTTTATTAAACAAGCTATTATCGGAGAAGAAGAATATTACCTTTACATCGCTTATAAAAGGCAAGTAATTCACGGCAACTAGTCACGTAAAGCACAATTTCGTTGTCGGATATTACTAGTTTGCGCTCAGGACAGTCGTTATATAATACAAGCAGAGAGTCCAGAGTAGAGTGCTTTTTCTTCCTTTTTTTTACGAGTAAGTTAAACAATAATTAGACGATACTACTGCGAAACTTTTTTCTATCCTAAGCGGCAATTTCCTGTTTGCAACGCTCTTGAAGCTGAAAAAACGCGGGTAAAATTGTTTCTTGTAAATTGAGTTCTCGTCTCTCGCTAACATTATCATGCTGTGCGTTTCGCCGGGCGCGCTTTTACAGTACGGCGGATATGAAATTGGTAACGACCGCGGTTAGAGAGAAGAAAACAGGCGAGAGTACGTCATGCGATCCGCAGATGCCGTAAACGAGATACCCACAACCACTGCGCGTACCGACAACTTCATCGAGCTGATGAAGTTGTCGGATGACCTCGCGTGCGCAAAGTGGCCGACTGCAAAGAGAAGAAATATCGGTAGCGGGCCTAAAACATGCGCATGGGAGAGGGAGATGTATACTTTAATAGATTAGGGAAGTCAGATAGATGGATGCGCGTTTCCCTATATCCCACGATTAGATCCGATAAGATGGGGGAGATGAAAACACACGGGGATCAGCAAGAGACGCGTAATAAGGGGATGAAAGGGAGGATATAGCGTAAGATTTATGGACGATATATAGCAGATAATCGTTTGTTTACGACCTTTCTTTTTTGCCCTCAAATACGATGCGCATCCGCATGCAATTTTTGCCGTGAATTATCGTATCTGGCCGCATTTATCAACGCGGCGTGATGGCGTGCGGGTTTAATCCGTGTGCCGAGTTGCACGAAAATCAGAGCGAAAAGGCCGAGAGCTTCCTCGGGAAGTTCTTAATGCGAGAGAATCACGCTGGTCTCCAATCGCACAGAAGGTAAGAAAAATCATACGAACAACTTCATTTCTAAACAATTAATTGCTATTAAAACAGAGATTAATATGTAACGTGTATACTCAGAAAATTACCGTGTGGACTCAGGAAATTTTTCTATCAAGTATGCTTAATATCTGCATAATAAAAATTATGAAGTTTCTAAACAATACATATTTTTAATGAGATCTGATTTCCATTTCTAAATAATACGTACTATTATATATTGAAATATGACATCTTGTTACTGAAATCCCTCTTTTTTATACATCATTTACATATATGTGAAAAGATATTTTAAGAGCAAAATGGTAAGTACGGCATGAAAAAGATGATAAACTGAAATTGGCCTAACATATTACAGAAAAGTGCAAACAAATAAGAAAACAGTGACAAACTATCGTGGATGTAAAAGGGACGCAGATGCGATGCTTTTTTAGATCGCTAGTTTGCGACTATGATAGATATTTATTAGTTCATCTTAGCGGTAAATTGCGTCCCCTGTCCTCATCTATATTCAGCTTCTCCCTCTTTCGTCATAAACTTTTCTTTCTGTATGTTTGCAATCAAAAGTTTGATCACGCGTTCGAGAACATTATGCTTTAATAAAAATATCCAAGATCGTTGCGTTCAATGTAATACATTATTAGTACTTAATTAAATATTTTATTTTATCTTCTAAATTTATTTTGTTCTTGTCTTTATATAAATGCTGGTATTTTTATTGTTTTATTTTATTTTATTTCTTTTCAATATTATAAAAATAATATACACATAATTTTGTGAATTTTTTATCTTATATGAATATAGTTATATAAAATGAAAGTAAGATGGCTATTTTTAATATCTAATGAACTGCCAAAGTACGAATTACTTTCGAACATTTATAAGAACTTGTGTATAGTCACAGTTCGTTCTTCGTAGATGAACCTGCAACAGAGAATTAAAATGTCCTCGCAAATAGGACAAACTTCTCGTTGCGCGCGCGCTAGAAACTTCCAAGTGCCCTTCGGAGACTTAAGGGCCAATGGGCTCTTCGAACAAGCCCTGAATTCGTTATCTTTCCCAGTGGAAAATTCGTTAAGGCCACGTTAATGCCGCACGCTCTTCAGTACCATTGAAACAACCGGAATGTCGTCGACGACGGCGCTTCGGGGGTTTTAAATTCGCGGACTCGGGCACGATTAATCACGGAAGAACTTTATCGTACTTGAGCGGGGGCGAAGTAAAACAAACAGATGGGCTATTAATCTCAAGCTGATGAACCTTTGCCCGCGACTTCGAAATTGCAGGGGAACTTTGCGCGTTCGGTTCCCCCTCTTCTCTCCCCGTGCTCTCTTTCGTAATTAAAGGGACAAGTTTCCGCGCGGAAACAAAATGTGGCGAATTGAAAGCAAAGAGTTTGCGGACGCTATAGGCGAACTTCGAAGTGAATCTTCCTTCCAGTGGCCGAGTCGAGAAGAAGAAAGAGATGGAGCGCGCGATTTAATTAATTCCGGAATTGCTTCACCCGCTATCAGCAAATTGTCTGCTTCGCAGGAAAATATCGCTGTTGTATTTGTTTCTTACTCGAGAAAATAAGCATAGTTGGATGATAATAAAATTTTTAAATAACTCAACAAAGAAACAACATATTCTTTTGTTCTATTATTTTCGAAACGTGATGTTCAAGAGTACGAATAACGCTTTATTGAATTGTTTGTCTCCTCGAATAAGCTTAGGCAGAATTTATCTTACAAATTATACAATTGTGTTTATACAATTGTAAAAATCTTGATTATTCTACTATACATATTGCTTTCATAAACATATTAAAATGATCAGTCGAATTCGAAGAGATTGTTGTACTTTTCTTGATTTCTTGCGGAAATCAATCTCGAGGATTTGGATACAGAAAAGAAAAGAAATAAAAAGAAACTTGTTTCAGGAAGCCAGTCAGTTGACAGCGCATTCGTGTTTCTTCTGAGTAAACGATAGCAGGAAATTAATTGGAGTCTTATCCCGGTCGAGGCAACCGCTGATGGCGAAAGAGTGAGCTATTGGAGTGTTTAAATCTTGATTTGTAATAAGAGGCTTGGCTTGAAAGTGCATCTGATATATTCCGTGACTTTTATATTTAATCACATAGTCTTTCATTAACTAGAAAAAAATTGAAACATTGTAGCAGCGGTCTTTTTTTATCTTCTATTATAAAATATCAATTTTAACAAAAAATATGATTAATTTTATTGACGTAAAACGTTGCTTATTATATTAACATTTTAGATTTCATGTATATTTATTACCGAAATAGTAATTTCAGATGTATGAGATTTATGTTATATAAATACATTAATAAAATAAGCTAAGAAATAAAGATTAAAATATGACACACAGTGATATTAGTCATACTACCATGTCAAGAAAAATAGCAAAAAATAATGATGAAAAAATTTTTAACAAGAGAAAAATACTTTACTTTTTACATTGTCAAAAAGAAAACATAAAGTGAGATTTCAACGTTGACATAATGTTGTGTCTTTGTCGCTGTTGTATTTTAAACTTTAAAATGTATTTATTTTACGTTACATACGAATAAAATTATTTATTTTCTAGCAAAAATATAAATATGATAAATATAAATAATCAAAATAATGTAATATTAATTATTCTTTCTCGATGATTACAATTGTATTAAATCATAATAGGAGACTTGTTAATATTAGTGTACCTGTAGGAGAAAAAAATGTAATATAAATATCATTAAGACATTTCTTTCAATGTAATTTTCGTAAAATTAACAAGAGTCAAGATCTCTTGAGTGACAAACGTCAGCGAAAGTGTTTAAAATTACCGCAGTTAACATACAGTTTCTCACTTTTTAATTTCTCTACATATCCTCGTTAAAAAATAAAAAATCTCTGCTGTATATGTATCACTCCATCAAGTTACATGTGTTATACATACATATTACACGTAGGACGCGAGTAATGTTACAGTTCTCGCTACCTTGCTCTTAGACCGACATAGATATCCTACGGACTAATTACAAGCTGCTTGCATACGTTAGTTGACGGCACATTCACGCCAAGCCACCGGCAAAAGCACGGCGTGGTCGCAAAGCGCGTTCCGAGCAGAATGCCTTCAGTGTGTTTTCCGTAGGAGAGATTGTCAAGCATTCGCCCAACGTCAACGTCTGTGTGGAACGTTTACAAGGCCCATATCGCGTTTCCAGTGCTGCCTGTTACTTGCGACGTGTGACAATTAACTGCAACGTAGAGTGACGCGTCGTCATAATCACTTACGTTCATAAGCTTACATTTACAAAGGATTATACGATATGACGCGAGAGAGAGAAAGAGAGAGAGAGAGAGAGAGAGAGAGAGAGAGAGAGAGAGAAAGAGAGGAGTAATGATAATTTTATAATGCCACTCCAGACATACATAAAAAATGTAAGCTTATATAAGTTTAAATTTAATTTTTTTAAACATATAATATTATTTTTAATAGAAGCTTGCGAAATTATATAGTGTTTAGAAATACGTGGTTTTAACAAATATCAATGTTATAAAATCCTTAAAAAAAATATTGATCCAATGACGAAATAAATTCAACAAAATGAAAAACCTATTACAATTTGTTTCAGAAATTAAAAAATTAATATTTTCAATATGCAATATTGCTTTCAACAATAAATATAACAATGTGTCGATAGGACATAGAATTTTACAAAGTCACACAATATTCGTGAAGCTAGATGTATTTTTAATAAATATAAATAGAGGTGAATAAAAAAGGAATCAAAGTGAAAATTAATTATTAAAAGAATTGTTTCATCCATCTAGTAGCTATGGAAGTAACTTTTCGCTAAAAAAAAAAAAAAAAAAAAAAAAAAAACAGAATAAAAGGAAACAAGAGTGACAAATTGACGCATCTCAGAAATTAAATTTAATGAGTGGATGATAAAGGGTGTTTAATTAAATCGGATAATCGATGTCAAGATAATATTCATCGTTGCTATTCAACGACGTTATTTTACAGTGTCGCTATTACCAAAGAGATAATGTTGCATGTGTGTGTGTGGGTGCGGGTATAGGTGTGAGACTCTCTTCACGCCCTGACGAAAACCACGCGCGATTAAAAGATTCCCTTTAATTGCGTCGGCGTGACCGGTGCACGCCACGCGCGGATTAAGTGACTTGCACTCGCGGCATGCGAGTGACATATATTACACAGAGGCCGCAGACCGGTTAAGATCCACACCGGTGGGTGAGACGATGTCTCCGTATTTAAGTCTTTCACAGCTGTAATATCCCTTTGCGATTGTGGGGTACTTTGTCCTTTATGACGTTATCTTGATAAAAGCGTACGCGTTGCCGAGAACTTTTATCATGTAATTCGCGCATACACGTAAGAAGTTTAATTACATTAACACATTGAGATTTCTCATGCGTGTCTCGAGTGTCTAGTATTTATTTAAATATCTACTCCTGACATTATTCTATTTCTAATACAATAAGTAATTAATAGAATAATACAGTTTAATCGAAAAAAATAGAATAAATACCTTTTTCTCTCTTTCAAAAAATTAATATAAATATATATAATTAAAATTATCATTACGTATTTACTTGAATCAATGATGAGACACAATATACAAGTATTCGCGCATTGCAAATAACAAGCAATCTCTTTACCATGATAATACCAGAAAAAGGTAAAAAAAAATTATAACGAAAGCTTTTATCGCACGATTCTCTTGTAAATCAGTTTGAAATGTTCGTATCGCACACGTACGCGATGCTTGTAGCCGATACATCGAGTGTATTGATATTTTCTCTTCGTAGCACATGAGAAAACGCGCCGTGCGGTGAATGCATGTAATGCATTCTGCGTGATATGAATCTATAACTTTATTGTAAAGCGCGAACTTTTTCGCCTCCCAAGATTTGACGATGGTTTTTCATCGAAACATACTGATCGCTTACTCAAATACCAAATATCATCACGGCTATCGAACAGTTTCATCAAGGCGTTTATGATAAAAATTAAAAATATCGCGACAAGATTTTAACAAAATATTTACATTGAAATAAATTGTAATATTTTTTAAATAACTATAAATATATAAATAATTAGATAAATAGGTAGATAAAAAGAAAAAACGGAAAAGACGTTTAGATTTTAAATGTTTATACAAAAATGTTTACTGTATATTGTTCGACTTCAAATTTATAAAACAGAGAAATAGAATTTTTCAATCTTTTTGCTCGAACCAGAAATTTCACCATGCTGATACAAACGTGCAAATGACGGAGACATCAAAAGCACTGTCAGCAATTTTATTAAATACACATATGAAAAATCTCTAATATAACCGGTTGAAAAAGCCTTTTAGATAATAATTTCTTTGATCTTTACTATAACGCATACGCTTTATTTAATACTAACTTTATGAAATTCTGGCTGATAAAGCAGCGTACCCGATGACGGTTTTTACATTTTATTTTCTGAAATCACAGTTGGTGAGGTAACCTGCTCTGCACCTGTTATTGATTTGCAAATAAAAGAGAAAATATGTAAATAAAGTGAAATATTTAAAAATTTTAATTAATGCAGCAAAGAATGCATAAAGGACAATGTAAAATCTATTAGATAGTATTTTAAATATAATTAAATGATTTTTAATGACTGTTTGACATATACGATAATAGAGACAAAATGTGCATTAAAAATTTAAGCGATTAAAAATTCATTAAACTCTTTTGTCATCAAAAGCGTCTCGTGTCAAGTATATTTCATATTAATTGACGCATTTTTTAATATTATTAATTTTTATTATTTTAACTCTTTCTTCAAATAAATGTAAATCAAGTTATATATGCGCATCATTATATGTTTTTATACGAAATATAACACGTTACCTACTGACCTATTTAAATAGCAATCTATACTTTGTTGCTTATCAAATGTTCAGATATAGTCCGTGTTCATTTCCTGTCCTTTCTGTTGAAGTGAGTTTACTACGTGCAGCGTATTTAGAAAAGTATCTACTTCGTGATCAAAACTTTTGCGACAATGAAACACATAACTATGACCATAACACACAATTACAAATCGCAATCCGTGATACCGAATTTGATTGCTAGTCGCGTTCGGTAAACTCAAACTTTTTGAAAAAATTAGGTCGCACTTTAACCGTATTTCTCAAGCAAACTCGTCGGTGCAATTCATCCATTATAAAGAAGGTGCCACGACGAGGTCGCGCACGCAAAAACGATTCATATTCGCTAGGTCGGACTATGATCGCGTGAAGTTTGCGATGGCCATCGCCGCTTAGGCAGGCGAACGCACTTAGGATCATGCGATCCGTTGATCCATCGATGAACGCGTGCCGATGTCGTTGGATCGATCGATAGCTACCTTACGTGATTTGCACATTTTCAGAACGATTTTAGAACGGTGCATTTGGAATTCTTAGAAAATTGCTATCGAAATTCTAAATGCGGATAATATATCAAGATAAGTAAGATACATTATTTTATAAAAATAAAAAATAGAAAAAATAAGTTATTTATAATATATTATATTACTATGCAATATATTATATACCACATTATACGTAGATATATATTATAAATATATGAAATTTCTGAAGAATATTCTTTTCTATATAATAATATAATTCCGAATATATGGATTTTGAATATACGGATAAAGAAAATTGTTGAAATTGTCTGATGAGGGAATTTTGTAACATTTACATTCATTCGGTATGACGAATTTACATTTCTCTTTCGCAAATGTATTGTCTAATTCGACGTTGGGGCATTACAATCGGTGATAAGCGCTCGCTATTACATTTGCATTTGAAAATGTGGATATATTGAAACATGACGGGTACGCAAAGTTGATGTAGCACAGTTAGTTAAACGAGTTTCTTTGAAAAGAGGTATTTGCGCGCGAATTGCATATATTCGCCATTTAATTCAGACTTATATTAAGCGTCATGAAACGTTTTCCGAAAAGCGCATAGTTTATTATTCTTCTTTTTATATTTTATAGCTTATAAATAATCCTATCCAAAGATTTAATAAGAGGTGGCATAATAAATATGTCAAATTATTTGAAATATCAAAGTCACACGTTATCTCTATCTGTATTTCGATAGAGCAAAATGTTTGCTCTCTCTCTCTCTCTCTCTCTCTCTCTCTCTCTCTCTCTCTCTCTGCGTTTTTATAATTTATAATCATATTTTTCGTATAAAATATACACAGAATTTCAAAATTTATCAAGTTTTGTCAAGTTTGTAACTATAAAATTAGAATAAATTTTCCTTGAAGTTTCTACCAAAAAAAAAAAAGTAATACGATTGTGTAATTAACCCTACTCCCTATTATTATATTTTATATTTTTTAACCGTATAGGTGGATCAGCGTATTTTCGATACGTTTATTAATATGTAAAAATATTTTTTAAAATCTAAAAAAATTTATATATCTTCTTAAAGACTAGAATAATAAATTTGAAAAATAATTTGCTTTATAAAAGCATAATAATTTGCTTGCATGTATTGTTTTATAATCATTCAGTTTTCAAAGAAATTGATGCCGTCAGAAAAATCACAGATAAATATCCACCAGTATGGAATAAGAAATAATATTGATTGAAGGGAAATTTATTAAATTCACAAGTCGACGACGTCAATATTCGATGACATCGATATTTACGTTTTTTATATCCTCCTCATTATCAACATTACTCCCTCGATATTTCAAATTCTGCTTTCCATCGACAGGGTCTTTATCCGGCGTCGTTGTATCGCGCGTCGCGTCACCGGAGAATAGGGAGCTATCGTGTAGCCAGTGATAGGATCAAAAACGGAGATTGGGTGAAGCGATATGCAGGTCGCCGCGGCAAGGCAGGCAGACAGAGACAGGTCATGCGCTGTAAGCACGACTCTAATAGGTTTTATTGCATCCCTCGGTCGCGCGCCGAGAATGAAGGCCCAGCAGGGGCACAATGGGACGGCCCAACCCTGTCGTCGTTATTAATCATCGCATTTCCCGCAATAGGTACTACCGTTCGAACTCGTGCACGAACGGTAACCGACGGCGAACACCGAGAACAGACAGCGTACACGGCTGGTTCACTCGCGCGGCCATTGTATCGACAAAGGCAGAAGAGACGAAGAGATTGTGTCGTAATCGAGTATCGAGGACCATCCTCCGCAATCTCGTATACTATTTCCGTGCACGTATACACACACGTGCACGAACTCTGCATATCTATCTATTTACGCGGATAGCGAGACCATTTGCTAACGTGACACATAAGCCGCATCTTTTTCGCCCAAAGCGGATCCGAGATTTTCGTTGATGGCTCAATAGTTTCTACAGCCTGATGGAATTGATTTTGTTTAACCCACATTGAAATCGGAAGAAAACTGTGTCTTCTATTTGTTATTTGTTGACTTGTATTTAGATATAATTGTCGATTAAAATTAAATGTTCAGTTTTAAAGTTATATGTTTCTTTCCTAATTAGACAGAATTAGCGCATGAAAAATGCAAACTATTATTATTAAAACTTGTGATTATTTGATCTTCTTTTATTCCAATATGATGAGAGTTTGCTCCAGATATTGGAATTTTTTAATAGCAATACATAAACATTGATTATAATTAATTTTAATTTTTTAACTGCAAAACGCTTTATAATTTATAACAGTTTTTAGACTATTGTTTTTGGAGAACGAAATTTCATAATTTTTCACTTTTAGTTTTTTTGATGTGTTGTTTAACTGTAGGAATATCTAGGGAATTATTATTAAAGCTTTTTACATCTGCCAACCACGTAACCCGTGCTGAATTATTAAATTTAATAATTTTTATTCAGTTTACAAAAACTTTAATGCGAAAATTTATACAAATTGTTTCGATTTAATATTGCAAACAACAGATATAGAAAAATTAAATATAATAACAACTTTGTAAAAAAATAATTAAAATAAATAATAGTTTCTTTTCTATTTAATATTCCTTATATATCATATATTATAAACTTTAACAATGTACTATAATTAGTCTTATATTAATTACCAAGAAGAACGCGTTTTATATCACTATATAACTGCAATCAATTGCTTGCAGGATCGACATTTGACAAGCTAGCATGAAGAGATAATCAATTAATAGCGACATTTATCGAAGTCATTTATCAATCGTGTGAAACAAATAATTAATGTACTTAGTAAGTGCTAATCTCGGTTGAAGTTTTTACTTGGATTAAAATTTATGAAAATTAACTAATTGTCTGATAAATTTTGTATCTAATTTACAAAATTATCAAATCATATGTTAGCTATAATTTTTTAAACAAAGTATCAATATAATTATTATGTACAATTATTATTATTTATTGTTTTGTAAAAAGAGAGAAAAATTATAATTATCAAGAACTATATCAAATTTTAAAGTAAAAACTATAGTTATATAGACCAGAATTAACTAGTATATAGCCTAGATCATAAAAATCAATTTTTAACAATATTATTAAAATTAAATTTAAAATTCATTTACTTAAAATTAAATTGTTAATTGCACAAAATAAATACACAAATTTAATTTTAAACATACTACTTTTATCTCTCTCTCTCTCTCTCTCTCTCTCTCTCTCTCTCTCTCTCTCTTTCTCTCTCTCTCTCTCTCTAAATATTTGATAAAACATACTTTTTTATTATATTAATATACATATATCAAATAATATTAAATATGTGTGATAGAAAATTAAGTTTTTCACTACGTGAAAACTTTCCTCATCTATGTCAATTTACCAAAAGATATGCCTTTGTTCTGTACAATTACTCGCATCGATTTCAGAAGAAAATTAAAGCGATATTTCATAACATACAGCAACGGAAGTACACGGCTTGCTTTGCGATTGTTCACTCATGGAATGAAATCGCTGAAATCACGATGTAGACTGGCGTTGTCGCGACAAATCACGCCAATTTCAATTTCGCCAGTGATCGTCACGAATCCGCTCTCCTCGTTCGTATTTCAATCGCGCAGATTAATCTTTATTTTAATAGATTTCCAGCTAGCACGAACTGCGAACACATTTCTTATCTTCACGTTTGTCCGACCGTACGTTCATTGATTGATGTCACACGCTCGATGCCGGAACTACGCGCAATTAATGACGTGTCACGATAGCTAGCAGTGATTGTTCATCACTCTTGGAATGCTGTAGACGTTCACAGCTTTATCGACAGTTATCAATTGTTGAAAGCAGTATCTAAATTAATAATTTCTTGAACGGCAGAAACTGAATATTTATGTTGCATGTCGTGTATTTTTTTCAAAAAATAATAATATATAAATATAAATAGGTCGGAAAATTTAATTAATATAATTAAAAAGAATAATTTGTTGTGTAAAAATAAATCGAAAATAACAAAAAATTAAATTATTAAAAGGCAGTAGAGAGCAAGAAAGTAAATCAAATTAGAGTAGAATTTAATTAAGTGGTATAAAAATATGTAATTCAATAAACTAAGGTAAAAAAATGATAGAACAGAAATAAAAGGTTTTTAGATACGCTAAACAAAGTAAAGTTAAAATTAAATGAGCCAACGTTTCGGGCTCTTGTTTTGAGCCTTCTTCAGCGCAATGTATAAAACGTGTTGAATTAAATATAAAGGTGAAAATACGCAAATATAAAATTACAGAATTTTTAAAAAATAATCATAACCAGACCTCGACGGAACGCAATTTCAAACTTCATATACATGCAATATTAATTCACAATGGTCAATTATATAAAACTCCATGGTTGGTAAACCAAGAAGAATTATTTCGTGTATTTAAAAAGATTAGTGACTTGATTACAGTGCCAGTTGAATCCTCGAAGAATGGTACAGGCAATTTTTTTTATATGTGTAATTTTATTTTAACATGATCTAAGTCACTAAACTGTACAGTTGATTAGTAATGTACTTACAAAGGCAAATTGCTCTGTAAAAAATTTTTCCTATGAACAACAGAGTAGTTTCTGTGTCGATCGGTTACTGCCAAATAAATAGTGAGGTCGGTTTATATACAGATTCATGACTTTGAAATTTTCGGAAGTTTATTTATTACGTCATGATATAATACTGGTAAATTTCCTATATCTGTCTAAATTCAAGTCATTCTTTTGTCTTTTAATAAATAACATTTAAGAGATCAATCTTTTATCGTAGAAGGGAACCTTCGTCTAATATCTCGACAGCATTTCAACAAAAATCATGATCGTATAAAAGCCTACGATTAGTAATAACCGAACAATTCGAAAATAATTTTAAATCTAAAATAATAAAAAAATTAAAATGTAGAATAAAATTTTTTAGTATGAAACTTCTCGCTTTTGGGAAAAATAATCTTAAAAATTTAAAAATATATTTATAATATATTTAAACTTTGTTAAATTTAAGTAACTTTTTGCGTTGTACTCTTTTATATTCCTTTATAATAAAAATTATATCTATATTATAAATAAGATATTAAAGAAAATATATTAGTATTTGTTATTTTTATGTCAAAAATATACCAATTTTTTTATTTGATACCCGCTTAATTTATCATAGAATTCTCTTCACATCAATGTTTTTATTCTGAAGGAATGATCATCTCCCTTGACGTTCAATTAAGAACGTCACTTCTCATTTTCCAAAGACAATGAATCTAGACTAAAGCTTGGCGTCATGATAAAGCAATTTTGGTGTAAACACCACTTGTAATTTAAACAACATAACATAAGCATTACATTACATTATTAATTACAAGTGGTATTATCAGCAATAAAGTTTGTATATTTTATGTATATTCGAAGATTTTATGCAATCAATTATTAATTTAATATCTGAAAGAAGAATTGTACGTATGCATGTGATATCAGTTTAATATTGTTAAACATTTTTAACACTTTTTTCTAAATAAATTGTATATCAAAATTAAATGTTGGAAATAGTTGGGAATAGTTTTAAATTTTATATTCTGACAATATATTAAAAGTATTTTACGGTGATACGCCTTTAATAAATTAGATCACAAGCAAAATAAAATCAATAACTTTAAAGTAGGGCAGCGCGAATATCATTTTATAGTTTGAAAATAAAAAAAATAAACCAGGAAGAAAGGAAAGACTTGTATTCTCTGCTTTTTAGTCCAAATACTTTCAATAGATTATTTTAGTTGTAAGGTATTGAAACACATCTTGCAAACTCATCAAGATGATCGATATGGGCAAACGATCATTTGAAAAGTATTCTGCTCGGCAAACGCGGTCAAAGGTTTCTTTCGGTCAAAGGAACTTTTTTGTTTTCTTGAACAGGTGGCTGGCTACATTGACTTTTCTATGATTTATCATAACTTTAAAGTATCTTTGTATGTTCACAATAGTAATTCGTTGCTTAACTTTTTTTTATAGTGATTTTGTGTCAATTTAAAATAAGTACTCTTCATTGTCCAACTACAATTAAAAAAGAAATGCAAGCAGTGAGATGTTTTCTTCGCTCAAAGGGGATGAAATCTGCAGACATTATTCACAGAATACAGTAGCAGTATAATGAGAGTTGTTTAAGTCACAGTAAGATATATGAATGGATAGATCGTTTTAAAAATAATCGGATTCCTGTCTATCTAAGCTCTACTATTTAGGAAGACTTAGACAACTCTCATTATATTATTACTGCATTTTATGAATAAGCCTGCAGGTTTCATCTTCTCTGAGTGAAGAAGGCGTATCGCTGCTTGCATCTTTTCTTTGATGTAGCTGAATAAGAAAAAGCACTTATTTTAAATTAATATAGGATCACAATAAAAGAAAT
Source organism: Anoplolepis gracilipes (assembly GCF_047496725.1). Lineage (NCBI taxonomy): Eukaryota > Metazoa > Arthropoda > Insecta > Hymenoptera > Formicidae > Anoplolepis > Anoplolepis gracilipes. The sequence goes on along the minus strand of NC_132971.1, from coordinate 17,524,833 downwards.
ATAAACAACAAAATATCTCTCTGAACACACAAAGACACTTTAAAGTTGTGATAAATCTTAGAGGAGCCTATATTATATCAGTCATCAGTTTAGGGAAATAAAAAGTCTCTTTTTGATTGGCCCTAATATTAGCATACAATCGCGTTCGTCCGGCGGATGATTTTGGGTTATACGGAGCTCACGTAATTACGCTCGTCACGTATGAAATTCGCCGGGGAATCCAGAAGAAATGATATGTCGCATCAGCGAAATTCCGAGAGGTAGTAGCTGTTAGCGATAGTAAAAGAAAACGCACAGAGAAATTTCACCTCTGGGAGAATCCAAGCTTCTCAGAAGTGAATTATGCTGTGCGAGGCACTTAAGTCGCCGGATGTTACGGTCTAATAACTGGATGTGGAAGCCCTTTACAACGGCCGGATCCTCCGTCGATTCATACCAGACATACTCTAGCTCCTCGTTGGTCGTTTCGTTAAATACGGCTAAACGATAAGCTATCCTCGTAATACCCGCTTAACGGTCAATACAAATTTCGGTTTAAACTATAGTGAAGCAATAAGGAAGTATAGTGTGGATTGCCAGAAACAGAACTTGCCCTGTGAAACGTTCGATTTAGTATCCACAGGGAATAAGCCATGCAATTGGTTTAGCAAACAAATCAGCCTTAAATAACGGGCATTAATTTTTCTTGCAGGTCTTTTAACATTAATCTAGTCATTTAATCAACTAATTGATAAATATCTAGGAATCTTTTAAAAAGATTCAGCGTTTATTTTACACTTTTTTTAAACAATATTTGTACATAATTTATCATAACAAAAATGTATCTGACATATAAAATAACAAAAAATTATTATAATAAGTACAGTTTTTATTAATGTAAAATGTAAATCAATAAATTTATAGAAGGTCCTATATTTTTTACAACATATTGAAAGAATTATATAATAATTATCATATCTTTAAGAATGATAAAACCGTTTTTTTGATATTTTGCTAGAATTGCTTCGTTGCTTCTTTTTTATTTTTTTTTTCTCATCTCTATCGAATGTTTCTGTTGTACTGAAAGCCAGTTCCTAAAATCCCGAAGAAAAAAAATTAATCGAGGTGAGCGTCCCTAAATCCCGAATTCCTATAATATATCGCACAAGCCCATTATTCTCGCGCAACACACAGCGGGAGCGAGAAATAAGTATTTCTTCCCAAGACATTCCTCTCCAATCTGGCATTTCGAATATATACCTACAGGCACACACTCAAGTTGTGGTGCTTCAGCAAACGTGTTTGTCCTATTTATGTATATACTAGTACACACATACACACACACACAAATATATATATATATATATATATATATATATATATATGTATATATTCCATTTGCCGATAAGGGTTGGAGAAGACAGGGTCTTTCCGCAGCGAGGATTCGAATTGAAACCGATCGATCGTCGAGATACGAATCCGAGGGCACCACCTATTATCTACGAACCTTGCCATTTGTCACAGCATAAGCCACGAGATGGAGGCCGGATTCTGGCTACGTTCGCTCTCACAAGATTTCTATGCACGGCGAAACTTCCAGGTCCTATCCTTGAGATTATCTGAGAATCGCGGTTCTCCACGACTGAGCAAATACTCAGGAGGAGATGCGCCATATCCGATTAATAGAGATGTCATTATGCCGGACCGTCGACTATACTTTGGGGTACTATGCGAAATTTCAGTCGCTATGCTTTTGCTATAATCAACCCGCTCGCCTAAACTATTGTCTACGAAGTTAATCGATAAACCTTATTGAACAGAATACATATATAGTATTTGACATATTTGTTATTTTCAATTGTATTTTTGAATTGTTAGGTTTAAGTTAAATTTAATATATAACTGCTTTAACTTTGTTTTAATATATGGAGTGTTTTCGAAGACTTTAAGAATATTTATTTTACTTACGAAAATAAACTTATTAGTCTCATCTGATCTGAATAAAATATTCCATATAATAAAGGAAGAATAAAGTTTTAAAATCTGTCTTTTTATATTTTTTACTACGATTTTTCTTATTAATGTTTTTCTATAGATATGTCCGATCCTGGAAACCAATTTTTCGGACCCAATTTCTGCTTTTAAAAAAATTTTTTGTAAAATAACATTATCAAGATAACATTTTCTTTTTGAAGTGATTAAATCCCGCGTCGTCGCATTTATTGATCTATTGATTTTTAAAAATTTCTAAACATCATTCTAAAAAGCATCTCGCTATACAAGACAAGCGAGCTGAAATCTACATTCCCGGGTACAAAAGTATATCTACAGCTTTCCAGTGCGCACGTCCCGAGACCGTTACAATTCGAAGACATTTTTCACGAGGTTATGGATGTCGCGCGCAGAACAAGAAATCGTGCAAGAAAACGTGCGATAAACTTACCGATTCTGTGCTGCAGCACGTTTCGGTTACCCGTAACCCGTTCCGGGATTAGTTCGATATATACTAGTGAACATATATGTATATAATGTATATACATATATGTGTATGTATGTACGTATGTGTGTGTGTGTGTGTGTGTGTGTGTGTTGACCTGGAGGAAACACACCGAATATAAGAGTCGCGTCGATCCGGTTCGCTAGGAATCAGAACAAAATGAAACGTGATCACTTTAATTCGCGTGTCCCAGGATCGATTTCGACCAGCTGCACACGGTACGATGAGTCGCTTAAGCGTTCAATTAACAAGAATCTGTTGGCGGATTTACTGGATTTCTCACGTTTGCGCATCCCCGCCTTTTCTCCGCTCCTACGAGAAACCGGTGACAACGCGCAGCGATCCATTTTCATTATCCATATCTGGATAGGACACTTCTGGTCGCTGCTTCCTCAAAAAACCGGGTGAGCCGTCCTGTCGTTCCATTCCGGAAGGTGCAGCTGTCAGAATTAATTAATGATGCAGTTCCGTCAAAATGCAATAATTCATTATATCTCACAGTGATAATTTGAATATAAATATTTTCATGTTTTCTCGTAAATAAGAGAAAAGTCATTACATTCATTTTGTTCACTACTTTGCGTCAAAGATCACTGGAAAATATTTAGATTTTTATTTTATTTTTTCTTTTCAGAAGCGATAACCATAACCGCATAATAATTATTCTGATTCTAAGCCAAGAGTTTTTCTTTTCATTAGCATAAAAGGACTTTTTTAAATGAATGTAAAATTTTTGTACTGGAATTCTCAATCAATTACGGTGATTTATCATTGTCATCAGAAAGAGAGCGAGAAAGAGTAAAAGTGCACATGTAATGAAATCACGCGCAACATCGTAATATAATAGTGTTACGATAGAAATACTGATAAAAATGATTGATATTTGAATAATATATCCAAGAAAGCATATGTTACATACGAGCCATGCACGTGACGCTTTTGCGTTTTTCACAACCGCATTTTCTGCAATGCTTAACTGCAATACGTTTCTGCCATTTCGATACTTGTTTGCGCCATCGTTAATTAGGGATCGCGATAATTGGCCGGTGAATCGTCAGCACGTAGAATAGATTCGCATAACGCGACCGATTACATCGAGCTGCAGGACTCTCGAGTCTCGAACCGCACACCATTCCCAATTATACATGATGATAACGATGCTTGTCTTCTGTAAACACAGAATATTTGACCACATCGTTATGTGCCACTCGTTACATAATGTCAGACGTAGCATGATTCGCGTACGTTCCGTTGTGAAACGCAGTATGGTCGAGATTATTTCGCGTAAGATAGAGAGATATCAACTATTCAATTATTATCAAAGTGAGAGGAATTGGTAAAGATTTTTTAATTATGTACATCCTCTAAAACTGCGATCAATATTTTTGACCTTATGAATGAATTATCGTGAAATAGAATATGTTATTTAAGATATATTCATGTGTAAATATTTTATTTTAATTTACTTTCTCAAAAATAATTATGTGAAAAGATTAAAGTGCTACATCTATATTAATTGCTTATTTAAGATTCACACACATATGCAATGTAGCTAAGGAAATAAATGTTACTTTTGCATCCTGAGCATAATCTCAGTCAAGTAATTTGAGTCACGTCGCTTTGCTAAAATGGACGGATAAAAGTTACATTTTGTCAAAATTGCACTTTTTTTATGTCGTAATTTCGTTCTAGAACAACTTAATTTTATTAAAAAGAAAAAGAAATGTAAAAACACACACACACACACACTCACACACATACATACACATAAGAAATAAATTTTATATCCACCGGGATTAAATCAATAACTAAAAAATTTGAAATAATAATTAATTAGAAAGAGATGAGATGTATGTATAATTGAATGTCCGCGTCGCATTTCTGTGAACCATGTTACCATATAAAGTTGATAGAAAAATCAAATATCCGCTTGTATACGTATAATGTGCAGTATCCAATTTACAAAAGGGCGCAGAGTAGCTTTATACTCGATAAAACTCACTTTTACTTATTATCAAACGCTACCTCTGTTTTACTGACACAGTTTCTCTATTTACAGTGAGCTCGAGGGAGCGCTTTTCGGGCGAATTTCGTTTATTGTCTCAGCCTTTCCTGCAGTCCGAGGTCGTACTTAACGACCTCAGGGATGCACAGGTGGGCGCCGAATCCTTTCAACGGCCAAATGAAAATCCTTTGAACCGTTTCCTACCTTTTGTTTTTCGCTTTTCTCTTTTGTCCCCTTCTTTTCCTGTCCCATAAAACCATCGTCGCGACGTGACGTAATTGTTAATGTCCTAACGACGTTTTTTCCACGAGTTAACACTAGAAACACATACTTGACTCGCAACTTCGAAATTCTAAGAACGTACAAAACCGTGTTTTGCTGTAACTTTATTTCAATATATGTGTATGGTAATAGCTGGTTTTTCTGTTATAATTATTATGATTAGAGTATTATCTGGTTAACTCAATGAGTACAACAGATCAATAATGCGTTACTTTTTTTTACTATTTTTAATAGCTAATATAGAGTCAATCCTTTTTTAAGGAAAATATCGAGACATCAATAGTTTTTGAATCACAACAATTGAAAGAAAATGAACAATAGAATTATATTTTTTCTTAAAGTTTAATTTATTTCTGTAGAATTTTAATTGCAGACTTATATTGTTAGTCATAAGGTTATAAGAATAAAAAAGTTTGAACAGTTCTGATAAATGATGATCCATTTCTGCTTGAAAAATTCAATTGTAAATCGACTGAAGAATCTGTCATTAAAAGGACACTTTTTACAAACCAAAAATAGTTGAATTTGTAAAGTTAAGAGTCTGAGTGAAATTGCAGCGGTTAAATCGTTGAGACGAATTTTATCGTTTTCACGAGCGCATCGGCTTGTTCGGCGATTGTCGGCAAACTCAGATTTACGAGATTGTTTTTACATAATTGGAACAGAGCGACGTGCTCAACGAGTCTTTTCTCGTTATCGTCAGTATGCCACTTCTTTCTTTTCCCTTGGTCCATTCTTCATGCCGAATTACAGTAATGAACGAGTACCAATCTCTTCGCCGCATATCCATCCGAATGAAAGGTACTCTCACGGGGAGCTATTAAAATTTTTCCAATGTGTTATATCGCAATTTTCTATCTCATTCATCACATTAAAGAGTAGAAGAGGAAAAAAATATTTACAATTTTATTTTACAGAATGTTTTTAACCGATTGAATGTCTTTCTTTTCAGTTGCAAATTTTTTGATAAATCTAAAGTCATTCTTTTATTTACAAAAACATAATGAAATTGAATTATTTGTAATAATTTTTTAATTAATTATAATTTAGTTTCAATTAATTATAGGTTTCTTTCAGTAATTATTGTAGATTACATTACAAGAATCTATTTGCATTAAGTTTAATAAAAATTGAAGTAGAATACGTTTTTTTTCTGTTTATTTAAATTTTTTAAGGTTTATTTTATTAAAATCTTTAAGATTAAATAAATTATACTGATAGTTTAATATATATTTTTTTTAAATGAGAATGTGCTATTTTTTTCTGTACTTTAGAAAATATTTGGCAATATTTTGTTAAATTGTGTAAAAAAGAAAAAAGTAAAAAGGTTAAAAAGAAAAATCAAGGGAGAAAAGAGGTTGTATATATGTATATTACTATGTCGCGGCAAAACTCGTTTCCAACGAAATGTTTCAAATAAGACGCACGTTTCGCAAATCCATTTTATGTGTCAAATCATTCTCACTTCGTCTGTTCCTTGACAGATTGCTCGACATATCAGCCGCGTAATCAAATGAAGGCATCACTTTATGCGGACAAATACTTTCTGTCATATAAGCGCGTAATTTTTCTTTTTAAAAATTGAATTAATCTAGTTATATGTATTATTATTGTATACAATATGTAGTTTAAAAAAATTATACTTTTTTAAACTATATTTTATACAATTATAATCTAAATTTTTATAACGATTATAATATATTATATATAAACATAACTTATACAAAGCGATCATAAATTTTATTTTATTACAAGAAGATAACTTTTTTATCTTAATATATAATGCATATTATAATATATAATGCACTTAATAATTTACTGTATCGCATAGTAGTCTACTTTTACGACACAATCTTATGAGAATTGAACTTGATTAACAATGATGCGCATCACAAGTTGCAAACTGCAGTGTAATGACGATAACGTGACATCGCTTGTTAATTAGCATCGATTGTTTCGCTGACACATAGTTGCAGTTTTTGCATATCCATTTGTGATGCGGACTGTTGATTGATGAAAATCGAAATGCCATTCAATACAAAAAACAATTGCATTTGACAATGGTGGCATATTATCAAAGCGATCGATATGCAAAATTCCTAGAGAGAAAAAGAGACTTTACTCGCGTATAAAATCCAGAAGCAATAATCGCCGCTCATAATCGCTCATACAGCGTACTTTTTAATTTCGCAGCGATGGGCGCGCGCGCGCGCGCGCGTATTCACACTACACGCGCAGTTTTGTTTCCATCTCGTGTATACAAGGCCGGTAAATCAAACGAATCGATACACTTAATGCAAGCTCCATGGCAATTGCACCCTCGCCTATCGCAGGAATTGCTTATGAATCGCTGACGACGGGGCGATAACGCCGATAAATCGCAATTAATCGTTATCATCGATTCGAGAAGGCGGGCGTTTTTCCGGATCTTACGTAGCGTCGGCATGTAAATTAACCATCAAATCTAAGTATTCCACCTAACAATGCGGTACCGTCTGCTCGAGCGTAGTCTCTTGTTTTCCTGAAGTAAAACTCCCATGCTCTCCCGCTCGATGTCTGTTTGATCCTAGTGAGGCACACTTCCTCGTTTACATAAGTCTGATGGATATGTGCGCGTTGCACATGTCACGAAAGTACTAGAGACTGTCGGATTTAGAGTATCACAACCGGGGTCAAAGAGAATATCGTATGAGGCCCGGAGAGCTTGATATAACATCTTTCTTCTCGCGCGCGCACCACTAGCAGGTAAACTAACTCTGCGTTAGAAATTATTCAGCGAAAGTACGCCACATTGCACGCCAACATTGAAATCAAATTCCTAAAGAAATCCTTGGAAATACCTTGGGAATTTAACTGCAGGTCCGACGGCTCTGGGAGAAATTGGAATGAAAGGACGAAGGAAAACGATATCATTAATATTGCATGAATCTAGGTTGCCTATGAGATCTCTAAATTTAACCGTCTCCGACGTCCTTTTTCTGATATGTTAGTTTTTTCTTCGTTTAATGTGTGCATAATTTTATATTTATTTGATATAAATTATATGTTCTAATTTCTAATATATGTATAGAGAAATGAATATGTTAATGTAAATTCGAGAAGGGTGTTATGTTACTTTTATTTTCTCAAAATGATATTATTATCCTATCAAATGAATAAAATCACTCACAAACTATATTATCCTTTTTAATATTCAAACTGTCAATTTATGCCGCTTTCGGTTAATAATAAATCTTCGTAAATATAAAGTGACACACAATGTATATCAAGATAACAAATAAATGTGTTAAAAAAAAACCAATCACTATAAGTGACACGTCTTTTTAAAATAAATATATTCTAGTCTATAACAATCTGAACGACTGACACTACAGAGATTACGTATTTTGACAGCTCGGATCTTCAGGAATTTAGCAGTGAATAATTCTGAGTAATTTTATTTGTTCAAAGTGAAAAAAATTTTATATTAAACTTGTTCAAAACATAAAAAAACATGACTAATTTAAAAAAAAAGGCTTATTCTTATACTTTAAATTGTATATTTCTTAAAATTGCATGTAAAAAATGAGATTTTTTTTACATATGACACGTTTTGTTTATATGCATCGATATATGATTATACTTTTATGCATCGGGAAACATTTTTTATTTTAAAATTTATTAATAAATATATGTAAACACATAAATGAAAATAAGTTTGTCTTATATACGTCAGGTTAATACGTTTAGATTAATAACTTATTGATTACGTGTATTGTAATATTAACAATATTTCTTTTAAAAAATCTTAAATTAATTTAAAATTATTTTAAATTTTAAAATAAATATTTGTTTTATTATTTATGTATTATTATATGTACATATGTAATATTAACATATACATAAACAATAATTTTAATATTAATTTTTTAATTGTTTTAATTAATAATCTTTCTTGTTTTAAAATGTTATATGTTAATATTATTATTTTTTAAGATAAAAATATTTTGAAATGTATGCGTTATTTCAACCAAAATATTTCAACGTGAATATATATTAATAAAACCATAACATCATTCAATCAAATGTTGCAATTTTATATTAATGCCCCTAATATAGTTGACAATCTAACAAACTACCTATGTGGCGCTTTGCAAGTTTCCATGTAAATAAAATTGTGCAAACGAAACCGTCATAATCATATTGCAATAATATACATTATTCACCTAAGTGAAGGTTATGAGGCGCTAAATTAAATATACTACATTGCTCCATGAATTATTAATCGCGTTAAATCAATAAAACCTATCTCACTTGGAGACAGCTTTGAAATTTAATAAACATACATTCAAAATTCAGTTTCACGGAATGTTTAATATACGAATTTAAACTAGTGTATTATATCTGATAGAAGACATGATTGCTCCCTCAGAATTTAAACAAAAAACTGTAAGAATTTGTCTTCGTCCTTCGAATCTCGGTGCAATATCGCATGTCGGAGAACAGCAATGCAGAAGATATACGCACGTATTTCGCCCTTAATAACCTCGCCCCCTGCGACAAACGGCCTGCGAAGAACGCGGCGCCGTCATCCCCCTACTGCGGAATCCGTCGCGGTGCGCCATTAAATGCATACCACGCGCGAGGAACATGACACGGTCGCGGAGGAGAAAAAAAAGCTAAAGCGAAATTAGCCGGCACATCTGTCGTCCCTCTTCGCGTACGTCTCGACCGAGACATAGGGTGGCTTCTAAGGGTGGTGACAAGGCGGGGGCCAATCAGCGTGTAATCTGTTTAGGTTTGCCCATTTGACACGGATGACTAACCGCAGCTCGCTACCGCGCGCACGGCTTACCGCCCTCACGAGGCTTGCGACAAGGAATACTTTATGAGGCTGACAGATGCGCTCTCAGATTATCCTTTAAACACACACACACACACAAAATCCGCCTCGCGTGTTTTTATTAACCACTGCACGCGCACGTGCGCGCGAACGCGTTCCCGGGAGCATTTTATAACTGTGTACTGAGAACTTAAACTCGGGTCAATCATGCAACGCGGTTAGATTTTCCTATGTTGATGCTACGTCAACGATATCTCGTGCTTAACTATCGACTGTTCCCTTGTGCTTGTTTCTCATCAACGTATATGGTTTTATGGTTGAAGTCTACAAATGTATTTCGAAAGTTGCAAACTCGACATTTCGGTAACGAAATGGTACACTGATGTAATGCTAACCAGGATAAGATTTATTAAATATGATTCTAAAATTAATAATATGAAAATATTGAGCACAATTCTAATAATATAATTTTGACGGTACGAATTAATAACCGTTTTAATAACCATTGATCTTTTCACGAAGACTAATGTAAGAAGATTCTTAGATTGCGACAATTTTGAATTGATTCAATTATAAATGCAATTAGATGTGTAATATAAAATATACAACATAAATCTCTATATATATATATATATATATATAGATGCTGTTATATATATGCTGTTATATATATATATATATATATATATATATATATATATATAAAACAGCATATATATATATATGTAACAGCATGTCTGTCTGTATGTTCCCTATAAATTTCTAAATCCTTTGACCGATCTGGACGAAATTTTACATAATTATTCTCTAAAATCCTGGAAAATATAAATTTGAACAACCTCTTTCCTTCTAATTTCATCCCTTTGACACTTTTTATAATTTATATCACTATGTGTGTGTGTGTGTGTGATAGTTAAAAAAAGTATGTTTTTCCAATGATCAACTCTATATGTTGCTTGCTACAGAATAGATACGCTAAAACTTTTATACGTTTGCGCTTCAAACAGGACAACTAAAAATAATGTGTATTATATTACAATAACAAAATTATGTTACAATAATATATGTATGTACTAACAATGTTAGTATAGCAGTAAATAGTAGTACATTATATGAATTTTTAAAGAATTTTTATATAAGAATGATCTAGATATAGAAAGCCAGACGCCGGATAATTTAAGCTAATATAATATAAAATATAATATAATTTTGTAATTATAAATGCAATTAAATATATAATATCAAATACGAAAATATTTATGTTTGAAAATTTAATTATTTTAATTAAAAATTAAATCATAACAAATTTGGAATTAAATTATATATTATCTATACATATGAAAAACTAAATAATATAAATATTTTCAAAAATTGTGATAAATCTAAATTTAATTACGATAAAATTATATAACAAAGCAGTATTGGCTAATCACTTTTACAATCTAAAGTAACTGTTCAATATTACGTCAAGTCAAGACGAACTTTATACGTATGTGTAATGAATGCATTCGCGCGAGTGCGAAAATGGAGAATATGATTCACAGAAATCTCAGCTCTCTCCCGTAGAGGACGCGATTCTACGAGAAACAAGGTGCTAATTTTCGCATTTTATTTGTCCCTACGGTCCGTAAGTCCGCGATAAGCCGATCGGCTTACAACGGAATATGCACGTACGCGTACGAGCATAAATTTGCATTAATTCAACCGATTACGTTGTGCGTATGTTGGGTAACGTAACGCGGGAGGAGAAAAATCGTCGGCCGAATAATTACCAGCCACTGTACACGAGTATTAAATAAATGCTCTTAGTATGGTTCTCTTACGAATATCCTATTTATGTTGAACTTCTCAATTTATGTGTATGCAACCGGAAAATTTGTTTATACATTTGTGGTATTAATTGTGTTTATATTGCACGATATTCTGTGTCCTGATATTTACTCATTCATGATTGTCTTCCAATAACTATCTTATTATTGTTTCCCTAAACCGTAATATATATGTTGTTTAATGAAGCATTATGCAGACTTTATTCCAATAATAACAAGGAATTTCGTTATAAATGTATGTGGAATAGTAGTTTTAATTACGCTCAATTAATTTCTTAAAGAGAAACTTGCGATCATTTCTTTATGTAAATTTAAAAGATCGTAATATATAAGGTATAATCATTTTTTTCTTTTTGAAAGTTTAATTCAAAAAGAAAATGAGAACCAGCTTCTTATAAAACTTAAGTCGAGTAAATAAATTTTTAAAGTCTCTTTATCTTCTAAATGTTTTATTACATTATATAAAATTATAAGTCTTTTAAGATCGATTGTTATATTTTATCTAAATTGGGATAATAATAAATAAGAATAGCTGTTGAATAGTTTTTATTTCATCATAAGATATCTCATATATATATAATTTTATTAAGTGAGCAATCTTTTTACATATTAAACATTAAAAAATAATTAGATAATTTATACCAGATAATTACTTTGAAAAATGAGTGATTTTTTATCACAATCTAAACGAGTCTTCAAGTACTTAAGAGTTTATATTTCAATAACTGTAAAATCATGAATTATTACGGGTGCATCTACTGGAAAATTAGAACAGACGAAACAATAATTACCAAACATAATCGTTTATCACTCACATGCCGCGCATTATTGTTTTGATTTGTGTACTAGCAAAAATAACCGTATTAACAATAATTTAAAATCTCATAAAGTTTATAAGAAATTCAAGAGAATTTCTTAAATAGCAGAATTTACAATGCAACAAGAAACACAAATTTATTTCTTTGAATTAAAAATTGTCTCTCTTTTTACGTCTGCAATATAAATAATAAAATGGATTACTTGCACAAAGGTAAAGTTTATGTCAATAATAAATTCCATTTATTAATCATTTAACTCCCTAATTTTTTGCATAAAATAATCAAATTAGATTTATTTTACAAAAATTATACATAAAAGTCCAAAATTTAAAAACTATGAACGCGTTACGTAAAAGTTATCTAATTATCTAACTTATAATATTAAATAAGATGCGAATTAAATTATACAAATAGATATCATCTAACTGCGTTTATCAATCTTGTAGTGCAATGACTCTATGACTTTATGACATGGAATAAAATATTGCTGTGACATGTGGTCTTACATTGATCTACCGTGCTACGTACAAGCAATATTTATGGATAAACCTATTGGATGTATCCATATATTTCTTACTAAAGTTTGAGTATTTCCCGATATGTAAAATGCTTTATATATAACCATGTTACATTAAGACTGACGTCACGATGCAATATTTTTTTTTCTACGACATATTTATTCTTAGATAATCTAAGTGTGTGAAATCTATTTTTATCACAGATATAAGGAAGGCAGGTCTCTACAGTACTCTAAAATAAAACATGTATGTGTAAACTATAATATAGTAGCTACATCGTGAAAAAAATGATCACGCAATTTCGACAAAATAATAATATCAATCATTTTCTACTATTACAAATACAGTTAAAAAGTACATATAAAACTCTTATTTTAAAAGCATATATTATTTTACATAATATATGTGTGATAAAGATTATATTAAATATAAAAACTCTCTCAATTACAAAACATATCAAATGTACTTTTTGTCAATTTGAATGAAGATTCTATAAGCATCATTTGTCTGATTGATGTCTATTAATAATTTAAAAAAAGTGTAACTAACAATAAAAAAAAGAGACAAAATTCAAGAAAAAAGATTTAAAATTACTAATATTATTAAAAAAAAAATTATTCGAAATAATTCGTTTATCGCACACTCTTCTGCAAAATATCCGTTTCATATGCAATATATTGCTTAAAAAAATGGTATTCTTAGAAACAGACCAAATTACTAGCTACGGACAATTAAGCATGAAATATTAGTAAGAATCGCATTGCGCAGCGTTATTATTAGTGTGCCTATTAGTGCGCCCTAGTCGCCTACATTTTTTGCATCCATCCAAAGCGCTACATCACTTATGTCGCTTAAAGTTTACCGCGAATCCATAATAATGTATGTTGTATGTTAATGGCGTGAGTTGCGCGCGAAGAAAAAACGTCGTGCGAAGACAAATAACGACTTGATCAAAACACTTAGATAAAAGAGACATAAACTTCGATATATTCAGCAATGATCTATGATCCAACTGTTTTCCTCCCGTCGATTTAGAGAATGGAATCGTCGTGTATATGCCTTCGGCGGTAGCACCGAGAGGGTGATTTTCCACTGGGAATAGGAACGTTCTGACCGTTTGATTATCCACGTTATACCCTGGTGCTCATAATTACAAGTCGAACGCGATATTCGTCACGCCATCTGTTATATCTCAGAACCCCCTCATGAAAGATAGCGCCGCGAAGTCAAGTCGACCAAGAAAATAATCGATGCCGCAAGGGACGTAATATGTGCAAATATTCCAAGTTCTATCTCGTACATTGAAACTCCGGGCTTTTATCCAATAATCTAACAGTAAACTTACTGGTTTTATTTGGAAGCTTCATAAATTATTATTTTTAGTATAAACTTAATTTTGAATCAATTTTTTTTTTAAATAAACCAAAATTTTAATAAAATTAATAAATATATACTAGTTTTCAATGTATGTGCGTGTATATATGTGTATGTGCCCGCTCGTAAATTTTTTTTATATTAAAAATGATTATTATATATTATTATCAAATTTATTATTATAAGTTATTATTATCAAAATATCTTTTTTTAGAATCTGCAAACATGCCAAAAATGTAAATCTTTTTTAGTCGCATTTTATTGTTAAGTATAACAATTCTCAATTGTTTTATCAAATATCTTGTTGATAGATGTTTTATTGATAGTATTTTTATTTCCATACAAAAAATTATTATAATTATTTATTTGAATATAAATTGATTAAAAAGATGATAAAGAGATCTACTTTTTAAAAACCTGGTTTATTTATTGCATTATTAACATTGGTTCAATTGTCCAATTTTAAAGGGATAGACAAATTGCTTCAAAATTTTTATCAATTAAAGCTGATCGGATTATTTGAACTTAATTAACATATTTCAGTGATATATATGTATTATAGAAAATATAATGCATATGATTTAATGATCTTTTAATTTTTTTCTTTCTTGTTATGAAAAATTTTAACATTATCTAATAAATTTAAATAGTAATTTCATATACATGATATACTTGTATACATATAAAATATACGTACATACATAAGCTTAGCATTATTGAAAAATGTTGTTAATTAAGTGTATATCAAACATCTATTTAAAGAATTCAAGCACTCTTTTTGATTCTTTCAAATTATTGACCGATCTATCAAAATTACTTTACATATACATTGACTAGATTCTATCATATCATTATATATTATATTATTATAAAATAACATCAAATCTTGTACTTTACATGTTATAAATTTTAAAATATTACTGCCACAATTATCATTAAATTAAATATACCTTATATGTACAATAATATTCTCAAAATCTCAACTATCTGTATTTGCGTTACACATTTTAATGTATACAATTTTCTGTATCTCGCTTAAATATTACGTCAAACAAATACAATTTTTTTTCCGACATTTGTTGTAAACCATGTAAATGCGCTCTATAATATGCGTGGGACATTTTTTTTCATGAATCTGGAATTGTCTGAGCAAACATTGCAGATCCATTCTGTAAATGGCACACTTGTCGCGCCACCGGATATCATGAGAGCGCGATAGTATTTCCCGCCGGATTTAAGGTCGCGCGACTTGAATCGCGCTCTTCGTGCGGCGTGCGAGATAAGTCTGTTTCATGTATATTTTACAAACCAGGCGGGAAAGTGCTAACGCCAGTTTATTTTGGAAAGAGGCGGATACGAAGGAAGAGGACGAGAGCGGCTGAACTGGAGCGCAATTTTCAGACAATTTCGTGTAATAACTTTTGCATGCGAAATTGCAATAATACGTTTTCTCGACGAACACGTAGGGCGCTTTAGGTTATGCAAAGGGCAGCCTCATCCGCATCTCTTTTTACTCTTTCTCTTTCTTTCCCCCCGCCCCCCCTCTCTCTCTCTCTCTCTCTCTCTCTCTCTATCTCTCTATCTCTCTCTATCTCTCTCTCTTGCTTGCATTTCTTCTCGTATCAGTGGCAATGGCCACTACGTACCGTGAGGTCAGTTTTCTATTTTTCCTTCTCTCTTTCTTTCTCTCTCTGAGATAGCTTCCGTTTTCTTCCCAATCCAATTTCCTTCCCTTTCACTACAGTTCTATGTCTGTTGGTTTTCACTTATTCATACTTCAACCACAAACTTGTAATTACAAATGCCGTTTGTCTCCCTTGCGATCATCAGTATTCATTAACGTATGCTATGTTACTATATTTATTTGAAAAGTATTTGTTTGATTTGCGTTCGGGTTTATTTAAGAAGATCGAGTAATTTACGTGATTAAAGGGATTGTTTAATAATAATATATATTAAGATATTATTTGATAGAAAGAGAGAGAGAGAGAGAGAGAGAGAGAGAGAAATAGCAATAAATACATTGCTTGTATTTATTTATTTAATATTTCAAGATTAAAATATGATTAAAGCACTATTTTTTTCTTATTATTTATTAATAAAATATATTAGTATATTTTCAATATTATCTATTTGCATTTTATGCAAAATGTATATTTTAATTAAGTTTTTAATAAGTATTAATTTAAATAATTCTATTTAGATAATTTTATATTTAGATAATATCTACTTATACAAATTTTAATACTAAAAAATTTGAAATAATACACCTATTAGATAGTAAACATGCTTTAACGTTTGATGTCTGATTCATGTATCAATATTAATAATTAATATTATTAACACTTTTATTAATTTATGTTTAAACTCTAAACTATTTACAGTAAAATGCAGTTTATAAAATTCTGATGATTCTTATTTATTCAAGCATAAATGTTATTTTGATCTAGATCTAAGAGTAACTGTCCCATCATCCTTGCATTTCATCATAAGAACGAAAACAAAGATTTTTCTTGCACTCATGTTTCGATAGTTGTGATAATGCTTTTTCAATATTTTGTATTTTTCTATAGATACTGTGTCGCATTTGGTTTTAACAGAAGTGAAATAAATGGAAAATATTTCAAGTTCTATTGGCAACTTGTCAAATGCAAATAAAGTGATTGGATATTAAAGGACAGTATAAAGAATAAAAAATTATTGAAACTTTTATTTTCTTTCTGCGCGAATATAAGACAATTTCCCGTGCGAACTTGGAAAGCAAAGTAATGCTGAGACATTAGCGCGCGGGGCCGATTCGCGGAAATATAATTTAAAATATCAAATGAATAGAAAAAAAATCGAAGCTGTGTATGCGGATTTTCTTGCAAGAAGAAAGAACCGTATTTCCATAGTTTGCAGTAGTTTTTGAAAAAATTGGCATAAAAAGTGTTGAAGCAGATAATTTTAGATCTATAATTATACGGAAAAAGCGAGTTTATTTTTTGTGTCGTCAAAATTTATATTATTCTTGATAAATTTTCTTTAATTGCTTGTTCTGTAATGTTCCGGAACTGTCAGATATATGAGATTAATTAACAGAGGTAAAAATTAAAAGTATGTATTTTATATTAATTTTAATCATGTGCTATCCTTATTAACTCTTGTAAGATGTATAATGAAATTTGTAGCACGCTTTAAACTGCCATATTTAACTCAAGCATGTTTCATTTGTGAAAATACTAACATTAAAAAGATTTATAATAGGAAATTATGATATTACAGAGTTATTTCCCAGTGCATTTTTAAATTACTTTTATGAAGTATATTTCTTGAATATTCAGAAAA
The DNA here is from genome assembly GCF_047496725.1 of Anoplolepis gracilipes. NCBI lineage: Eukaryota > Metazoa > Arthropoda > Insecta > Hymenoptera > Formicidae > Anoplolepis > Anoplolepis gracilipes. The sequence goes on along the minus strand of NC_132971.1, from coordinate 17,507,382 downwards.
ATAAATTTGCAGAAAGAGTTAAAACCTATTTTACAGAAATAAGCATATTAAAATTTTCCTATGCTATACTCTTTACAGCTAATTTAACATTAAAATTGGTTTTCTCAAAACGTGCCTACAATGCATTCCAAATTTTTCACATAATGATTAATGTCTATTTTATATTATTGGGACAAAAATATATTCAAAGTTGTATCTAAATTTCAATTTAATTTAACACACAACTAGCAATCTCTATAAAATTGCCTAGTTTATTTTTTGCAACAAACAGAAAGAAAAGTAAAATAGAGTCGAGACCAAAAAGAAAATTATTATTCTCCAACTCGTCGACAAAAAGTACAGAGAAATTGTGGTCGCATAAATACACGTGACATTCCAACTGAAACGGTAACAAGGACGAGTGTTTTTTTGATAATCGTGCTGCTAGAACAAAGAAAATGTTCGCATTTTATGTTGGTTTGTTTGCAAACAGAGCTTTCAAAAAAATTTATGTCTTGCGAATTTATATAAACTAAGAAAATGAAATGTAGACTACGAAAAGAAAGAAAAAAATCGCAATAAAAATATAATATATACTTCTTTCAATTCAATAAATGTGAAAGGTATGCAGCAAGAAAGTCATATTATAATATATTTAACAACTAACAATAAGAATATTATTTTTTTTACAATTATGATATGTATTATCTGCCAGAATATTTATCCATTCATGTATCAATATTGTACCTAATATATATTTTTTTACACGTTCCCAATTTATATTTGAAAAAAATAATACAATTTAACAATATTTTGTTTTAGATATATAACTGTGTCATGTTATACAATTTAAATTAAAATATTTGGACAATTCATCTTCTTTTTTTCCGCTTAAAAAAAAAGTTTCAAAATAGTAAAAAAATACTACTTATTTCTCAATTTCAAGTTTTATTTTAATGTGATTATATCTTTGTCTATTTAAAATATCTTTCATCTAATAGGAAATATCTTCCACATGTTTCAATCGTGCAATTAAAACATATTGAGATTATGTACCAATATTCGCAAAAATCAAAAAGAATAGTTGTTTAATAACAAATTTGATAAATTAATAAATTTAAAATGTTACTGAAACTTGTAAATCTAAAATTTGTAATCCTAAATTTTAGACCAAATGTGGTTTTATTTAAGTTCCAAAATTAACTTTCGAAAAATTTATTCATCTCCGTCTTTAAATTTTATGTCACTACAAATATATCTATCGTTTTCTTATTCTTTAATTTTAATTGCAACTAATTTTTAATTTATGTACGAAAGATATTGAAGAACTCCTGTTTTAGACGAGAGTGAGTGCAGGATATTGCACCAAGCATGAAATAACGTTATAACAACACGAGAGCAAGCTTTATCTTCGTACTCTGGAAATTGAACGCGACGCGATTCGTACATTTGAGTGTCCTGCGGAAGTGACGTAGCGCTTTGCGTTTACGTGCAGGAATTTTTTTTTTATAGCGGAATTTCTAGAAATACAATTTAGCAAAGTTACAAGATCAAACGGAATCGCAAACGTCCTGTTACGTTTCATTTCAAGTAACAGAGTGTACTCGTGTTTTCCTTGTAATATCAAATATGAACAGTGTTCCAAGAAACATGATCAATCTTATGAAGAACAAATTATTATTTGTTGTCATGTATAGGTATGTATTTTTTGCTGTTACGTGTACACGCAAAGATATCATTCATCTCTCACTATCGATTTAATTCAAATTATCTTAATTTTCACACACGCACACATTTTTACAACTTGATAAAACAGAGAGAGTTTTACGATTTCATTAAATTATTATTATAATTAGTATTATAATTCCGTTCTACTTCGTAATTAACGCAACGCGGTAATGATACTATCTCCAATCTCGAATACGATATCATTAGTGGAGAACTGACAATGAGACGTTACATATGCAATAATTCAATTTCAAGAGTTTACGTTGCTGCTGCTGTTATTTCTAAATTTCTCTTCCCGAGTTTATATTTAACTATGCATGCATGTGCGCCATCCAACATGATAATTAAAATAAAACCATAACACCATCATTCCATTTGTAAAATCAGCGGCCGAGGTTGGACGAGCTATATATTTCACTTTTTTTTTCAAGACCCGTCGTGGAGACCGGATGTGTCCAAGGATAATAAATTGTACCCTCTTTCGTCATCCGGTTCTCCTTTGCTTATGCTTCATTCGGGTATAAATCCTCACACGCGTATAGTGTGAGTGGTGAGTACCCTTCATGAATATAATACAAAAAGTCGTTTTATACAAGCTCGAATATATTAGCGATTTGCGAAAGGAAAATACGGAGATCAAGTAGTCAAAAATCTAGCACTTTTGTTAAGAGTGAATATTAACGAATTTATTTTTAACAACTCTTATATGTATTATACTTTTTATTATATTTTTTTACATAAGTATTATCTATTAAATTATATAATGAGATGTATCGAGCGCAACGTGATACACGTATAATCTTAAACTTTATTACATAATTTTGGAATTTTTCTAAAAAATGTTATTTTTCTAAAAAGAAAGTAAAAGAGTTGAACCCATTTTTATACCTATATTTTGAAATATATTTCGAATTTTGAATCTTAAAATGCATTCTCATGAGATAATCCATGAGATGTAGGCCTAAAGTATCAAAGTTCGACTTGATGAGTATCGATAAAATACGAAAAGGATTGATATTGATAAAATATTAATGATGATTATTCATCCGTCGATTTACAATATTTTCTGCGCATCGTTCTTAAATACTTCTTAAATCTCAATTAGCTGATAACACGTTTATGATTAACATTCTGCATGTACGTATGTGTATGTACGTCAAAAAGCTCACGTGATGCACCAATGCAACTATGATACATTGATCAATATTGTTAATTACAAACAATATATCTGAAACGGAATGTCGTATTTTAGAATCATTTGTCATCAGTTATTGGACATTGGTAAATACAACGTGAAATACTGTTGTTGTATATATGTATATAAATCAAAGAAATTTTAAATTATATCCATAATCCATGCGACGTCCATTGTACATTAGAGATGTTGATGCTTTCAGTGCATATAATTAATTATGTATAATATTGGAATTTCTTTTATATTTCATTGACGCATCATAAACGTTAATTTTGACTCGATCAAAATATGTAAAAAAAATGACTTGTGAGTGACTTGTATATATATATATATTCTTTATTAAAATCTTGAAATCTTCTCTTCTTTGAATAAAAAATAATTATTTTTTATTAATTTTTAATTTTAATTGTTATTTTAATTACTATATCATATTTCAATGTTATATTTTACATTTGAACATATATTATTTTATAAAAGTTAAAGTTTAAAAATTCTATAAATATTTTATTATTTTTTCTCTTTATGTTGTAAATTTTGTTATTTTTGAAAATTATTAAATGTTTTTACCATATGTCTGCAATATTTTGTCTTTTAAAGATTCCAGGTACAGTTAACTTATGAAATCATGTGATTAACAAAATCTTTTAATTCGTATTTTATTTTAATGTTTATTTTTGTTTGAAAGAAATGTTCTCAGAAATCCGATTTACAAAAAATATCGTTAAAATCTTGAATTGTTATTGGTCTCGCAACGGTTCGTTTCGATTATCTTCGGTCATCGTTCGTTCAGTTTTAACGATTCTTTTGCTTAACGTTTGTAATACAGAATCTGATTTACATCTTGTTAGAATATGTTATTTTTCAAACAAAATGTGTATGTTAAATTTTACATTAAGCGCTTTTAATGTTTGACTTTTGGCAGATATTTAAATAGAATCGCGCAAATATTTTAGGTACATATAAATAATTAAAATTTCTAACTAATGCATTGGTGATAATTATGACAATTTGCTAACATGTACAATATCGTTCCTATCGTTCTTGAAAGAAATTAAACTGCACGTTAACAATAATAGTTTGATAAGACTGAAGACTATGCGAATTTAACTTGTCTCGATGTACTGTAATCACGTTACGCTGTGGACTCGATTCCCGCAGTGTTTCTTCTTCGATACTTTTCGCGACAATTAGAAGAAAGTTGCGTTCACCTAACGAAGTACAGAAAGATTGCGGGTACGTATTTCTCTTCGCGAGACAAAGAGACGCACCGGTAACAAATGGTACCGCGGTTTCATCCGAGAGTGTCGTAACTTGGTCGTCGCGTCCAGGGCGTTTAATTCAATGGGGCGGGAATAAGTAATGTACCTTTGATAAAGTCATTTTCCTTCTCCCTCTACCCGCTTCTACTTCGGGGACCGCAGCGCATCCTCCCAAGTGCTTCAGGCAACGAAGCTTGATTATACAAAGACGAGAGCAATTCCACCCCACGACTCGACGTTGTCCTCCTACTTTGGATATTCCGTTTTATGAGTCAGCACTATAATCCTCACTCAGTGTATATTAACGATAATCTTTACTGTTAAATCGAGCTTTAGTCGAGAGTCGGGATTCTCATTATTAATATCGGCTGTTGCTCGTTTTCGCGAGCGAGCAAACGAACGAATAATCATCTTTTGACAAATAATCGATGTATGCAAGACTTACTCACGTTCGCTAAGTCTCGCTTTGATAATTTTAGTGAATTGAATTGTATTGAATGATTTCGATGATTTATGGCGCTTACTAAATAAAATGATCTGACTTTTCAATTATGTATTTTAGTTAAATGCATAAATGATAAAGTTCGCATCGTAGATGAAATAAAATCATAATAAATATAATATTCTTATATTCAATTTGAGATTACATCTCTAATGTTTATCTTCCAAAAACGTTAAGGTAAATAGTAGTATATACCTATGAAAAGCTTAAGTAAATACAAAGTTGCCCCTAAGGAAAAGTGCTACTCTGACAAAGTTCGATTCTCATATCTGAATTTGGAAATACTCTTATCAAAGATTTAATCTTTACAATATCAACGGTAAATATTATATATAACGTTAATTTAAATACTTGTTATGATAAAATCCATCGGACAAATAAAATGAAATGAATGTTTCAAGCTATTTCAAGTTATCTTATATTCTATAAGGAATTCTGTATGTTCTGTAGATTGTTCAGTATAAATAGTAATTAAATTAATTAAATGTAAACCAATATTAGATAGATCTAATTTGGTTACAATTAGAGATTAATGTCAAGTTGCTAAATCATAAATATTTGATTAATACAGATATATATCAGCGAATAATTTGAAGTGCTAAAATATCGAAAGACTGAAAAACAAATTTAAAATAAAATATAAAAAAAAGTTTCGATTCAAATTGTGATAATATTTAAAGTACGCTCATATATTAGTGTGTATATATAATTTATAAAATATGTAGAAGTTGCAATATATAACATTTGCGTGTATGTACTCGTTCGGGAAAAATTATGGCTTGATAACAATGGAATGTACACATTGCAGTTTACTGAAAAAACTGCACACTAAGAAACATCAAGTTTTGAATTCATAAAAATGTTTTTGTGTATATCAATTGGTTTAAAGATTTAAAAATTAATTTTAAAGATTACGTAATTATTTAAAAAATTACACACACATACATACACGAATAAGAATTTTTTCTAGTAATTTTATTTTAAGTAATAACATTTAAGCGGTGCAGAGCTACATATTTATATAATATTTATAAACTTTAATATTTAATGATTATTGTATATATTGTTATTACTATAATGCTACAAAACGGTTGATTTGCGTCAGCGAAGAAAATCATATTCGCAATTTAAAATTGCAAGAGAAGAACAAATAGCCTTTGCGTGCAACTAATGCAAACTGTATAAATGTTATATATGAATAAGCCATTATTCTTGATAATTTTTCTCTAAAGGATTGCAACGTTGAATATAATTTTAATACATCCGCGCGGAAAACTTTAGTCGTGCGTTCCAGCGCATGTTGTAATTTTTATCGTCCACTTCCCAACGGAATTCTGTTGTGTTTAGGAATTTAGTATCACGACGTACACGGTACTCTCATCGACGCGATGCTGTTTGAAGCTCAATCCTTGCTCTACTTTATTGGAACTGGCGACTTTGCTGATTTTTATTTCAATGTTGGACACGAACACGAAATATATCGAGAATCGAAACTGCGAGAAAATGTTTATAGTGACAAACACGTGACAATTTTGATATGAGCATGTAGTTTGTAACTTTGAGTCATGCTTGTTGTTTAATATTAAATGTTACTTTATTAACTAACTACGAATATTCAGCAAATAAACGGTAGAGGAAAAATGATATATCTCGATGATACAGAATTTATGGATTTTTCATAAAGCAAATAAATTTGCAAACTATGCACTCACATGCAGTAAATTTATTTTTATGATGTAAAAAAAGTGAATTCTTTTTCAGTGTGATAACTTTTCATCCCGTTTACATTGTCGGTATATTCACAAACGTATGATACATTATGTATGTATGTATATGCATGTATTAATATCAGCTATTTATTATAAAAAATGGATAATATTAAAAGTGTATGTGTTAACTGTGTGTATAAAAATGTCACGACTGCTATTCTTGTTGCTGGCAATGTTATTTTATCTCTACCTTTATGCGCAATAATAAAATGTCAAAGATCCGTCATGCATGTTTTATAAATAAAACGTTGTTCATTTATCGCGTTTTACATTAATAAGAATGACATACATTCTTCTCGTGAACTTATGATCATCGAAATAACGAGCAGTGGCATATCGCCATAAAAACTATATTCTTGCCCCTTGTAATTTATCCGTTCCGTCACAATATTAAGAAGAAAAAAAGAAATCTGCACGGAGGGGAGTTGGTATGCCATTATTGCTCTTCTCGTGCCAGCGTGAAATGGAATTTTTTATGACAGGCAGCTCTTATGGGTCGCATTTGTGTTGAGTGAGAAGAATGGACAAATTCTAATTCGGTCAGGAAACATATAGTGGTCCATTACATACACACGCGCGCATACGCTTATACACACACACACACACACACACATACACATACATATGTGAATTAACAAAGATGGAAAATGGCAGATTCGATCATCATTGAATATCCTGGCACTTCAGAAACGAAACACGGCATCAGTCTCGCGCAATTTGAATTGCCAAGCGCGCGCATATCGAGAACTTGAAAATAGCTTAATCGATCATCTTCTCATTTTGCATTACCTTGGCTGTCATACCGTAAGTTACTCGCTCAGCGACTCGATAATGCTTTGAATTATAATCACGGAAAACGATATATAGATATTGAATAGGATTAGTAGTCTATAGCGGATGATCGATTAACCATAAAGGGATCAAAACAGAATTATGAAATGTTGGACCGTAACTGTCTAGGATTGAACTACTTATTACTAGTAATGATTGTTTAAAATTTTTATAAGTATCTTTATATCGATGATAAAATATTCAACAAAATGTTTTTAATCTTATAGATAATTTGTGTAAGTTTGCCTAAAGTTATCTTTGTTCTTACTGAATTAATATATTTTTAATGCATATAGATAATAATGGTACGTTATAAATTTGTAAAATGTTGTTTTATACAATAAAATATAATGAATAGAAAAAAATATTTATTTATATTTATAATACATGATTTATTTTTACAAAGACGCATAGTGAATGTGTGTGATATAGGTATTATATGTAAATATTATTGTATATACATAATTTTTAATCAAATATTTTAACGAAATAATGATTAAATTGTAATTGATGTTAATAAAGTTTTCAAGTATTAAAATTTAAGTACTTAATGTCTAATGATTATAGAGTAACAATTATATTTTTTATGATCATTCATCTGATATTGATGATCTGTTCACACTTAAGAGCGGATCAAGTTGAGTTTTATGTTCACACAATTTCACACACGTTAAAACCACTAACAAATCGAACAGCAATTAGCGAAGTGACCGATTATCGAACCTCTCTAAGCGATTTGCATAACGCACGAATAATTATAATCAAAGTAATTAATTGTCCCCCATTGCTATCCGTTCTCACAAATTGTCATCAATACGATCCGCGAAATCTGCGAAACAACTAAATCGTAATCCTACGTAGGTTTGCAGTATTATTATTAATTCAATTTGCATTACGTCAAAGGATAGTCAGAGACGTTTTTCAGTCAGTTAGAAACTTTTCTGAGAATGTAAAGTACATCCTTAACGTAAGGCAAATTAGAGTTGAAATTATATGCTTTATCATTCTTAGCAATTTAAATATATTATGGAAATAAGAATTGTGCTTTTTTTCTTAATAAGTCTTTTCATACGTAATTTAATCCAGTCCTGAAATGTTTCCTTGTATGAAACTTTTATTTTGTAAGAAATTCGTCGCTGATTCTATCAAGAGTAACAAAAATTTTTTATTGCGATTCAAAAAGTTTAAAAAACATTTTATGTGAAAATATTTAACGTACTTTGTTTCAAATAGTAGGTAATTCATTTTTCGTCGGATACTAAAAAAAAAAAAAAAGAAAAAATAAAAAATTAACAAAGTCAGACAATTTTCCATCAGTGTGCTGTATGCGTTTCCAGAATATTAAATCACCAATGGCTGCCTGAAAGTATTCATTCTGCAGTGTATTCACAAATCCATTCGTTTCATCGAACGCTTTTCAAATAAATAGAAACATATGAATGACAATTTTTCGACACTTATAACGATACCAAATATATCCATAGAAAGATGAAATTTTGAAGCTAAAGTAATCGTCTTACGCTTCTATATTATTACGTTTATGCTATTTATACTCGTTAAATTCTACCGATTTCATGAGCACGCTTTACTCCATTTAAGTATTAATCCGAACGTTATGGGAATACCTATGGGTTTTAATCGATTTATTTTATGATAGAAGGAGCGACGAATAAAGCACAGGTAATGCAGGTGATTGAATAGTGTTTCACTGAAGAATCGGCTTATATCCCAGAGTGCCGCACAACAAGCCGATAATGGGTACCTGTTAATTACTCGTTTTAACAAGTCCGTTGCGCTCCACTGATGGATTCGCGACACCCAGCGGGACGATTCATTACGACATCGCTCTCGAAAGTAAACCGAGCAGAAAAGTTGTACGTTTAATGTGTGCGAGAACTCAAGCCGTGCTATCGAACGGATTTGCACCTAACTCTCCTTTTCTTTCTCTCTTTTCTTTCCGATTGTATATCGGAAAATACCTACTGGCCATTTCTCTGCATGGAACGTTGAACGTAAATCCGAAATAAAACAGTGAAGGGCGATCGATTGGCGGCAATTCGCGAAATTACGCCTCGTGAATGAAGACGAATAGTTGACTACCGACGTATCGTCTATTTCGCGTGTTCACGATGGCTGAAACTCTATGCACGTGTCGCGATTGTGACAATAGCCATGATCCCGTGTCGTTCAAACACCAATCTACTTCCAGTACTTCGAAACGCACTTTAACCTGCATATGTACTAAAGTGTTTTTTCCGAATGTGTATACGTGTGCGCGTAATTTTTTTTTTAGTTTATACTCTATTCATTTAATAAATTAATTTTACAGATAAATAGATGTACATTTTTAATACATGCGTGTGTGTAAGAGCACTAAAAAAAAATAAACATACCGAAGATTGTCACATAAGAGCGTATTCCCAATTAAACAAAAATGAAATATTAAGGCATGTGAAAGCTCTACATGTCTTATATCTTATAACAATGCTGCGTACTAATTGATCTAATAATTATGGAAGTATATGTAAAAATATTTAGACGTACTCCTATCGAATACAATTCTTTTAAATCTTTTTTTCTTATTGTAAAATTGTGATTTCGAGCTTACGCCATTATATTATAAAACCCTCATTATATAAAATGATATTGATTAGTATTTCGACAAATTAATTTAAAAATATTTGGACTGCTAAATGCGCTTTAGTCAAAAATGCTATAAATAATTAAACTAAAAAATTCACACTCGAAACTCGAATAGATAAGAGATTAAATATTTGGTATAATAAACATCATCAAGTAAAGTTTTATATTGTCCCGTCCTGAATATTCTCTCTGCTCACAGTTGATATAATTTCAGTAGGGTATCGTACGCAAAAAAAAATCCGTAAGTAAAACTCCAAACTAAACTTTAAAGCTAAAAACGAGACCCTAAACTCAGCCCGATAGGATAATCGATTAGCTTTGAGCATTTTTATTACCTAACAGTGCAAAAGCGTCCGAGAGCTACCGTCCAATAAAATTCCTTCCGCTAGAAATATAAGTTGGAGAACGCATTGCATATTCAGCGTATACAGTCGATTGCATATTCGGCACCAAAATTTGCGCGGCATCGTTGATAAATTGTATTACGTTTTTCGTCTAGAGTGCAAATCGAAGTCCCCGCTTTCGTTACCTAGTCCGCTCTTTCATCATCATCGCCGTCGCTCTCAGCGCAAACGGCATAAGATCTAATTAGAAAATCAAGCGAAAATTGTCCGTTGGCTCTTATAAGTAAATATTGTTCATTATACGTATTTGCAATAATAACGAAATAATGAAATATCGATTGATGTATATTGACATTGCTTAAGTGGTATTATACAATGATTGATACGGTTATTATTATAACCAAAATTATTATGTTACTATAATTATGCCATTTTAAGCATACGCGTCTGTAATCCTTCATACACATGTACGTTCGATACAATGCATGATTATTAGCACAATATTTGAAACAATGTCAACTGCACTCTCTTCAGTTAATTATTAATTAACTGAACATGTTCATTATAGTTTTACAGAATGCATATTTATAATTGAGCAATATTTTATCGAGTTCATCGAGATTTCATTAAATGATTTAAATAAAATTGCACTAAAATATTAATTAAATTTACTCTCTAATTACAGAAAATAAAGGATTATAAATTTAAGAAGATTAGAAAATTAATAACCTTAATTATAATCAAAATTTAAATATCAGAATTAATTGAAAACTAAAAATTCTTGATATTAGTTTTATCAATCATAAATATATACTGCTTAATTGTTTAATAATATAATGCACATGAAATTTTTAATTCAACATTTAAGAGTAAATAAAACTTTCTTTATACGTTTATTTAAAGAATTAGAGATTATTATTATTTTTATTTTAGCCTTTCTTCTGTTTGATCGATTTGCGCGAACGTGCTTGTTAATTAGCTTTGTGTGATAAAAATATGAGTTAAAAGGCCTAATAAAATATCCGTTATTATCATGGATAATTTCATCATAAATCATTCAAGGATTAGATCCCGTTAAAGATGGACACGTTTTCTCAAAATATCTTGTATGCCTGATCACTTATTCACAGAAGATATTTAACGATACATTCGCGCGCGCACGCACATATACACACATATACACACCGACATGAAAAAACGTATGGATTTCACTTACGGATCTCGGAACTACACATTTAAGGACACTGCGTGTGAATTTCTCAGGACAAGGGAGCGCTCCCAGAAATGCATCCAAATCTCGCTGCAATGCAGTCCTCCGGAATTTCTGGTGGATTCTCTCGAAGGGAATCCTCCGGATCCTCCTCGCGGCACAATAGATCCGGAAAAACCCCTTACTCGGTCGTTACGCGCACTTTAACGCGCCGTTTATCGCAATGACGGCGACACGCACGGTGCAGTCACTTCCGGTCCATGTCCCTGTTGAATCCCCAGGGTATTCGACACCGCTTATGTATCACGGCTCCTCTCGTCGGAGGAGGAATGCAGGCCACTGATCCAAGTCACAAACGGCACGCACGTTTATTCCGTCATCACCTCGCAATCAGTCACTTCGATCCGCTCCATCGATCGCGAGTGCATAAACGTTCACTCTGAGCGGGCGCAGAGGCGAGACCCGAACAAATCGCCATTCAATCAATCAATCATTCGTTCGCGATCACGATTGCGATTTACATCCTAATGAGTCGATCGGAACACTATTACAATACACTGTCGCACTGTCAAAATGCAGATGTAATCGTGCTATATTAAATGCCAATTATATTAAAACCGATCGGCAAATTTAAAATTACGGTACGGTGCGATTCGCGAAGTTCACTGTCGGAAGAGTGAGAAGATCGACGATTTCTCTCTCGATCGATGTCGGATCGCTGATCGAACATCGACGAACGCGGATGTCAACGACCAGGGTGGAAGGGTGAAGAAAGCGAATGCGTGTATATCCAACGTTCGCGAGGTGCAAGCGACACGTCGTGATGTTGGCGGGCGACTAACCTCCGAGAACCGCTTTGCACCCCCGGACGCCGCGCATGCCCCCTACCTTAAAGAACGCACCCCCGCTCTCGCATCCCCGCTCGAGCCTCCCTCGGCTCGTGCAGCTACTCCCCCTATTCACCCCTTCCCCCCTCCCTGCCCCGCTGCCCAAACCGCGTTGACTTCATCTTTTTTGACGAGGAAACCGCCACTCTCTTTTCTCACCTCTCTCACGCCCTCGTGTCTTTAGGTTAGCATATATGTCCACCGTTGCACCGTCCATCTCCATTTATATCCCTTTCTATTTGCATCGTAATCGCACCTCTTTCGATTAGTATGCGCGATATCTTAAAATTTTTCCGAAAAATTTTTTCTTGGCACAATTTTTTTTTCTTAATTTTATATAAAGTTACATTATTTTCTTTTTTAATTACACAAGGAAATAAAAATAAAAAAAAAACTCCTGTAATAAATCATTCTAGAATGAATCAAGAATGACTCTCTTTTGCTCGCTTAAATTAAAGTAAGCCTTTTTCTTCAGAATTTCAATTTGAGATTCCGATGCTAAGATAATTTATGTTAAATATTATAAATTTTTATGTAACATATAATGACTTTCACGAAATATGTTAAAGAATCTGCTAAAAGCAAAGTTGCAAATACAGAGTTGAAATAATTAATATCATTTTTAAATCGTCTTTTGCTAAATATTATATCACAAGAAATAATTAATTTGGATACAATTTTTGTTCTAATTTGTAAAAAATTTAATAATAAAAAATTCTAATTTATAGAACAAAGAATCGTATATATTTTTGATTTAAAAATTTAATGTGAGTAGAATACGTATAAACTATCGTGACCCAATGTTGAATAAAGCTGGCATTGTATCACTACATGTCACAGGGCAAATTTTCTGGCGAAATACAAAAACATTTTTCGCCCAGGTAGTAAAAAATACGAGCAAAAGATAGAAAATTGCGCAGGGTAATTTCTTGAAAATGTCACAGGGGCTCGCCCCGGGAAAATACTTTTCGTACGTTGGAAAATCTGTGCTATAGGATGAACTAAAACGAGTTTTCATTTTTCACCGTACGTTGGCAAACAATAGGTTACTAGTATAAATATTCGGTTGAATCTATATTCCGAATTTTTAACAGAAGAAAGAAAAGAAAACAAATCTCTCACGAGACCGTGTATTTCTTAGACGCAACTTTCATAGGCGATTCATTTTCTTAAAAAAATCATATTTTTTATTAAATATTATTTTTTTATATCTTTTTTTTTAATGAAAAGAAATCATAGACTTCTTAATATATATTACTTTAATTGTATAAAATTAAAGGTTGTATAAAAATTCTTTACCATAAAAATATAAAATTATGCCCAAATTTTATCTTTGTTTAAAGCAACGAAATTCTATTTGTATAGGATTGAAAGCCATCGATGTCTCGATACATTTGTTAAGACGGAAAATATGATCGAAGTCAAATATAAAACTTCAGGAAGGTTGCGGCGAACCTAAATAAGATTCTTCGGTATAACTTCTACCACACCCAAGTAATAATGCGATCGTTTCATTTCGATCGCGCGGCAGCGGCAGAACATTTTTCACATCGCCGTTCCGGTGTGCGTCATAGAATTCAGGCCAATTCAACCGTCGTATTTTATGAACCATTCGAATGTCCGGCACGAGCTTTTTTTTCACCAATCCATAATATTTCTTACAATGGTGTTTCTCTTCATAGTTGACTGTAGATTGCAGCGTGTGTCGTGTTTCGACAACGCGCGCGATAAAGGTCGGATATATACGGTATATATTCGCCTCAGCGATCTTTTTCTCGGTTTACATCGGACATTGCGGTACGGGATTATTATTTGTCACGATAACGAGAATGAACGGCAGGTCGTTTTATTGTCGATATTTTGTCGCGCGAATCATGAGAATCGCGACTCTGCATCGTCGAAGCTCCTCAACTCGAGAACGCAGGATTACAAAAGAATTTAATACGCCGACTAGTATTCCAGGATAATTCAAAATCGGAAGTTTATTCAGAATCGCAATTCTCTTCCAATTACGAGATCGTAGAGAATAACACCTCGCTTTCGACGTGTTTTTATGAAGATTATTACGAGAAGAACGATTCATTCGCTCGCTGCAGATACTAGTAGATGCCTCTTGTATTTCTATCGTTTCCTATTATTTTCAACCTTTAGTCGACACGTTGTCTCTTCTCAATTGGCTAAGTCTCTCTGTTTTCTTTGATCAAAAAACCGCCAATCATTTCTTATCACGAAATGATCACCGTAACAAAGTGAATCATTAAGCAATTCTTTACGTAAAATCGCCCGCCATCCGACATAGAATGTATTTTATCTAATATTATTTTTTCTCCTATATTTAACTTCTCTTAAAAGTCCCATTGCACAAAGACATGTCATAAAAATTACTATAAAATTACTATAAAAATATGATAGAGATTTGTCATAAAAAAGACATCGATACGTTTTGCGTATCGTATCATATTATATTCTGTATATTTTATAGATGTTAATAAAAAGCTAATAAACATACATTTTTTCTTTTCTTTTCTCTCTCTTCTCTTATAATATATTTGCTAATTAAATGTTAAATATTGTACTAATGTAAAATATTCATTAAATAGTGCAGAGAAACATTATTTACATATAAGCTCACCAAAATTATTTACATAGTAGAAATGTTATTTATAGATAAATTTAAAATGTATATACCTCATTTTTATCAGAAAAATTCTACACATTAAAAAAAAGAAGTATGAAAGCTTATGTAAAAAGTATATCTTTTTTTACGATTATTATAATAAAAACATATTTTAATATTCTTTCCATTAGTCTCTTTTATGTATATATCTTTGTTTAATAAAATTATAAAACGTTTTCATAATCTATTTGGTATAATAAGAAAAAATAAAATTATATTTTATTTTTTTAATTTATGGAAATTAAATGCAAATGTAAATGAGAGATTTTATCAGCGCGCGCGCGCACTTCAAGTTTCAGGATCCATAAAGTTTCAAATCGATTTAGTGACTTTCTCATATTACAGTCAACCGAAAATAGCTAAATAGTGGCTGTTTTAGGGGAATCTTGTACTTGGAAAATGAGCGCGTTTACTTTTGTTAAGGTGAGTGCCTGGGGCTGGTTTACCCTCGCGTGACACCGAGCGAGGGTTGCAGTTCTCCCAAGAAGACGGCATAAGGAGAGAAAGAGGGAAGAGCAGAAACATTGGGCTCTAAAGAAAGACGTAAAACGAATCGTACGACTTACGGGATCCTTTCACTTTTCGAGGGACCACGAAGAGATTGAATAGTTCTTTTACGTTAGTCTCTCTTTCTCTCTCCCCCTCTCTGTCTCTGTCTGTCTCTCTCTCTCTCTCTCTCTCTCTCTCTCTCTCTTTCTATTTATCTATCTCTGCTTCTTCCTTACATGGCTGATCTACCTATAGTACGCTTCCTCATTGAAATTCTTCACGATGATCGAATTCATTATCGCACCACCTTCGTAGCGCGTGTTTTCAAAGCCCAATCTCGAACTCACATGTGCCTTATGTTATTCAAACTGTGATTCATGTGTTTTATCTCATAACTTTACGATTAGGGAAAATAGATCCGTTATTATTCCTACATATTAATGAATCTTTAATATTAAAGATATCTGTTATTATTAAATTGTGCAAAAGTAAAAATTTTTAAATGCTAACATTTACAAATCTTTCTTTTACATTTTGAGTTTAATATTTTAACTTTTCCGCGTTGAATTGAATAGATTTCGCAGTACATTATAATGCTTCTGCAATAATTTATATTTATTTACACATTTAAATATGAGAATTTGCATACATGCATATTATCACTTTATCATTGTAATAATTTAGATAACTTTTTTAACGAACATGTAATCGCGAAAATTTACAAATTCGATATGAAGGCTATATTCTAACGATAATTAACACAGGTAAACTCCAACTTAAATTTTATTATTATATAAATATAATTTAGAAATTATCCAATTATAAAATGCAGTTAATATTCGTTACCTTGCAAACAATACAATAAATTTTGAACATTGAATTTCTGCCAGAAATATTTACAAAAGCAAACAGTTATTTAACGCTATTTGATTGAGTAATCGATAATAAAGCTTATAAATATCTGCCAGAAACATTTTCGATGTTTTCCATCGAGAAAACCTGCATAGAAATAGTTCAGTTTAGCAGAAAAAGGTAGACATTAATAATTGATAATCAGAGGTCAACAAACGCTAATTAAAAGTCAACATAGCTATAAAAGAAAATTCGCAAAGTTCCCAAATGTCGTCAAGTTGAAAGAGGAAAAGGGGATGCGCCGTCGTTTGTTTTCTAGGTCGTACCATCCTCGTACATTTAGGATGACTCGATGCATCAAGACCGAGATCAATGAGCTCGATCGTTAGTCATGTGCCGCAGCGCGGGACGGATTCAAATTAACCGGTTAATGGGAAAGTTCAGGCAGCGTGAGTTTCTAAATCAAAGTGTCGGATCGACTCGAAGACGTTCGCGAGAGTTGACAGCGACAGTGTTGTGTCAGCGATACTAATGGCCAATTTGGTTCTTTCTCGTAGCCGACGATACGTCGCGCATAATCCAACGGATTACTTTGCCAGCTGATCAATTTTTTTCATAGAACGCTGGGGATTTAAACTCACTTCAACGGAATGAGATCATCAATCACGTGTGTCTTTAGGAGACCTGAATTGAATTCTAAAATTAACCATGATTGACACGCGATAAACATAATATAATTTTTTGTGTACACATTTTTCTTTATATATTAAAATATAAAATATACAAACTAAATTTTAAAGAATTGCAAAAAAAAAAATAATACTCTTACATACATATATAATTTACTATATATTTTATATATTTATGATTATTCTGTATCTCTTTTCTCATAAACCTGATTTATATTTTGTATCTTTATACATAATGCAATCATTGCAAACTATGATCTTAAATTACGCAGAGATTGGAAGTATATTGATTGTAGCAGATGAGATGAGCACAAGAAACTTCGACAATAATATTATTAAATTATCTATTTTATATAAGTTAAGATGCCCGAATTGTTTTACTGTTTGATACTCAATGCGGCGAAACTTTGTTACGCAACATAAACTATCTATCTAATCGCATTACAATAGAAACTATTTGAATCTCTACTATCGTATTTTCAGTGATTCTTGAACAGTTTTATAATTCAGAAAAGTTTTTCGTAAAGTCTGATCAAAGTGCATCGAGCGTTAAAACACAAATAAAAGAAAAGATTGTAAATGAGAAATGAAAGATAAATGTCATTCTTTCACGTTTTTTATCATTTCTTACATGAAATGAGTTACTTTATGTTCATCATAGTAACAAAAGTGCCTTCGATAAAAAATTTCATCTGTTTTAGTTTTGATCGATAGTTTGATTCCCGGTGCAATTGTCAGATGGGTGTCATTCTTTCTTACGTCCCTATCCTTGTAAAATAAAACGATTGATCTATCGAAGACGTAATGTTATTTTTAAAACATATACCATATTATCTTCAACTCGTACAACCGTACAGTTATGTATGTTACGTATACAATAACATGTAAATAAAAAAATATTAAATACTAAAAAAATACAAAATTAAGTAATACATATATATATTCTTCTATGTCACTTCTATGTAGGAACATATAAGGTCTCAAAAAAGTTACGTCATGGATGACTATCTGTAGCTAAACGTTTAACTTGATTCCAGGTCTTTTCAGTGGCTTAACTCTCATGAAGAGCACTTCCAAGTTTTCGTCGAGCAACATCTCTCTCTATAAGAGCCTTATGGATTATATAAATAATATATAAATAAAAAATATTAAATACTAAAAAATTAAGAAATGTAAAATAATTTATTTTATAAATTATAGCGTTGTTTTATTTACGTTAAATGTTTAATAACTTAACGTTAAATTATATGCATGTATATATATGCATATATATTTTATATAAACTATTATTTAGTTATACGTGTCACAGCACGCTTAAACTTCCGTAGGGATTAACGGTTTTCGTACGATTTACAAATGAGCGACACAAAGAGATAACTAACACAAACACGCTGCACGGATCAATTGAGCAACCGTGTCGCGTGTCTGACTATCCCCGAGAGTGTTCTCCCGCGCTATTTCATTGTAATTCGAAGTCCTATCAAAGTCGGCAGACGCTGAGAATTTATCCTGTCACAATGCAAAGGATACGAACGGTTACTGCGTAGGACTCGACTAGTATCGAGATTCGCGGTTGCGGAATCTCGGGATCGCGCGTTTACCTCGTTTACTTGGGACGAATCGCGATTATCGCGGCTTGGTATGTCCGATAAAGTGTGGGGCACCGTATTGTGATAATTGCAAAATTATGCCTTACGACTCACAATTAAATTCGTACGATACATCGAGTGCCGGAACGCAATATTGCACAACCTATTATGACGCCAATCGATTTCGACTAATTAAATACGGTGAAGTGGAAAAGGAGGAAGGGAGGGAGCGAGCTACGTATTGATAACGTAATTTAATAATTGCACGTTTTCCCAATTACACGCGCGACTTGGGCTATTGATACTGTGTGTGCCCGCGCGCGACGAAACACAAATATTTCATACAAATTTAAATTATTCAACTGGAAAAATTTATCTTTACACTACGTTTTGGTATATTATTCTTTCATAAAATTTTATACATGTATACAATATATTTACATAAAGCCGCATATTGCTACTTCTTCATACTGAGTAAGGAGAAAAAACATGGATTCATCATATCCAGGAATATAACTTACAAGCTTCTAACCAAACTAACTTTTAAAACTGGATAGGAGTTAAGCTTCTTAAACTTTGCAGTATCGCTGAACCGCTTGGCCTACTCTATAAATTCGTATGATCAACTTGCGCCAACCAATCTATCAATACGATTAAACTTTTGAAAATGTTAATAATAAATAAATTATTATAACATATGAAGATCTTGTATTTTCATTTAAATTAATATCGCGCTTAATCTGTATATTATAGAATTACAAATTAATACACAAATATTATACATTACTCATTTCGTTAAAATTAGTTAATGAAAGTAATATCTTTCTTTTCAAAGCAATCGTAAGTGAAGAAAAAAGAGTTAAGCCGCACGGGGTAGGAAAGTGTCATTCATTGTTAGCGTGATTAAACTTCGCTGAACCGTTATTTCGTTTACCGAGATTGCGAATAATGTCGAGATTATAGCTCTACCACTCCGACGCCGGTAACGGAATATTTATGCTCGTGACAGAGGATTGCACGGCCGTGGAAATGCACATTGAGGTAAAAATAACCTACACTAAGGCTGCAACATGCTAGACACCGTAAACACAAATTTATTAACGAGCCGTGGCACCATTCGAAAGAACGATCCCCGGTCGACCCGGCCTGTTTTTTGGTTTATCAGAATTAAGCATCAGCCTTTCGGGGGTTGGCTCTCCCAGTGGATTGACGTATTCGCGGAGAATTAGCGAAATATGGGTGCTTACTTTGATATCAAAATTATTTAAGACTTGAAGATTGTTTATAAGTAGTATAGGACGAACTTTACGTCAGAATACTAACTCTTGTTCTCTTGACACAAGCCTTAAAACTAAAAATTTTTTACTTGAACGTATATAGTTCCAATTTTTATCCGTTGACAGAAAAATTGGTGTAAAAGCTATAAATGACTCGACATGATTTTTTATATGTATTATTAATAAAGAAAATTATATTCAATAAATGTCTGTTTTTCTTATGAATCGCTCTTACTCCTACATCATTCAAAAAGGTTTGTATTAAAATAGATGAAAGAAAATCAAATGTAGAAAATCTCACACTTTAAAACTAATTCGAATGGTATTATAATTAAATTCTGGTCTCTTGTTAGCTGAAAAGCACAAGTAACTGGCATGATAACACTTCAGTAATTATCACGAATGTTAAACTGTAACGGGCGCACAATAATGTTTTACCCTACCGTGAAATTCTCTCGTTGGTTGCCGGCTACCTCGCAATCGTTAATTAGCAATTTTCGGAGGTACGATCGGGATTTCGTCTGACACAAAATTAATCATGCGGATTTTCTCGCGTATGCGCACGCGGAGCGCCTATAAAACATGTGCGCGTTTATTAACGCTTGCGCACACTCGCGCGAGAGAAGGCTATATTAAAATGTACGATATTAAAGGTGACGTGCGCGTCTTCCAGACTTTCGGGGATGAGATTACAATGTGTCTCCGCGCTATAAAATGCCGGCTACAGTTACGACTATCGCGACTACGTGACGGCGAGAAGGGGACTGAAGTTTTGATGAAACTGGTAACCGCATTTTGGCAAAGGACCCTTTGAAGCAGAGGACATCGTCACGCGAAACTGCAACGTGGCTTGATCGATGAAAGGCTAAACGCGTAGGAGACATTAATGCAGTATGCAAGCGAGGGCGGTGCAGTATTCGCAGCTTTACAACGCTTCCTAACCACGTACCCGTTTTTTTCTTCTATTTTTTTTGTTTTATTAAAGAGGTGCATCACGCGGCACGACCGGAACGTTATCGTAAAGCAAGAACGAGTGACCGGCGATGAAAATAGCTATGGTTAATATGCAAATGTACAATTTCCTAAAATAGATCGCGCCATCGTCATATCGCACGATCTTTTATGAAAGGGGAGAGAAAGACAGCAAATTAATAGCGTTCCCTATTTCCATTAGTGCTAATAACTGAATAATATTAGACCGAGCAGTCATATGTTATAGGATCATAGTAGTGTACAATTATAATTTTATATAATACAGTAGAATATTTTTTAATTAATATTAAAATACTCACTATTTCTCTCTCTTTACAAACCTGCGAAAAAAATTATCATCGAATAAAGAATAATGATATTTTTTTCTAACTATTTTTCAAATTGTTTCAATTTTTTTTATCTGATGCAGGAAAAACCTTAAACAATAAAAAACTTTTAATATAACAGATGTGAATATAACATACAATAAATATACATAAATTTTTACTATAATTAAATCATTCCAAAACTATATATTTATTACTAATTAAATTGATTACAAACTAAATTTTTTTTATTAATTGATTAAAAGCATATAACATATTTTATGTATATTTTTATATAATAATAAAATTATATTTAAAATTATTATATATAAATAATAACTAATATATATTGTTATTATATTGAGACTATAATTAATTCTTTGTAGAGAAATTATCAATTTATTTAGTATACAGGAATGTGTGTATTTACTATTGTGTCAAGGCAGATCCATCAAACATAACTTTATCAAAACAGTTCCATCTTTAAATCTCATCTTGAAATATAGATTTTCGTTTCAAATGGTTTTCCAATATTTTTATTTTTGAAGAATTCTGTCTGTTTTCGTAGTCGCAGCATTCTAAAATGAAATCTCGCAGAGAATCGACAGCTGCATCGGTTTTAGAATAAAAGATATATAAGTCAAGATAACTTATTACACAACAGCATAATTTATTACACAAAAATAAGGGAAAAAAGACTCTTGTTTTTTTTAAAAACAATTATATAAAATTGATTCAATTAGTCCAATGACACAAAAGTTAATATTTAAGTAAGAAATAAAATTTTTAGGAGCTTTTTTTTATATTTAATTTTAAACTTAAATACAGTTCTATATGTACGTTTTCGATTATTTATAAAGTCTTTTTATAAACAACCTAATCTGTATAAAGATTGTGCTATAAAAATTGTGTTATAAAAAAGCTAAAGGCCTTTCTATATCAAAATTTTACTTCTATTTACAATCTCAATTTTTTATATTCATGAATTTTAGAGAAGATTTCGATACATTTAGTTTATATAGGAATTGAACTCCTACTTTGTATCTTAAATAGACAAAAAAGGAAAACAGTACTAGAAATTTTAGAAATTAAAAAAAGGAACTGCGGCAAAATAGAATAGTTTCAAAAGAGAATCTCACCGTTTAAAATATTAAAGTAGAGATGTTAGATAGTAAATTAAAACCGAAAATAAAAGATATCTCGATTCAGATTTGTATCTATGTTTATGCATTGTATGTATAATTAATTTGCTCTTTTGTTACTCTTTTCTATTTTTTATATTTTTAAAAATATTGTTTTACTCGTTTGCGTATTATATCTATATTAATTACAATATTGAGAGATAACCGTGATTAAGAAGCGTCCTATAGAGCTCTCGAGTGCACTTAAGTATTATGAAAGATTAGTTTCTTGAGAATAGGTTACGTCCAGGATGTTGCTTTATTTAGTCCGTATGTTCAGCCTCATCAAGAGTTAAATATCACGTACACGTCTAATTACGCACTCCCGTCGGGACTCTCTTGTTTCGTTATACGAGGGAAAAATCTTCTTCCTTCCCCCCCTTTCCCCCTCTTTCATCCGTTTCAGCGTTCTCTACACTTAAATCCGTCTCGCATCCTAACTTTCTGCATTACGTTTAACTCAAAATGCACCACTCATATCTACGCCGCGCTCTACGCGGTTCGCGAACTTCGCGTAGTTTATACAAAGCCGCGAGCGATCAAAGTTTCCAAACCCAGACTCGAAGAAACGGCTCTATCCGGAGATTTCCGTTCCGATAAACCGCCGCCAGCGTGTCGTCGGAACGTCCAGCCTTCTTACCGTGAGGAACAATTCTTCATCTCGAAGACGAGCGACGAAGAAGCGAATTTGTCCGCCATATATTCTGTACATGGGTATATACATATATATACACATATGTATATATTACATCGAAATGATGGCGTTTCTAGGCAAGGAATGAGGCCAAGAATTTCTGAAAACGGTGCGAGACTCACGTTAGAGATCATCACGAGATTCGAACGGATTTCGCGACTCGTACGTTTACGTGAATAGCTCCGACTTTTACGTTCCTCTCGCACACTAATAGCCAGAAATACACCCATGTCAGAACACGAATTTATGTGGTAACACAACCGCAGGAGGGCACCTCTCTAAGGAATCCCGTCTGGGAATTCGCTCCGAGAGGGCAACCGCTCCTAATTTCATTTATTGTCAGAATAATGGCGCCGCGAGTCGCTTTTATTGTATCATTATGAGAAACATGTTTTTGGATTGATTTTTATATAAACATGTAGTTATTGCGCATATGACACAAAAATAAGATGGTATTATATTCCGCTATATTTATTGTCACAAATCGTAATGAGTAATTTTACAATAATAATAAACTATTTCTCTATTAATACTTTGATAGCATTGCTTTTATTTTTAATAAAAAATTTTTGTAAAATTTTTATGAAAATAAGTAATTGTTTTCTATAAAAATAGGTAATTGTAACTGCTTAATAATTTTTTTATTGAATATAAATTTTTTTCGTTTTATTTTTATTAAAAATCTAATTTTTCAATTTTTAAAAATAAATAAATATTTCAAAGCTTTTTTATGAAATAAAACTGCTTGAATTATTTAAAATTAAAAGAGGTTTTAATAGACTCAATATAAATCTAATTAAACCTAACAAAAAAATTGATCTCTTTGTTTCATTTTTAAAAATTTAATTTTAGTTTATTTTAATCTATTGTCCATTATTTTGAGATAATATTAATATAAATCGTGTATATTAACTTTTCATTGATTATATTTATGTATTAATTGTCCGTTGTCAATAATTATTCATGCTATAGGATAGCTTTAAAAATCACCCTATTTCTCTGCAAGGTCCGACTAAAGATTGAAATCGGAAAGCCGCGATAGATGGACCAGAATTCGAGACTCGAAACTAGGGCAGATTCGATCTTCGGCTAAACGACGCGAGATCTCCCGAGTTACATTTAGCTCCAAAAACCACTGTGCAATAATGGAGTATATCCATGTTTCAGGTTATATAACGCTGTACAGTGTAAATGGCAAATGGACAGGTAGACGGCGATAGAACTACAGTCGACTTTCGCCGAAAGTTTTGAAGGGCAACTTTTTCTCCCGCTTTATGCGCGCACCTCTCGTGCGATCGTTAAATCGTAACGCGCACGTTCCACGCTCGTAGATATAGCGGGAACTGTAATGGTATCGGGGAGATTTACAGAATCTATCGCTACGTGCGTCACCCTACGAGGAATTTTTTCTCACCACGTTTTCTGTGTTCGATATATACGAAGGAGATAAAGTTTTAAGAGTGACTTTAGAATCTAGCTTGACTATTTTGTTTTTGGAACTCAATGAATTGCTATTGATGAATAATGTATGTATACGTTAAAGATAATCTTTTCGGATAATACAATTATTTACTAAAAATGGATTCACAAACACATTCAATTATCAAATGCAAAATACGTATCTAAAGATATATTTAAAATATATTGTCGAAATATTGATATAATTAATCATTAATTTATATTATATATATATTTTTTAAACAATTTTTTTGAAATATGAAAGAAAGTATTACCACATGATTATTTTGCCATTTAAGTGCTAGTAGTGTAATATAATTTAAAATTATATACTACATCGCGCGTTAATTATACGCATGATTTCTGAAATTGAATATATTTATATGTTAAGAAAACAAAATAAATGGACGAAAAAATGTTTGCAAATGTAAGAATTAATCGTACGAATTAAGAAAGAAATAATTAAAAAAACGTATGCTTTCTTACACGGGTTTATATGACTTTAATTCAAATGAAAACGAATTTAATATATGTATAAATATTGTAATATAAATTATAATATTTATTTATGCTCTCTCTTCTTTTTTATACTATTTCTTAAATTAATTTAATTAATTAGTCTTATAGAAATTTAATACTAGATAATAATTGTTAAACAGTAAGACTTCAAGAAATAAAAAGTAGTATTACTGTACGATTATTCCGACATTAAATTCACATAAATGGCAATGTAATTAGAGTGAATTGTTTTAATTTTGCTCATAATTTCTAAAGGTGAATATTTTTGTCGCAAGTCATTATAAGCAAAACATTCGAAAAAAGAAACATCTAAGAGTACTAGAATTAATTGTACAAGTTAAATTAGTATCAAAGAGAAAAGAAAGAGAGAGTTAAAAGATCATATATCCATTCACGCACAGACTCGACCAAATTATTAATAGCGGGCAATTTTTAGTCGACGTGGCGCGCGCGAAAAGTGTACGCCGTAATAAATACGAGTATAGCAGCCATTTAATATCAATGAAATCCTTTTAGTGTCACAAATCCTGCGAGCGCTTGCCTGGCGGTACCGCGAAAAATCGCTCATGCATTTCCATTGTTTCCCACCCTTCTGCATCGCGCCGAGAGCCACGAGCTGAGAGGATTTACACGTCGGCAGGAAAACATGCCGGGCGGTAAACGGTGGCGCCGTGCCAGCACGATTAATAATGCGCTCGTTAATGCGAATTAAATAAATCGCGATGTAAATTATGCGAGCAAAGGCTAATGAGGATGAAAGAAGAAATGGCAGCGGCAGAGTCGACGATCGCGTTTCGCACGTCTCGGGCGTCAATAATGGATTTCTAAGAGCGTGCGCAACAACAGCACTTCACCGCGTTTCAGCCAGAGAATATAACAAAGCCCATTCAGGACTTGAATAATTTTTGTCTTTTATCACGTGAATACAGCGAAAAAATGGCAATTTGTAGCGACGATTTTTCATTGTAAACTGATAAATTATTCTTTGGAATATCGAGCAGCCATTAAACCAACCATCGCTAAAACAATCGCTTTTAGGATTTTCTTCGTTACACGAAATTTGTCTCTCAATCTTTAATTACACGCGTGTTAAGAGAATCATGTGTCATACGTATTAAAGATAGACCGCATAAAACACACGTGATAACGATAAATATATTTTAACGATTGCAACGTAATTTATTTCGAATAAATTTGCAATTAATCCTACGTAACTTTGTTCCAATCTTTTTAATTATAATTTTATTTTATAAGAAGAATCAGTAATCTAAATTTCTTCAAAAATAGCAATGTATGATATACAAATGTACATACATTTTTTTTGCCTGTTTGACTAAAAATGTCACGCAGTATATTGTTTACCAATTAAGCAAAACATAGGGGCATTTCATCAAATGCAATTTCTTGAGCTCTTTTATTAAGATATCAAAGGGATATTTCCGATGATCTAAAATGCATATTTACTTGCATATATATATATATATATATATATATGTGTGTGTGTGTGTGTGTGTCTGTATGCTGTGGAATTTTCGATGTAGTCGACCGCGATGCGATGGTTTGCAAAAGCCGATTTAATCAAGGTTACATTACAGAGATGGTTGCTGATTATAAATAGCGTATATTAAATACAAGCTATTAATAAGGATGTTGTTACTAGTTTCCGCGATTTACAATAATCTACCGATACATAATTAAACATCAAGAACCTAGATTAATTTAACAATCAATTCTCACTGTCCAGTTAGAGTAACGCAAAACGTTCCCACATACCCGTTGCAAATATGCTTATATTGGAGAAAGGTTTTAAGTGTGAAAACACATTAATAAACCAATTAATAAATCATTTGCTAAATTATTATTTATCATATTTGCTTAACGTATACATATTGTTATTAAAGTATCGATTTCTCTAATATTGAATAATCGATTTTAATTATAATATGAAGTAAAATTTAACTGAGAGATTGTAATAGCACGCGATCAGTTTAAATGTATTATTTATGTTTTGAAAGTATTCAATTACATTTATTCGATATAAAACTCAATATATAATTTAAAAAAGAGATTAAATATTAAATTTTGAATTCGTATTATAATGAAATTTATAAATTTTTTTCGAATAGTAGAGCGATAGTTTCTCAAAATCACTTTCACAAATTAGTGATATATCCCGTACAACATGCTTAATAAATTCTTTTTTTCGCGCCTAAGCCATTTTTATCGCGCATATAAGCTCGTTTAATACAGAACATTAGCTTGATGCCGCTATATATTGTATATACGGCGGACAGTAAAGCCGTGATAGTTCGTAAAAGACTTGTTTTCTGTTTATGAAGCGTCCATCATTTTTTCACAAAAAAACGATATTAGATCCACGTGATAACCCTGATTCATTTCGTAGCTAAAAATAGAAAATCACGTTGTTTTCATCACAAGAGCAAATTGTAGTTGGACAAACAGAATTGTTACATTATACCTTAATTGCAAAGCGTGATTAACTTTAACGTAATTAGCAAATTAATTAGTATCTAGAATAGGTTCAATAAACCCTTAGCCGACTATATTACATAACGTTCAATTGTATTTTTATATATTTTTACTATCTTCAATAGTTTCGCTCTCTACTTGCTGGCTAACCCAGTCCGTGATTACCCAAATCGAAATATGTAGAATGTTATAAAAAATATCATAGAATATAATTGATTAATATTAATTAACATTGTTATATTATTAATATTATTAGACCTCTAGATAAATATTAAATCAATCTATAAAAAATTATTACTTTAAAACAAATTGAAATAATGTATAAGAAGCAGCATATTTATACGTTTCTTTAATAAATCTCAATAAAATTGTTATTACAATCGACTACTTATCGACAATTACTTATTTGATCTGTATCGAAACATAAAAAGCATATTTATTTATATTAAACATAAGGTCTTATAGAATATCAGTCACTAATTTTTTTTTCTTTTTTTGGATGTTGCTTGAACTAAAATGAAAGTTTCACAATTGGTTCGAGCGTCATTAGTATGTTAATTCGATTGAAGTTCAGTTAACGTTGTTCTTCCTTCAGCCTCTCCCAGGTCTGGTTTGTGAACGCATTAATATCCTCTGTGTTATCCAAACCATGTAATACTCGCCTTGTAATACTCGCAATAGTCGCAAGTTTCTTTCTTTCTTCTTTTATTCTAGCATTTTTCCCTTTTATTTTTTCGTGATTTCTAGCAATTTGTCAGTTTTAATTTGTCACCTGTCTGTTTTCTAGATCACATCAATTTGCTGTTTTAATTTTATCTAAATATCATTTATATAAAAGTTTTGGTTATTTTGTCTATTCTAACCGCGAAATGTTTTGCTTATTCAAGAGCAAGTTTATAAATAAACTGTGATAAATTATTTTTATGTTTCTACATGCCTTAATCTAATATGAAAAGAGATTCTACAAAATTCATGATTATTTTATAAAAAAGAAAATGTCGGTGTTGGTTCTATATTGTAATGTTAATTAACCTTCTAAATAAGGATCTATTTATTAAATATTAAATATTAAAATCACATTTTCTTGTTTTTTAATTTTACTTATTAAATGAATTAAAAATATCAGAATATTAAAGTTTCAAATTTTAAATTATAACAATTATAAACAATAAAAAGGAAAAAAGGTGAAACGATAAAATGTTGGATATTAAAATTAATGATAGAGATTATACTGTTACCAATACAGATAGAGAATTCAATCGTTTCTACTGGACAGCCATAATTATATTTCAAACTCTTTTAAATTGTTGATACAACACCGGAATTAATATTTTAATCCATATCCATAATTCCGATAAGCCGAAAGCGGATTATTAAGTTAATACTTATTAATAAGAAATCACTGTAAATTAAAAGATTTTTGTCAGCGAAAAGAAAACTTTTCCAATAATCGGTGCGCACCCGGTTCAAACTTTAGCAGACTGGTATGCGTACGAAACGTTTCATTATGAGACGCTCCATCTTTATTACCGCGACATTGTACATTTCAAGTGTTTTACCGTCCGGCTATATTCCATAACAGCCGGCAAATCCTCGCGATCGTACTTCCGCGACTGCGGAATTCCCGCGAGGTGGGTAAAACTTTTCCAATAAGTTTCGTCACGCGATATCCAGCTTACCGAGATGGTCGGGCGAAATAAAATTCCAAAAAGTGGCTGAGTGGCCCCGCTGCTACTTGCGTGCTGATAAATCTTCGTGGGTCAGTATACCGGCATCATCATTAACCATTGACGCTGAAAAATTATTCGTGCGTTGCATTTCCGAAAGCAATTCTCACTCGAGAATTTCACTATCCCCAAGCTAAAACACGCACAGAAAGATAAAGACTATTAATATTGCACAATGCAATAGTCTATTAGAGAATCATTAAGTATATTTTAAGATCTTTAATCGATAATATAATTCCAAATATAAATCTAATGCAGAACACAAAACTTTCAAATTTAAAATTTGTTTCTTTTAAGCTTATATCGATTATAATCTTATTATTGATTATTAATAATTAAATATAAAAGTATGTATCATTTTATTTAGGAAAACATTTTAAAATACATAATTTAAATTACATTTACAGATAAATTAAAAAAGTTGGGTTTAAAATGTCAAAATAAACTTTACATTGGTTTTAAAATTGGAAAAAATGTATTTTATACTTATACACATACATATGTATTTTAATGACTTTTTTTCACAAGATAAATTCGATAATATATAACGCAAAGTTATTAGAGATCATTCAAACTTAAACAAGCATAAGTACGTAAATTTTCCAATTTTCAAAGTTTATTTTCTTGAAAAGAAAGTTTCAACTTATTCTACATCTACACTGTCGACTTCCAGGAGGATTTATCTTCTGTTCAATTATACTACGTTTTTCTAATTCACTCTACATTTCTTCAAATCTTATTTGCTAGAAGACGGAGAGAAGACAATCATATATACATTTTTAAATTATATTTACATACTTAATATCAATCGTGAAATTTAATTACAAGATCGAAATACTGAAACACGCAAGGCACTATTCTTGCACAACTATCTGTCAGTTTATTTATGCTCCGTTACAAGCGTGTAGTAAACTTCTGTCAAGTTTATGCATCAATAACGAATCCTCAACTTTGCGGCAGGTTAAGTTATCAATAACGAATCCTCAACTTCGCGGCAGCAGCGAAAGTAAAGAAATCCAGACACTGATGGTAAGACGCGTTCACCAGAAGCGCGAACTTTCCACGGGTGGAACGGTTATTCAAGTAAAGTTCCATGGGTTTCTCGTCGTGTGGGACAAAGCGTCCAATAATGACTCACTTTGACTGCAAGTATGTCGCACAACACGAGACACACAACTCACGTCTTGCAGTTAAACAGTTGCCTCGTTTACGATGCCGTTCGGACGCGATGCGCTTGCATCGATCCTCCTTTGAGCGAACACAAGATGTAAGATGTATGGCATACCGTAAATCATTGAAGCTAATGTAACATCCGGGAACATTGTTATAGTATAGAGAGAGCGTTGATTCGGGAACTATATATTATATTAACGCCATTAATGAAAATAACACTCTCTTCTACTTTCTGCTAACTTGTAACGTGAATAATTTAAAGATGCAGTTTTCGCAATATTATTTAAAACACTATTTAATGTCTACATTATATCTCATATATATAAATAATATTTTAATTATATTTATATCTAACTTTTAATTATATTTATATCTATATGTACCTATATTTTTATATTATATTATTTTGGAAATTTTTTATTATTATTTACAACATTGAAAATTGATAAACAAGCATATGTTGATTATAAGTTACGTAAAAATCTATCTAGAACATCAATCTAATACATTTTATATTTATGTATTAATATAATTGTTTTATTAATATGAGATAGAATAAAAGAAGAAATTAATACATCTCTTTATAAATTGTAAAATTGTTGCTAAAATAATAATAAATAATTATTAATTATTGTTAGATATAAAAAAAAGATAATACAAAAAAAAATTCTTATTAAAACTAATTATTGTTTTTTATTAAAATATCTTTGCCAACATCTTTATCTCTATTTTATTATTGTTAATAAATTGCTGTTTTTTCAAAAGCCCTTCAAACTAAATATTTTTCTAATTCTGTCAATAGTGAAATTAATTGATAAATTACTATTAATTTTTTTGTCAATAATGACATTGTTTATATTTCTATATAAACAATAATTTTAATAATCTGTTCTATAATTTATTTATTTAAATATAAATGACTTAAGAAAGATATTTTTTTTTTTTTTGATTTATTGAAAAGAATAAATCTTGAAACTTTACAAATTTTCGCATCATTCTAGTAATTAATAATCTAATAATATGGCACAGTATTTTAAATCACTATTAGGCCTATTCCTATTGGATTTGAATGTATTCAGTTTAGACGAATAAAAAAAGTCCAAAAAAAAATATAAAATATATTTAAAGAAATATTAATAAATAAAAAAGTAGATAAAAATAAAATTAATAAAAAAAATATTAATTACCTATATATATATATAAATCACAAACTCGTGTGATATAACGTGGAATATAAGTAATATCAAGAATCACCTCAATTTCATAAGATAGTAAAAAGGATATCTTTCTGAGACGATTTACAGAAAAGCAAAGGTAGTAAATATTCCAAGCGCAAATGCAACGATAATTTTCTCCATAATACTGCGTATTTTCATGTCTTTCTAGCATACGCAAACGACATGAAATTCCATTATTACAGCGTGCAAACAGTACGACTTCTTATATACTACATAATGCCAGATGTTTCCGTTCATCTGTCGATACCGTAGCATCGTTAAACTGTTGTCAAGGAAACACGTAAAACCCGTTTCCGGATTCAGTGCAAAAGGCTTCGCTATGCCAGACGATCGATTAAACCAAGTTGCACCGCACATTTAGAAATTAAATTATTTCAACCAGTACTGGTATTGACAGATGAGAAAAATAGAAAATTTAAATTTAAATTATCTGAAAATAGATAAACTATTATTAATTATTATTAAATTTAATTAATTAATGAATTAAATAATCAAATAAAAATCGAATATTATGGAAGAAATGATATTAATGTATAGAATCATATTAGAGAAAGAATATATAATGCTGATTTTTTAACTATTTTGGAAATAGTTTTAAAAAAAATTTTTTCTGAAATTTGCATTTTTATTTTATATCTTAGCAAAAAAAAAAAAATATATATATATATACACATAGAGTGTTTTATTTTAATTAATGTAATCGAATATTTGAAAGTTTTTCAAGGAGTTTTAGAAAATAATGTTTTGAAT
Source organism: Anoplolepis gracilipes (assembly GCF_047496725.1). Lineage (NCBI taxonomy): Eukaryota > Metazoa > Arthropoda > Insecta > Hymenoptera > Formicidae > Anoplolepis > Anoplolepis gracilipes. Next base: position 17,474,934 of record NC_132971.1, on the reverse strand, counting down.
AAAAGTTGTTTCGAAAGGAAAAAAAGATAGAGATTTGACCTTAAGTATACTTATCAAAGTTATATAATAGTTTTTTGAATGGAATTCTACATATTTTTTTGGAGACCTATGTGTTTTTTTATACCAATTAAATTATATTCTGTGCATAAAAGTATTAAGGTAATATAATTGAGAAATAAATATTTTTCGAAATATTTCATAATTTATGTAAAATTATGTCAAATTAAAATATAATATTTCATAAACATAAACTATTCAATTATATTTCATTTTTGACCATTATACTCTTATAACTTTTTACATAGAATATTGTAAGGAATCGAAAACTTAGGATAATTCGATTTTAAAAATCTGGGTTGATCTTTATATAAAGAGAGGAGAAGGAAGATAAAGATATTAGTTTGATTTTGGCACATAATTCAAGATAATATTCCTATCTTTTTCCCTTTTCAAGCCAAATAACTTTTGTCCGAGAAATATTTTTAATACCCCTTAATTTTCAAATAATTAACTACATTAATTAAAAAAAACACTATATTATTTAATATACATTATGAATAATATATATAATTATAAAAAGAGAAAAATTGCAAAACAGAAAATGTTTGAGTGCAGGAGGTCGATCCCCTTAACATTCGATTATCGCGGACAACGCGAGATTCACGAGTGCCCTGATAACGACTGATCGTTCCATGCGTTTACAAGCCGTGGATACCTCCAAAGTGGAGCTATAGGAATTACCGCATGCATACGTGCACGAGTTCCCATATTGCAGGCATGTGCATACGCCGGTACATTAGCAGTCACTGATGTATGCCTCAGCATGCACGCTGGATTAGATCCAACGTGGTTCGGCACATCGCTCATATATAACCGCTTTCGTAGTTTCGTATGCCTGACGTTGTTGGCAATGACTTACAAGTTGAGGCGAACTCCGCGAGTTCTGATCTTGCTGAAGCGGCGCTTAAAATTCCATTTTTTATTTGAATAATAATTTCGTATCCACTTTCGGTTAAAAAAATCCATAACAATGCAACGTGCGTTTCGTGAATACGTTTTAAATAATTTAAAAAAATTCAATTATTTTACAAGATTTTAGAATATTAAAATTCTACTAATATAAGTTTGTAAAATAATTAGTAATTTAAAAAATTAAACTATAAAAGCGCGCACATACAACAGAAAATTGTGATATTAATGTACATGTTGTAGATTATTATATACGTATAAAATTTTTATACTTTGACTTATGAATTTTACTTTTTTGTAAAAAGAGACTGGGCAAACAGTTTGTGGAACAATATAAAAATAATGTATAATTCATTAAAATGATCAATAATGTCTAATACTTAATATTTTTATATAAATATTTCTCCAGAGTATATACATGTATAAGTACGTATAGAGAAAGTCTGTTTTCAAACTATCTCTTGAAATAGAATTGAATTTTATCTCTTTTTATACCGAATTTATTAATATCGAATTTATTATATAACAGAAGTTCTCATATTTAGGGACGATTTTAAGTACAATTTTTATTCTCGGCTTCATTAAAACGAACTTGTTATTGTTAGTTGCGGTATGCACGAATACAACGAGAGTTTGACGAATTAGTCATTCGTAGAATGACAGCGAACTATCGTAACAGCGTAGCAGGATCTACAACGAACGAGCGGAACGCTAGCTATCTTCCTCGTTGTGTCCGTGCCATGCACTTGCAGATTTGCATTTACGTACCCAGCCATTTGCATCTCGTCCGAAGAGCTGCGGCGTTGAGAAGTGTCCGCACTTATGGAAATTCAAAGGAATATGATGTACGCGACGCCACCTCATGAGGACAGTAATAGATTTCACGCCGCAATCCGAAGACGATTTTCAAATCCGCTGAGAGAGAGCTTTCCAAGTCATTCCGGGCAAAACCGATAGCGACATTTTCCTCGATATAACTTTCGCCTTGACGCGTGCATCAACGCTGCACAAAGTTTGAAATATAGTAGAAGGGTTTTTCATTTGTATGCATCGACATTGAGCATCATAATTTGCGTAACAATCTGTTTTTTAACGGAAAACATTTTTCGTATATTATTTTGAACAGAAAAACAAATATTTATCGAGATATATTTACTCTTTTGTGAGATCTTTCTCATAAAAAATTTAACTTGCTTGCACTGTTCTACATTTAAAGCTATAATATAAAAGTGTTTTTGTAAAAGATATTAAAGACAAATGTTATAAATGTACTGTATTCGTTTAACAGTTTTAATGTATTTTATAAATGTAATGCTTTTCTATCTGACATCTTCTCTTGTCTTTAATATTTTATAAGTCGATTTCATCATTCTCGATTAACTTTAATTTCTGATCCTAACTTCAATATTTGATTTCTTTAACTTGTAACTGCAACTAATAAGAGACACAAGAAATTACAAATTTAAAGTTTACCAGAATATCATGTTAAGATATGTAATTTATTGATTTTATCTGAGTTTATATTTTGTTTATAAATTTTAAATTTATAAATTTTGTATATAAATTTAAGACAGATTGTCTCTTTTAAATAATTCTTTATAATTGTTTCTTACAAACATTCGCAACATTGGATATAAAATTATTAGTAAAACTAGTAAACTACACGAGCATGTCGCAGATGACGACAAAGATCGCCAAGAAAGGAAGTCCTTGAAAAGAGGGAAACGCCCGTCGCGACTCGTCAAACGGAAACTCTTTTGTCGTAACCCCGAAGTGTCGAGGGCGACGTGCTACACCGAAAGGGAGATCAACGAGCGGTAGACAAAAAATACGCTTCCCACGGAACAGGCAGGGATGAAATCAAACGAACAAGCTCGCTTACCACCCCACCCCGTCGCAGAGGATCTCGACGCGAGAAGTAATTTGTAGGATCTGCTCTTCGCCCTTTTTTCCACGCGCCGGTCCCCCGCTTTTTGCAGCATTATATTCAGCTCGCCGAGGGTGGTGTCTAATCTTGACAGACGGCGGCGCGCCTTGCGCCGCGCTATCTTTAATATTTACATTGCCATCGCGGTTGAAACGTGCGATCGGAAGCGTGTGACAATCATGCACGACTATGGTATATTGCATTGACAGGTGAACATTATAGCGCTACACACGGTGCATACATTGTGCAATATGTTGCTCAAACGTGGAGAAAACCTATATCTATTCCGGAAGGCCTGATAAACTTACCCTTAGATTATAAAATAGAAAGGGGATCATAATGATCATCATAAAAATGTATTTATACATAGAATGAAGCGTATAAAATCACATGTTTTAAAAAATGAAACTCTCTATTTACATCTTCATAATTATCTTAAAAGAGGGAAATTTGATATCGTATTTATGTTTTAACAATCTTTAATTTGCAAATGCAAAATTTACGATAGATCGCGAACTATTCGATCTTATGATTTTTTGCAAGATTATTGTTAATCGATAAAAAACCTAACTTAACCAGCTTTATAACAAACTGCTTGTAATTATTTTACCGCTGCGAAAACTTCTTTTTCTCTTGCTTTAAAATCTTCGCCGATGGTAGAAGATGTCTGATCTACGCGTGGTACCACAGATGGCGTAACAAATATTCGAGAAAAATTGCAGACGAAGCCAGAACGCTTTCGAGCCGCGAATTTATCCTTGTCGCAATGTGTTAAGTTCGAGAACGTGAGTACCCTAAGATTGTCGATACGAAGTGCAAGACGATAGGAGAGAAATGGAGATGAATATAAAGCAGCGACGTGCAACCTCCAACCAGTAATTAAGGTTCCTTTAAATGTCAGAATGTTCCAGATCTTTATTCTCAAATAAAGATGAAATATAGAGGAAAGTGGGGAGTTGTGAGACACGTCAATCTCCGCCATACTGAGAAAGTTAGAAATGTTCAAAGAAGTGTTAAATGTTTCTCTTGACATAAACTCACTTTTCCATTAGCACTCGTCGCGTAAACACGCATTCTAAGCGTCTCTCTATATTGTGATATCAAAAATATTCTTGAAAGTTTTTTCGACTATTTGTGTTTGCGGTATTTTAACTCACGTTTTGAAGCAGATTGCAAAGGTAAGTACGTGCAAAATTATCATTGGGCGATTGCCTTTTCACACACAAAAGCTATTTTGGATGAACATTCGGTGTGTCGATGGCGATACGACCATTTTGAAAATGTCCAAAGTGAGGAGTTGTGAGACACACAGTTGTTGACATTTCTCAACTTGAGTTTGCATCTTTCATGCGTACTTCAAATTATTTATGCATAATTTGAATATTTCATCCAAATTCATTGTGAGTTTTTTTTAGCCATTTTTATGATTTTTTCGAATTTTTCCATGATTTTTGTAGTAACTCGGCTTTGTTTTTTTTCAACATTTTTTTTCTTCAAAACTATCTCAATTTTCATTTTTCACAACTTAAATAAAGATTAATCATAAAAATACGTATACATTTTCTCCCATTTTTTGTCATGTCTCACAACTCCCCACCATTTTTGAAAATTCACAAGTCACTCCTTTTTTGCGGGCCATATAAATTTTTACAGCCGCTATGAATTTCAACGAACTGCTACAGACAATAGTTGTATTTTTAGGTCTACTACATATCCTACTTTAAAGAGTTGCAAACTATCGATTTTTATGATAGTTGTGCCTCAAAAACAAAACCCGTCTCATAACTCCCCACTTTACCTTACTAATATCCAATTTTTATCACTCGCATTCAATTCATTACTTGATTCTCTTTTTAACTTTACTTTTAGAAAGAGATACCAGAAAAGTTAAAAGATTAGAGCGCCTAAGGAAGCTCGACAGAAACTTGAGATATTTTGATGGTCAAGACGTGAACGCAGAAATGATTACATGCTCTTTTTATCATTATTACGAAAATTTAAGAAAGGGCATTTTGTACGAGGGATTTGAATAAGAGCGAAAATGCCGCAAACTGCAGAGGGTTGTGCATCATTGACGAAGGGAGATCTCGGAGTCTGTCAAGCGAGAAATAATAATGCAAATGAATAATGTCGCTATGTCGGATGGTAATGTGATTTAACATTCTTCCTGTTCTAGAAAGACATGAAGGATTCTCTACCTCGTCCTTTCTCTTCCCTTTCTCTCTCCCCTCCCCCCTCTCTCTCTCTCTCTCTCTCTCTCTCTCTCTCTCTCTCTCTCTTCTTTCCTTTTTTTCATATTCGCGCGAATCGACTCGCGCGTAACAGATAATGGCACATAGCCAAAACAATCGCTGGCCGCTAAATTTCAAGTCAACAAACACGGGCGCACTGCCAAACGTTATCCTACCAGTCGTTTCTACAGGGCATCTAGGAAGGTGGATTTTTATTTCTACTACTGATGTCATCGTCAGCATCACCGACGTTTTCATCATCCTAAGATTTGTTATCTGAAAACTCTCTAATCCCTGCTAATCTCGAAACTCCAATTATATTCATCTCCAGTCAGCCTATTAAAGCGAAAGTACTAGAACGACTTTTCGTGTCAACTACTACGTTTTTCTGAGTCTTATAGCAACGATTTATTACATAAGTATCGCAAAAATGCATTCTAAAGATAATAAAATACAACAAGTTTGTAAAAGATATTCATATTCGTGTATGTGTATGCAATAAGTAAAAATAAATAAATATTTTTTTTACATATTACTTTCTTCTATGGTATGTCGTTTTACTTTTTAATAACAAACGTTTTAAGTAATAATTAAATAACAAAATAAATTTTTAGTTTAAAATAAATAAGGAAATTATCTGGACATATAAAGATATCATTTATTATCATGTAGAGACGTATATAAAGAGAATTATTTAAAATTATATCTAATATAAATTTTATCCTAAAATATAGACGAAGATAAAAGTTTTAGAACATTATTATTATATGCTGATATAAATATAATTTTCTATTATGTCCTAACATAATTTTAATTTATTACTAAGAAGAATATTTTATTTTTTTAAGACAATGATTTTATTGAATGAAAAATTTTTTATGCTATTAAACAGTAAAATGGTGTGCTCCATATTTATCTGAATATATATATATATCTTCTGGTTATGTATTTATGAGTGACATCTAAGCATTTTAAAAAAGATATATATATATATATATATATATATATACTTTAATAAAATGTATAATACATTACTAAACTATCTTATTATGCATTATTAAATACAACAATTTTAATGCTATAATATATATATAGAGTGTTTGACAAAAGTCTGAGCACACCCTATGTTTAAAAAAAATTAGACTATTTTTAAATTTTTGTAGAAAGACAAATTTAAACAAGAACGTGTACATTGAAGCAATAACTGTTTTCTAGACAGATGTATAGACTTGTTGTTTTGTTTACTCTTTCTTATAAAGTTATTTTGTAAATAGAATTATAACGATATGAGGTAGATTTATACCATGCATCAATATTTACATTCCAGGAGAAAACTCGTTTTTCGTGATCTCTTATCAGTTTTTTTTGGATAAATTAGTTTTTGTTTTGTATTTAATAATGTTCTATGATATAAAACGAATATAATATCGACGAAAGAATGCAACTGGATATATGATTATTATATATTTCGAACTAATAAAGCAATGTGCAATTATTGTGACGGTATTTTTCACATTAAAAAAAAGACAAATATTTTAAAGAACCACATAATTTGACAACATAAATGAAAAGCATATGGAAAACTGACCGTAGCTGACTATAATGATTGTAATAATATTATAGGATTGAAGGATATGGCTGTTCAAATGGATTATGCTGCATGATCAAAACAACCCATTAAATTAAGAAACTGAAGAAACTAAAGAGTACAGAATTAATAAATTTTTATGGTAATTTCTATGAATTTTATTATTTTAATTTTACTGAATTATTATATATTTTCATATAATAAATCGCACATAAAATAACACAAAAGATAGAAAGTATTTATTATTTGTTTATTATACTTATTATAAATATTTTTATTAAATTGTTACACTTATACTGTTTTTTAAACGCTATAAATATTTGAGTCAGCGTTATTTACCCAAAATTAATTATTAAGATATGATAATTCTCACATTTTTGTTTCATTAATACTTAATCTGTAATTTAAAAATTTAAATTCTAAAAATTTATACGTTTTATAATAATAGCACAAAACTTTTTTTATAATTTTAATAATCTTTGAATTTAAAGATTTGATTTTCGGATATGTATATATACATATGTAATGTGTATAATAAAAACATTAACTTTTTAATCTACTTTTTAATGTATTTATGTAAGTATAGATTACCAAGCAATTCAACAGATAACAATGATGCAGCTGCTAAGATGCTAAAACTCCAAATGCTAAAGATATAAAAACCCACCATCAGCAAATTTTTTATTGATCTTAAACCTTGAATGAAAATAGAAGAACTGATTTATTCGCGTGTTTTGCGCATGTAATTAATACTTAAAGTAATCTTATGAATTGAACATCGATTTTCCTTTAAATGTACATATAATATATACCTAAACAATTTACTGATTAAATATATGAAATTTTTTTATCCATATATTCGACATTTTACTGATATAATTTTATTTATACCTTTTCTGGTATGAATCTGTCTTTATTTGTATTGAATTGATTTTGTAAATTATGATAATCGTTCAAATATACTCTTAAGTATATTTGCATATCTTTATAATGACATTAAAGTTTCATTTATTTAAATTATGTATGTAATGCATCAATTATAATAAAAGTAATATAAACTCAATTCACACATAAAGCATATGTATATGTATATTCTCATTAATACAATAATATTTTTAAATAAATGAGGTGAAATATATTTTATTTACAATTATCTCCGATAAAAGCTTACGGACTTTACACGTTATATTGAATTTTGATTGTTTATAAATATAAGTATCGTCTATTCTGTTTCAGCATTCGTTTACAAACGATTCTATCTTAAATAAGCGGACGTTCTTATTGTCGCAAGCAATGTGCAATAATTTCACCGTTCCATTTATATTTCTTTATTATCTTTAGTGCCAATAAGTCGTAGATTACAATCAAGATATAAGAATATTGCAACTTAATTTCGAAAGAAAGCAAAGCGAAGAATATAAAAACAGAAATGATGCAATAAATATGATAGAAATAGCAGAAATTATTTCCTGTGTTGTATTTCTCTCTGTTTTACGTTTACGCATGAACACATTCGAATAACGAAACTTTATTTTTCGATATTTAATGATCGTTCGATCTCTATGGCAATAATTTTACCTGTAGTTATATATTCATATAACAAGGTATTTGGAATTTTGAAGAAGAAAATTCAATTTGCAAGCATAAATAAATAAAAATACAATTATAATTTATCAATTAATTTAGATTTAACTTGTTTACAGAAAATATGTAATTTATATTCTTGAATAAAATATAATTACAAAAAATAATGAGATAATTATATTGAAATTTCTTATTATAAATTTATTATGTTTCAATAAAAACTAATTACACACACAGACATTAAAATATATCTAATAACACGCTGTTATGTATATCCATTTATGCATGTTGGATATGCTTTATATTATTTCTTGTTTTTCTCTTGCAGTAAAGTTACATTAATATAGTATGTATATAGTTATACTGTAGCATTTTAATATACATATGACCTGATACTTGTATTATCATTTATTTAAAAATACTTTAAAAGCTATTCAAAAAAATAATAAACGTGAATTAAATTTCGTTAAAATTCTTAAAAAGCAAAAATTATCTCTATAATACACAAGCTTAATTATATATTAATTATCATAGTCTTGTTTTGCAAACATTTAATTAAAAAGTGGACCAATTATGTTTTTTTTCGCTTTAATTAAAAGTTTTGTCAATCGCTTTTACAAATGAGTGTAACAATGGAATAAATACATGTTTGGTGTTCAATAATATTTTTATGTATTTGACACTAATCTATTTGAAATAGAATTGTTAAATAACAAATAACTTTATTGAAATAATTATAATATATATTGAAAAGCTTTCTAAAACAGAAATATTGTGAAAATAATAAAAAGCAAATAATGGGTTAAAAAGTGATACGTTCAGTATCCGTGCTAAATTCATATGTATCAATACATTAAATATATAAATAAAAATATACATTTCGGCATACTGATTTTAGACATCTTCAGTGTTTTACAGCCATACGCAATGTCAAAAATATATAATGTTTAAAATATATACGTGCTCCTTAACCCATTATATTGCTTTCTATTATTTTGACAATAGGAGAACCTAATTATAATTTTATACACACAATTTATTATTTTTTAATTTTGAGAAATATTGTGATTTATGATATTACACAAGAATATAAATTTATTGTATTTTTATTAATTATCTAGTATTATTTTAATACTAGTTATTTATTATTATTTACTGTAAAAATAGAACCTAACAATAAATATATAGTTCTTGAAAAATTAAATAAATTTAATTTTTAATGTTTTATACTATAAATTATTATACTGTGTCTATTAGTATATTAACAGTTTACATATAAGTATATACGATAATCTTATTAATTTAAGAGCTGAGAATGTACTAGTCAGTGGTTGAACTTATTTTTTATAAAAAAATTTAAACATAAATATATAAATTTAAATTTTTTGTAATTTTTTTTTAAAACAGAAATAGATTGATTTACGGCCAATCTTGATTATTTTTTATTTTCGAAAATTGTGAAACCTATGTGACCTATGTATTTACTGTCTCTAAAAAATATTTTTTAAAGTTCAAAGTTATTTTTGCTGTTAACTTCGAAATCGAATGCAATCCGTTTCATATGGACATATGTGTCATCTACAATATACATGACTTATGAGGAATAGAATTCCGCGAGTATGAACAAGAAAAATTGTCTATACTTTTCAAAAGATCAGAATTACACAAACTATGACCTATCTACCTATATTCCAAATCTAACGAAACCAACTAAAGTTTTCGTTTGACTGCTTTTAAACAAAACTATTTTAGTACTTTATTTGTATTATTATATTGTATCGTTATATTGTTTGATTTAACGTCCACGAATAAATATTTTCAATTTAAAAATTTTTTAAAATTATTAGCATATACAAACGCGTTATCATATTATGAAATATCTGGATTCCAAAATCCTATTATATATGTTAATTTATGTATATGTTACGTTTTAATATTATATAAGTATTTTTAAAAATAAACACACATATTTCAAAGAGTAAATTTTTAATTTTTTAAATTTTTAAGTAAATTTTTATTTATACTTATAATTATACAATTACATAATTATACAATACTGAGAATTAAATTAATAGCCTGCCATCAAGTATACAGGATATGTATCGTAATTATCAGATATTCTATATAAACAAATTCTCTAGCCAAATTCTCAGACGATTTTTCCTGAGCGAAAATATTGAAGCATCAATAATTTTTAAGTTGTAAGCGATTAAAAAAGAGAGGTTTTTCACTAAATTAAACTTTATAGAATTACAAGATTAATATACGTTACATTCTTCAGTTAATTTCAGATGGAATTTACTTTAATAAAATTTTAATTTAAGGCTTAGTTATAGATATATGACAAAAATTAAAAGTTTACAAAAATGATGACCTCTTTCGACATTTTTGTTGAGGGAAAATTGTCTCCAAATGGATCAGAGAATCCGTCTACATAAAGGACATACACCCTGTATAAACAGATCACGAAACCTTTCTTCTCAGTCAACGTTAAATAAAGTTTACTACAACGGAAATTATAAGATATAAATCTAATTTGTTAGCATCCAGTTTGTTGAAAGAATAAAGAAATTTTTTTCCCTTACTATAATATTTTAATCAAGCCGAGTAACAAATATATTACGGATGTTATACGTAAAATTAAATATTATAAAAAATCAAATTATTAAATATAATAAATGATAATTTTTCGTACAAACTTATTAAAGGACATCAATTTTGTATCGAATAATTAATCAATTTTCTAACAAAGTAACGAAACTTTTGCAATCGTCTATATAATTAGAAATAAATATTTCCAATTTCCTTTTGAAATATATTTATCATACAACTATTGATCACGGAAAATAAAACAATCTTGGCTTATTGCATTATAGCTGATTAGGGAGATTATTATGCAAAAAAAGGACGCGGATGTACAAGATGTCAGGCAACATAAGAAAAGCAATAAGAGCGCATGAATGCGCAGTACGTTATCCTAGAATTACGAGGATCGTAGATCGGTTAAATCGCTTCGATACAATTTGAAATTATGGCAGACGTTGGCGGCTTAGCTCCGCCGCACACGGATATACGTGTACACACGCGCGCTTCGGTGTTCCCTTTTTCTTCGCCAGGGATAAGCTAGGACACCCCCCGCACCCGAGTGGATAGAGGTGGACGATGTGGGCCGGGCGTCAGCGGGAAGGAACTGGAAGTTAAAACGTCGGGTGTCGTAAATTCCGTCGTTCTAAGGCCGAGAAATCGAAAACTATTTCGCCACGCCCCATAGATTACATTGCGAAAACTCAAAGCACCCGCGCGCAAAAGAGGGAGAGAAAAAGAAGCAAGAGAAAGATCGACGTGTCGGTGCTGTGCTGTTTCTCTCTCGGTGGTAGAAAACGAACGCAAATAAACGACCGTCCGGAAGTTATTGGCCACCCTCTCCTCGATGGCGCTCCTTGTAGCGCTCGCTACTCTAACTCGCAGTTTATTAAGTGCGACATCCCTTAGCCTTTTCACGCAGACCGGAAGCGAAATAGGAGAGCTTTCCTTGAAAGTCGATGCATCACCGGCGCGTGCTCTTTTTCCCGGGGGAAAACTGCCAATCCGAATGCGGCGAGCAGCATCCGATTGATCCGCAACGAATTTCGAACATCGCTTGATTGTCGTAATGAAATTTCAACGAATTCATTCCGTTTGATACGACTAAAAGTAAAATTTCTATTGGATACAATTTTTGACGCACTACGGAAAATTTACTAATGTCACTTTGTTTACAATTGAAAAGTAAAAGTTCTAGAAATACGATGAAAAAAAGAATTTCTCATAAAATTTATATTGTGAAAAATAGTGAGATGAGCGTCTTTTTCTGGTAACTTTTAGATCATATTCAATTTTTTATAATTAACATTCTCATTAAGTGTCGTTAACTCACTTCTTATTAATAATCTCCCTAACTTTGTACTTTGTAGATATATTATCTTAAAGCAGCGTTTGTTGCAATCACCAATAATATAACGATAAATAGACATAATTGTTTATTTAGTATTTATAATGTTTGTGGTGCTTTGTTCGTTCTTCCAACATATATTGACATGTCTATTTTTAATAAAGAACAATGTGATAAATAGATAAGAAGTAATTGTTTGTTTAAATAGAAACAAAAATATAAAATATTAAATGTTATTTGTAGTCTTTAACACACATACACACCGTTAAACTAACTAAAGCAACTAACAAAACTTTACAGTAAAAAACTCAATTTTATCACAATACCGATAAGAAACATACATATTTCACAGATTATCAAACTGGAGTTTCTAAACAGCAGGACACTTCAAACATTGATACGAGACAGAAAAAAAGAAAGAGAAATTTTATATATCTAGAAAATTATAAAACTTTAAAAATATGAAAATCCCAGCAAGAAATACTACAGTGTCTCAATGTAAAAAATATATATATATATATATATATATATATAGTATATGATAATATATATGATTATATTCATTTAAGATCTTAAGCTTGTTATATAATATTTTATTTTAATAACTTTTTGTTATATTTTATATGCTGGCATCAAACTATGCGCGTATTCGCGATTCGTTTATAATCCATGAATGGAAGATTCATCAAATTCGAGCAATCAGATTTCTTTATACTGTTCACGAATCGCGAATCGCAAATATGCGCATAGTCTGGCGCTAGCTTTACAGTTCTCTTATTTTTTTAATATTCTGTTTATACTCTGTTATACCTTGTCCTTGTTGCATACAAATTTGAATTTTTTATATCTTTTACGTATACCTTTTAATTTTATCTTTTTTTTTTAAACTTTTAAAAAGTTATTACTGTTTTCAGAGAACATATATAAATACTTGTTTTTTAAAACATTATTTACATATACGCAATAACTGCGCATTCCGTTTCATAGTTTTTTATTTCGCAACTTGTAAAATATAGTTTTACGCTCTTTAGTCACTTATAGACTTTTCTGTTCATAAAAGTTTATTGTATCTTATATTAATATTGTATATTAGTTTATATAAATTTATTATATCTTATAAATGATATATATGATAAATGTAACGTTTAAGTATTGAGATATTTAACGCAAAAATCCGATTGTCCTTGATACAAACGTGTGCGTTTATTCGAAATCTGTATTATTCACAAGAAAGGAAAAAAAGAGAAAAAAGAAGATAAGAAAAAAAGAGAAAAAAAATTGTGCAATCACTCAGATAATGTGGATCGTGAGCGAAAATATACGCCAGGCCAAGTGTCATGCTGACCAGTGAAAAATTACGTTATTACCTTGCTAAAGCAGCGACTATGCGTGCATTCTGTGACAAATTGCGGTATAGTAAAACGAAGGAAAATCGACCGTTATCTTGACAAACCTACTGGTTATCTCTATTTCGAAAATTGAATTTGGCTTAAGGTCAGAAATTTCTTTAAGAGTCCAATCGAGATTACGCGATACTCAAAAATATATTCCTCTACGTCTCAACATGTTTATTCTAATCTGTTTATTATATGCTAATTTATGATTCATAAAGAAATGATTTACTGTTATGAGCTTGAGCCGTATATAACTTGAAAGTAAATTTTTCTCATAAAAGTTTTATTCAGAAATATAGACGATATACTTTGTATATTTAAATAAATAGCATTTTTTGTAGTGAATTACGTATATCGAAGACAGTTAAATAAGAGAATAAATAACGGAAAAATATAAAAATTCATATTGTGTAGATGAAAATATAAAAGAAGGCGGAAATTATCGTCACTCACTTTTGAGATATATGTATGTATATTGACACCTGTAGAATACCATATTTCATGAGCGATCTGTTCAATCCGTATAATCTTTAAAAGACTCTAGAACTTTTTCGAGACCAGTGTCATAGAAAGTTAGACGTATGGAAGTTAGTGTGAGTACGAATGTGCAAAAAAAGACCGGTCAAACTTTGCGACTTTGTTTTTCGCACGAACGCAGTGAGCAGTTTCTAATGCAATAGAAACTGTTTACGCAATAGTCACACGGTTTCGAAAATCAATAAAGGAACTAGTCTTGAAAAACTTTTTCTTTCCTCGAAAAAATTAAGAAGTAGAGCATAGCAATTAAAAAAAATTATAAGAGTACGCGTATTATTTCATTAAATGTCCCATTCTTGTAGTCTAATAAGATCTTTACTCATATGATAATTAAGTTTTGATGTCAACAATTCCTTGAGCGTAATACGTTAGCAATAGCGTAAGAGCATATAACGTATTTTCCTCTCTGTTGTTCCATAAATTTCTACATTAAGAACTCTCTGGACGGTTGATTTATGAATCCTTCTGCAATGGACTACATCCGTGAGTTTCTCGACTCCAAAATTATGCTACAATTACGCGTTGATTAAAGAAGATCCACGTTGTTACAGCTTTCTCGGCTATCGTAGTCATATTGCAACGCGAATATATACGAAGACGTTATTCAGAAATAGCGAATAATTCCGCAGAATACACGTGTTATCTTTACAAGTTTTATTTTAAATTTTATTAATCAAAAACTATTAAAGAATTCCGTTAAAAATGTAGAACAACTAAATTGTATATTTACATATTATATTATGTATATTATTATATTTGAAGTTTAAATATACAGACATTGATCAATTTTTTATTTATCACTGAGTTTATATTTATTTTACTGAATCTTCCTAATCTTCCTAATCGGAGAACAATACAGAAAAATACCAAATGTGTAGATAGATTCATGAAATATATATGTAGTTCAAATCGTTCGAGGTAAATTATAGCAGTAATAAAAGCATCCATTACAAGATAAAGGCAAATGATAAACGACGCAAAAGCGTCGTTCCCTTGCAAGAAAACTGCTTTCTCAGGGAAATATTTATTTTTACCGGCACACATTTTGCGAATCGTTAGTTTACAACAAGGGAGTCTCGAAGAGATCAGATAACTTTTCCCGTGACGTTTCATCATCGAGGACAGAGAAACGGATCTGAAGAGCGTGTACAAGCCCGACAGGAAGTTGATGACGCGAATCTACGAAACAAGTCTATTAAAGGAGCTCAAGCGAAACGAGAAAAGGAGCAAACAGAATAAGTTAACCAGAATAAATAGCATCATCGTCCAATATCCCGACAAGGTGAAAAAGTAACTGACCGTAAAAGCCAATAAGAAATATCAACGTACATAGGTCGAGGCCAATAACATTGTCGAAAATTGAGAAGAACGACATAACTAACAATAAGAAATATATATGTGAAAGAAAAAAAGACAATACGATTTATTTGTTAAAGAAATTCTTAAAAAATATGAAGTCTGTAACAATTAAATCGCTAAAATGCTTTTATAAAATCTTCTGTACGTAATAATTCAACAAATTGTATATATTTCTTTCGATATTTTTATTGTTAAATTTATCTTTTTTTTTGTTATAATTCTCGAAATAACCAGATAGAGTTAGTTAAAAATATTCTGATTACTTCAGGATATGCAAAGTAATTCTGCTACAAAAGTAGAATAAACAAGGATTCTATCTTATTCCTGCGGACTATATTTTTTTTTTGTTTACGAGCAAAATCATGAAAGGATCGAATAACTTTCTCGGAAGTGTTCATCACATCGCCTAGAGTGATCAGGAAAAAGAATGGATGCGGTTGATAACGCGCAACTTGAATTGCATCAACGAGAAAATAAAAACTCAGCTGACAAATTTTTTGCATGCGTATCGTGATGATAATATTGCAGTTAATTAGTTATAAATTTAGTTATGCTTGAAACATTACAGATATTGAGCTCCTAAATAATGATTCCAAATTATAAGAATATTTACTTGGTGGATCACTTTATTAATTTTTCTAATATTTACCAAAAGGTCGAAAATGGTGATTTTAAAGGTAAACTCTAGTAGAATTTAATCTCATTGTCAGTAAAAATAGAATAAAATCAAGAAAGTATTTTTCAACTAGTAAAGGAATCTCATATCATTTTTCATATTTACGCCAACTCTTCAAAATTGAATAGCAGTTCTATAAATTGACATTACGTCTTTAGAATTGTTTTTCTACGTCGAATTTTGCGTCCATGATTATTTCCGTAAACGTGCCGACGCGACGTATCGTCGTACTGTTCGTCAAGTATGCAAAACTATCGGTTGCGCGCATGCTTTGCAATGGAGATGGAAGGATATGGATAGTTGTGTTGTACGATGCACGATCGAGTCTGCGCGTATTGAAATGGGATCCTTCTTGTGAATTTCTCGTCTTGTCGATCGTAAAATGCGCGAATCTCGCATATATACGATCTATCAACGGATTTGAACGTGGTGTCAACGCACGTACCGGATTGCACGCATTTTAAACGTAGCGTTGAGATTGGTCAGGATTTTTGTATGCAGTGATCCCATTACGACACACGCATGAATGATCATCATGAAATATTTTGCAGATTCTCCAAGTTTTCACGTCTCACAATTATATTATATGTTGATTTATGTTGTTTTTCTTTTCACTGAAATTATCCGCTATCTTTTATCTCCATTTTTCTCACATATTTATATATAAAAAAGAAAAAATCACAGATAATCTTTTTTTATCTACATTATTATTTTTATTATTATATCACATTACGTATATAAATAAAAAAACACTTGTAGCATTTTCCTTATAAAATTATTTTTCCTTTTTCATTCTCGCCATAATTGGAACGTAAAATGTATATATACAGAAATATAAATAATTCATTCAATTTAATTCTATTATTCCAAGTTGTGGCACCTTGTAACTTATCAATCTTATACAAAATGATAAATTTATGGAACTTTCTAATGTTCTGTATAATCCGCCATGTATAATTCATATCATACTGCACGATCTCTTAGTCCAAAACTGCGATACAGTGTAGCATAGCAGACATTCTTGCGGTATGACAGTATGTTGTTAAATAAGTGTGTGTCCAGCTGTAATATAGCTTATACCGATATATATCTTTATGTGCAACGGATATAACTCGTATATCACGGCTTTGATCGTATACATGCTTGTTATTACTGCTATGAGGTATCACGCAATCATGGAGATGGAATAAATGTGATTGAGCTCATAATGTATATGCGCGAGTATAATTATACGCTTCTATGTACGAGAATTGCAAGCTCATCGCTATTCAAAATAGATAGACCTTACGGTATGATAGACCTTAATATGCAAGAAATTTGTTCACAAATTTTGAATATAAAAATAATAGATATAGATATATATTACAAAGTTACGAGAAAAACTCATTTCTTTTATGTGATTATTAATATGCGTTTTATACTTTTTTACTGAATAATTTTAGAAACAAAGAGAATAACAAGTTAAATTTATTACATGAAAATATTAAGCTTGTTGAGAGCGACAAGAAGAAAAATATTTTCATCAGAAGTAATTACGTAATTTATACTAAAAATAATTACATGTTAGTAAATGAAAGTATTAGACATTGCGTGTACATTCATCATCACGGATCTTTTATCACTTTCGCCGTATCTACTATTAAATTAAACTAAAAAAGGCGTTTTGTACACCTAACAAAGTCAACGTTGAAAACGTCAATATGACGGGCATGACGTTTATATCCTAATCGCATGCATGGTCAACTAATAAGAGACTTTCCACAAACTTGTCGCTAAGCTACAAGGTCGTACGATAATATTATTCCACCACATTGTATCTAAAGATAACAGGAAAATATGCAGCATTATGGAACTGACATCGTGTTTGATACATCCGCAAAAATGTAACTGTCAAAAAATTGATCCATCACGACAGATGAACAAGACAAATATGCATCTGATGTGATATGAAGAAACGCATATATCAAATTCTATAGATTACATTTGTCAAGATTGATTAATTTTATTTTTAATTTAACAATTATAATTTGCCATCGCTCTGTAAATCACGATGCTAACAATAAGAAAAAATAAGTTTGAATGATATATATATCTTGATATATAAATCACATGTTAAATAATTACTTCAAAAAACAAGTTTTTCTCGTAATTCTGTATAATATATATTTATTATTTTTCAAAATTTGTGAACAAATTCCTTGCATATTAAGATCTATCGTAGCGTAAGGTCTATCTACAAGTTAAGTTTTAAGTTGTAAACAGATTAGAAAATAAGTGAACGAGTTGCAATTTATATGCATTTGCTTAACGTACATGTAAAATCATTTTCCACACAACGCATGAGTATGTGCCTAACTATTGTTAATTGTGCTTGACAGATTCAAATTTCCTGAATCAGCCAATCATTTTTAAATGGATAATATTGGTTATTACTCTTCGAAAGTTAGTAATACCATCCTCTACAATTTACTTATTGTTAGATTTATTTTATTGTCTTTCTTCCCTGACATTTAAATTCGACTATATGTTACAATCCGATTTTGGTACTTCGTTTGTGCGTACTCAGACGTCTCGAAAGTTTCTCAATTGCCGGTAGTCAGATAGGAGTTCGTTCAAATCTAAACGAGTGAAGATTGCGTGTAAGAGAACGTCACCGCCGCGCCGGATCGTCGTATCAAATCGTCGCTTGAAATTCGCCCAAATAGCGACGGACAAAAATGTAATTTCGTTGCCGCCTATTCGGAATTTTTCCTCGATAACGGCCGATTTATTGCCACCGCGTTGGGACGAGATACAGACAGATGTACTTTCGAGATCTAATTTGATTATATTGAATTCCGATACAAAAGATAGAGAGACCGGAAAGCAGATGCTATAACGAGAGAAAGGAGCGGCCAACGACATGAGCGCGAAAAGGAGAAAGGATCGATAATAAACGAGGGCCGAGGAAGGAAATCGATACCGAAGCGTGACGTATTCGGTGTATTGGAAAAGCGGAGGCTGTAGGTACCTCTCTGACGAAACGAGCAGAGGCGAATCGTGCGAATGCAGACAGTGGGGCCAAACGAGTGGAGACACGCACACACCCACACACACATACAAATACATATATATATATATATATATATATTATGTATATATATATATATATATATATATATATATATATATATATATACGGATGTGGCAATACGAGAGATGAGGGAACCGGATGTTGGCCGTTACATTCTGGCGTTCGTCTATTCCGCCGAGCAAATTTGCATATACACGATAACGATGCCGTGACTTTTGCTCATATTTAACACGTTGGCGAACAGCAACGGGTATAACAGTTACGGTGAAGTTTATTTTGTCATGTTTTTCCCCTGAGTGTGTGTATGTATGTGTGTATGTGCGTGCACCCCTTTTTTACCTCAAACTTGCCAATTTTAGCACGACATTTATGATCATCCTATCTTCCTTCTTTTCTTTCGTACGTTTCTTCGATAGAAAAGGATTGACAAATAATTTGTTATTTTATTAGAAATTTACTCTGATTTCTTTTTAGATTTTAATATACATATATGTTACTTTTTAATCTATCTTGTATATTCCTTAATATGAACCTGCAGGGTAATAACTTTATTCTACATTTTATTCAATTTACTTTTATGCAAAAAAGTCATCTTTTTTTAGTTCTACATTATTTGACTCACCCTATATATTGAGACAGCATAAACATTTTTTAAACAAGTGTTACCATTGTAATTCTATATATTTATATTAATTACATTTATATTTATATAAATTAAGAGGATTTCTATTGTTCACAAAAAATGTGCTATGCAACTTTATGAGAAGCAAATTTAATATTTGCTACAATTCAACAAATGTTTCATCCTGTTGTAACGTGAATAATTACAAGAGCGGAAGCCCTCACTAGCAACGGAGTAGAAGCGGGTGAGGCGGAAAGACTGTAAAGTTAGAGAGTAAGCCGCCGTCCCTGCCTGCACCCTCAAACCGCATGCCGGTAAACAAGTCTCGAAAACAAGAGGAGAAAGAAAGTGAGACTGGAGGATGGTGTAGGTTCCGTTTAGAAGTGTATTTGAGTCTTCTCTGTTGCATTTACTTATCTACGGCAATCGTGGTTTCCAAGACCGTTTCTCTCTCGCCTTTTACCACTACCGAAACAACATGAATGCGTTTGCAGCAGAGCCAAACGTCGTTCCTTGGCTCACATTGAGCACAGTGCGGACAATGTCTCGGTGTTAATCTCCCCACGAAAATGCTTACCAACAACTTGTTCGTCAGATGAATTAATGTGGCTTATCAATCAAAGCATTCGAAATTTGTAACCTATAAAAAGAATAATAATTTACTCTACTTATAAAACTTTACGTAAAAATTAATAATCGCACTGTTAATTATATTCTGAAGATTTAAAGATAGCAATACTTTGTATTATTATCTGTATGTGTTATTATCTATATTATTGCTCAATTATTGATTAAGATTTAAATAAATATTTATATATTTTCTAATATAACTAATAATATATATGAATTTTTTTTATTATTGTACAAAAGATTAAAATTTTATAAAATTAAAAGTATAATAAATTCAAGCTCTTGTTGTACGTGTCTAAATGTAGCATAATATTCGTAATAAGGAAAAAACAGTTTTCATAAGAAGTATTAATGTTCGTTTGCAATAGAGTAGATTATGATTTTTTACCATTAATTACAGACGCTCAAGTAACTTCATTAAAACAGATCTTAGGAAGAGTATCCATAAATTCCATTTAAATACCGACATCTCCAAGTTTTCTGTAACAGCAGCCCGAGATTCTACATCTTTATAAATTAGTCGACTAATACTATACCATATGATATTATTGTGATATTTTAACCAGTTCTCGTTTCAGACATTCTAGACCGACGATATTTTCATTACTTGACGATAGTGCAAACTCTGCGCACCTTACTCAAACAGTCGATACGCGTATCAACGAAATTAATTAAGTCATTATTGAACTTACATAATTAAGGAACGTGCACTATACCATATATATGTACTACGTTTCTTAATTATTTAAGTGACGTAACGATTCAGAGAGGATAACGTTTTACAATCGCACGGATCATTGTGAGATCTCTCCGAAGTGGATGCAAGCGAGTAAAATGAGTGTTAGAAACTACGATTGTAACATTTTTTTTATCACCGACTACACTTTTTCTCTTGCTAGATCGTAAATGTCGGCGACATCTTTTACGGTATCGCTGAAAAACCTTGTCGTCGAGTTCGTTTTTGCACGTAACAACGTACTTTTCCTCACTTGCAGTTTACGAGCATACGTTCCCGAAAAAACTGTGCCAAAAAATTTCGTTACATCCTTCTTATATTTTGTATGTGCATATCTAAATTTTTTTCTTTTATATTATATAAGAAAAAAAGTGTGAAATTTTTAATTTATACAAAAAGATTTTTTAAATTCTCTTATTAGAGAAATATACAATGTTGAATATCACGATTAATCACGATAATTAAGAAAATTTTTTCTTAAATTAAATTTCTCGATAAAATTGACTACAAATTTATATTTCATATCTTCATACAATCTTTTGCATATTATATCTAATAATAATATATTAATAACAAAATATAATATATGAAAATATATCTTTATCATTTGAAAAGAAACATCATTTGCAATAGATGTTTTATTTTCTATTTTGCACAATTAATACGTTTAAAGAAAATTGAAAGATATTAAAATTTGTCATCCTATACACATTATTTTTTAATTTTAAACACACTACGCCAAGGTCTCTCACGTAATATAATAAACACACACACAAAATGGAAATATTATTCAATATCAACTATATAACGTTTCGAGATAAAAAATAAACATCCATCACATAACATCTTGTTAGATATGCGCATGAATAGAAAGCGTCTTATTAGCTTGTTATTGATAACAAACTTTTTCACAAAAGCACACACAATATTTTATTTAAGTAAGAGGGAAAATTTGTGTTGTCTTCAATCTTACTTTGATAAAACGTAACTCGCTTATAAATTACACGATTTGACCAAGAAATAATTTTAGTTTTAAGTCGCGTTAATTGAATTTTGATATTCAAATTCGTCTTCATATAAAACGTTGAAACTTCTTCAAAATTAGGCGTCTGTGTTACAGATTACATATATGTATAATGACATAAGTCATAATAAAGATTTTTTAAATTTTCAATTGCTTTCTACGTTTTCGCATATTTATTTTACATAAAATGTAATTTAGTTACCTGTGCGAGATTTCTTTTTCCTTCATAATTAAATTATTAATTATGATTTTATTATGAAAAATTTGTAAATCAAATACTGTGAATATTCTGAATTAAAGATATAAATATGTAAGTAAATATTTTGTTTTCTCTCTCTTTTTGCCTCTGTTTTTTTTATACAAAATAGATAAACATTTTACATAAATATCATATTGAAATAGAGAAATCGACCTATTTATCAAAATTATTGTATAACTGTAAAATATAATTATCTGTATTAATAAATATAATAAAATTTTAACTAAAAAACTCTGGTAATATCTTATACATAGAATAAAAATAGTTAGAAAATTTTTACGAGTAATATGTAAATAAAAATAGACATAAATATTTTGTGAAAATTTCAATTTCAATTGTGTATAATTAACGTTAAACATAATTAACGAAGTAAAATAAAAAAAAAACTAAAATAAAATTTAAAAAATGTTCGTAATATTTTATACAAGAACAAAAAGTCATGTTATTATTAACATCTTTTAATTTCTATACTTTTTACTATACATATATTAATATCATAAAAAATTATAGTATTGCTGTAGTTTTATTCCATAGAGATACTGCAGCAAATTATAGTCTTCTCTGTGATGTATTAGTGACATTTGAAATTCTCTTTAGTCGCTCATACCGGCATAAAATGTTGAAACCCTTAATCACCGCCACAACCTGTAGAAGATTCTCTCTCACAAGTCTTCACGTTTAATTTCACGTTTTAATTATTCGTATTGTTCATATCAAGCATTTAGGATTCAATTGTGATAATACGTTTGTTAACGGGATTTGTCGATCTCAATTGGTGATGTGAATTTCCTGTGTAATGAAAATTGCGCTCGTGTCACGATTTGTCTCTGCGGCGTGAATGAAAACAGACGAGGAATCGTCGCGGATGCTTTCTTGTATGTAAATAGCGTTCGGCATTTTCGGCTAGTTTCCCAACACGTTGAATGTTGATTTATCTCGATGAATCATTCAATTACGCCAATTAGCTTGTATGGAACATGCGATGATGTTCGTTTTGCTGCAATACGGCATGGCCTAGATTTCGCTGTCTCTTTGCATTTGACTGCATGATCGGTCAAAAGCAGACTTTACCGAAACATATGTGAATCCATGCAGAACCAAAAAAAAAATCTCGCAAAAACGTCGGACCTTTTGTAGATAATCTGAACGAATATAATGGTTAAAACGAAATAAAGAAATAATTACATGAAATGTATTCGCAGATTTAAATTCTCGACTCCATATCGTTCTTCTGTAGTAACAATTAAAATCTAAAAAAAAATAGTATATGCCATATTTTTGTTTTAATGTTTTTTTATCTTTATTTTAATAGGTTGATATCTAGTTATGCAAAATTGAAACAATTGTGTTGTTCTTTCTCGATAATGTTCAAATAAAATTAATGGTAATACCCGTACTTCTTACATGCAGCATTATAATAATTAAAAACTAGCAGTAATTAGAACGTTAATTAAAGCTAAGACATTCTGTCAGAATATGCAACTTTGTTTGCGACTTGGGTTTGCAGCTCACTTTGCTATAATTACAGAAAGCACTTTTCAGCTAAGTCCCGGCCAACTCTTCTCCAACTCGTTTCCATTCTTCCCAAGTCGGCCCGTCTTTCTCTCTTTCTCTCTCTCTCTCTCTCTCTCTCTCTCTCTCTCTCTCTCTCTTTGCTGCCGTAGTGAAATTATTCGATGCCCTCCTTGCTTTCGAGAAGGTGAGAATGTTATTTGAAACGTGAGCTTCGCCTTCCTTTTTTTAGTTTAGTCTCTTGAAAGATTTACTATTTTTTATTCCCCTTTTTCCAAATTTTCCCAATTTTATTCCTTAATTACGTTTAGCGTTTATTATACACAATTAAAATTGAAGATATTTATATCTTTTTTTATTTATGTATTATTTTATAAAACTTTCTTTGCTAATTTTATCACGCAAATTTTTGTCAAAAATTATATGAAAATTAATTTATTTATTGCTAATTATTAAACATGTAATTTTTTATATGAGATTATTATTTCTCGTCAAATTTGGTAACAAATCGATATATTAATTTATATACTAGCAGAAAAAAACAGACATTTATATAAATAAATTTCTTATCAAGAAGCGCGGTGACAACGCGAAATTAAGCAAAAATATGCAAAACCTAAATGAAGAGTTTATGCTATGATCGTTTCATGACTAGGGTAAATCCAAGAATTGTCACCACTTATCATGGCCCATATACTATACGACAAGCGAGAAAGAAAGTGGAAAAGAAGTAACCCAATGGCGAAAAATTTGCATGATACTCTTGTATTTTTTGCAGTAACAGTCGCGCGGTATCGTTGTCATACGATCGATGGATCGACGAACGATCGATCAAAGATCGGCAATCGTGTCATGCTGATGTTACGGGTAGTCCGGGAAAATGCGGAAAACTCGATGTTCATGGAGATACGAACGTAAAAAAGAGGTGTGCAGAGAGAGTACAGAAAAAAACGAAAGAGAGCCTGCAAAAAAGAGAAAGAGAGAGAGAGAGAGAGAGAGAGAGAGAGAGAGAGTACAAAAAGAGAAAGCGAAAGTGCTTTCATGGAAATGTAGAGAAAACGGAACGCTGAATGAGGCCTGTAAGACTGTAACGGAGAGTTAGCGGGTCAATTTAATCCTGAACGAGATAGTTCGAGAGAGTCCACTTAAACAACCCATAAATAGATTCCGATCGAGTACGTATTTTAGAACCTACAGACATTCACTTCTCTCTGTTTCGCCAAAACCCTGACTCTCCAGATTCGTCGATTCGAATCTCTATTTCGCTTCTCTGCGTATTCGAACCTTGTCCAAGACAAAACGAAGAGTTACTCAACGCACCGTCGAGTTAGTATTCAAATCAATACACATTCATTCGAATTCCAAGCCATCGAGCAAATCGCGACCCGTTGGAACAGCCATTATCAATAAAGACGCGAAAGTCGTGCGGATCGAAAGACATTCACGCTTTAGCGGAAAATAGCAATAGTCCACAGAAAAATGCAATTATACAAAATAAAATAAGAACTATCATTCTTTTTTGTACGTTTTTTGACGATTTTGGCCGCAAAAATGTTTTACCACGTTACAATTTTACAAACTTAAAGTTAAATTTGTAAAAAAGAGAAATTTTAATATACTGCTGTAGTTGTGTGTGTGTGTTTAAAAAAAATTTATTTTATTCAAAATTTTGAGTATGTTACTACAATTTATAATCATTAAACGATATTTATGAATATTCAAATTAATAACATTTTCATGATCAAATATATAAGTGTATTATGTTTTGTTATGTTAGAAAGATTATAACTAATCATCTACTTTATAGATATCACATGCGTATATCATGTGTGTGTAAAAGTCGCTTTTTTCCTCACATTTATTTAATATTTTTCAAAAAAGAACATTTAAGCAAAGAATGTAATAATAATCTTGATTTTCATCTCCAATTGCATGCAAAAGAACAAACGTGTACTATTTGCGGTGGTTAAAACAAGAAATAATCAGTTTTATCAGAGAGTTATTTTTCTTCACAATAATTTTTCTTCGGCTATCGCAAATTTTCCTGAGTGACACAAATATCTCGAATGATGAAGCTGATATAAATAAGAACAAGATAAATTTAGTATCTCTGAATTTAAAACAACAGAATTTATACATTTATGTATCGTGATAGATTAGCTCGATTGGATTTATCTTGTTTCTTCTTTCTATCATTTTTGTTGCCAGAAATGGCATCTTTAATTTATTATATTAATGTCACTCTTTATGTAAGAAAAAAATCATATATATATATATATATATATATATATATATATGTATATATACCTATATACCTACTACTATTAATACGCGTAATCTTTTAAATATTTTATCTAAATATAATTACATTGTTTATATATATTTCCGTTGGCGAACGCGTTTTAAAATGAAATACCGAAAAAGTATGTAAATACCGTAGATAACACACAATGTTTTCGGTGAATGGACACAAACGGCCATTAATTTCGGGTCATCTGATAATAATGTTGCGTTAATTCGTATTTGCGATTAAATAGCAGCAGACCCGCATCGTGGTCATAAAATTAAAGTGAATTCAGCAAATTTTCAATATTATAGAGTCTCTATAAGTTACAATTCTTCATGTTATTTTATGTTTTCTGATTACAAATAGATCGATTATATGTTTTATGTATAATATACATATATACATATATGTATATTATACATTAATTTTTAAACTAAAGTTGGGCTATTTTGTAAACAAATATGTTGTGTTATTGAGTCAAATAAGTATAAGGCAATATTATAATACTTATAAGTATTTTTTTACAGGTAGATAACTGAATAATTTCTGAGCAATGCTTGTTTTAATAAATAATTTTATATAAGACAATTATCTTTTTAAATAATATTAATATATTATTTACTATGTTAAAAAACAGAAAGAAAGTAATTGTATTTAATAATTTTTTAAAAGTAATATATCAATCAATATATGGATCAAATTTTATGAGAAGTTATCATTATGTCGATCGAATTTAATGTGAGAATATATAATTGCGAAAAATGAATGTCCGTGAAATTCAAGTTTAATATGGAAAATCTCCCGAGAATCGCGCGTAGATTATCTGCCTGTTGTTCAACACTGATTTATGCAGACCCACCCGTTTCCTCAGCCGCGTGTTACTCTCGTCTTCACAGTTGTCGACATTGCGTCGCGCGAAGAATGCGACGACGAATTTCTGCTGTTGCCGGTGTACCCAATTCACGACCCGGCTTTACAAGCTGTGCTATTTCATCTGAATAAACCAGCGCGTAGCCATATATATAGGAGTACATCTCCCGCTTTTCGTTCTCTCTACTTTGAAGCATGCTCGCCATCTCACGCAGCAATTTGTCAATTATATTCCCTCGTAATGGGAAATAAATGCGCATCACAAAGCATCTCATTTTGTTTCACTTGAATGCCTTTCAATATCAGGCACGATTCGTGAAAACGTGTTTTAAATAAAATTGGTAAGTATACGACTCGATATTATCTGCCCTTATCAAAACACTTTTTTCAGAGATATGCCAAGTATTTATTTTTTTCTCATGAAGCTTCATAGTTCCATAAAAACTGATTCTGTTGTAATATTCTTATTGTACTATCAATAATAATAAGCGTGATTAAGATTTTTATCACAATTTGTAATATATTTTTAAATATAGTTTTTTTAATATTTTTTATAACAATTTGTAATTCTAATTCGTTAGCAATTACAATCTCCTAATTATATAGATATTGAGTTATATAAAAGTTATATTATTATAATTGAGTCGATTTATGATACGATGACAAGAATTTATTTTATCTTTGGTAAAATTTTATATCGATATTTAGCAAATACTGACAAAGAAAAAAAATTCTTGCAAAAATTATTTCTAAATTTCGATATTTTTTAAAAACATTTCAAAATTAATATAAAGTATATATATAAAATATTTTGTACATGCAGAAGATTGTATAACGAAAAGATTTATCATAAAGTATGAAAACATAACATGATTATAGTTTGCAAATTTAAGTGGTGCCTATCTGCAATTCTGATCATACTCATGTTACTCAGTTTAATAATTAGCTGTTATATAATAATTAACAGTTGATTTATTCACCTCAATTTTTTAGAGATTTAATATATTATTTAATATTTAAGAAATACTCGAATAAGTTTTATAAATAATAGCAAAATATATATGTATATTTTCACAAAGCGTTATCTCATTTTTAGTATATTTTTTCAACAGAGTTTCTTTGTTTAACTAAGTTTATTGCTAATAAAAGTTCTTGCCACATTTATTTTCAAAGATGTACCCGACAACATATCGGAACATTCGCATGAGTAATCGCGCAGAAATTACATTTGTTCCCCGAGCGATATTACCGATTTATTTGGCCGCAAATACACGGTAAATGACACGACGCGCGAAAGTAATCTACCGGAAGCGGCAGACGCATACTACGAAATAAAATATACTTAAGGCACAAATTCTGTTTAAACGTGAGATCGATTCGTCGGTTGTTACAACGAAAGGATACACGATATTCTTCTCGTAAATGTCCATACACCTGCACGGTAGCTTAAAAGTCTCTCGCGATCAGGGGGAGGAGGGTAAAAGGGGAGAGAATATCTTTTCCCGAGATAAAGTTTTAACTAGTAGCTCGGGGGAATGGTCGGAAACTCTGGTAAAGCATATTCGAGAAAATGACTCGTTAAAAGGTGAAACGGCAGGGCGTCGAACAAGAAAGTGGCAAACGATAAGGGATGAAGAGAAAGACGGAGAGGGCATTAGAGATAGGTGGGATCGAGAGTGAGAGACGTAGACTGCTATAGCCTGGCTTAAGAGGCGGGGGAGAGAGATAGCGAATTAAGCATGCAAATGCTTACACAAAATGTAACATCTCGTCGGTGTGTCACCACGTATAACTACGTCTGCTTGTGCGACCCGTTTGTGATCTCGATTCTCGTCCCCTCTAGGCACTTGGGGCGCCTCCGGTGAACCGACGCGACGCGATGCTCGGCCATGCTCGACGATACGAGAGCAATGCAAATTGCAATGTTGCATACATAATGCATACGTACGACTGCGAGCGATCACGGAGACGAAGCTACCGGCCATCGAGAAACAAACTTTACCCCTCGCGTCCAAGAATCTATATCGAAACTACTACTTCTATATCGAAGCTACGAGAATCGATATGATGATAAAGATATTCACGAAGGTTCTAACAGAAGAGGACAAAGCGGCGATTATCCCTGCATGTGTAATAGCCACCGCGTAAGTTACTATCGAGATACCGGATAGAGATAAAACGGATCGCAATCTGACTAAAGTTTATAATACATGCCAGGAAGAGATGGCCCGAGTAAATGCGTTGAGTAGAAAGGGCTTATTCGAGGCATATCCATCCATTGTCTTCGGCCGATAGATTGATGGATTACGCTATGCTGAGAAGATACATCGACCTCCGCACGGCAATCCGTTTGCACGCCTGTCCGCGTACCGAAACCGCTTTTAATGTCCGTCGAAAGATAATTTACAGGCACAGGCCGGGCTGATATCGCGTGCAATTAACGCCTACCGTTCTATCGTGCATCTTCTGCGTTTAATTTTATAAAGGCGATTTAATCCGCTGCGTACGTCATGACGTATCCGATTAATAATATTGATATACATCGCCCCAAGTTTGGTAATTTAAGAGTGAGTTGCAAAATAATGTTCAGCAGAAAGAAAACTTTGACCCATTTTCAGCCAGCGTTGTGGAAACGTAGCACTTTTTTTAAGCTACTGTAACATCAGTTTGCGAAACTCGTACGTAAAATAGTTTATGATAATTTAATCCCTTGCATTTCTATTCTATTCATTTCAATGCTTTGGAAAAAAAATGACAAACATTTTTGAAAAACTTTTTACATCAAATTTATAAATAAAAATAAAAAAACAGATTTTTCTAAAACTTTCGGATTAAAATATTTACATATGATGAAATTTAATTGATATACCAATAATATTACAAAATACATAAAAACAGAAAATCGTTAAAAACGAAATAGAAAATATCGCGCCACTTCCATTATGAAAATAATTTGTCAAAAAGAATGCGCAATTTTTTACATAAATTAACTCTTTCTAAAGAAGAAAATATGAATTACTAAAATATGTTAAGAGAAATGCACAGAACGTGTTTGTGTGTGTGTGTGTATTCCGGTGTATTCTGCTAATATTATTCACCAAGATTAAAGGCAGCAACATGCAACCTATAACTTTTTGCTTGTGAATAGCGTACAGGCGTACACCATCGGCAGATCCCAGAAGATGTTTCGCAGACATCTCGGCCGATATCAGAGGTAACGGGTGGCATGCCAATTGCTTGGCTTGTTCCGCCCTCCGTTCATGCAGAAGCAGCCAGGCCGGAATATCTGGGAACGTAGATACCGTCGGGAATTCATCGCCGTCCAATTTTGTCACGCGACCTCGCAGAACGTCACGCACGAAAAGTCGCGGATATGCGCGTCAGAGTTATCTGTCGACACGCGTGCGTCGCGTGTGATGGATTTCAACTTCCGATTCGCTTCCACTTTTGAATACGCGTGATTTCTCGGTGTATATTGATCTCGAACGCGCGCCAAGATATTGATAATATCACGATATATTTCAATTTTATATTTTACACTTTATCATTGTATGCACTTTTCATGCATTTTCTGAAATAGTATTCTCTTTATAATCATTGTAGGATAAATATTATATATATGAAATTAATTAATAATATATGTAAGAGTTTAATGAAAAGTCTGTCTTACTCAATTTTTTTCCACTTTTATTTATTTAAGTACTTATATCTAACAATAAGTATATTTATACGTTTTTTTTTGAATTGTGATTTCAAAATATTAAAAATAATTTGTAGAATGTTAAAAGAAAAAAAAGAGTAATTTATAAATACTACAAATTATATATTTGATTTATAAAAATCATAATAGTGTATATATGTATAACAAGTGTAATATTGCAAATGTTTCATTAAATTTTTCTGATATTTTGAATTTCTTTTCTTCTCTAAAACAAAGTTACTAGAAATTATATTGGTAGTTATAAATGTTTTTATTCGACTTTTCAATTCTAATATATGTGAATCCTTGATATTTGCTGCGATATTTGATACATTCTAAGCGGACAGACACGACAAGATGGGAAAAATAAGAAAGCGAACCTGCAGCTTCCAGGACGCCGGGAAGGAGTATCTTTTTCCCCTTTGTTGTTGCTTCGCGCGGCAGTTGGAAACTTGTAAAGGAAAGATCTCTTCCGAAGACGGGACCAAGTTTCTGCCGGCGAACTCTCGCGAAGAGAATGTGACGCGTCTCACGTGCGACGAATACAAAATAAGTGTTTATTCGAAAAAGAGAAATAAATGGACGTGTTCGCGCATTTAAGAAAGCATAAAAATGATAAAATCGGATATAAACTTTAAAATATCAATTCGAGTTAATAACGATTTAATGTAGTAGCAAAATGATAACGTAATTATAGCATAGTATAGTTTATATTTTTTATTTGCATAACTTTTCTACGATAATATCATTTATGTTTTTAATATTTTCATGTTTATAAATATTTGTCAAATTTTGTGTAAAGTATTAATTCTTCAAATTTTGTAATTATATTAATATAATTAATGATCTTTATATAGTAAATTATATATAAAAATTTTTGTAACTAAATATGCACAATTTTAAAATATAATAAAAGTATATGTTTAAAATATATCTTATTTTACTGTTTACATTATTTTACGATTAATTATGATTATTTCAAGCATCCAAAATAGTAGAAGGTAAAACCTATACACTCAAGGATAGACTGCGCTGTGCGAAGTTAAATTAATATTCAGGAATTCAACCTAACATAGAAAGCGTAATCGCTCTTGCCACATTTACTATAAGGTACAAGATATTGGAATACTCTCGAGTCACGGTAAACAATTGTCCGTGAAACCTCAGTTTGACTTGAACCATGTCCACTAATGAATGCGGAATGAAAATCGATAATTATGAGAAAATAGAAAAATAAATTAAAGAAATATATAAAATGAAAGTAGATATCCACAACGATCAATATTTTCGTATTTAAAACTTACTTTTAATTATTCTTCTATTGCTTCTACTAACTTTTTTCTTTAGCCTAACTTTCTTTTTTTTAAATATTTTTAGAGAAAAAAATAAAATTATGAATTATTAATTTTGCAATAATAATAACAATCAATTTTTTTTATTTTAATAATTGAATAAATAAATACATATTTTTATTTGCCGTTTCAACATAATTTTCTGTATAATATATGATAACGAAACTGACGCTAAAGTTATGTTTACATTATCATGTAAAATTTATACAAAAAATTGTCAAAAACTGACTATTCTTTCAATAAACAGAAGTGACGTGTACAAAATTTAAAAATTATTTCCTTTTATTAATTATTATAATTTTAAAAGAATAAGTTTGTTAGTCCTCATTACTTCTCATTATTCCTTGTCTTTTCTATTCACTTTATCTATTTCTTCATCGTACATCGCTTGACATTACACGTTAGTTTCGTGTTTTCTTTGTTCGGAGCCAACGTCCAATAGCTGAAGGGCACAAATTTTCCAAAGACCAATTTTCGACGACGTGAGAGAAATCGAGTCACGCCGCCGTGGCAGGACTTTGCACCACGAACTTAGCTCGGTTATGAGTTTGCGACTGTCCTCGGACATCACTGACGGCTAACTCGACACGTGTTCACGTCACAGGAAACGATAAAAATGAATTTTGTTGGAAACGGTTCAAGGGAAAGAATGAATAAGCCAGAAAAAGCTACAATCTTTTACGACCTGTTACAAGCTGCCGCCGAGAGTGCGTTACAAACAAATGAGAACAATAATTTGAAAAAAAAAGATACAACTTTCGGGACAGACATTAGCAATAAATCAAATTTACATGCTATTCGTAAAATGTATCATTGACCTATATATTTCGACGAATTTGAGATATAATTGTATAAACATAAAAGTTACTTGAATAATTTTTTAATGCAAATGTTATTCAATTGTTAATATGTAAATATGTAATTGAGATAAATAGATATTTCGTTTTATGAAAATCGAAGAACATTTGGTAATTAACTTGCAAAATCAAAGACAAAAACGACGATTTGTTAATTACAAAATTTCAACTTTTAGATGTGTATATACAGAATTTGTATGTCATTAAATGCATCATGAATTTAAATTCTTAGCCATTCTTTGACAGATTCAATTTGAAGAAATTAAAAAGACATTATAAAAGAATTCTGATTTATTTATGCTAAAAAAAGCATAAATAAATAGTACAATATTGCAGGAAAGAGTTAAAGAATTTTATAGAAATTGGGAAGAACAGTCATTCCTCTTTGAATCTTTCGAATAGTTTCTTGAGATAAGAAGTAATGTACCAACAGAAAGCATTTCTTTAATTATCCTTTTTCTGGATATGGTGCTAAAGAAAAGAAATAGGAAAGTATTGGAAAAGAGATTTTTGCAAAGAAACTCAACTTCTCAAGGTAGATAACCTCTCCCCCCCCCCCCTTTTACTACAATTAATACAAAAATAATAGAAGCAAATAACTTGAAGAACAAATAACCATACTATTAATGTTAAATTAAAATATGTATAATACAAATTGTATATATTTTACACATTTTTATTTACTGAAGAGCGCTCAGTCAAGAACGAAAACGATTGCAATTTTTTTTTATATTTTGTGTATTTTCTTATGTACGGTTTTATTCAAGATGTAATTAATATATTATTTTTAATTTATTAAAATTGTGATTTGTTTTAATTTTTAATATTGTACGAACATTTATTATTTATTCTTAGAGCCGTTCTATTTTTTGTTTATTTTTATTAGAGTTTGTCGTTATTTTTTACAATTAACATACAGTTTAAAATAGATTTGTTTTTCGTAAATATAATTCTTTTTAGATGACTTAAGGAGAAACTTTCTTAGAATCCTAATATTTTGACGGCCTATTGTTGCACTTTGCATGACAATATAAATCATAAAAATTGCAACATAACTAGTTTATCTGAATCTATCTGAAAAATAAATCTTGAGATATTCTTAATTTATTTCCATTAAATTTTAATAAAGTTGAAGTTTTTTAACTGACATAACATGGTTCGATATCTTTTGTAAATGACGTAGCTCGCTAATTATAAAATATGTAACATAATATATGTACTGTTGGGAAAATTTATTATGAGATTATTATTTGTAAATGTTTATATAATTCTCTTCTCTCTACAGTATTAATAATTATTTAATGAATCCGTGCAAAACCAGAAATAATTAGAGTTATAAATTTTAATATGTACAACGTTATAACACGTATAATAATGTTTAATAACGTTATTTATTAATACTTTTCTGCATTTGTACAAATATATTTTTAATCTTTCAAATTTTATTACGGATTATATAATAAACTAAAATTCCGGAAACACGACACATTCGAAAATACAAAATATAGCTTTCCCTCTCCTTCTTTTGCAGATTTACGCTATCCTATTTAGAGGCACGTGACACGTTACATTTATGTAACACAACTGTCGTAGCGCTGGCCCGGTTACGTTCGTTCGCGCACGAAGGTTAAAGATCACAAAAGCGAGAAAGAGCAAGAAAATCTACGTGGACTGTAAGTTTATAGACGTCCACCGTGTACTCCCTCTACACCCCCATCTCTCTCCGCCCAATTCATCCCGTTTTCTGCTCGACGTTCGGACTTGCAGAAAATCCCCTTAGCAAACACAAGCTGCCTTTCGCCTTTCAGAAAGAGACTTTCAAATTCTTCACCACGAAGAGAGAAACGAGGTGAAGGACAGCTCGACCAGCTGTAAACCGTAGAAACTCGAATCGTAAATGGAATTGAACGAAGCATCGAATGTCGCGCAAACGCGCTAATCTTATTATATGTATTTCGGACTTTGAAGGTTCCTCTTTTCATCGTCATTAATATTGATAGCGAATACATCGCAGAGCGATACCTATTTAATAGCACGCCGTTGTATATTGCTGTTTGTAATGTTTTAATGTTTAGTTGATATTCTTATTAAATTTATTAGACTCTAATGATATAAGAAAGAGAGTTATATAATACAATATAATTATACGTTAAGTCAATTAATCACAGTTGCAAGTTTTAAAATTATCTTACATATTTTTTTATCAACAGCATTAAAAATTATGTAATTATGTAATCAATGATTTATATTTATATTATAATCATAATGATGAAAATAACATTGAATAAGTAATGATAGAATTAGGTGATATTATGAACATTTAGAAATCATATAACATTTCTCGATATTTCTAAAATTATAAAAACTCGGAATGAAAGAAATAATAATTATGTAATATTTATATTTAATTTTATCAATGTAATTTTATAAATCATAAATATAGAAGGAGATTAGAAGAAAAGTTCTAATATGTGCATTTAATTTTTTCTGGAAAACAATTTTTTTTAAATTAATTATTATTTAGAGAATATATAAACCTAGATTTATTATTTTTATATTAATCAGCATAAAAATCGTAAATTAATAACGTTACGTTACATGTTAATAGCAAAAGAATTTAATCAATTATTTATACTAAAATTTTGTTTATATCTACTTCAAATATTTTCGATCTCATTAAATATATATGTATATATTTAGAGTTAAAAAATTATATGTATAAGAAACGATTTGATTCCTTAAATAGCTGTTCAGTATAAGAAGGTTTAAAACGATTTTAACACATTTCTATCGAATAATATCACTTCAGAATACTTATTCCATAATGTTACTGATATGTAAACCGAGTGTCAATTGAATAAAAAAGAAACTACAGTCTTGAAATGAGAATTCCCGTTTTAAGTTGTAGAAATGATGTTGCAAAGAGTAGTCTTACTAATTACGCAGACTCCCAGAGTATCTCGGCTCGTTTATGCATTTTGTTTTGTTCGCGAGCCAATCTCTCGTCTTTACCTTCTCTTTCACCTGCACGCTTTTCTGCCCGTTAACCTCGCTTATCTCTCTTAGAATGAAACTATTTGAAACCGAGCTTGCAAAACGAATATTGGAATAGACTGAAATTAGCCAAAAGGATGTCGCGTGTCAAAAGATCATAGAAACT
This sequence comes from Anoplolepis gracilipes, assembly GCF_047496725.1. Taxonomy (NCBI): domain Eukaryota; kingdom Metazoa; phylum Arthropoda; class Insecta; order Hymenoptera; family Formicidae; genus Anoplolepis; species Anoplolepis gracilipes. The sequence continues at coordinate 17,438,656 of NC_132971.1, read as the reverse complement.
TTTTAAAAGTAAAAAGAGACACGGAAAATAAGATGATAGGTAGGCTTATAAAAACCATTATTACTATTATTTAATTTTTATTTTAATTAATTCGTCATAATTTTTCATTATAGTTTTAAAATCTCAGCGATATTAAAAGTAAATTTTTAATACGTTTAAATTATTATTTAGAAATAAATGTATTTTTTAATAATCACGAAATGATGTTAGTTTTATATTAATTATGTCTTTTGCATACGCAAGTACAGTACAAAACATATAATATAGTTTTACATGTTACAAAACTACCATAATCTAATAAAATGTTTATTTTCTTTTCTTTCAAAGAATATAAATGAGCATGTGAATTATGCATTTGGCATAGCTTAATTTTATTTACGAGAAATTAAATTCATTATTGCGAAAATCGAAATGTGTAGAGTAAAATGCACTTTTCTCTTATCTCAAAGAATACTTTATTAAAACAAATGTAAAAGTAAACGACCCCACTTTATCAGTAAGTAACATAAGTATGCGATATAAGTTATGTATTTGAATTTACATTGAACATTACATAGCAAAATTTTTAATCGGTTGGTATTTCCTCTCTTTCCCTTTCCCATCAATTCCGGTCAGAAGAGCATCTATATTCATCTTCGTCAATGTCGTTGCATGAGATGCAAGCTGCGCACACATAGCATATGTGTATGAATTTATGAATATTCGTCAATTCCAGATACGCGAGGGCAGCTATCGTTTCTAACCAAATTTATACCGCTCATCAAACTATTGCGACATACTGGAGAATTTGTTATCATACACTCCCATGAAATCTTAATAGATTTTATAAAATCTAAGGTCCTTATAGCAATTTTAATGCGTATTAAAAGATAATATAAAAATGCAATTTTTTTTTCGCAACAATTTCAAAAATTTAAGTAGAGGAAAGAAAAATATAAATACTATCTCATTTTATTCTTCCAAAATGATAACAATCGATTAGAAACGTGAAATCGTATTGAAAAAAGAAAATTTGATAAATTTGATAAATAAAATAACAGACAATTAACGCTAGACAAACATATATATTTTGTCGCGGGACGTTAATTCCCGCGTTAAAACGAGAAAACTTTAAGTTGTTTTGTTAAAGACCGATGCATACTCATTCTCCTCGAAAAAGACAATCTAGAATGCATTTCTATTGTGTACATTTGCACTGTGTTTCACCTTTTTCTCACCACATAAATAACACACAATTGTGTTCCTTTACACTTTATGTCTACATAACCTACTTCAGAAACCGCACCTATAAATTAATTGTAACGAAAATATAAATTACGTTTTCCTCAAATGCAATGATATTCTTGCATCATATAAAACTAAAAATAAATTTTAATTAACTTTTATTAATTGTTCTGGTAATATTCAAACAAAGTAATATCCGATAAAATTACGCGCAAATAATTTCACGAAGTTCGTCAAATAAATATATGATTTTAACCACTTTGGCGCGATAATATAATCACAGTGATCGCGCCCAGTTATTTGTGAATTCTAAATAAGCTGCCTGGATCGGTGATGTCCATTTTCGACGTTTACATTTGCAAGCGCATTTTACATTTGCATTAGTTCAGCATCGTTAGATAAATACTTTGCTCTTAAAATCCAAGCAAGTTCGAGTCACAATCTACTATAACGTCATAATATATTTGTAAACGTGAAAAAAAAAGCTTTTACAGTTACATATTTTTATACATAAAAATAAACAATTATTATCAAAGAGCTGTTTTAATTTTTTTTTAATTCGCTTTTTTTTAACGCTTTACCGATAGGTAAATCAAATTCGTGAAATTGTACTATTTAAAACTAGGAATATGCTTCTTCTTTACATTATTTTATACTTTTATGTTAATGTATCTTATTTACATTCTCTTCCACTCAATCTCGGATTTCGTAAAATTTTACAGAGGATAATTAAACAAGTTAAGATGCAGATACGTCTTTCTGCAGAGCATCGAAAACAAGCGCGCGAGCATTTCATATACTCTCGAGGAGATAAAAGAGATTTATTTAGAACAGAATCCGAGAATACGTCAGGAGAATACGAGGGCTTGCTTGCTCACCAAAAGATCGGCGATAGATGCACTTGATGAATGGAAATTGCTTTGCATATTTTTCTCTTCTTCTCATTCTCGCGCGAGCGCACGAATTGCGTACTACTAGTTTTACGATGTCGAAGAAGACAGACTGAATCTTGTCGATTTCCTCTTCGCGAAGAAATTTCAACCACAACATATCAAAGCTTCCTTTCCTTTCCTGCTAACTTCCGAGTTTACAAACTAATCCAATAGATAATCCAATGAAATATAATTTCGTCATATTCAATACAGGGAGCAAGAAGTTAAAAATAATGTAACATTATTTACATATATATACGGAATGGTAACTTACGGAATTTTTTTAGAAATTTTGCGTATTAAAAGTCAAACTAATTATAATAAAAAAATTGAAAAATTTATATCTATTAATACGATACCCTTTATATAAATATTTTAGATTTTACGTATTTTAAATTTAAACTTTGTGTTTCTCCAAAGTTTATGTAAGTATTGCTTTTATTTTTGATACACCTGGAATAGCGCGTATATTCTGTTTTTCCTTTTTCTTTTTGCAAAGACAAAGATTCGCAATTCTTGAAAAGCTTTCAGTTCTTATTTCTTCCTTCGCTTGCTCGTTCGATGGTGAAATTAAACGGAATAGCGTAGCACCGACGCGGCAAGGACGAGGCGTTGATATCGATGCGAATTGAAACGTGTGCACTCGATTCCGGATTATACGATTCGCCATGTTATAGCTCATTCTCGATGGAAACGGCACGTTAAAATACTGACATTAAAATACTGACGTAACCAATCGGCAAACAAAGTCGACAAAATCCAGCGAGAAATATTTTTCAGAATTTTCCATTAAAAAGGTTTTGTCAATGTTATTATACTATGGTTAATAATATAAAATACGAAATATATTGACGAGCCATTTCTGTACTTATGTCGACTTTAGTTTAATAATCTAATATAAAATATCAGCGATATAAAATATTAAATAGGTCAGACTACACACACACACACACACACACACACACACACACACACACACACACACACACACACACACACACACACAATAAGAGTATTAAAATATTTAACTTTACTTTTTATTTTGTTGATTTATGTTATGTGACCTTTGATTTACGATCATTTCAATAAACGCTTGTTGAACTTTGTCTTTTTATGAATTAATGTTAATTAAGTTCATGGGTCAATTGCGATAAAAGATAAGAATAATAGTCATTGTTTTGCTTCTATCGTGAATTGAAAAAATGTAAAAATTTATTTTGATGAAATTTTGAGAAAATTTTATTTAAAGTATTAAAGATTTGAAAAAATTTGTATCAAACAATATACTTTTCAAACAATACTTTTTAAAGAAAGAGTTTGAATTTATATTTCTATTAGAAATAGTCATTGATTATAAACTTGGCAACGATTGCGTGCCTTTTGGCAGTGTCACGATTACAGTATGCAGAAACGGCAATGTTTGGAACAACAAAGGCATCGTTTTAAAACACGAATATCGCTAAAATAGTTTGCCTATGCCCATAAATTGCCTTATTTACGTGATTCTCTGACATTTCTATTTGATGAATAAGCCGCATTCTCCTGCGATCGTTTGTTTCAATTCAACTTTCAAATTCAAATTTTACTCAAACTTATTTTCATAGTATATATAAATCAGTATACACAGACAGACAAATCAGTTTCATATTTCATAAATTTTGTCTTATTTTATTGCGACCTGTGTATTAATAAACGAATATTTATATAAAAAAGTTATTTAATAAGATATACGATCATAAAATATACAAAATAATTTATTTTCTAATACTTTTCAAGTTGGAATCACCTGTACATGAAAATATCCAAATAATTTCAATATTCCAAAATATCAAAAATAAATATCGGCGCACACAAGTAGAATTCTTATAATCTACATTTTTCTTATAATGTAACTAGAATCAAGAGAAGTCCAAGGAAGCTGCAATCTGCGCATATTTGCATAATTTGATAGGGAATCCTCCGTTCTTTTTACGTTTCCAGGAATAAAAATTGATATTCCGCGAAAGTTTGCGCGCAAACATGCTCAAATATCGGCAAACTCGATTCCGCGAGCGCACAAAACGAGATCGTGGAGTGTACGCGAGGCGAGGCAATGGGTCGAGTGACACCGAGAATGAACGAAACGGTTAATTCGAATTCGAATTACGAAAGCTCAAGGCAGCAATTTTTAAGTTATCTTCAAAGGGCGTTGGAGTTCTTGCTCCGTAACTATCTCTTAATTGTTGGGCGGAAAGAAGCCTCAGGCTCTTTCGCCTCGTTAGAGTTGCAAATTGGCCTGTTCGCAAATTTATGAACGCGACTTTTCAGCAATGGTCGAATCGCGCTCGTAATAACAGGGTTTACATGACGACGACGACGACGACGACAACGGAATTTGGACAAAGATTATATTATACATATATAGTGATCGAAAAGGGAGAAAGAGGAGAGCAAATGAGGAGGTGGCAAAATCGAGGGAAAGGTTGCGATCATAGCGACAAGAATATTAGTAGTCTCGACAAATCGATCGGAATAAGACTAATAAAGCGGATAACGCGTCAATCTTCTTGTTAAAGATTCGTAATCCGGCTTAGAGGTTTTTTAATTTCCCTTAATCTGTCCTTATGCGAACGCTTTTGTTCCCCCCTTTCCCCCCCCCCCCCCCCTCGAAGGATTACCTTCATTGAATGGCGAATGAGGCTGCTGTTCTCTTTTAAAAATTAAACTAACATCTGACGCTTTTGTGTGAATTTTTCAAGTATGACAGATGATATTTAAGAGATTTATTATGTAAATTTGTGTGCATAAAAATATAAATATATCTTTAAAAGATTGAACAAATCTTATATGTTTCTTATGCATCGTCAAACAGGTATAATATGTATATTTAATATTTATAATTTTTTATATTTATAATAAGAAAAAAAATCAATTCATGTATCTTTATTACATTACACATCTCTCTCACAAAAATGGAATCTTGTACAGAGCATAGAGTTTCTAATACACTGTTTAAATATATTATTTTAAATATATATTTCTTCTTTTTTATGTGTTTTTATATATATTTATAATTTTTTTATAATTGACTTAAGAAATTAGATGAAAAGTCATACAATTTATTTTTCATATTTTCTGTCAAAGAAAAACTGAATTATTTTGTTAAAAATTCGGAATTAATTTGGGCAAAATTTTTTTAACATTAAACTTTCTAACTTTGAACATAACTAAAAAGTCATGTATATAGTACTTTTTACAATATCCGATATAAAAAGCCGAAAACAGATCTGCTTTCACTCGCTATTAAACTCCGTTCATATTACATACATATATTAATTTTCAAAGAATTGTTGTGGGAACAATTTTGTTGCCCAATTATTGTAACAATCAGCCTTTTAACTTCCTATCTTTTCTCAGTCAAAATGTGAACCAATGTCACATAGGTTAAAGAAAAATTCTCTTATACGCACTCATTGTTAAAGAAAATCAAATTACCAAAAAAGTTAATAAATTTATTGACAGAATAATTTATAATGCACCATGGTAAAATTTGAGAAAATATTATTATTCATCGTTTATTAATTTATTATAACTATTTCTCAGATTAAATATTCTCATTTATTTCACAGACTTACAAATAAATTGTAGTCTTTGTATTAATACCTATTTTCCTACTAATATTATGAATTATATTAATTTTATAAAATCTTTATATAAAATTGTTGTATAAATATTATTTGCAAATACTTGACAGATATTTCGAAATCTCATACGTGGTAAAGTATAACAAATGTAATTTTAAAAAACATTTCAAAAATTTATTACGTAATGGCACAGAGAGCTAGAAAGCTGCAGATTTTCATAACAAGAGCAACAGTTTCACGTTGTGTTATATCTTGTAAAATAAAGTCAAAGGTTATATGAGAAATTTTTCAAGATTAGAACTGGTCTTGTTTGTTTCAATTTTTCTGTATACGTCATTAGTCAATTGTTAAATAAATGAATATTTTATACTGGATAGTTATGATAAATCTTAGAATAAGTAAACACGGTTATTTATTTATGCTTTTCAAATTATTTACAAAGCAATACACCAGCCATTCAAACTTAATGAATAATTTTATTTGGCAATAAATAAAAATCCAGTAATAGCATTTCAAATATTAAAAAAGTTAACAATGATTTATTAATTACAGTTCCTCTTTTTAGAAAACTCTTGTCTCTTTATCGATAATGTATGATTTTTTAATATTTCTTCTCGCGACATACAAAACTAATATTGGTATATTATTTACTCATTTCTATTATGAACAAAAAAAATTTTTAATTATATAAAAATTAATAAAATAATGTTAAATGAAATATTTTATTCTATTGACTTAATTCGATTGGTTCTCAAAATAAATACATAAAAATGCAATATTGAATTTTTATATTTGATTATATATGCATATTATTTATATATAAAACATTTATCTTTTCTAGTGAAATTTTGCCTGCAGAACTGAATTCAAATATCAAATAAGAACAATATAAAGTTTCTCAGTCTTCTCTAAATTCGTCTTTGTCCTTTCAGTAGCTAAATGCGATTCAACGCCGGAGGGATTCTTTCGACATTACTAACTAATCCCAGATCTCTGATCGCCGAAGGGCTGTTAGAGAATTCCACGAGTGAAACTCAAAGAGCAAAGGAAATCCTCGCGCGTCGAAGAAAGCCTTGAGCGAAGCAATAAGAATAATAAGAAGAAAACGCGCAGACGGACACTCTGTAATTTCCGTAATGACAGATTATCTAGACTAAAGAGAATTAAAAATAAAATTATAACAAAAAAATATTTTACCATAATGTTATTAATTAATATTATACCATTATTAATAAGTATATTTAAATCGTTATAGACAAAATATTTAAAAAATCAAACAATGTAAACATCAATTATATTAGAATTAAAATATTTTATTAATTCATATTTTTAAGATATAAATAATTAAAAATTTTTTTTTGTTGGTTATATTTAAATAGATATTTTAAAACTAAATTTTAATTTTAATTATCAAATTATTAAAATTTTATAATATAATAAAGTTTAAATAAATATCAAATATGTAACATAGACTTATCAAATTAGACATAATTTGATCTAGTTTTTTATTTGTACGATAAAATCGTTAAAATTCAAGATTATTGTAAAATTCAAGAGTTACAAATTTTGAAGAGGGAAATGATCTTGATCTTAAGAGAAAACTTTGTCGCTTAGCAATTCATTATTATATCGCGATTAATATCTCACGAACAATTTATTATCGTGTGACACATTATCTGAATTTATTTCGATTATCTCTATTAAATTTTAAAAGCATTAATATTTTTAGTATTAGCAAAAAGAAAATGCACTATATATTAACGAAAATTAAATTGTTTTAGTTTTTTTTGTAAAAAATCACAATAATATTGCAATGCAATTAAAGGGAAGAAAAGTAGATTTAAAGCAAGTATAAATTGATGATAAATTGTTGATATCGTCTGTAGAATCTCTTGTGAGTTACTGTAAGATACCATGTTCTTATGTTTCTCTCATGTCATCAGATCCAATTTGCTTTGCGACATAGTTGCAACCCCGACGGAAAACCATCTCAAGAACCTGCCTCGCCTCTGGCACTCCTTTTTTTCTTCTTCTTATTCACTCTCCATTTTCTCCTTCATACAAACGGTCACACCCTCGGGATAAAGTGCATTTTTCTCTACATTTGACTCGACTTTTCTTCTTACTTTATTCCTATGTTTGTACTGTTTTATTGAATAATATTTACTTCGTCAGATGTGCTATGAAATATGTGTATGATTGAAAATACTGTATAATCTACCACCATTGAGAACTCTCGTTGAATAAGAAGCAAATGAAACGTTTGTTTTAACAATGCTTCAGTCCTTGACCTCGACCATAGTAGATATTTTTAAAAACGAGATAATAATCCCGTTTGTGAATTTCCAATGTTTACAGTGTTGTATCTATGTTGCATTATGGCTATTACAACGTTCACGCTACGCTCTTCACAATATTGAATAGATGTTGAAAAGAAAAAACGCCGCAAAGAGAAAAGTTTTGAAAGTTCTATGTATACAGCACATAAAAGTTTTCACGCAGTAGTAGATAGAAAAGAAAAAAAAATTCGAGAAAATAAGGAATTTATTTCTTTACCATTACTGCTTATATTGCACGGAGAATAAATGTACCTGTAATAACAAGTCGCGGCATTACCGCATCGCGCGCGATAAGTACCTTTTTTTTCTCGTTGTATAAAAACAGTAATAAGAAAAGTCGCGTACATATTTTACCCGCAAAACGCGTTACGAAATTTCGTTTCGTTCTCAACGATAAATTTCGATTTCATTTTTTAGTGTTAGTGTATTTTATGGCGGTCACACTACCGCTGCGCGTTCTACTTTTTTCCCGCAGCATAACTGCACTCTAAGTGACATTTATCGATCGTAAATTAAGATCGTAACCGATCAGATGGGTCAATGATTTAAGAACTATTATCATTTGAGTGTTTATCGATACAATTAACAGGTAAAATTCGTTATGCGAATAAGAGATAATCTAAGATTTACAGCGACATCAGTAACGATGCTTTTTAGGTGTGATATCTCTCTACTATTCATTTGCATGAGATATTTATATCGCGCGTGCATTCCCGCCCGACGTAATGAGAAAGGAAATTTAGGGATTATGGCAGTGCAGTCCGTTGGATTTTATGTTAAATATATTCGAGGAAACGCGCGACGAAGTGCATTCAATTAATTCTTTGACAAGAAATTCGACGACGCAATCACGTCTCGGCGCTATTCTTCACATTAAATCTGCATGTAAAGAAATTATAAAATGCATTGAAAGAAAAAATAAGGCAAAAACCATGAGCATAATTATTTGAGGCAACTAATGGAAAATTCGATGTACAACCATGTGTATAAAATGCAATGTAAAGCTAATTTTTTATTCGAAAACCCGAAAATAGGGACGCAAGATGTTTATTCAAATCTTGTAAAAAAATTCTCTGAAAATTCTCTGATTTTTATTCAAAATTCCAAATAAAAAGAATATTTTTAAAACTTTTTAATACAATTTTCAGTAAAATAAATATTTTTTATTAAATGCGTTTTCTAATATTTTTCATTCATACGAAGAAAAACACAGAGTGTCTCTTAAGTTTCAAGTGCTAAATTTGTAAATATATTAAAAAAACTGAATAACTTTCATAATATAACTTTTACCAATATAATTTTCATTTCTTTGTCATTAAAAATTATAAAAAATATGTACTTTATAATCAGTATTATGTTAAAACATTGAATATGCATAGACAAAAAATATATGTACGTATATTTATAATATATTTTAAACGCATAATTTGTTGGCTGCCTGATTTGTGTGTGTAAAACTATTGTCTCTCTTTGTAGAAACTCACTAACTGTTGAGTTCTAGCTTTATTTTTAATAGTTCTAAAATTTTTCACAAATTAGACAAATAGTTTTAATCATTAAATAAAAAAATTGCTCAGAACAAATTAAGACGCCAAGTTCACTATGTGTCTCATCTTATCGGCTAATAATTTTTAAACATTTCTTGTCAGATTTTAAGCGCTTAAAAGTTACACAAATTTTGTATAGTTATACAAAAAGTTATATTTATTATATTAGATAATTATATAAATTAGATCGCTGGACGTAAATGAGATTTCATGTTATTCTGGCGTTTCGATCTAATTTGTTTAATAAATATTTTAATAAATTTTACGCATACTTAGAACTTTGTTCAAAAGTATAAGTGATTGCAGAACGACATAAAAAGAAATAAATTGATACCTCATTTAAAGTCGATAGAACAATCGAAATATGTCCGCAGTGTCTCATCTCAAAATCAGTACTTGTACGTTTGACGTTTCGGTCAATCTCATTTGTTTAATAAATATTCTAATAATTTTTATGTATATAGAACCCTTCCTAGAAATTAAAGTAATTTTATAGACTGTCATAAACTCTCATTAAAGTTGATAGAACTATCAAAGTATGATTTAAATGTCTTATCTTAGTATTTATACGTTTAGCGTTTCGAGCAATTTATTATATTTTGTAATAAATTTTTTTAATAAATCGTCAGCAGACAAAGACGCAACGTGAGCTTGGCGTCTCAGTTTGTCCCGAATTATTTTTTTTCTTATTTTTGTTTAATAACTAGAATTATTTGTTTAATCTATAAAGAACTATTAAAAATAAAGGCAGAATTCTCAACAATTAATGACTTTCCATGAATTGAGTCGTTTCACACACACGGCTGACTGTTTACAATAAGAGAACAAAAAGAGAATTCAAAAAAATTCCCCGAATCCCACAATAAAATTCCATGAGAGACTTCCCTAATTTTTTCCAGATACAAAAGAAATTCCTATGAAGTAGGGAGTAGACATTCTAGGACGTAATAAAGATACTTCAAAATTTTACATTTAATAGCCGTATTATTTATAATCTTCTTTTTGGATAATTTTATTTGTTATATATATATATATATAATATGTATACATCTAAACATTACATAATAGTTTTATCTAGTATTATACAGTAATTGAAACCGGAAAGCAAAATTATGGTATAGTGCCGTGATAATTACATTAATAGCAAAATTTCATTAGTAACAATGTCGAAAGCGATTGTTGAGATATAATATTCAAAACGTAATCAAAATTATATCACTATTAATTAATACAGTCCGACATGTCCAAATAACATTTATTACTTTGATTGATTTTGTAACTTAATATGTATATTTACCGAACTTTATTTATAACGAGTAATCTACGTTTTGAATCAGGATTCCAATACAGAATATTATTAATTAACTTCTGTATCCTTTGCAATATTTTTTCAACATATTGTACATTTGTAATACTTATAAAATTAATGAATATTATTAATTAACATTATCAAAATATCGAAAAAATAGAAATATTCATATACGCGTTACGTATGTAACTATTGTATTATGACATCGAAGAACATTGATTTAAATAATTATTAAATATGATACTCAAAATAAATATTAAAAACGAAAATAAAGATATGAATTATTAATTGCAACGTTATTCCTCTCAAATATTATTTTTTTCAAAGATTCTTCAATATAGTGTAATAATAACATATCCACTTGGTTCGACTATTATGAGAGAGATAGCAGTAGCACTACCAAACGCAAACAGAGGCAGAAGTGAATGTAAAAGGGTTCGCCCGGCAACAATCCAAACTGCCAATCTTAGCTTTCACCCTCTTTCTCCCTTAGTTTACCCTTGCTTCACGACCATTGGAATAAACGCGAGGGTAGCTTAATTCTTATTTATCGCGGCGCATTTATCGCGCCCCAAGCATTTCTCTTTCTCTCTCTTTCTTGTCTCTTATTAAAGTACCATGGCGTCGGAAATCGCATCGGAATCCGTTGCGCAAAGCCGACCGGGTATGGCATCCTTCCTCCAGAGCGAATCAGCTGACACGGAAAGCCCGAAGGAAATAAAGAAAATGAGACAGCCAGACAGGGACGGATAGTAATTTTTCTACAAAATTTTTATGATTTTCTATGAAGTTTCTATAAAACTTTGATACATTAACTGATTATCAATAATTTGATAGAATCCAATAAACGTCGTATATTACTGATTAAACATAAGAGTTAAACCTTTACAAAGAATGCGCCGAGTGTTTTACTATTTTATTTTAAAACTTCAGGTCATTTTTTCTTTTATAAAATATTTTTCTACTATATTTTTGCTGACCGTATCTATATGAATTCAATGATGTCGATAGGATTAAGCGGCATCGGTCGTCGTACAGATGCGCTCCTGCAAAGAGGAGAGAGGGGAGAACGACTTTTGGAAGGATTGGATGTTCCAGGCGGCTAGATACCCATGTTGAGAATCGCATGTAGTGAGGTATGTACCTATCGTACTGGAAAGGCGAGTTCATAGAGAGCAAGGCAGAGTTCCAAAGATATATTGCTGGCTCAACAACCTTCTAACAATAATCTATACCTAACTTCCTCACCGTTCTCCATCCTACCTTTACCTCCCCTACTCCGACAATTCTTGTTTCTCACTCTGTCTGTCTCTCTCTTTGTCTCTCGTCCTTTTGCCCGTTGTTGAACGAACCGACGTGCTTCCTAGTGCTCTTCGGTTCTTCCACCCCCTGTACAGGGTGACCCGTTTTTCTTGCTCCGGTGTGATATCTCACAAAGTGAAAAGAATACGAATTCTTTGTAGAAATGAAAACCGGATATTTTCACAACGAGATTAATTAAATCTTTAAGAATGACTATCGAGATTATTTTGATTTTATTTACTTTATGTATATGTATGCTTGAAATAATATTTTATTAAGTGTGTGCACAAACTATATTCACAAAGACCGTGTATAAATTATTATTAGTAACAATTTATAAAACTATATAAATGTTATTCATTTATTAAATTTAAATTTTTACTGACATTTTCAGTGGAGATGTATAGTTTCAATAATTTAGCGTGCGGCATAAGATCTGACGTCGCCTCTTTAAGCACTACTTAATTTTCGTTAAGAACACATTAACATGCACATATACTCCGCTTCACGTAATGTAAGCCTTAAAACTATTTAACTTTCATTTAAGCTAAATGTTAACCTCTTTCTACGCGCACGCTTGAAGATAAATACAGATAGATAATTTCCGTGGTGGAAATGAAACGAACACCTCGTATATAGGTATACCGTTTCAAGACAGCCTCGAAGTTAAACTCTCCAACGAACCGCTCGTAATTTCACTTGTGCCACCCTAGTCCACGGAAACGTTTAATGTTACGTAGCTGGCAGGACTTCCTTACTATTTGTCCACGGGCGTATCCTCTGCTGCCAACAATATGACACAGTACCTCCGACAATAGTTTCACGTTTGAAGACTGCGTCCTTCGATCGCGTAAGCGCTCATTAGTTTGATCATAAGTCTACCTTCTAGCAAAATGTAGTCGGTACATTAGATATCGATTTATCAAATTATCGAACAATAACGTACGAGCTTCATGAGTAGAATATACTATATAAGATGCAAATATAATGAGATTTTATGTAACATTTAAACAGAAAATAGGTAAATATGTATAATGCTATGGCATTTAAAGTAACATAGATGCACATCCTTGTTAGAAGAACATTATATTGTTGCACAAGATTTACATCGAATTTAAAAAACTTATTTTATCGATTTAAAGTAAAAAAATAATTCTTTCTTATGTGACTATATTTATATTAATATAATGTATAATATTTAATTGAATATTACTTTCTTTCGCAGAATTTTTCGATTCATTAAGAATCTTGTAATGTAAAATAATGTAAAATGTAATTTAAGACTAATATAATATATAAGATTAAATAAACTAAATTGAGCTGTAGAAATTAATTAATTTTTAATATTTAGTAATTTCTTTAATATATCTTTAAGTTTAAATTTTTGCAAAGGAAAATTTATTAACAATAAGATTCGCGGAATCGCGAGTTATGGAACATCCTGTCTGCATTCTTAAAAATCAAATATATAAAAATATATATTAAAAATTTTAAAAAACGTGGTCATAAATCTTCTGTGACAAGCAAAGAATCAACACGATACGAGAACAGGATACGAGCAATCGCGAGTCAACAACATTTTTAATTTGTATGCCATTCTCGTTTCTCATGACTAGTTGTCTGCGGAAGGACACTTTTCCTAGATTTTTGTCTGAACATATCGGTTGGCGTTGTATGAGGGTGCTCGTTCTTCTAAAGATTCGTCAACGGCGGTTGCCAGAATCACGAGTGGGAAGATCTCCCGAAAATTCGAGTGTCGTCGAGTGAACTCAACGTCTTGCCGTGCTTCGTTCTTAGAGAGCTGTTCTGGGCAAGGATACAAAAGGAAAGACAGAGACGAGAGAAAGATGTTCTTGTAGAATGAGCATGTCAAGCAATGCTGAAGAGTTCCCATATAAGAGTGCATTTCTGTGGTGAAATCTGGTCGCACTTATGTCATTCGCGGCGAGAGACATTTCAAGCAGAAATATTTGCACGTGTCAAGATACGTGTTCGATCGTTGTTCTACACTCCACAGTTCCAACTATGTATTCAACCCTGAGAAAGGTCTCAGCAGTCACGAAATTACACATGCAATGATTTTACGATACGCTTGCGCACTCAAATATGATTACCGCGTATAAGAAAACATAGGAAAAGCCACAAAGTATTCCTTTAATATTATTTTTGCATTCAAGGAGAAAATTTGTATATACATATTACTAAAAAAATGGTAAATTTGTAAGAAAAACGTCACAAAAATTCTCAAAGAAAAAGGATTTAAATCTCGCCAATATTTGTCCTCGGCCCGTATTGTACTGGACTAGCATTCAACCCATTTGTTATCAAGATACATACATACATGTATATTTAAATAATGATATATATGCGATGTGTATACATTTTTGCGTATACTCGTACGAGAGATTTGATATACTGTTTTCTTCTCGAGATTTCTTATTCATTTGATTTCATACGTAATGCGCACGATGTATAAAAATTGCTATGACAGTTTCTCGGAATAAAAATGCTTTATCGAGCGCCCGATAACGCGAATTAAAGCCGTTAGGCCGTTAAAACAACAACCCTTCGCGTGACACTGTAGCGACAGACCGACGCGATGGGACGAAAAAAAAAAGTCATTTCGTCGAGTGGCGCATTTTACGTGCAACGACATATCTCGCGTCGGGAAAAACGCTTATAACGCGTCCACGTAATTGAGCGTAACGCGGCCGATTAAATTTTACGCATACATGTATATACGTGCTATTTGCGGCACGCACGCACGCGATCGCGCCTTTTCGTCTCTCATCATGCACAAAATTCACTTCACACGTACGCGTTACGAATCATTATGATGATAATGTTACTGTAACGCACGTAATAGTCGGAAATAGGAAGAGCTATCGTGCATTACAGTTAAATTTGTACTGCAATCATGACCGAGGATTTTACTCCAGACTTGTAATGTAATCGAAACGTTTAGAGACATCAATTTAGCATTACTAATAAAATTTAACATTAATGATTGGGCTAAAGTATTTACTTCACTTTTGCAGTTTCCATTTCAATTTTACATGTAAAAATCAGAGGAGAATTGAAATAAAAGAGAAAATATTTAAAACAGAAAATAAAAATTTATATAAAAGCTGCCTTTTCTGTTGAATTATAAATGATTAATATAAAAAATAATTTATTTGTATTTTATTTGTATTTTAATTAAAATCTATGATAATTTAAAATAAATATTTTAAATATTTCTCATTAAAAAATTTAAATAATTAATTAAATTTAAATAATTATTTTTCTTTTCTTATATTAGTAAAAATATTATTTTCATGAATTTATGCTCTTTCTATTTATTTCTTTAATAAATTAGCATAAAGATAATTATTTCTAATTATTAATTCTAAATATTAAATAATCTAACTTTATTCTATTACTTTTCTTTAAATTATTTTCTTTATTATATGACATTTAGAATAATATTTTAGAAGATTACAATAAAAATTTGAAAACTTTAATATTACATAAAATAAGAATATATACTTCATTTAAAATTATTTTAATTAATAATTTTATTTAACAGTACTTATATTTCACTTATAAAATTATATTTGACGTATAATATTATTTTAATTAAGAATTTCAATTACATTGCATTTTTTAAATAAATTTATTAATATTCTATCCTTATTACTTTTATGAAAAATATAAACTTTTAAGTAATATTTTATTTAAACAAAACATTCTGTATTCAAATAATTATTTTTCATTTGTTTGTATTTATGTATATGTATGATGCATATCACTGTACAATGCAATGTATGCACATACACTGTGCATATGAAACATTGCTTGAAATTTTAGTTAACATTAGTTGTAGTGCATGTAAAATATAATTTTTATACATTGCAAGAAAGCTAGATATATCTAGTCTTAAAAATTGCATTTTTCCCCCTGATACATAGACTTGCTTACTATATTGCATCGCTGCTGTTAAATTACCACTGTGTACATTTCATCGTACGCTACTCTTTCGGATTTATTTTTCAAGCAAACTTTGTTTAGATACATTCCTTTTAAAACTTTCATTAGAAACTTATCGCCGTGTAAGAGAGCGACGTGACATGCTTTTTCGGCATTGAAGCGTTTGCAGATTCACGCAAATACACATAGAATATATATAATGGTCTGTCCTCCGTACATAATTACATACTTATATACGTGTAGGATGAAGAATTGAGCCGAGTTTCTCTCAATAATTGAAAATTTGCAATTTTAACAATACGATGCAGCTGTGCGCACCATTACTGATGCACTATTGATTTTGATCTTTGTACTTGCAATACATTATTAATACCGCGCCTATATAACTGCTGGTATGAATTATTGAATCTATGATGACTATTACACACATAGGAAACAGCCTTAGACGAGTTTTTTTTATTTTACAAATCGAATTGCATCGCTGCATTACGATATTTTTTGTCTCTCTCTCTCTCTCTCTCCCTCTTCTCTCTCTCTCTCTCTCCCCTCTTCTCTCTCTCTCTCTCTCTCTCTCTCTCTCTCTCTCTCTCTCTTGTTCTCTCTTTCTCTTATTCTCTTTCTTTCTACATGAGTATGCCAAAGAATGAGATGCAGTATTTCGATTTTAATTGACTGAAAGCATGTCACAGGATAAAGATTTACCAGAGATGCTTCATTCCGACAAAAAACTTCTTTCATAATACAAAATCCTTGATAAAGTTACACTGCAAAAGAAAGAAAACTCATCACTATATCTATCAAGTTCATTTGTTTGTCACTTATTGATATTATGGTAAATTAAGAATGAGAAGTATTTTTAAACTTCATATGTTATAACAATTGTGATTAATGGATAAACAATGTTTTCAAGAACTTAAAACTTACAAAGCTGTTCGACTTAATAAGTATAATATTATTTTGAAATTTATTGATCAAGATGAAGCTCTCTATGGAGATTTTGATGTCTCAATATTCTCTCAGCAATAACTTTGATGAAGATGATACAGAATTTAAATTGTATAGCTTGTCCCAGTTGCAGCCGACGACGAAAAAGAATTTAAGTTGCTTGCGCAATTTTGCTCGAGTCATCTCGTAATAATGTTTCTCATCCCCTATTCTGACACTTATTATTCTGATACTGAAAAAATGATGATACAAATTGTTTAAAATTCCATCGATTTAAAAAAAAATTGATCTGGAACACAAGCATGTACAATATTTTATTCAAATAGTTTTTAACATTAAAATGTTTTTTATGTTAGAAAGATTTTTACGTTTGAATTTCAATCAAACTTTTATTATGTATTTACATACATACACATATATACAAGATGGGCTGAAAATAGACCAGACCGAAAACTGAACCCGACAAGCAAAAATGTTTCAAACAAAAAAAAATTATTCGGCTCGAAGAGAGATTTAGGATGATGGTTTGGTCTGACATTATAGTTACCAAAATTATGTGGTGAAGATTAATTTAATTTTTTTTAAATGAAATCAATCTTAATTTCTTTATTATATTTGAAATATTAATTTTTTTATAATCAATTTTTCGCAATATTTTGCATAAAAAGTTATAAAGGTTTAGCTAAAAATTTAATAGCTTATACTTTTTTTTGAGATTTTATACTTTAAATTGATATAATTTTCCAAACTATGAAATATCTCGTAAAATTTATTTTTCTCTATTTTCGATTATATCTTTTTATTTTTAACAATACATAGTATAATATAAAAATATAATTTTTTTATTTATTTGCTATATATATGTATAAAATTAATAATAAAATAATTATTGTTTTTATATCCTATTATTGGTTTCAAATAAGCTTGCATCTCTATTTTGCGTACAAAAAATATTAAACTAAGATAATAAAAATATAGATAGATATTTAATATTATATGCAAATAAATATATCGGTATGTAATATAAAATGTTTAAATAAAAATTGAAATAAAACTAATAAATTAAATAAATAATTAATTAAATTAATTTCATTTATTGCGACCATGTTGGAATCTAATAACAATTTTTACCGAAGGCATATTAGACCATAAAAACGATTTTTAAATCTAACGGATCTCGGTAAAAAACTCTCTGCGGATCTATTACAACCTCCGATAAAGTCCGCATTGGGAGTATGTTACAACTCCGGTAAAAATCTTTCCGGGAATCTGTTATATCTCGCGTAACAGCGTTAAATGTTTTTTTACATTTTTTTATATTAAAATATATATTTGTAAAAGAGACCGGAATTGTACAAAAATACCGATATATTATTTTATATAAAATATTTTATTATAAAATATTAAAAATCTCATGTGATACTTTTGATAATTTTTTATTATAGTTAAATATTATTTTTATACGTAGAATAGATGAAATGAATTGTTTGAATCAATTTTATATATTTTATATTATTAAAATCTTTTATTTATATAGAAGTGCGTTTTAAAATGATAATTTTTTTTGAAACTGTTTAAGTTGGAAAAAGATATTCGCATAGAAAAACTACAAAAGAAAAGAAATCGACAAATATGAATATAATATATGAACAATACTAATGTATCGAGGATACTTTGATATATGTATATATATATATATATATATATATATATATCCAACGAATTTAGACAATTATGTGGCAAAATTTGTTACCTTTATTTACCGTACACAATAAAACTCTTCAATAAATATTTGTTTTACTTAAAGCAATTACTGGTTTTATAATTATTGATAAAAATTCATTCTTCTACGCATTTTCATAAAAAATTTATAATATTAAAAATTTTTAATAACTAAGAAATATAAACTATAAATTTTTCTTAAGATTTATTCCATTATGTGGAAAATATTTCATGTAAAACTCTTTGTCCTATCTGCAATGAAATTTCGATCTTGTTGTAATATTTTATTGTTGTTAGATATATAATATTTATATTATAATTTAAATTGCACAACATTAACAGATTTTTGTACAAATTTTACCTCAAAACCCAAATAACAAAACTAACGTGCTATTTGTGTAACATGTTAATATCTGATAAATTACAAAATTAACTATCATAGCTATCCTTTTTGTATCAATTCTCTTATTTTCTTTCCCAAGAATTGAAACAAATAAGTAATTTTCTTACTTGAGCAAAACAGTTTTGAAAGAAAAGAACTTGAGGACTCGCTAATTTATATGAGAATAGAATATATTTAAAATATTGTACGTAATTAACAGCATCTTTTGAATAACAGTGTTATTTTTTGACAAAAAGGAAGAGAGAATTATATACTGGATACCTTATTTTCTCCTACATTTTTTCTGTTTTAGATAGAATTGCATTGTGCAGTGTAAGTTACATCGTGACATATATGCATATTGCATATCTGTAGTTTCATGCATATAATAACAGATGTACTTCATACATACATATAAACTGGACGATGTATGTACACGTGTAACAAACACGTTAGAACACATACTCTTCGGGAGAGTTGCTTATACACGAACAATATATTCTTTCCTTCATTCTCGCTCTCTTTTTTTTCATTTCCTCAATAGTTGGCTTATCACCCCAATCTTGTACGTGTACTATATGTATGTCATCTGATGGCGAAAGTGAAAGTCATTACTGTTCATTATGCTTTTTTCGTTTATTAAAACATTCTTACAAAATCATTCCAGATTTTAATAAAGAACATGTGACATTTATCTAGAAAAATTTCTGCAAACAATTTTTTCCTCCATCTTTATACAACACTTATTCATGTTTTTATCTTTCTTTTCTGTCTTCACATGTTTCTTTAACATGTTTATTTGTTGTGAAACGTAGAAAACTTTAGTTTTTGTCTACTTTTATTCTTAAGATGGAATTTTAAATAACAAAAAATATTACAATAGTATAAGAGCTTCGCGGTTGAATACCTAATGTAATTTTTTTGTTTATTTCAGTTATGTTGTAATAATTGCATAGTTTTTTATTGCATCTTAAACTTTAAAATATATACGCGAAATAACGCATATAATAACAAAACATGCAAAGTATTGTGTAAACTTACTCAAGGTTATTTTGAATACGTTACACTTTCTTTAAACATATTAAAATGTATATATATTATAATATTATATCATATTATATTAATCATATATAGAAATAAATTAAAATTTTTGTAATATATTTATTTTTTCATGTATTTAAATAGAATTATTACAAAAGTAACAAAAATACAAATTTTTGTTATTTTTAATAATTATTATATAGTAATATATATTCGTTAATAATAAATAATAAATAAATAAATGTAAGATAAATAAAAATATAATTATTTAAAAGATGAAGCTATTTCATATAAATTATATTCTGTCAGAACATTATTTTTGTCCAATTTCAGTTGAATATAAATATCAACGCTTTGATAATTTTAATCCGTCGATTTTGGACATAATTGTAACAGAAGAAAAGAAGATACTTGCACTATTCGGAAATATCTCGAAGCAAAGTAGGAAGAGATTTTATTAAGAAATCGAATCTTTCAAATCACGATATTGCATCAAGCATTGCTATACTTATTGGAAATATTGTTTTGTGAATACGACCCGTATCTCGTGTCACGAGCTTTGATTACATCTTCGTCCATTTTCTCTTAACGCAGCAACGATACGACAAACGAAGGAAACGATCGACAAATAGTATTAATAAATTGACCGGAATAAATCGAGAGTATATAACGGACAGAGAATATACGTCATAAATGTTATATTCGAACGATAAAAACTTGTCAGTATGTGAATTGATCGCGCTGAATTGTTATAGACAGCATTCTATGAAACTTATGAGAGTTGTAAAAACAACGATATCAAAATAGATTGAGATTAAATCATTCGACAACGGAAGCTTGTTTCATAAAATATTTCTCTATTTGTCTTGATTTATATTTTTTATGAATGAATTTATTATATTTTTCTACGTATTAAATTTTTATATTTTTTAAATTATTAATCTATTCTATATTATATACTTGAAATACGATCTTAAGTTTATATGGAAAAAAATTATGATTGATTATGACAAGCAAGTAGAATTTTGTATAATATTGTTTATAAGAAATGTAAATATATACAGTAAAACGTAAATATATATAGTATAAACATATCAACTGATACGTTTAAAACATACTTAGCAAATTAAACGAAAAGTACTATTATGATAGAATAATTAATTGTAAAACTGATAATAATATTGACTGATATGAGAATAAATAAGTTTTATTTCCAAATTAGATTCATTATTATCATATCCAGCAGTCATAATGCAAGGAGAGGGGATTTGATCTGATAATATTGAGTCATGATAACATTATACTGTACGAACTGTTCACCTAACGCCAATATCAATATTGAAAATATATACTAAACGAAAAATAAGGCCAATTTAACATGACATCTCGTAAAATGTATTAATTACAATTCATAACGTACAATATATTTGAGCATACTGATGTGAATTAATACAAGGATACTGCAAAATTTGTTGAATAACACAAACAATTTGTTCGTCATTAAATAATAATTCAAATTCTGCTCTGCATGAAAAATATATCGATATTTATATTGTCATAGCTATTCGTATCAAAGTTTATTTTCTCATCTAGTAAATTTTAAGAATTACGAGCATATCGCTTTTGAAGCATCAAATTTGATTTTGCAAATATTGCATTTTATTATTGACTATACATATATTATACATTCAATATTATCAAGTATATTTGTTTTTTGTGATGAATATATCATTCTTTGATATATTTTTTTTATTTTTATGCATGAAAAATACAATGCAGGAATGTAGATTCGCTAATTCGTTTCTAGTTCGCCAAGGTAAATTAATACCCGTCCTTTACTATTATGTTCATTTATTTCGCTCTTTTACGTCGCTTCTCATTACAGTAGCCTGATGATTATACGAATTAGCATGCCGAAAGCTTTTATGCGTGAGAGTGTTAATTTTTCGCGTTTGTTCATTTCCACGATCTTTCATTCAGAGACTCGTATATTGGCTCGCGCTAAAATTTTCTACAATGCTTTTTTTCTAAGTTTAGCGAGAAAGCCTTTGCATTGAATATATTTCGTAAATGTATCTTAAAATAAAAACATTGAATCTAATATATTCGATATTACACGGCTGTCTCAATAATATCAGTACGTATATTTCTTTCTTTCATTTTATTTTTAACAGATATTTTGTGCTAACGCAATGTGTGCACTTCAGTTTACATTCAGCTAGAACAATTGCTATCGATACAGATTCAGCGACGTGCCAATCGTTTTTAATAAAAATCGATTTGTATCCCCAAAACATAGAGTGAAAAAAATGAGAGTACGCGTAATTTATATGAGAGTGCAGCACAACACACATTGACTATACGTTTTAATGTCGGTTGCGTATTCTCAACACGTTCATCGCGAGTGGTCCTATCTGATCTGAACTGGGTCACAATCAATCACTTATATGTTCGATTTAGTGCACCACTCATGATATTTATTGTAACTCGTGCAAAACCTGACGTCTCTTTGTTATACTGATTTTGAGATAACAGTGACGAAAATAAATTAAAAATAATTAAACGCGATAGATTAATCTTCCGTAGTAAAAATTGATAATAATAAAACGTACTACTTTTAATAATAAATAAAAATCTTGAATTTTTTGAAAAATTATTTTGACCTTTAAAAGAAACTTTAACGCTAGGGTTTATTAATTTGCCGAAATAAAAACGAAAATATAAACAATTTGAATATAAATCAAACTTAATCAAACTTGAGATTACTAGCTTATATAATATTTATTAAAGCTTATTATCTTTTGTTAATTGAATATATTTTCCTTCTCTCGATATTCAAATATTTTATTTCTTTTTATGCACTATAAAACGTCTTAACATCTTAACTGCAGTCGCCCTTAGCGATATCATGATCTCTGCACCAGTTATCTGTTGCATGAATATATAACTTTTAGTATCGCCATACTTAGAGATGCTCGGGCTGATGTTATTACGCCTATCGGGTAATCCCGTACTGAACACGATGGCATAACCATTTGCTGCAGGGGCAAAGGAGAAAAACTCTCTTCATAAAAGTCTCATGGCGAGATGGAGGGAGCCAAAGTAGTGCTCCTTGCACGCGAAAGTGGGAGAGCTGGCCTGAGAAGCAGTCGCCGGCGGAATGCAATTTGTATTAATTTCAACGGAATTAGGAGTTACGCCTTGGGCCGCAATTAAAATTTGCATAAACAAATTTTACTCGTCGGTTTAAGCTCGGGAAAGATGGGAAAGGCATTTCTCTACTTTCCAGCCTTCTCTCGCACTCTTTCTATCTCTCCCTCTTGCTTTTTTTCGGTCATCCCTTTCTTTCAGTTAGACACATTCCTGCTTCTATATTTCATCGTTTTTCTTCTACCATCGCAGATGTACGGTACATCTTTCGTCAAATGAAAATCGTCCGATTGTTTTCCCAATCGTATTCTGTTTGATTTTTACAGGCACAAAACTCTGAGACTTACTTATATTTCTTCGCAACGATATTCCTATATTTATCACCATTCTGTAAATAAAGCCTATTTATTTGTACGTATATGCTCAAACAAAATAAAAATATGAATTATGTAATTTATGAATTTATGAATTAAATAATTGTTTTTAAGGTAACAGACATTTTATCTATTAAATATCAAGAAAGAAATCAGTATGTTAATTTCAAATTGTAGTTTTCTATTTTATTTAAATTTAAAGCAATTTTATATATGTACACGATAAATAGAAATCAATGATAAAAAAACAAAGTTTTAATTTTATTAAATAATAGAAATATATATTTGCTAAAATGCACGGTTAAAAATTCTACCTTTTTTCTGTTATACCTTCATTTTTTTCATCATATTTCTCACATATTTTCTCACATCTTTTATTCCTTTTCTATGGAAATTTTTTTCCACTTGTTTTTTGCACTTTCTTTCCTCTCTTTGATTCTCTGTTTTGCTTGATTTAAAAAAAATTTTTATCCGTCTCCCTAAACTCTTTTATTCCTCAATTTAGTGCAGATTCCAAATCCTTTTATTCCTCTCTCTCTCTCTCTCTCTCTCTCTCTCTCTCTCTTTCTGTCTCTCTCCGTCTTTCCCCTTCTCTCGTTTTTTCTCGTTTTCTCGTTTTCTCTTTTTTTCGCTCCATCTCTGTCACTTTCTTTTAACAATTATTTTATGTCTATTACTATTAATATAATGATAAAAAGAATGTCGAAAGAGTAGAGGGCTCATCAACGCTGTCAAAGAATCTTGATATCGGTTGAGAGGAGGAATTACAGCCTGTACATAAGCTTTGACGAATCCGGGTGTGGCTACTGGATGCTCGAGGCAAGGAGAGACGAGAAAAGAACAAAGTGGTGCGAGGAAGCGTGAGTCCGAAAAGTGGATGCGCGGAATTAGTGTGAAGGACGAGTGAAGAGAAGAGAGTAAAAGTGCGCCCCGAAATAAAAGGGGCGCTTTATAACAAGCAGCACTTAGGGAACTCAACGGCTGCGGGACGCAACGCAGCATCGCTTCCCACAGTACGTTTAATTAGGTGCAGAAATATTCCACATTAAAGAATTAAGAAGGCGCCACCGCTGAGATTCTCTTCTAACGTCACTGAGATTTCCCTCTACTAATGTAATGAGACAAAGGTAATGAGACAAAGGACCTTTCCTTCCTTCGGCCAGCCGGGAATTCCGTTTCCTCACGGAAACTGTATGTACAAGACTCTTAAAAAACTGCGATTTTCTTAAATTAAATAATTTTTAAATAATTCTTCTTTACCATGTTAAAGCCAAGTATAGCAAAAAAAATATAATTAGATCGCATTGTAACGGAAATTAATATGTATAAAAATAAAAAATTAATGTTATAAAACATATATTCTTTAAATGATTCTAATGCGTAATTGGTATATTTATATCAAATAAATTTATATAAATGGGTTAAAGATAATCTTATCTTGGGTTAAAGATAATCTTATCTTAACATATTTCAAATTATTCATTAATAGAAAATTATTAATAGAAAAATTATTAATGAGAAAAAAATACATGAAGGATCATTAATTTCTATTTGAATTTATTTGTATTGGTGCATCTCTCTTCTTTTGCAACAATAGTAAACTTATTCAACGATAAATCTATATCAGCAATAACGGCTGGCTCTGCATCTTTTTAATCACTCCGCCTTTACGTAAAAGTCGTGTTTCTTCTTAAAAAGTGCAATTTGCTGATTTTCACTGTCCATCGAGACGCAGAAGTTTACGGGGGTACGTTTATGCCGTTCCTATCACAGCAATTAAGGCCGTAATCCGATAAAATTCGCCTGTTGGGTCGATGAAGAGACTAGGCGAGGATGCCCCAGTTTCCGAACCAACGAGCGTCTGATAATGAGTTTAGTCCCGTTCCGTGGAAGCGCCGTGGGTTAAAAGGGTTCAAACGACTCGAAGACCACCAACGCTTCCGTCAGCGAAACACCAACTCAACGCAAGAGTATGTTATATTAAAAGGATTACGTTCACAGTGACTAGCAGAATCTTTCTTGTAAAAACATTTTTCCTTGCAAAAACAAAAAAAGATGTTTTTTTATTAAAAGTCAGCGTATGGCGTAATGCTGAAACGAGGTTAATTTTGCAAAGAAGATTTTAGAACTATACTGAAAATGTTTAGCAAGATAATAAAACATGAAATGGAGAACAGATCTGTGGACTTAAAAATTCCACTTTATTTTATGTAAGCGATCTTTTCTTATCATAAAAAGATTCTCTCACAGATACAGTTTTTAACAATTTTTAATATAATATTACCACACGTAACAATAATGATAATAAACATATAGTATGTACACGCCATGTGCGTTATACAATTGTGTGTAAAGTTAACTAGTAAACAATAAGAATAATAATAAAAATTGGATTTTCTTTTATTTTAATTTTTCTATTCACAAATGTGTCCGCGCGAAAGTTTACGTAACGTGTAAACACGTTATACGATGCTTACAACGTACATTATATATTTATTTTATCCTGAAAGACTTCTGCGGTACAGTAGTCATTTTTGAAAAATGAACACGAAATCTTTAGAACAAAAGTGTGTCGGATAGCTTTTTTCTCCGCCAGCAAAAAGACAAGGGAGTTCCATTTTCTGTATTTATCTCTGTCTCTTACTCTCCCGAGTAGCGCGGTAGAATGTCTTTACATATGTAATCTTATGTCGTACCGCTCTTTTCATTTTCTCTTACAGAATCTGTCAATCTTTCCGGAAAAACAAGCAGGAATTTTCAATGCGAAGATGAAAATTTCACTAATTAAATACATATATACGAGAAATATTATAACCAAGATATATGGTTTAAATACTCGTATTATATAATCGTTGAAATTCTTATTAATATGTGAAAATTTATTTGTACAGAATATATGTATAATACATCAGGAATAAAAACTACTAGCACTACTATAAATAAGACTCATTTTAAAGGAAATTAATTAATTTTACCCTAAAAAATATCATCGAATTAAATTTTCAAACATTAATTTTTTTTATCTAATACAATCTGGTAAAAAATATGTAAGAAAAAGAGATTATTTCTTTTAAAATTTTATTTTTTAAATCAAGAAAAATATTTAATTTTAATTTTCTAAAGGTAATTTTGAAATACATATATGTAGTTTTAATTAATATAGTAAAATCAAATATTTGAAAATATGCTTCAATATATTTACATGTGAGAAACGAAAATCTTCGAAAAAAGAAAATAATACGAAGAAATAATAATATGGGTTTGAAATTTCCGTGTAAATGAGTCTCCTGAGACACTACATTTCACAGCAAATATAGCAAAATAGCTATTGAATAGCGAACAATTGTACCAGAGGGTAGAAAGGCCCCGATCGACAAAATAAAGAAGAATCGATTTATTCCAATGTAATATGCTTTCAAAGACTAGACAAAGGGTGAATCTTATCCTAAACTTCATTATTCGTGCATTATCCGGTGAATAATCGGTAATCGATATTTAACGATGCTGTTTACATCCTAATAGCACGCCTAATTTGAATGAATCTCTAAACCGATCATAATCCATTTATGTACAGCTGTTTATCTTATATTAAAGCGTTTAAAATCACAATATTATTGAAAGATACATATACTAATTAAACAAAAAATTGACTTTTACCGAATTAAAGCTTGTAGAATGCAAAAGAAACAAATATGAGCAATATAAATGAGAGCAATAATATTTACAATGTAATTCAATTCGATCTTAATATATTTTAAAATACTTCGTTTCAAAATGCTATATTTTGTCCTTATCTTGTTTATAATATTCTTTTCTCTATCCTAAAAAAACTTTCTTTAATATTTTATCTTTTTCTATTTCTCAAACAGAGCTTAACATTTTAAAAACAGTGGATAGAAAGAAAAAAAGATATTTCAACGCATTACCTCATTTAATGTTAACTTTTAAAGTAAAATTCCTTGTGACATTCATCTCAATAGAGTCAGAATTAAACATCTTTTTAGATGAAATATCTTCTTAAAATAATAAAGCACCGGAGATACACACTCAAAGTTTTTTGAAACATAACCGTTTTACAAAGATTTTAAATATTATGAATACATATTTGTTGAATATTATAAACAGATAAAAAAATAGTATATACAAATTTTTATATTTTTTTGTAATATAAATTAATTAAATAAATAAAAACATATATATTACATATATATACTCTTATATAAAATTATTGCAATAATTTTTTATGTAATGTAATGTAAAAATATAACTTTTTATATTATTAATTTTAGAAGAAATTATCTTGTTCTATGATTCTTATTATCAATTATAAAATTAAAACTAGGAAAAATGAACAATGATAATAACTAGGAAATGGAAGTCTCATCTTCAGTATATTTTTAACGTTATAAATCCAAGGATTTAAAAAACCCTGGAGGGAGAGTAGTTTTTTCTGATGGTGAATAATGCAACAAAGAAAAGTTTTCTTTGATGAACAACAATATATACATATGTACGTTATTTAATTAATAATAAAAAAAATTGATTTTTGCTTATTATATCTAATATCTTATATTATATCTTACACTCAGCAATGACAAACCTCATTGTAGTAAGCACGAGTTTCTATATTCGACACACACATATACACACATACAATAGTTATGCAGATATATTTTGTACATATGTATATGTTTCCACTATTTTAGGTGCTTTTATTGAACATGAAATATACTCACGTTTGTGAAATACGAGATAAACGGACTTCTTTATCATAAATTCAGCAGGGACTAAAATAGAATTTCATACAAATATAATTAATGACCGTTCTCTTTCTCTCTCGAGCGCACTCGTGTAGCTGCCGTGAAAAACATGACGTCAGCATGAAACACATTCGTTCACAATCCAACGAGTCACGCTTTGTATAGAGAAATCTCATTGTTGCTGGTACATATAGAGCAACTATAGAATCGCGGGGGCGATAATATTACAATTTTTAGGACAGAAAGCCCATCTTTTTTCTGGCTTTCTCCTTCTTGCAGACAACGCTTTTTTTCTCTACGGAGAATCATTATTCCCTGGCTTATGAAAGAAAATTATTATTCACTGGCAAGTCTTATGATAAATTACCATTGTGCAAAGGGAACGCGTAACAAGAGCAAGAGAAACTTTTGATAGTTACAAAGACAGAGACGCGGGAGTCAGGCCCTCTATGTAGATATGTTTAAGTTTCCACGCCGCGCTGTGTCAAACTCAAATCATTAAGGAAATTCATATCAAAGTTCCATTATTACCAACAGTTTCACAGTGTATACGTAACTTTCTCTTTGAATTGTTAACTGAACTTGCTGCCACTCGTAATCACACGTATGAGCAGAAATCAGAATCTAAAGGTTACTTAGATTATCATGAAAACATTTCGTTATCTCGATGATGAAACTGTTCTACGTTCCCACATAACGAGATAAATACTTGTCTAGATATATGTAATATTTATTATTCTTATTTAATTAATTATTTACTATTTTTTGCAACAGTGTTCCTTATTGGTTCAATTATACTCGTATTTACATTTATTTATGTCTTCACTATCTCGGATAAAAAAAGACTAACTCGCGTCTTAATTTCCGACACTTGTATTATATTACTCTATTTTCTCTCGGCGTCGCGACGAAACCGCGACGATGAAATGCGGTTGCCCGTTGAACTTCCGTCTTTTAGAAGGAATACGCAGAAACCTGTCGGGATTAAGTACGAAGGTCGGTTTTCTCAAAAGGGGAAGGAATCGTCGTCGTCGGCCGGGCGCTCTCGGTTACGGTAGCCAAGTTTCTCACTAAATTCACGAACTTTAACGGGATACGATTTGCTCGCGGCGTGCCAGGTAAGTCGTCGTTGCAGACGGCGTCGCGGAAAGCCAGAGGCGGTTACGAAGCACGTGATAAATACCGGCGCATCCTGATGAAAGGGCTGCGAGAACGACAAGGATAACTTTACTTTCGTTCTTGGGCTTGCGCGCTGTTCCGGAATGTGATTTCACGAATCGGAAGAGAAACGTAAGAATTTTCTTTTCTTCGTAACTTCTTTTATTCTTTGTACCTTTGTACTTTCTAGGATTCGTCATAAATCGTTGTAAACTAAACGATACCTTCATTCCCGCAAAATAAATAGTATTTTTCAAAAAAAAAAATATATATATATATATTAAGAGATTTTTTATAAAAAAAATTGTAACTTCTTCAATATCTGATTCCCCTAGTACGTAATATTATATTTTCTGTATCGTATTTTATTAAAAAAGTATGTATAATGAAAACGAGGCAGAAGAAATCTGAGACAGTACGCAGATTAATATTTATAGATATTTATAGGGACATTGCTGTCAGAACTTTGCCAAAAGAGATGTATTGTATTTTATAAATTAAACAAAATTAGATAAAAAGCTTAATATTTAACGAATGTATCGATTCAATGAAAACTTTCGAATTAGCATTTCGATTCGATTAAATTTATGATTCTTTAAAAAATTTATAATTTTTTAAAAATTCTCAATCTATATTTGCTTAAAATATATTTGTTTTAAAATTTTTTTGAAAGATATTAATGATTTTTAAGACTAATTTATATTTGTTTTATTTGTGTTTTTTTATATCGTCTCGAATAAAATATAATACCTATACCTATTACTACAATTTTTATTTTAATTTTCTTTATTATCTCTCTTTCTCTTTTATGTGTAAAGATTTAATATTTATCATTAAAATTATTATTATTTATTATTAAAATTCTAATTTTTGTGCGACTTATATAGTTATATTAATTTATTTGTGATTTTTTTTTCAGAGTAAACGATTACTTATCTAGTTTTCAGGTAAACGCAAATTATCACGAACAAGTACTCCATTTACGCATTTACTTAGCGATCCATCCGTCGATTTTTATCACGATCTTTAAATGAACAAATGATGATGTGATTCTCTATATTTTCATCAAATGTAGGGATTTATCGAGCAGGACGTTAAACTTAACTCCATGTTGAC
Organism: Anoplolepis gracilipes; assembly: GCF_047496725.1. Lineage (NCBI taxonomy): Eukaryota > Metazoa > Arthropoda > Insecta > Hymenoptera > Formicidae > Anoplolepis > Anoplolepis gracilipes. The sequence goes on along the minus strand of NC_132971.1, from coordinate 17,407,763 downwards.
CAATTTTAACGGTTTATCCTCACTACCTCGTTACCGGCTGCCGCAGGGTGCGTAAACCAGAGGGCTTACGAAGAAGTTGGCGGAATATGGTTGCACTTACCCTTAACTGTACCACGAACAGTTTGCGACGCTGACGTTGGGTACCGGGCACAGCTCAAGGGAATGATGATATGGTTGAGTGGTTTGGAAAAACTATAGGTCGCCAGATAAATGATGGTATCAATAATTTTAAAGAAAATTCACTGATATTATTAATTATGAAGAAAATATTTTTTATTGTTATCCCTTGTTCTTCTTGCTTGTTTTGAAATGTTAGATAATAAATTATTTTATTTTAACAGCATTGCGTACAATTTTCTGAAGAAATTAAAAAGATTCTAGCTCTGTATATCTGTTAGTTTTTATTATAACACTCATATATATGAAAATGTATACATTAAATGTACATATGATTATTTATTAAATAAATTACTAACACTATGTAGTTGATTGAATAATTTTTTATTTAATCAGTGATAGTCACACTGATTGGGATTTTAAAACTTAAGAGAAATGTTAGAAGCTTAATTTTATTTTCTTTAAATCTTTGATATAATTTATAGAAGCAATCTCGTCGCTTGCTAGATTAATATTTAGATAATTATATTACTATACCGACTATTATTTTTTTTTATTTTCTATATGTGTATTTTTTACATGACTCTTCTTTGTTAAAAACTCACTCCTGCAGCTCATTATTCGCACATGATGTGCCCATACTTTATTCTACTTTTGACTTTGCTTTGCTGTCTTCCTCCCCATTGGAATTTCCCATCCTACATCATCCGTCAACGCTCGCACCCCTTTTGCGTGCCCACCAACCGCAGATAACCAGCTTGGCCGACATCCAAAGCCAAACGGGGGCTGCATTCCAATAAGGCTTTTCACCCTCTTCTAACGCGGTCCGTATAACAAGTAATATATGTATATGCGACGGGCGCTGTAACGTGGAGTGCGTAAAAGTATGTAGATATAAGGGTAACTTTGGTGGATTCCACGCTTTGCACGCCAAGAAATTTATATCGCTGTGGCAACACGTCCAATCTCTGAGATCGATTTATAATTCACCCAGCAAGATATTAAATATCGCTTCCTCAATTCACAATTTCTAATGTTTCTTTTAGTCACGTTTCTTAGTCGTAACGTAAATAACAGCGTGGTATTTTGGAACTTCGTTGCATATAAATGCTAAAAATATCTAGTGCAATATGATAAATTCGCGTTATGTAATTTAAAATTATGGAATAGAGATAACTAATTATCAAAAGATATTAAAAATAAAATTATATTAACTGACGATGCTTAAACGATATTTGCATACTTAAAATAATATTTTGTACGGTACTTGTCTATTAAAAAAAAAGTTGATAGTATAATTTATAAAAAAATAAGTATATATAAAATACAATAATAATTATCTAGATATTATAATTACATTAATTTTGAGTACTAAAAATCTGTGTTACTTCGAGTCTTCTCACTTACAAATTTATTAACTTAAAATTTATTTACTTAATTCATACTGGACGTAGAACCATATTCTACTTTAAGATATTATTTAAACGTACAAAAAATAAATATAAATGTCTAACAATTGTTTATATTTTTAAGTGTACAAATAATTAGTTTGAGTTAAAACAAAAACACAAATTATTATTATTTATTATTAAATTAATTATCAAAGTTTCTTTTGGAATCGCAAAACATCTACTTGTCTAATAATAACTTCAAACAACCAACTATAAACTTGGCGAATAAGAGCCAAATGCAGATATTAATGCGTCGATTTCGCAAAAAATAATTTTTCTGTGAAATTGATAAGTGCACAGGGCACATATTTTTCTTGGTATTTACCAAGATTTTATTAGGTATATTATCAATTTTACAGAAAAATTATTTTCTATGAAATCGACGCATTAACATCCGCGTTTGGCTCTTACTCGCCAAGTTTATAGTTGATTAAATAAAGAAAGTATAGAGGCAATAGGAGCAAGGATCTTTATATTTTAGATATGTGGGTAGTATTTTAGATTCTAGTATTGTATTATAAAACTATATTAATATTTAATACACTACTGAATTGTTTGACAATATTGAAGTAAAAGTTTATAGTTGAGTGTTTGTAAGTATTAAGAACCTTATATCCGCAGTAATAATTGTCTTTATTTTAACACAAACTAATTATTTATTTATTTATAAATATAAACAATTATCAATAATTTTATTAAAAATATTTTATTCCTTTTTCATTTTATTTAAAATAGTATACTCAAAATGTAGATTCATATTTTCCTTTATGCGGTTTAATAAAATCGCATATGTAAAGAAAAAAGAAATTTTAATATTTTATTTTTACTTATATGTACAAAGAAGATGTGCGTTCACGTATATATATAATTAAACATTTTAACATGTTTAATACATAATATAAAAATAGATAATAAAATAATATATGAGATATTAGTTTTTTTTAATTTAATGAATTGTATGCATTGCAATTGATTGCTCTGATCTCATTGAAATTTCACTATCGAATTGTGTCAGACTTTAACAAAATAATACTATTTTCTTGTCACTCAAAACAGAATATAATATTGCCAGCATTCAATGCATCTAGATAAACATTCATTCTATAGTGGAGTTGATGGCGAGCTACAATGATTTGTTTTGCGCATATTAATAACGCGTCGCGAAATAATGTAAGCTCCCTGAACATGATCTATACTATCTCGGAAGTTACCGACTTAAATCTCGTTGTTTCCTACATTTGCTCACAAATCCGCACACATACACACACACACACACACACACACACACACACACACACACACACACACACACACACACTTTCTTCCTTCTTTTTTCACTTTTCGCTTTGGTGCATAATTCGTTTACTTTTCTCGCGTTCCTTGAAAATTCATGAGAATCAAAGCCTGGCGCACGCAGAGAGGAAGTATGGGTTTAATTATTGACCCGCAATCCGGATTTCCGAGCAGACTAATGGCGCGAGCTTCCGTTCGAGCTTGCTGTTCTCCGGCTGACCTTTTTGTTCAACCATTCGCCAACGAATCGACCGCGACGAAATCGTGATTGAAGCACGATAATTGGCTTGCGAAGGTGGCGCGTGATTGCGTGCTGATGAAAAAATTTGCTTCACCAGCGAAACAGAGAGAGAGAGAGAGAGAGAGAAAGAGAGAGAGAGAGAGAGAGAGAGAGAGGAAGAGGGAGAGAAAGAGAAAGAGAGACAGAGAGACGCTGGCGTGAGAAACCTGTCAAATCACGTAAAGGTTCCGCTTCAACTAACTTCGAGGGCGCTGACACATTGACGGTCATGTTCGGTTCGATTTTACTATCAGGTCGTTCAGATTCGACATTCGACAATATTCTCCGTGAAATTATCACAATGCAGCATCAGCAATGACACTTTACTTTATAGCCGTTAATCGCGAGACAAAGACCTTCTTCTAGTGGATTGATTTCTGAAGAGAATTGCTTTCATATATTTTTGGCATCTTGTTGAGCCTAGTCGATAATAATCATCTTATAAATGTTTAGACTTGCTGTCTACTAACTTACGTATGTGTGTGTGTGTGCGTGTGAATAATTTACAGATTTATTTAGTATTCATTACAAAAGTCTATTAAAAATATTTGAAAAAAATTATAGAGATATATAAATTAATTATTGTATATAACATTTCAGTAGCTATAATCTGTGATTTTTTTTTTTTGATAAATTAATATTTACAACATATTATATATATGAATATGTAAATATCGAAGATAAGTTGTTACAAATAATTTATTAGATATATATTTGCACTTTTTTATCTATTAGTAGCACTTTTTTTACTTTAAACTTAAATTGATTACTTTAGAAAAAGTTGCGACTGCCAGCTGGTGAAACCTACATTCTTCGTATACTTTGCACGTTCGATCTCTTACCTAAGTAGCATTCCTCAATTATTCTATCTAAAGCTTTCTAAATAAAATATTTTGCCATTGATATTTTATTAACAATATTTACATTCCTAATTATTTTTTTAAATGATGATCATAATTTGTAATAATTTATTTTTCTTAAATAAATAAAAATATGATTTAAACAAATACATGCCTTTTAAAACTGGTTTATCAACATCTATCCTTATTAAAATTGATCTAATTCTACCATATTGAAGAAATAAATAAATCACATTTTAAAACTTTTTTCTTAAATCTAACAAGAAATTTAAACATTGTTTATCTCTACGCGATCTATCTCTTTTTGAATTGCTCTATCATATTGTAATTATACAATAATCTTTGTTATATTAATTAGTTTTTTCTATAATCTAATTGTCGAATAATGTCTATATTTCACAATATGCAATCGAATTATAAATTAGTCCGCACGGATAATGCGCCCCTGGCGCTTCAATTTCCTCAACCGTTTGCGTTTTTGCCGCGATAAAGGTGTAAAAAAAACAGGAGACAAAAGTGAAAAAAACCAGCAGAAGATGTGGGATTGAGGAAAGGGGGAGCGTAAGAAAGGCATGCGGGAGCTCTGTAGCATTTCTGCGGGTGAGAAAGAAGCGAAGAAGAAACGGAAGAAAAAGAGACAGAACGAGCGCAACTCCGGATACGGAAATGGCGCAATGTCCCGCGGGATATGCGCCGCGATTGTTTTGGCCAAGCTCCCATTTCTACGGCTTTATGGGCAACGGACGGAATTTGTGGCGTTCCGTATATAGAGCCACGCAATGAGCGCCTGCACTTTTGCCTCTTCGTGGGTCGCGGTCGCATCGCCATTAGTTACAGACCCGCTACCTGGTCTCCCCCTTTTCCCTCTCTCTCTCTCTCTCTCTCTTTCGTTCTCTTGCTCGTTTTCACCCCCCACCGCACAATTGTTCTTCTTATTTTCCAAAGTTGTGCCGAGAAAGAGAGAGTTGCTCGGCTGCCGCGACCAACCGCCGCCAGCTTTTTCCTCTGGCCGCGCCTGGTACAATGGTTACACCGTTCTTTGTATCGGCGCCGGGATCGACGCGGTGGATACCGCTCCAAGTTGCTCTAGTTCAAAGTTGAAACCCAGTTTTTCTTTTACCGACCCGAGGCGGGATTGTACCCTTTGACAGGGGGTTAAAGTACGTCGGCAAAAAATATCATTCCTCGGACGCCCAGCGGCCTTTTCCGGCGGATCATTAAAATAAATTAAAGAAAGAATTAGCGGAAGGAAAAAAACTCATTTTATGACTCTCATTAATATTTTAATAAAATTTTTACAAAAATGAATCGTTAATAAAATTTTTGTGGATCTTACAATTAGTATAGTTTGTAGTAAAAAGTTTTCTGTTCTTTGCCGCTTTAACAACAATTATACAATGGCTAGCTGTAGAAAATCGAATATAATATAACTGAATGTATTATTCTTCCAAAAGCATATGATTATTTGCTACTTTTATTTTTTGGATATTTTTAACTTGCAGGAAATTAACATTTTATTTGTCAAATTGTATAGTGAATTTTAGAAACTTACAATAAAAGAAATGAAAATTTCTGCTACTTTTAAATATGGGATAACTTGTTATCATTGTTATATCAATCAATAATTTTTGAAAATTGCTTTATATTATTTTAAAAGTAATCTATTCGATTAAATCTTGACTAAATTAGAAACTATAAACACTAATTTCTCTCTTTCTCTTTTTCTTTCTCTCTCTCTCTCTCTCTCTCTCTCTCTCTCTCTCTCTCTCTCTCTCTCTCTCTGTTTCTTTTATAATAAACATGTTAACGTAAAACTTGGCCAAGAGAACTCGCTTTGCTTTTGAAAAGAAGATTGCGGTAACGATGTATGCGCGTGGTAAACTAGTCTTAATTTGGTTAAACAATCTCTCTTTCTCTCTCTCTCACTTACTCACTCACTCTTTCTCTCTCTCTCTCTCTCTCTCTCTCTCTCTCTCTCTCTCTCACTATATTTGTTTCACTGTTGACGCGAGTAAACATATAATATGAGACGTGCGTTGTACAACTACTGCTCCCTGGTTCTCTTGCAATCTCGAAGAGCACACTCCTCTCTCTCTCTCTCTCTTTCTCTACAAGATGCACTTGGATTAAACTGCAGCGGTAGATCTCTCTTCTGGCTGACCAGCAATATATCTCTTCGGTCATAATATATTATGCATGCACAATCCAAGATTCCGTAGATTCCTGGGGTCCGACCTACGATTCTCTCTCTCTCTCTGTCTTTAAAAACCCTTCCCGAATATTATAGCCACGGCTATATTAAGGTGCTTTGATACTTTGAGATCTAAGGCGGTAGGTACCGCGAGATATGTATCTCGATAAAGCTCAGCGAATTAAACGGAGGATGCGAAAGGATAACAAGCTAAATTGCAGCTTGTGCGCGAGAGATCGCGTAATATCACGTGCAAATGTGTGTTACAGATTAAAATTCCAGCTAAATTGAAATGCTTGCGCGTGTGGCAACGCAACGTTAAAACAAATGATTATGTTACAACGAAGAATATATTTGTCATTTAACTCATATTAACCTAATGTTTTTTAAATGGCATTATAAATTAAGTAATTTTAATTTTATATATTTAATTATATAATATTCTGGCAAAAATCTTTGCCAGAATATTATACTGCATATAAATGTTTTATTATAGTCAAAGAGATATCGGAATTAGTCATACACATACGCGATTGCTATTAGTCGGCCTAAAATTGAGCGAATGAGATGATTAAAGCACGTTGTATCATATAACCGAATTTTAATGTATAGCATTGACGCTATAATTTTGACATAATAATTATGTTTGCGTCATTGAACAGAATATACTATATCTAAGCAATCTTATAGAAGAGGAGATAGGGTGTATCTTAGGAAATTCGCTTTGAAGGTTAATAGCATGTGTTATTAGTATATTAAGCTGTTTACGCAGGGACTAATTAATTTCCTATACAGATTTAATCGATTGCTGACTTATCGTTGCACATTCCACAATTATCTATAATTCGATTATTTTGTTACATTTCCAAGGATGAATTTGGCTCTCATAATTATATAGTAATATTATTATTATTATAAAAAAAGATATATATATATATATATATATATATATATATATATATATATTCAAACAGTTTGATTAATTGAAAATTCTAATCTTGAACTATTCTCAAACAAACAAAAAATGAACATGTTATTTATTATACTTTGCATGTAACATTGTTAAAAGAATCTTTTTGATTCAAGAAGAAAAACAAACTCTTTGTGGTTAATCACAAAGTCACCAGAGTTCAGTTCAATAAGTTACAACAATCCCTTCAGAGAAAGATTGTCCCAATGTCTTCGTTCTCTTTCATTTGGAATTCCTCGTTATAGATGAGAGTGACAGCGAGGGGCTATTTCACGTCGAATCCAGCTTACCCTCGTCAAGCCTCATCGTCTATATTCAACTGCCTGCCGAATTGGCTCGACTTCATGAACCATCGAATCGAACGACCTGTACTCGGGGTATATTTCGCGACTCGAAGAAGAAGGAACAAGCACAATTTCCATAATCGATCCCAGGAAGAAAGCGCACGCTCCGGTCGGAGGAGACTTTTACTTCGCCGAGGGATCGGCGCCTTGTTTCTTCTCCCGTTTCGAGATGCCGCCTTCTTTTCCCCTCCATCAACCCATGCGCTTTTTCCCAATTTTCTTCGGTTATTTCCCGAGAGAAAAGTCATCATCCCCCGATAAGAAATTTCCAAGATCCACGAGCGTATGTCCTGTACCGATTATTTGAGTTCCGACCAAATTACGATTTCCTGTATCAAGTGTCCCGACCATCTTCTTTCCCCCCCTTCCCCTTTCCTATTCATCTCCGTTCCCTTATAAAACCGATATAAAGCAACAACGGCTTGTTAAAGTTGAAGGCAAAGTAATATTGACATCTATATATATAAGTTATTAGTATTTATACATTTATCAAAGTTCTCGGCGTATTTATGCATTTTTAACAAGCGTCGTAAATTGTAATATATGCTTTGAATAAATAAATTAATTAGAAATCTTTAATAATATTTTATAAGAAACCAAAATAAAATATAGGAGAATTTTTTTATAATATATCAGATTATATTATAATTTATTATTAAAAAATTATATCATTTTTATAATAATTTTTATTATAGTATTGTTTGTTAAACTATATGTAATTTTAATAAATACTTTATCAAATGTCAAGTATATTTTTTTTTTCAGTTTCTGCTAGAAATCTTTAAATATCTCCTTGTCTCGTCTATCTCTCTATTATTTCAAATTATTTTTATACTTTCAGTCGTCAAGTTTCTGTACCTTAATATTTACTACTACTTTTTTTATCATTGCTTTATACTCGTTAAATTTTCTTGTTTTCATATGTTTTTATTTCAAAATATTCTACTTAAAAATTCTTGTTCTTTGAATTATTTTTTTTATTTCCTTGTTGTCTATGCTTATACTATTTTAAAAATTACTCTTAGATTTGTAATGAACAAAAAACATGTTCTTTATTTTTACATATTTTATGTGCATTTTTATTAAATTTTATTTTAAGCCACCTATCACGCGTAGCTTAAGTTTATCCTTCTGACCAGTAGTGGACTTACATTTTGTTGATTTTAACCATTCTGATTACATCTAACCAGAGATATAACCTCGACCTATATCAGAGATTGAGGAAGGAGAGAAATTCTTCTTATCAGCTGCTTATCATCGTCAGAAAATAAATATAAAGATTTTATACTCATTTCGATAAGATGTTACGGTTGTTAGATATTATTTTAGTATAATTTTTCTTTAACAGAGGTAAAAGCCAAACTATTAATTAACATAAATGACTCTTTCTCTCTATAAATAAATTAAAATAAATTTGGTGCACATTAAAATGAAATCAATTATTACAATTACATATTATTAATAACCACTGATGCATTTTTTATTAAATATTATTAGAATTATCTTTCTTTAATTTATGCTTTATCTATTATGCAATATACGCATATTAAAAGAATCTATTAAAAGTTTTACAATCTAATCTATTTTATTTCATCCATTTTAAGGCAACGCATCTTAAGTGTGTGTTATATATTTATAATATCTTTATGTTATTACTAATAGAATACACACACACACACACACACATTGAGCACACATCACTTGAGATATAATTTTTATAAATTTGTTATTTTAACGTAAAAGTTTCACTTACCAGTAAATACGCAACAGTGGGGTTGACCAGAAGTAGAAACTGCATTGATCCGTAATCTGTAAATATAAAATCCATTATAGCAACCTTATCAATATTTTAAATAATAAATATTTCAAAATTTTATTATTGTACGCGTTGAACTTTATATTCGATTATTTAATAGAATAATTATAATTTCCGAAAACAGTTATTCTTTTTAAGTTGTCTAAAAAACGAATCCTATAAATATCAAGTGTACTATAAATATATAATAAAATGTACGCGCATTATTAATGAAAAATAACATGTATATGAATAATAAATTATTCACTCTCTAAGGTTTCTTTGTCGGCACTTGTCGTGCCCCTTCCAGGCCTGCTTTTCCCCTCATTATCAGATTGTTAAACTTACTCGCGAAAATAAAGTTTAGGCTTTAGAATTTAAGGATTAAGGGGATGCCGAACTCATTTTTTTTATCGACCGAACCATATTTTTTGCGCAACGAAATGTTTTTATTGGTTGCACAGAATAAAAAATCCTTTTTCACGATTAAAGTACACATAGAAACATTGGTTGAACATTCCGATTTTTACGTAAAAGACGAAAAAAATTAAAAAATTAAAATTTTGTTTTAATTTTTTTCGTCTTTTACGTAAAAATCAGAATGTTCAACCAATGTTTCTATGTGTACTTTAATCGTGGAAAAGATTTTTTACTCTGTGCAACCATTAAAAACATTTCGGTGTGCAAAAAATATGGTTCGGTCGATAAAAAAAATGAGTTCAGCATCCCCTTAAGATTTGCTGGACTCACTCATGAATATATAGTTTATTACAATTTATTGCTGTTTATTGTACAGTATCATAAGAACAGACGCACAACGATTTTGTACGGTACTCTCAAACTAATTAAGGTACCATCTGCGGCGTATTTTAGGTACTAATTTCCCCTTAAAGATAAACCTTCCAGATACTGAGCTCTTCCATCAATATCAAGGTGACAGTGGAGGGTTATACATAAAATTTAGTAATATTGATATATTGGCCGGTATTTATCGTCCGTTCTTATATATAAGATCATCTTAAGACGTGTTTTTAGTCGACTTAAGACTACGTTCAGCAAATCAGATGGCCGAATAGAATTTTAAGATTTTACTTAAGATGAGCTTGAATATAAGAACGGACTATGAATACCGACCATATTGTGTAATATAATTTATGTAATATGTGATATAATTTATAATTTATTTTATAATTAAGAGATTATATCTATATTATATTGCATCCTTTTTGTCGATAAAAATAATAGTTGATGGTAATATAGGCAATATAAACCAAAAGGTAATATAATCCAAAAAATAAATACGGAACGCCGATCAATTAATTTTTTCTAATAAAATACTTTCTTAATTATAAAATAAATTATAAGATATATATTGTAAAATTATATAATATAAATATAAATATTGAATTATATGTTAATATAAAATAGATTATCGCGGAGATAAAAGGAAGAATCTTACAAGCATAATAAATAATAAATTAAATCATTTTTGATTATAGTTTGATCACCTTAAGATTACTTCGCTATCGACACTTTCCCATATTCTTTTCCATTTTTTGTTACATTTTATTGCTTTTTTTATTGCACTCACTAGTCAATTCACAGCTAATTACAATTGTTTTGACATTTACAAATCATTAATTACTAACTATAATAAACATAAAAAATAATCGCGTTTTTCAAAGAATAATTTTGATTATACGCAAAATCACAATCGGGCGGGTGTCGCTGCACGAATAATAACAAAATGATAATGACGTGTTAACGCCGCGAAAGCCAATAATCGTATGATTTTATTAATTTATTGCCACTCCAAAATATTTAATATTTTATAATATAAATTCATACTGAATATATTCTGTACATTACATTTCAAATTAATTTTATTGAATATAAGTTTTATCGTATATGAAATATAACATTTATTTAAAGAATCAAATTTATCATATTTTATCCAAAAAAACTACTATTTGCTCTGACTTGATGTATTGGCACGATGTATATTGACTTATATATTTATATTATTTTATAATTAATTTATTAATCTAATTCAATCTCCCTATTGAAACTATACTATTAAAACGAATTTTAATTAGGAATAGTAATGATATTTGAGCTATTCTTACCTATTAGCTATTCGTACCTATTATAGTAAATAATAAGGTAATAAATTATAAATTAACAAATTAACTATATGAATTATTGCACATAACAATTAACGATGTAATAAAAACATTAAATTTATATATCATTTTTAATATATATTTATATTTTAAGATGCATTATATTAAAAACTTCATATAAATATAATCTTGTGTATTAAAATTTTATAACAAAATTTTATTATAAAGAAAAAATATAATTTGAGAGTATTTTAATTTTTAATTATTCGTATGTCTTATATTATTTTATTTTTTATTGTTTACAATTTTTGCCTTTTATTCTTTTATTCTTTTTTTTCTATATAAACCATTATACCTTTTTTATACTAAATATATTTAGAAGAAATTTTACAGCCGCAAAAATAGTTACCATATTTTTTAACATTATATTTATTTTTTTATAATATATCACAGGAAATATAAAATTTTAATAAAAAAGATTTATATTTGTATATCTGATTTTAAGTATTATAATATGGAAATTATTGTTAATTTATATTGACATATGTATATTCAGGTTTCATTTCTAGACTGTCACTTAAATTTAGATCACTAATTAATAATTATAGTTGTCATGAATTTGTACTAAACTGTAATAATTTTAAAAAATATTAATTATTATTTATTAATAAATATCAAGATCATCTTCCGCGATATGAATGGTTTATTTTAAAATATATGCAATCGATTTTTTATTATATAAAAGAGCGAATTGATCTATTTCCAAGACATTTTAGGCTAATTATACCACACAAATTGAAATACGAATTTTTATATTCTATAGATTGTTTACGCTTCTAATTGTTCTGTCTATTTTATCAATTACTATTTTTGCAAAAGTTATTATTGTGAATATATATGTATTATACAATATATTAATTTTTAAAGTACGAAATCTATAAAGAAAGAAGCTAGAGATAGTAAAGAAATCGTTGATTGAGGAATGTTTTCTGTGAAAAGATGTCCGACCGTTTTCATGTTAAAAAGAAACTTGGATTTTTGCTTTCTTGAAAAATCGGATTTGTGTCAAAACATATCATAAAAGGTTCCAAAACGACGACCTTCTGAAAACACATCGTCGCACAGCGAAAATAAATGGAATGTCGCGAACAGTGAAGAACCTCAGTAGTCATCGACATGCGTTATCAGACAACTGTCGCCTCGTTCTCTGACCAATTCTTATTTGTTTCTTCAAGCTCTACATTGGGTTTCCAATAACCGAATAACTGTCTCGTATATTTTTGATCTGATTTTTGAGGTTTTTCTGTTTTTGTATTGATATCAGGATTGTGATTTAAGCGAGATATACATTTAAGAACGATTAATTACAGTTGTCAAGTAACCTTACATTTTGACAGATATTTGCGACTGTTATATTCAAAGACATAAAAAATAATTAAGTGAGTAACTTTTTTACATTACTTTTTAAAATTTTTAACAATTTTAATAATTATAACCAATATAATTATTAATTATTATAATGATTAATTGTTCTGTATGTCAAAACGTAATACTTAGAGCAAAAACATATTTATTAGCAAAAAGATTATAATATTTATTTCAATTACTTCCAGAATTATGTATCACAGTGCATGATACATCCACTTTGCTCTTTTAACGACACTCACTTACATTTTCATAAAAATAGACGTCGAATAGTATTTTCCGGCATACAATTTTCGCGTAGCTGCAGAAGTAGTCGCGATGCATCAGAAAAAAGAAAAGGAAGGGAGTAAGAGAAACGACTCCGAGTAGATGAGTAAAAAGGAAAGAAGTAGAGAAAAATATAAGAGAACGTCAGTAACGACTAACGCGAGAAGAGAAGGACGGCATCTTTTAGTAATTACCCGCCTCCGGAGGGCGCATTACTCTTTGTCGGCCGACATACCTTGGATCTTATCGTCGTTGAGAGAGAAAGAGCGAGCGAGCAATAGTGAGGTAAAGGATAGAACTGCAGAACCGGAAACCACTTTTGTGCAATGGGATGAGGAATCAGGTGAGGGGGAAGAGGGCAAAGGTCGGTTGCAGCCTCTACTGTACTGGGCGAAATTGCGTCGGACGACATTTTCATCCTTACCCTTGTCTATTCCATGAAGGCGTATTTCGTTCTGTAATAACAATGATTTTGCCGTGGCTGAAAAATTATTGTAAATAATAAAAGTCAGAATTTTATTTTTCTATGAAATATTGAAAAAACTGTGAAATTAATCATTAATACTTGCTTGTCAATACAAACACTAATAGTAACTAATTTTCTAAACTTTATCTCTAAACTTCGTCTGCGAGAAAAGTTATCGATAACATTTATTTTCACTTTGCAATGTATCGATAGAAATTAAAATAAAATAGTTATGTTTCTAAACAAAATAATGTCGATACTGCTCGAAAGTAGAGCAACAAGTATAATGTACTAGAGAAAAGCCAGAATTGATCCTTAAGCTTAAGTACATCCGTAAACGTCCGTGCAGAATCTGCACGAAATTATACGATGATAGTTTTCATCCGATCTGCTGTCATTACCGAGAAACGCATTCAAAATTACCAGCTCGTAACTATTCATGTTTTCAGCGTCTTTCATGTGTAACTTCCGATAATGAGATCGTAGCAGAATGATTGATCGTATTATATATGCAACGTCATCTTTAATAGTGGATGTGACAGCAAATCTTAATCTTGCAAAAGGTCTTCTATGAGAATAACAATGAAAATGTCAAATAAAAGTGAAAGATTAATAACTTTCATGTTGGTAAAATTAATCTATTCGAAAATTGACGATACATCCAATACTTCTTAAATTTTTAATTTTTTAATTCTTAAATTTAATTCTTTATTTTTTTAATTCTTAAATTCATATTCAATCAAGTAGTGTAAGACATATGAAAACATACAAATTTTAGTGAGTTTATTTTTATTGCATTGAACAAAAATCTTCTTAATAGTTTGTGTTATAGAGCGTCTTCTCTAAATGTATTTTATTATATTAAAGAAATTAAACGTATTAAATTAAATGTATATCAATTACATTTAATGCCTTTATATAATTTGTAATACAGTACCAGCCAAAAATATATCACCTTTATATCACCTTTAGGATTTTTGAGCATAAATTTAATTTAATTTACTTACATACAAAATTAATTTTTTATATTATTAAAATTAAGTTTTTATATTATTTTATGAAAAATATTTTATTTAGTAAGTTGTATTTACTATCAAAACATATATTATGATATTATAAATATCCATGCACCTTGAATAAAATTATACTCAAAAATACTAAAGGTGATATATTTTTGGCCGGTACTGTACTTTTTCTAAAAATAAGCTCTTATTTTATTTAAATGTCAGATTCGTTATAGAAACGTGGATTTGCAAAATATTAAATAATTTAGATTAATAGATTTATGACAAGAGAGACAGAATATAGACAATTTTTAAACTGAGTATTTTATAAATTGCATTTAACAGAGAGAATTTAAAGAGAAACATTATTAATATAACGTATTATATCTATCTAAATATATATTATTTATATAAATGTTATCATATATAAATTTACAGAAAATTTGCTATTTTTACGAAAAATAAAAGAGAGAGAGAGGGAGAGAGAGAGAAAAATTTTCTTAGGACACATCGTGTTTTTAAGATAACATAGCGCGTACTAGTAAGATAAAAGCAAAGTTGCGCCAAACTTGAGTGCTGACGCAACAAGTAGTACGTCAGTATCGGGATGGGAACCGCAAATCTTCGTGTGGTATATTACTTCCGACGTACACATCTCGTGTCACTGCGAAATCTTAGGGATAAAAGTTCACAAAGGTTGAGCATTTTTATCGTCGGCGTACTCTGCAGTAGCGTTTCTCTTCCACAGCTGTATAAAAGCGCATGCGTTTTACGTTACAACGTAATTTTTCGTAAAATAAAAATCTATTTGCACATAATTATAATTCACTAAATATTTTTGATTAATCTTTTGTATAAAATATCAGTTAATAAATTAAAAATCAATTAATTAAATATTAAATAAAAAGCAAAATTTTTGTTTTATTAGTTTAGAATTATTGTTGACACTCGTAGATATTCAGTCATTTATTTTTTTTTTACATTGCTCTTCTATCGTTAATTATAATATCAATATATTATGATTTATGAAGAGGTCATTTACCTTAGTTTAATTATTATTATCTAAAATACATACAGTGTGTATAAATGAAATTATTTGTCCCAGAGAAGAGAGTTACGAAAGTATCGTTGATAATATAACAAAATTAAAACTCTCTCTGTAAACGCTCAATGTAGGAGCATGAAATTTAATCAACTGCGTGATGTGAACAGCCAAACACAAACCATTTTAGCTTCAGCGCATAAACGAATTTACTAGCGGTGAGAGATTCTGAGCAATTCGTGTGAATAGTGTTCGATTACTAAAACGTAAAAAATAAATTAACGTCTAATGTCAGTGAAAGTGTATTTATTATGCAACCGAATAAATACACAAATCTACATTATTTATATTGTATAATGCGTATCAATAAATCGTTGAATATTATTAATAAAATTAAAAAGTTGTTTTGCAAAATATACTCCATATGTATATGTATGTGTGTGTGTATGTACCAACATATACATGTGTTTATTGTAATACAATAAATAAAAAATTACAATCAAGCAACAAAAATATCAATACTCAAGCCATTTAGTATTTAAAAAATAATGTTGTCAATTAATATTATAATGTGATGTCCTATGATGCAACTAAGCATAATGGCAAATATAAAAAAATGCAAAAAGTATGAAAAATGTAATTATATTAAAATACTATTTTCATAAATTAATGTTGTATATATAATTTTCATCAATATAAAGTATAAATAAAAAGTCCGTGCATTATATAAATTATGTATTTATTTTTATATTTTGTACAAGAGTTTAAACCGCAAACAAAATGTTAATACCCAATATAAAGTATCAGAAAAATATATTTTTATTAAATAATAATGTCAAATATATAATATATAAATGTATGAATATAGAAAAGGTTAAGGAACACAACACAGACAGATTAGATTTTAAATTTTACACAGCAGAAACGTCATAATGGACAAGTGGACAGAAAATAGTTATAATCAACAGATAGCCAATAAAATGACAAAACTTTTAATTTTATATCCGGTCCGTTCACCAAAAACACACAGATATTATCGTTGTCTTTCATTGCTCGACAGCATTCGATTTTTTTTCATTTAAAAAACAAATTCACTCTACTCGAGGTATTTTGTAAATATTATTATTTAAAGGAAATAACGTCTTGTTTACGTACACGTGTTATTTGGCGCTGAAAACATTTTATAGCAAGCGCTGAATGAAAAATTTTATCGGCGTTTATTGTACGTCGAATTACATTATAAAGAAAAGACACATCATAGAGAGACATTGAATGCCTGAGGGAAAGAGTTGCACGATGCACAGATGCGTGTCAGAATATATCATAGATTACGCCATTCTGTGTTATACCATTACTAGCGTCCGAGAGAAGTCCCTTCGGCTATAAGCAACTATATATATATGTACACAATATCCAGCCTTGATAACGATTGAAGACACAGGCGAGACTGCTCGTTTTAAGCTCACTCGTGCGTTCGTTCCTCTCTCGCATTTCCGTTCATACTCTCATCCCGCAAATGGAAGCGAGGTATTGTTTCCATGCCGAGGCGAGAGACACCCTAACGCGCCCCACACCTGAATGGATCGCGCGAATCTGAAGTCTGAAAGCCCTCGTTTGTATCGTACGCTATGCGTTGCATCATGCGGAATGCACCGGGGAATGCATCGCAGACGGCGCTCACGCAATTGCACGTCAGCGTAATGCAATATTCGTAATGCGAATAAACGAGGATTGTAGAGTTTGGGCAAAAATTGCGAGAATCTAGATTGTGAGTATTTTAGTGTTCACATTATAACAATATATACGTTTTAACAATACATGATATTGAATGTTTATGTAATTATGAATAAAATAATATTCATTATTACATATATAATTCAATGTGAGATAATTTTCAACCAGAGATTTTATATTCCCATTTTTTCACCATTAGAAAAAAATATTATAGAGAAATATTGTAGAGCATTTTTTTTACATTTTTTGCGCGTTCATAGTTTTTAAAAGGATGAACAATAATTCACATAGTTATTGCATATTATATTGTTCTCTTTAAATTAGTTTTTAAAATGAATGACAAATCATCACATGACTTAGACACATAAAATAAAAATAATATTTTTAGAATTTTATTATTCAATATTACATATGTAAATATTAATACTTATATATTGTTTTTTATATTTTATATATATATATATATGTATATATTTATATATATTTTCTGCACGTTATCGTATAGTTGTCACTAATACGGCTAAAACTTTAACATGTGTCGTAGAGCATATTTACAATTCTCGTTTGACGTGTGAAAATAATTTATAGTCAGTAAATTGTGTGCAAATAAATCTCGGGAAAACAGTCTGTATTGCCGTAAATGGTTCGATTTATCACAAGTCTCATCAGTTGTTTTATATATCTGCATATATGCATAAACAATTAATAAAATATTTCGCGGTTTGTAAAAAACGTGAAGCGACCATAACTCCACATTTATATAACCATTTACACAATAATATTTTTCGATGAAGTAATTTGTGTGCGTGTGTATGTGAGAGAGAGAGAGAGAGAGAGAGAGAAAGAGAGACAGACAGACAGACAGACAAACAGACAGAGAGACAGACAGAAAGAGAGACAGAGAGAGAGAGAGAGAGAGAGAGAGAGAAAGAGAGAGAGAGAGAAATTTTTCATCCACATTATCACACACAATTCATCATTAAATTTAATTGCAATTGTCACGTATTATTACTTTTACGAATAGCTAATCTTAAGAATGAAAAGTTAAGTTTTATTATTCATGTAGGAAATAAGTACGGAGGTACAAAAACGATGTGACTTTTCTTTATGTTCACTGTCACGTAAACTTTTAATTACAACTTTATTCTACAAATTATAAAATCAGCTGCTACAAACTAGAAATCTATAATTTTCTTCTTCCTCATGTACTTTTTTGCTTGTTTTCTTCTTCTTTGATCGATATTTACAAATATATTATTTTTTTCCCTCTCAAAAGCAATTTAATTACAAAACTTTCTGCCGCGTAAGACCTGAAGAAAGAGATGTTCTCGTTTCTCGTGTGCTTAGCCAACGAGGAGAGAGCGCACTTTATTGTTCTCGTTAATACACTTTTATATCGTAGCAATAATAAACTGGCGCAACATCACTCCGGTAATCCTTATCGTAATAATATTATCTAGCAAAACATGAGCAGATGGTAAAGTTAACGCTAATTGGATGTGCTGTTGTTTTTCACGTAATCCTAATTGATCTCAATGATGGATTTCCAAGTAACTCCATCATAACGACAAATATTGTAATGATTATAAAAGGAAATATCAAAGCTAGCAAGTTTTGTTCTAATAAGAGTTTATAATAATTTGTACATATATGTATGTATATTTTAATACATTGAAAAAAATTGCATTATTAAAGAGGAAAAAAGGGTGAAAAGAAAAAACGTGTTGCAAAAGACATTTCGTGCAGGCAGTCAGCCACATTGTACAGTTACATAACACTAAAGTCGCGCAGTAGCATTTGAACGTCTCTCCTTGATTCGTTTCTTTACAGCCACCACAAACAACTTCCTTTTAATTTACCTCGGGATCTCTATTCTGCAAATTCTTTGCACAAGTAAAGTCGAGAAGCATCGTGAAAAACGCGGAAAGAAAGAGAGATAGAGAGATCACAAAAGGACAGAGGACAGCATTACTTAATTCTCGTTCGTTTTCGCCAATCACGAAGAGACTGTCTTCTCCCATATTCTTAATTTACTTGCTATCTAAATCCGCCTCCTGGATCAACATCCAACACGCAGATAGCATGTGTCCAAACACGAGGGCATCATTAAACTCCCTCCTTCACAGTTTTATCCCCCTTTAGACTCTATCTGTAGTTCCCCCTCCGTTTGACTCGTTCGTTTTCTCTTCTTTACTCTCTCCCTCACTTTACGAAACTAAGAGCATTGTGTTTCTTATCTTAATTTGACCCGAATCTCATGGCGAGACGTGACATTCTAACTTGTGCTCTTCTTTCGGTCACAATTTGCGAAGGTGAACGACACCTTTTGGAGACATGAGAGAAAAAGAGAGTTTTACCCCTTCAATAATAATAATTTTATTCGAGGCCTCGTATTTGTCTCTGTTCATTGAAATTTTACCTTTGTATTCGCTCGACTTGTTAAAAATACGATGAGATCCAGGGACAAGAGTGAAGCAAGAAAAATGGGCCTGTGGATCGAAAAGCAATTACGAAAGAGAATAAAGCTAATTCTTTCTGAAAAGTACTTTGAGGATTAAACTAATCCGATGCCCTAATTGAAATCATACATATTTTTTATACTTTTATCATGTCTATAACTTATATATACATACATTTGATGATTTACTAAAATTTTTACAAATGTTTAAAATTACTTTATACAGATATGATATTTATACAAATATTTAATTAATCATAAATTATAATATATACGAAGCAATTTTATATAAATTTAAAATTGAATACTTTCTCAAATTAAAAAGAATGAATTAAATTGACAAAAACTTATTAAGAAAAATTACAATTTACGATTATTTATAAAAAATTAAACATTATTACAAAAAACATAGTTGACTTAATAAACAGATATCAATAACCTAATAAATATATATGAAATATATTTACAAAAAAATATAAAACTACCGCATTGAAATATGGTATCACATTTTATTTTTTGTGTACACGAATGATAAATGTCAATTTCCATTAAATTTTTCAATGTGTTTGTGAAATGTCAATTATAATCAGGCCAATGCCAAGTTTAAGGTTATATTGACCACAACTCAGATACTTGCTCAGGCACAAAAACTTTAAGAGGTCGACGTATACCTAAGAAAGCGCATTTACGAGTTGCTCCACGATAGCCGACAGTACTTTACGATGCGAGATTCAATCGCAAAGGAAATGACTAGTCCGTTTCGAATGACGTACCCGATTTACTCACAGTGAACAAATGCATACATTCTGCTTTTACTTTTGCTTAAGTAAAAAATGTAGAGAAATAAATGCCTACATTATCCTTTTTAATATAATAAAACTATTTTATATAATAATTTAAAATAAATTATTATATAAAATATATTCTGTTATATATATATATATATTGTCAAGCACTAAAAATATAAATTAATTTAAATAAAATATCCCTTTTTATGTATCTTCTCAACACATTCTATTATGACAGTTTCCTTCCAAAATATTATAAAAAGAGAAAAAAAGAGAAAGCGAAAGGGAGAAGAAGAAAGAGAGAAAGAGATATAAAATATATTTATATTGCAGAAAAATAATATAGAATATTAAAAATAGACTATAATTGTAGAACATCGTGTACCTAGGATGAGTTCCTCAACGTAACGTAATTTTGATTGATAGTAAACTAACTGTCCGTTTGTCATCACTGTAGTTCGCTTGTTCGCTATATAATCTTTGAATATAAAGCAAAATATACTGCTTCGCTATAAGGCAAATAGTGATGATATGCTCTGTATAATTCCGTTTCAGTCGAAATACTGTAATTCCATAGAATAATGTTTACATATCATTCAATTGTAACCTCAAGCACTAGTCAGAAACGGTTGTAGTCATTGTAAGTTAACCCACCCACTAATTAAACTCGTCATCATAGATCTAGCTTTAATGCACTTGTGTTAATTATAAATCAGACCGTTGATATGGCATGTATATAACGTCAAAATACTGATTCACATTTGATACGCACATGTTCACACATTTTGATATATTAAATGATATACTAAATAATACATTTAATCAAAATAATATATTAAATGACATATTAATCAAAAGAAATTAAAACTAAAATAAAATAGATTATTATGTGATTAATACATAATATAAAACAATTAATGAGCTAAAATAATGTATGTTTCTAAACCAAAAAAGATTATATATTTAAAATATATTTAAAATAATAAAAACCTAAGGTTTTTTCAAGTGTTCTATTCATAATATATTCAATAAAAAGTAACAAAAATTGATAAATCTAATTGTTGAGTAGAAAATATTTTTATGATATTTTACACACGATCCATTTTACGATGTTTTAGCATTGTCTTATACTTGATTGTTGGAATAAGCATAAATTGAGAAATTTAATTGAATTTTTTGCAGCGATAATAAATCAAAAGATCGCTAAAAGATTGACATTGACCATGTAACTTCGTCAAATTTATAAATCATCCGTGTTCTCTAGGCACTTTTCTCACGCATCCGTTTCTCTAAGGCACTTTTCATCACTATAAGACGTCGATCAACTTTGTCCTAAATTGTTTGAAAGATTTATGTATGTATTGTGGATGATTCTCGTGTTATGTCGACGACAAAAAAGAAAATATTTTTATTGATATTACAGTCCTTTCATATCATTGTATAATTCCGGATATCAAATTGCTAGCTGTTTAAATATTGATAAAACATTATCATTACTTTCCAGATAAGTCGCAAAAATCGCGCAATTATTCTGAGTTATGTATGAATATTAGAAGTCAGATTAAATCTCGGCGATTGTTATAGTCAATAATTCTTTAGTTATAAATGATAGAAATAACCAAACCTTTGCAAATTGAACTTCTTGGAGACGTTTTGTATATCTCCAAGAAAATGCAAATATTTTCTTAAAGAAAATACAAAATTACTCAAACATTTATGTGGTGGTACATATGTGTACATGTTTTAGAAAATAAATCTGTATTTTCTTTCAGAGATTTATCGGGGAAATAAAATTTATTCTATGTAAATATAAATAGCGGATTTCGATATTCACAACAGAGTCACAAACGCAAATGTAGTTATCTATTTCTATGGCGTTACTCATGTTTAAATATTGAAATGGCATTAGTGGAGCTAGCGTGTAATTGAATGACGCGCGTATAATAGTTAAATGTGCGATTTATACCACCAGTCATACTTTATTGTATCGATAATTTTACGAAGATATGTTACATCGATGATTACAGATTTGACATGCTTATATGCGCGCTATCAGCCAAACGTAATTACGAGACGCCCATCGCGCTCTCGAATCGCGCTAACAAATTAGCTTGAGCGGTTTTTGTCGGGATTGCCACCGATTGCAAATTCCATCAATCCGATATTCGTTATCAACTCTCAAATATACCCGCGCGCGAACGCGGATTTCGCTTTAATATATGTAGGTATACACACACTCGGATAGAATTTCTCATACCTTCCTCGCATTACATTTCCTCACGTCCGATAGCTAACCCGTGAAATTAAACTTGAACAAAGCAAGACGAGTCGACCTGTTTTACCGAATAATCTGATGTGTCTATATCTTTGCAATAAAGCTTCCAATTATTCGAAGAGCATAGGTAATAAGGAATAGATAAACAGAAAATAATATTAACAAGAGAGAAAGAGAGAGAGAGAGAGAGAGAGAGAATAATTTAAAAAATATAATTCAATTTTGAAGTGTTTAAATTTAACATCAACAAAAGTATTATAATTTGCATTTACTTTAAGAGATAATTCAAAATAAAACAATTATTTTTTCCCATTAATTAAATCTCAAACAAGTCTCCTAAAAAAATATAATTACTTATATCTTTTCGTGAAGGTAGTACACAAACAAATATCGTCCGTTCTCTTACTTATTGCGATTTCACTGCATTTTACAAAATATTTTAATAAATCAGATTAAATAATACATATGTATACATATATTCTTAAATCATTTTTTCTGCTCAGCTGCTTCATTATTGGCTTAATTTAAGTCTTCTAATTATGCAACTATTATACTTAACATGAATAATTAACAAGTTCTGTTGCATCTATTATTTAAAATAATATAAACTGATAAAGTCTATATATTTTAATTAAATAAAAAAATTTATTTTAACTAAATCTTATAATTTTCTGCGAACTTAATTGAAATAAAATATCTATATAAGTATGTAAATATACATAAAATGTATAAAATTATTTTTTTTATTAAATAATTATAAATTTTAACAATATTATGTAAAATTGTGAGAGCTCAAATCCTCTTCTGTTAGCTTTTCGCTTACCAACTTTTGTAACATCAAATAGATTGGATGTAGATATTTACGAAATTTGATTTCAGTCAACAAGCAGATGATTAGCAACGCTTTTCGGAGCAAATCGAGCGATTGATTTCAATAACGTAGTTTCGATTACAATGTGCGCTGATACATGTTAATTTAGTTTAAAATTTTGTTGAGACTGTCATTTAATAATATTCCGCACAGGCGTTACCACAATCGAGCTCACTTGGAAGTTATAGTGTTAATCGGTTCGCGCACGAGCAGCAGAAACGGCCGAATGCGAAAGCGAGAAACATTGACGCCATAATCGAGCGAAACTGGGCAACTGGACTCTACCGCATTGCGTAAAACGAACGCACTAGTCATATCAACAACTCTCGGCGACGTGGAAGCGGTACAAGTACGCCCAAACTCTCCTGACAACTGAGGTGATCGTGTAAATGTGCAATTTCAAGGCGCGTAACAAACTATGTATAAGTTCCAAAATGTAGTTGCTAACTGATGGAATAGATGCTTAATAATTTATGCTTTTGCGTTAAGTTTTTGAGGATTTGCGGTAACATTATTGTAATAATCGAGATATTATTTGTGATAAACAAAGAGCACAATTCTTTTACAATTTACATTTGGTTTACCATCATTCTTTGATTATGAAAACAATCAATCGGTTAGGCAATAACCTTAATTTGGCTATACAGATTAATAATGCGTTAATAAACTGTCAAGTATAATTATATAATGTTCACACAAACTGTAACGATTAATCGCGTTTGTCCCGAGTAATTATTCTGAATAGTAAATTGAGTTATTTCTCTTTCAATTATCAAATTGTATATCACCGATTAAATTGTATATCTAAAATCAAACACACACAATAAACATAATTCGTAATATCAATTTTTCATACATAACTGTTACATAAATATAATATTAATTAGTATTTATGTTAATATGAATTTTCATATCCTTTTTTTACATAAAATATCCCTATATTTAAGTGCAATTTGTATAATTAAATAAATAATTTTGAGATGATTTATAATATCTCATACAGAAAAAAAGTTTTCTTTTACATGATTATATTTTTTAAGAAAAAAATAGAGATATAAATTGTAAATAACACGTAAGAAACACAGCAATCAGTGTGATAATAAATTTATGTGTCAACTTTATTAATTCAAAACAATTTTCTGCTCGTACATTTATTATATATATTTATATATAAACTAGTTCATCACCAATTATCGAATTACTAATACTATAAGTTTGCAGTTACAGCAAGATTACAAAAAAAAATATTAATATATTTTATTTTTGATATTTAATTTTTATTATTTATTTTTTCCTTATATCATTTCAATTTATTCTTCTGACTTTTAACTTGGTATTTACATATTTCAATTATGCTTTGTAAAAAGTATTGTTATAATTAACTATTACTTTTTTTACTTTTATTGCTTTTTTTTACTGGTGTTTATTTATCACATTTTATTATTACGAAAAATAATTTAATGTATTTTTAAACACTCTTTTTTTATAGATATTAATTTGTTAAATTTAAATTCAAATAAAATATATTAAATCTCTTTATTGCAATAATACTTTTATATTTGTATGTAGTATATACTATATACTCATAAATATATATAACACGGTTAAATTGTGGTCGAATATTCGAAAAAACCCAACAAACATAATAGAATCACGAAATTGTGCTTAGAATGGGATTGAATCATGCTGTCCCAAAATTCCAATCACGGCAAACGCATCGTAATTTTAGGGGAATAGAGAACTTGAGATACCTTGCGAGTGGTAGTCAGGTTTTGACGTACGAGAAAGACGAGAGAAGGACGCACAAGATGGTAGAGAGACGACCAGAGATTCGAAGAGGGTAGAAGAGATCGAGAGGCCTTTTTTGTCTCTAGGGAGGGAGACAAGGAACCCTATCGATCTTCAGAATTCACACGTGAGATCCTTCATTCCCCGTGGAATCAACGAACGGTAGGAGAGGAAGTGATAGAAGGAAGAAAGGGTAAAAATAAGAACGTGGTCATAGCACCGGCAAGTGCTTCTCCGATCCAAAAGTGAAGTAGGGAGGAGACACGCGACAGAAAAGAAAGGACATAAGTCGTTCGAGAGACAAAGAGGAGATTCATCGCTGGCAACTTGCCGCAGTTTTTTTCCTGTGGTGAGAACTTCCTTGCCTTCGGTATCTTTCCAGAGTTCGATCCGGAAGGTTGCACCATATCTATTACACTATAAGGTATTGTTAAATTTTCACCTCTCTCTTACTTTCTCTTCGGTTCAGCAGCCCTATGTGCTCGTAATTTTCGCATTTCGATATTTATTAATCAGAAAATTTAATATCAACATTTTTTTTTTATTTTATTATAATTTGAAAAACAAAATTGATATAAAAAAGTCATATTAAAGAAATGATAAATGCAAAAAGAATGAAAACATGATATTTCCGATTAAAAACAACACACACGTGCAATTCTGTAATAAAAAATACCTTATAAAAGATATAATTATTTTTTTCTGTGAAGTAATATAATAAACATATTCTTTTGATGTAAAATATTCAATAAGTCCGTACGTATCAACAAATGTCATAGATCGTATCAGCTCGAATTCTGCTCGAAAGATACTTAAAACGTTTCAGAGTGTGAATTTCACCTACAGACCATGCACTTTGTCTCCTGTCGAAGCTGCGAAACTTTCGACTCACTATCGACATGGAAACTATTTCATACCACCAAAACGATAGAAAGTTCCTGAAATATTTAAGGGACTTGAAAATAAATCGTGGCAAGTATTATTGCGTGGTGAAACTTTTGGCTGAGTTCGAAACTTCAGTAATGTTTCGTCAAAGTTCACGCGTAGTAAGCCGTCGTTTAATGTAAAAAAGGGGCCAAGTCCTAATGGCGCGACAGAAAATGCTCGAGTGAGATGAAATGCTACGTAATCTTAAAATTCCAGATGCCTTCTCAGCATCTCACAAAATATACATTTTTTTTTTCAAAATTATTCTTTTTGTTGTTCGATTTATAAGGAATATTTTTAAAAATGATGAAAATCAAAAGGACACTAATGTTTTAACAAACATCTCATCTACAAAATTACATTTTTATACAATATTTTATACGAAAAAAGGTATTTGATATCATGAAATATTACACATAAATAGTTCGATCATACTACAGTTTTATACTGCAATTTTCTGATGTATGTATAATGATAATATTGCGTCCGCATAATGTATATATATGATAAAATGCAAGGAGGAAACGAGCAACGAGCGAAAAGCGCTATTATTATTTAATATTGTTGTTAAAATAGAGTATCTCTTTGCAGAGTATGCAGTAACTAAATCAGTATTACCTCACAGCGGCGTTCAATAAAGGCCTGCGTTCAACAGAGACGTCGATCGGGAATTTTTTCGTACTAAAGACTGTTGTTGATGACACGGAAAAGCCGATATCGAAGTGGGCAAAGAGCCGTGAGTCGCTTTTTCTACATAGGAAATATATTTATAGCGTATATCGCCAGAGTTAAGTCCCATACACATCACTAGGTCACTGTGTTAGCGCTGCTACATCTATGTTACAACGGTCAATATGGCACCGTTGTAAACGATATAATTTTAGCAAATGAGGACACTTTCTCGAATAAATTTAGTTATATTATCACTTATATATCTACCATGCATTATTATTATTTTTCCTTTTACAAATTTGTGTCATGTGCGTTTAGTTCCTCAATAGATAGAATTGGAAAGTTTCGATTCATAAAGCTATAAACTATGCATATAAGTGATCAATTAATAATGTTGATGCTTTAAAATCTTCTAATAACATATGCAATCATCATTGTAAAATATTGAAACTATAAAACTTGCTGATAATTACACGTCGAGTCACAATACTATGTTTAATCAAAATAATAATACCAATGATAATACCGATGACAAATTATTATTATCAGAATAGTATTGTTTTTGTTCATCAATTAAGAAGAAAAGGATATCGAACGGATTAATCAATAAAGAAATAGAAGCAATTTCTTCGTCTGGAGTTACTTATTGTTAGTAACTCCGGGAGATTCTCCACATATATCAAAGAGTCAATTTTAACTTTATATCAAGTAAGTTTATGGCTTTAGCTATGTTGAATCCTTCTTTTCATGCATACATAGGCACAGAAATGGCGAGTGATAACGACTGTTTCTAAGTTTGATAACATGAAACTTGTCAGCAATCTAAGGGGATTTAAGAGAACGAGATGATCGCGCTTTTTTCAGACTTTAATACTGCAAATCTTAATATTTATTTGTTAATAATACTCTAAAAACAGTGACGCATTCGTTGACCATTTTTTATTCAACAAAAATTTTGAATACATAATATTAAATTATAAAATTTTATTACTTATAAGAGACCTATTCTTAACTGTTAATTGAATTATAAATAATATTGAGATAATTAAGATATCACTCAGGAATTATTCGCTTTTTGGTCTGTTAAAGTGTTCCTCTCAATAAATTTTACCTACATTACAAAGTTGTAATAACTTACAAATGTACAAATAATTACATCATGTGTATGAAAGATATATGAATTTATGAAAAATATCATATCACATCGTAGTGCTTCTAAAAAGTTAACATTAACTTTTTAACGAAAGGCTCAGCTTCTCTCAAATTGGTTACTTGAAGTTACACCAACATAACTTTAAACTTGTGCATACGTATCGTGTATATTAATTAAAAGTTAATAGCCACGATAGCATATTTATGCATTCCGTTGGCTCTTAAAACGATAACAGTTCTTTGACCGAGATCGTTTCAAGCAAAAATTATTGCAACTGGTAACTGTAAAAAATGCTAGTTTGCTCGTAAACAATTTTATACAATAGCTTTAACAATAGCTTTGATGTAAAAATGTAGAATTACTAATATGTCGCGCTAACAGATTGTGACAGATTCTGATAATACGTACAAAAAAATACAAAATTTATTTTCTTAACCGCGTATTTTAAATTAATCCCTTGCTTTAAGACAAAAAATTATATTTTTTTGAAAAAATACATAATAACTTTATATTTCCGCAACATTTTTACACTTTTGATTCTTGTGCGCGCACGCAAATTGCACTCTACAAAATGACGACAAACGTAAAGCCTTGACACGCAGTATCATTTGATTTTCCTTTTGTCACGACTGTTTACTACAGAGGCGCGACTCGGCGTATCGACATGGCTAACAGTATTATTGAGGATCGCGTTTCGATAAACGCATCTCCCGTTCGTCTGTATGAAACGCCGATCGACGTCAACTTCATGCACACACCGTTGTATTTTTGTTCATCGGCTATCCTGCGGCCGATAGCGCGTCGCCGTATCACGCCTGACAGACGGACACGAACTGATTGATTGAATTCCACTTTACTTCTTCTTTCGTTACGTACAAACATTGCGTAACATTAAAAAAATTATAGAAATTACATAGGACCCTCTACGTTGTGCCGATAAACATGTAGTTACATTTGTCGATGTTTACAAAAATAAACCTACTATTCAAATAATATTACATTATAAATGATACAATTCAAATAATATTGCTATGACATTTTGTTACATATAATTATATGTAATATAATCTCAACAATTTGTTAAATATTATCAAGAATAACAAAAAATTATTTTATTTTATATTTTAGATTTGTTGTAATGTAAACAAATTACATTGGTCAAAAAGTTGTATATCTAATTTAATCTTTGCGTATATAATATTATACGCGGTGAAATTATCATTTTTTATCGAATATTATCACTTAACCTTTT
Organism: Anoplolepis gracilipes; assembly: GCF_047496725.1. NCBI lineage: Eukaryota > Metazoa > Arthropoda > Insecta > Hymenoptera > Formicidae > Anoplolepis > Anoplolepis gracilipes. The sequence continues at coordinate 17,378,217 of NC_132971.1, read as the reverse complement.
TATAATTTTAGTTTGTCGTTTTTGTAACTTACATGTCTAATATATGTATAATAAAAAATAAAATTGGTTGTTATTTTTATTTAACCAATTAATATAAAATATAACATTACTTATATTATTTAAATTAAAAAAATAAAAAAATTATTTAGCTTATTAATTAGAGAGATATGTAATATTTTATTTCATTTTAAAAACAGTGATTATTAAACTTGAGTGTGAAAATTATTTTCTCTGTTGTTATTTAATTCTTTGATCGATATACATTTCTAGAATATAGAATCGAATAAAAATGCATTATTAATACGAAAATATATATACATACAACAAAATATAATTGTGATGAATATGTGTGTTGCTTAAAAATAAAATTTAATATATCACGCACAGATTTTCGTTTAAAGTTTATGTTACAGATTGTTAATTCAATACCACGGTTTAAAAAGGATCGTATTATCTGTACATTATTTTCTCTCTCTCTCTCTCTCTCTCTCTCTCTCTCATATGAAATATAAAATATATTTCATTTCATCCCTATCATTTTATCATTATACCTATCCATCATTTATAACGTACGTATAAATACAATAGGAGGAAATTACAAAAATAAAAACAATAAAACAATATAAAAATAATAAAAACAGTAGTGAAAAAATGTGCAAAACAAATCTATTAAAATAATATGTCCTAAAGCAAGGCACTCTTATTTTTTAATAATTAAATCCATTTTATCAAAATTAATAAAACTTTAGTTTATTTGCAAAAAATTTATAGTTTGTGCATTCATTGTTCATTTATGTGTTAACTGACTTGTATTAAAATTTATTAAAGTTTTCAAGTTTCTTCTTCCTTTGATTTTATTAAATAAATTGCATATAATAGTATAAGCATATAATAATTTATAAGATATACTCTTAAATAAATCTATAAAAAATAATAACATTAAGGAGAAAGATTATAGGAGCCAGCGCAGAGTGTAAAAGCGTAAATAAAAACTCAAGTTTTGTTTTAATAAAAAACGCACTTACTTAAATGTTTCAATCTATCTTCGGACCATCTTCAGCAAGAAAATATAACAATATAACATTTAAACACTTAAAAAATTCGCAGAATGTAATAAGCTTCTTAGTTTTTAAACTTTATAAACAAAAACACCGAATGCCTACTCAAATGCATTTCCCAATATAACGTTAATATAATGGCAAAATTGAAAGAAAAAACGATAGGAATCAGGAAGAAACTCATCACAGATCTCAAACGCAATATATAATTGTGATAAGCACACAATTGTCGCTCAACGCGTCGGACACACAAGTGAAGAAAATAACAAAGTCTGACGCTGTTTACAAGTCGCCGGTAATAAATGCAATTTCTTATTAAAAAACTTGAGTTTTGATTTTACTCCTTACACCTTGCGTTGGCTCCTATCGCCTTTCTCCTTGAAGTTATTATTTTTTCATAAATAAATATTTTTCTTGGTAATATTATAAAGTTGTTCTACATGTTTGTAGATTTTCAAATTTGTTTTATTTTTGTTTTTTTTTGCCAAATGTATCTATTTTTATAATTTTTGAGAAAGAGCGAATATCAACCTTAAGAAGCAATTTTCTTAATGTTAATTCTCATTTGCTTTTAAAGAAAACCATTTGCTAAAAAAGGCAGTATTAAAATAGTATTCTAATCTAATGGAAAGTTCTTTTCTAATAAATCTGTGAATATAAATTTGTATTCTAAACTTCTAACTTAGTTAAACTTAGAGAGTAAAACCTAAAATTAAAATAATTCGTTAATGTCTTTTTTCTATAAGCCTTGTGCAAATTAAAATAAAATAAATTAATAAAATTGTATGCCTCTTTTCATTCTACATCATTTAAATTGATACATATTTCCAAAAAAAAAAAATTCTCTACTATAATTTTCTTTTGATCCGCGCTGACGTTTTATATAAATTATCTGTCGTATTTTAAATTGCAGGAAAAACCATTCTCGGCTTAGAGAGGTAATTATTCAATTTTAAGCTTATTTTTTACGAGAAAAACCAGATTGCACAACCTGAACAACGAGTCCGCATTTACGCGTGCACCGATATATTAACTATGCACGCACTCGTATACGTCGGCCCATTAATTTTCACCGCACTTTTCATTAATTTCCATCAATCTGTCAGTAATTTTCCCCAATCAATCACTTTCCACGATATCGTTTACCTTTCTCTCTCTCTCTCTCTCTCTCTCTCTATATATATATATATATATATATATATATATATATATATATATATATATATATATGTATATATATATGTATGTATATACCATTAATATACCATCAATTTAATATAAAGATAAAGTGAGTTTTGTAGAGTGCAAGAGAAGATATATATATATATATATATATATATATATATATATATGTATATATGTATATATATATATATATATACATATATATATATATATCTTCTCTTGCACTCTACAAAACTCGCTTTATCTTTATATTAAATTAATGGTCGACGAACCAATTTTGTTTGGCAATACGGTCTCGCGTAACAAAGTAATTGCGCTACACATCGGCATTCTCTTCCCCCATAAAGACCCCCTTGTTTCCCTTCGTACAGGAAATTTCATTTAGCGCTGGAGGTCCACGCTTGACATATTCGTGGTTTCCGTTTCGCCTCTGTCAAACGGCAAAACGACCGAAATTCGACCGCTTCTGTCATTTTTGTCGTGAAAATCGCACGCGCTTCTATATCACTTAATTCTTTTTTTCCTTGTTTGCGATGACTATTGTATCCATGTGAATTTATTTTAACATACAAATTATTAGAAAGAATTCTAGAAAAAATAAAAAGAAAATAAAAAGGATTTTGTTTATTGCAAAAAAAAAAGAATCTAAATTTATTCAGTATAAAAAATAATTTACTTGTCCAAATTTTATTTTTAATTTCAAAAGAGATAAAAAGCGATACAGATAATAAATTATAAGTAATGTACGCTTTCCTATGGGTCACATGTCGATAAAATTATCGTCTATTGCTTATACCAATTGCTCAGATACATGCATTTAATGCAACGCAACATCACAAAAGCTACATTACACGAACGGAAATACAGAGTTGGACCGGAAAATTTGACGCATTTCCACAAAGCCACATTAACTGCGTAACTTATACCGGCAATAACGCATCACAAAACAGAAAAGGCTAAAATTCGATACACCACGAAATTAAACGCTCGCGGTCACCGATTTTGGCAGACCGCGCCAAATTTTCGGCGCCGAAGGGAGAAAGGGTTTGTTCACGCGCCACGCATTGCTGCCCCCCCCCCCTTCCTTCTTTCGATCCCCATCCTGTCGGCCACGTGCGCGTGCAAATTCGTCGGTTAAATAACACGCCATCGGCTTGTCAGCGTGACGTACCGTCACCAAATGAGAAATAAAAAAATAAAAGCAGACGGGAGGAGAAAAAACCAAACGCGCCGTGAATTTTTCGCGTAAACAACGCCGCAAATTCGACGCATTTTCGTTTTAACAGACGAATACGGCAAACACACAAGCTGCTTTTATTCGCGTGAAAAACGCGGGTGCTTGCAAAAATTCGTAAAATATATTGGTCGTGAGTTTGACTTGTTTAACTCCCAAAAACGGACCGCAATAATGTATTAATAAATTGAATCGCGCGACTAATGTTCATAGTATAGTGAATAAAAAAAAAGAGACTGCGAGCTTTCTCCAATCTTTTTCCGCAGTACAAACTACAGAGATTTTTTTATAAACCTTGTTTTTTCCAATTTTTGTTTTTTTTTCTAACAAAATTTATTGATCTTTGCTAGCAATCCCTCTCTCTTTTTTTTCTTTCTTTCTTCTCCTTCTCTCTCTCTCTCTCTCTCTCTCTCTCTCTCTTTCTCTCTTTTAATAAATAAGAATTTCTTCCCTTTTTCGAATCACAAAAAAGTAAAAATACAAACAACATGATATTTCCTTTCTCTTACTTATGACGGAATCAAATTGGATGTTAGTTTATTCTTTACATTTTGCATTATTGAACAGAAAAATAGCTTGAGTATTAACAGAAATATTGACGCCAAAGCTGACCCGATTGCCTTTAGTTTGCAATTTCCAATTGCAATATAGCTAGAATGATGGAATAATTGAATACTGTATTCTACTTTCTCCATTCACTTTTATTTGTTGCAAATTTACTTTGATACAATAACTTCATAAAAATATTTATGTTTGAAAGATTAAAAAGTGTAGTAAGGTATCAGAATCAAGAGCAAGGAGGTTTGCTCTGTCTTTTGGAAAGCATATTATGTGCGATAACCGAATAATCCTGAATTCCAGTCGCTTCATGCGAATTGTTCGTATTGTCTCTGGCCCCAAAGGAAGCGATCTTCAAGAGAGGGACCTGCCTCGCTTTTCAACCCGACTCGGCATGTCTTCGCGAAGAAAGACTCCAAGATCCCTGTCTATGTCACCCTCGGCCAATATTTTTAGATCGTGATGTTTCAAAGAACATCTCAAAAGCTTCTCTCGAAAGTTACAATCACACGGTGACGGAACCGAGCTAATTATTAAGCAGACTGGAGAAAGCAAGAAGCTATCTTTCTAGAAAGTGAACGTGAGCGGGTGAGCGTAACGCTACGACACTTTCACAATTTAAAGCGGTTGTAACGATATCGAGGTTACAATCTTAGGTTTGTACGACTCGCTTTGCCTGCATTAACGTTTATGAGATAAAATTAAACTTTTTGCATTCAATTACTAATAGTAGAAAAAGACAAAACATTTCAAAAAGTATATATTTTTCCCGCGAGGGATAATAGATATATATAATTATAATAGATGTTAATTCTGGAAAAATTAACGATTATCTTATGAGTGCATAATCTAGATAATATTTCTTAACTGTTTCTCTTTTTCTACTTATTGTTAATATGTAAATAAACTGTTTATATTTGAATAACTTCTGCTTATATGTGAAAATCGCAATTATAATCTGTAAATATTATAGATAATTTTATTGTGACGTAGTGCGTGATTTAATAAAATTAAATAATTTTTGCAAAAGCATTTAATTTAATTTCACAATCTATAAGTACTTGTCTAAATTTAACATTTGAAGAATAAAACGGTGCAATTTTATCTCTCATTATTTTTACATAATAAAAAAAGGTAGTGTAATTTGATTAATTGTAGACGAAAATTTCTAGTAAGTTTATTGGTACATATGTAACAATTATAATATACATATAACAATTCCAGCATTAATAATCTTTTAGATTATCATTATTTTACTTGCAATATTCATATTATAGCAATTATAGTTAATCTCTCTTGAACGATACAAGTAACCAGATTGTGATGATTTAGTTAAGTCTTTTACGTTAAAAATATTTACCTTAATCGATCGTACTTTATTGTCGTTGAGATAAAAATATGCCTTTTACAAGCAATAAAATAGACTAGTAAAGAACCATTAAAAAATATAAAATTTTGTAAACTAATAATTCTTATACCCGACAAGCTATAAATTAAAAAATAAACGTATTTCAGTAATTCCTGTTTAACCCTGATTCTTTTGTGATTTAAACGCATTAAAAATGTGCATGTCATTTTGTTAGATGTATGTACATATGTTTTTTGGTTTTGCTTTTTAGTGTGAATATTTATAGTGAGTGCAGAAAATCGTTACATATATGCGTAAATATGATTCACTCCAAAAATGATTCAATAAAAATTGAAAAAAGTTGAAGATATTTATACAATTGCAAATTTTTCTATGTAAAATAAATCTTTATAAATGCACGTAGGATTGCACCTATATCTGCTTCAAATGTGAAATGTTATGATTGAAATTATGCAACTTTTTTATTCTCCGCGCACGAGATTTATTATTTTTTTATTATTTAATTAATACTCTAGATATATTGTGTTGAGCGATTTAAACGATATTTATTATTAAAGCGACAGAATAAAACGGATTAAAAGAGTAGCATTAATAGCCGTCTCACGGCATTTAATTTTGATCAATGCGCCATTTAACTCAACCACCAGAATGGCCAAGCTAAACCGCACAATACTTAACACGCGTTCGACCGAAGCACTGTTCTGCGAAAACCACACTCGAAGCTGAATCAACCGCTACTTCGTTATTTTCACGACTAACACCAGTAGTATTAAAAGCGCGAAACGATATCCTCGTGTAGAACTTTCCCGTGGGAATTTCCGAGAGAAGTCTTGCGCGCATGCACATTACAGCTGCTTTCGTGAATAACATATATCACTTTGACTTACAATATTTATCTTTGAATTGTAAATTTTGTTACAGAAAAAAATTTAGGAATTAACTTTTTTATTATTTTAATTATTTTAAAATAAATATACATCAATTTTTAAACATGTATCCAATTTTAGGCAATCTATAAATTCACAATTGACCTTAACATATGTATATCATAGGAGTATTCAAAAATTTAAATGATATTTTGCAATATTATTAAGAAAATGTTATTTTTATTATTTCCAAGTGAGAATATATAATTAACATTAAATAACTATTTAATGCATTTTAGATTTTCTCAAACAAACTTTTGGTAAAATTTAACAAAAAGTTCGGCTCGATTTCGTTAGCGATGGCACTGCGATTCGTCAGCGTACCCGACAGACGCGAAAGTCTCGGGAAGAACGTGGAGCAAAATTAATCTCCGGTTGGTAACGGAAACGCGGGCCCGGTTTATAGAATTGGCTGAGCCGGCTGCAACGGCAGCCGAGTGCAGGAAGCGCAGGGTCGAAAGGGCAACCGAGCCGGCGCGAGAACGTCGAATGTCGTTCAGAATGAAAATTGGTATAAACGTCGCTCACCTGCACACAGGCCCATATTGTATGACATCGCGAGATTCGGATGATTTATTACGTAATATCACGGCCCCGCGGGCGAAAGCCGGTCCGCTTTTTCTCCCCCTTCACCTACCGCTTTGCACCCCCGCATATTCCCCTATATATCGCTGCTACGCGTATGTGTGTGTATATCATGTGTATGTGTTTTCTGTTCCTTGTGTGCTTGTGTTAACCTTCCCCTTTTTACCCTATCGTTCCATACACGTTGCGCGCGAAATGTCGATTGAAAGTGTGACGTTAAAGAATCCATTGACGAGATTGAGAGATCGCTCGTATAACTCTGTCACGGTTATTTTCCGAGGCTCATCGATCGATTCAGGTTCTCGGGAGATCTCTTGAGAGCGATATTTTGTTTTCTTCGTATAAGCATTGTAATCCTGAAAACGTTTATCTCCGCTTAAAAGCTCACAGTTTTGTTTTAATTCTATTAACTCCTTGATACTTTCGTTAAAACATTAAGAAAGTCTTAGATTATATCAAAAACTGGAGAGAATGGAATCATATCTTATAATGCAATTCTATATTATAAAAAAGTTATTAATAAAATAACATTTATGTCGTCTCTATGTTACATTTACGTCACTCTTTCATAATTAATACATATAATATACACGTTATTCTGCCTATCGTCACTTGATACTCTTTATTGCACGCTCGCCGATCTCGCGGGACGATTATTATCAGCTGCCAACGAGCGTAGTGCAAACGTTATTCCCCAATGATCTAGCTGTAATATGAAACGTGTGCAATCAGCTTGCAATAGGGTGTACAGTTGTAAGCATCGGTTCAACGGCGGCGATGAGATGTTGAATGGTCACGCCGACGAAAATCAAGAGCATTTTCCAATTTTCGTCTGGATATGACGTAAAGCCGCCGCAGCCGTCAGAATCAGAAATGCTGCCGTACGTGATAGCGTTAGTAATTCTACCGTGAAGAAACCGCTGCTATAACCAGAATGATAACATCGCCGACGACTTATCTCTTGCCTGCACTTTATGTCTTGTAATACTCACAGATTCGAAATAACACGTCTCCTTTTTTTTTAATTTTTAATATTATAACTTAAGAAGATATTTCAGTACTCTTACTGGAAAGATTTTTCAGATACAGCGACGTACACGGTAGTATATCGCAAAGTATGTATACATATAGAAAGCAACTTGATTATGCGAATTTGTTCATTAAATATAAAATATTTACATATAGAATTAGTATTAAATTGGATTAAAATATTTACAAACAGGATTAATATATGTATATATGTATATATAAGCAAGCTAAAATATCGTCTAGAGAGACAAAATTTTTACCGAGTCATAGTTTCTTTCCAAAAAATTATAAATATCAAAAGATATGTATACGACTATAAACATCTGTTCAGTTCCGATACATATAATTCTATATATTTAGAATTACTTGCAAATTAAAAAAATTAATAGACGAATAAAATACATTAATATAAAATATATATTTATATAAACTGGAAAATTAAAATAAAAAAATAATAAACTGCAAACAGCATCGCAAATATATTGTCGCATATTATATGTGTGACGTATAGTTAATGCACATGTCAATGATATAAATATTAAATATACATATACATTTTATTCGCAAATACATAGAAAAATATGGGCAGAAAATATTGAAACATAAAGAATATAAAGGCATCTATATATAACCTGTATTGCATACGATAAAATGCAACGTCGAATTTTGATATTCGAAACTTTGATACATCTCGATGATTGTGGCGATATATTTTTTGCTTTTTTTAGAAATCAGAGATACGTTTAATCATGAGTGCGTGTCGTTAAATCCTAACAATTGTGTCATAATTGTGAAATTGATTGCCCCTGAGTGAAAGGTGCTTCTCTCGTTTTCCGGCCAAAACACTTCAAGTCTCGCCGAAGACATATATTCGCGAATGTGACCGAGTGTGATCGGAAATGCCAATAGAAATATGCATTTACGGGTGATTTTCCTATTTTTTTAGCCATTTGTTTAGAGTGTATTATGTCGCATTGCAATGTGATAATAATCATCATAAACATAAAATAGCGGACAAAGCAGAGCAGCAATCAGAATAAGGTAGATGTTACAAAGCAAATGCAGTGGGAACATTACAGTGACAGCGAATCGATTCTTTCTGTATTGTGAATTTCTTTATTATTAGTACATTACAAATTATTCGGAAAATAATTACTGTTATTTGTAGGAAAATAATAAAAAATAATTATATTACGTTTGTACTTGATGTAGACAATAAAATTTTTTTTTTAATTTTAAAAAAAAATAAAACTATAAAATTATGTAATTAAAAAGCTAAAATAGAAATTATTTTGTAACAATGAATTAAAGTAAATAAAATAATTTTAAGTAAAAATAAGAAAATAAAATTAATATTTGAAAAAAAGAAATTTATAAATTTATAAATAACTTATTAAAATTAAAAGCAAATCAAATATTGACACAATAATATATGAATTTGTGAATATATAATATTAATTTACAATTTTAATTTATCTTAAAATAAATAATAAAAGGAACGGTCAGATTAAACAAAAACAAATTAATTATTATTTTCAAACAATCAAGTTAATATCCCAATTCTTCTAGAATAATTAAATTCCATCTACCTCAAATTTGGTTAATTTTTACCCCTCTTCATGTCTCCCTCGAACTTATATAATATATTTATATACTCAAATCTTTATACAATATATTATTCAACTATATTGTTTTTATTTAAAGAGCGAATAGAAATAAGTGTCTCGGATTTAATTCGCGTATTTAAGGATATGCATGTTGTACCGCGCGTTGCATTTGATTTGGCTATTAAATCATATATTCTACGCCTCTCTGTACCATAATATTATGCTTCCTTTATTGAACATCCTAAAATAATTTGCTGATGCAAAAATTATACACACACACACACATATATATAAACATGTTATTATATAAAATATTCCCTATACATATTTTACTTATTTTATCACTTGTATTTAGTTAGAAATATAATAAGTATTCTATAAAATATTATATTTGTAATTATTTAATTTTTATATTAACCTAAAATTTTTTTTAAATTTTTAATATTTAATGGTAACTATATATAAAAATAAAATAAATTCAAATATTTGAAATAAACAATTCATAAATATGAATAATATCAAATTTTTTACTACCTGATATCATTGTAGAATTATTACTTTGAGTAAATAAATCTGATATTATTATATATATTTTATATATTACAATTATTTTACTTTAATTACTTTTTTTACTTTATATATGTAATTAAATATATAATATTTTTCTTATTCTTCTATAATTCTATAGTATATTCTATAGCAGATATATAAAATTCTTTCATAATATAAAAAGGCAAATTATTTTTACACACATTTATATATAAGAGTATATCGTATATTAAAATAGAATTAATAAAAGAAATAGTGGTTTTCGTGATTATAATATTGTTGCTACTTTCTGATTTTAATCAATTTTAATATTTATTTTCGCACTGTCACTTATTTACAAACTTTTACGCGGAAAATAATAACACTCTTTTCAAAAGTAGTATATTAACTTTAATAATGTACTAATAACAAAAATGCAGAACACAAGGAACAAATTAATAAAATAATTCTAACTGCTTGAAAAATGAGTCTAAATAGCAATCAATTGAAGCATATAAATGAAATCAATCTGTCCATTATTGATTCTCGAAACGAGAATCTTGAAAAGGGAGAACATTGTTGCGCACCTTTTTATGTTTCATCTCCGTATTAAAGTAACAAGTCAAATTTAATATTTACTGTACCCATTTTCAAGAGATCATTTCTTAGTACGTTGTTAAATTATTTATTAACAAGGGCAACTTATATAAAGAGCTAATATCTTGTGAAATCTTGTGATTACTAAAGTACTTTGTGGACTCGTTCAAACGGCTATGGTTATTCTATTAATTTTATTGTTTCTTGTATTTTTAGTTCAATATTAAATTTAACATATTAATTTTTAAAAGAGTATCATATTTTTTGCGCAAATGTTTATAAATGAATGACAGTACGAAAATGAATATCAAAATTAATTAAAATCCAGAAAGTGCAATAATAATACATGTAGACAACCATTAATTCCTTTATCAATTCTTTCTATTTTCATATACAATATACTTTTATATAAATGATTGTAAAATTAATTTGTTTTTTTATGCCATATAAAAGAAAAAAAATATAAAATTACATGTAGAAGTCATAATATCGTGTATATTGTAGGTGAGCAAATGGTACTGCTGTCGAAAGAACTCTTCAGTGACATATAAATGCCTGGTTAAACTGTTAGGAAAGTCGGAAGAGGATGAAACGAAAAATGTCTTTAGACAAATTTTTTTTTAATAAGAAAGGAAAGGAACGAGAGAGAACTAATGTGAGTATCCATGAAATAATTCCTAATATAAATAAATAATCTAAACAATGATAAAAATATCTTAAACAATACTTTTGTATGTTTCTGTAAAAGTATTAATTACAATATTTTATTTAATATTTTAATTTGTTTTAAAATATTATAACATTTAGAATATATGTTTTATGTTATATTATAAAATGATATACAATATATCAATTATTGTAATAATAAGATTGTAATTATATATATATATGTAATATAAAATATATGTATATATATATATATATATATATATATATATATATATATGTATCTAAAAAGTATATGTATATAATAAATTTTATAAGTAACAAATAAAAAATTAAATAAGATAAATTGCTTACCTCACGGTTGTACGTCGCTCGCTTGATGCTATTCCAGGCCTCCTTTTCTTCCTCATTTCTTGTTTGTCCTTTACCATTGTTACGTACCAGTTACACGACACACTCGCAAAGATGCAATTAATTAGGATTAACAAAATACAATCGTGCGACACTTTACACGACACTCCCGACATTAATTGCACGCGACACACACTTTATTTTATTGCAAGAGAACAATGTGAAACAATCAACTCAACGAAAATTGCAAGACAGATTTATGCACCATTTCTCGCGATTAAATTAGAGATATATAATATTTATTATATTCGATGAAAATTATACAATATTTGAAAATATGGTTTATGATTGTTTATGCGCCCACCATTTTGCTCTATTGATATTAAACGAATTGAATTAATATAACTAAAGTTAAATATCGTTTGAAATATAATATTGCAATACGTGCAATATATTGAGTTCAAAAATTTTGCCAATTATTAATTATTCATTATTAATACTAATTACTAATAAATGATATTAGAGTTTTTATTTTAAGTATTTGCGTACTTCTTGATTCGATAATTATGGATAAATTATATTTAAATTAATAAAATTCTATTTAAAATGAATAGCGCGATTTGTTTTGATCAATATCGTTTCAATATGCTTACGAATCATTAAGTGCTAATTGTAATAATCATAGAGAATAATCACGTTTTGTAATGTAACATGAAAAGCCTGGAGCATCACTACCTTTCCGCTCGAGGTTCGCCGTGTGAATGACAATATGGTGATAACTGTGGTGATATATGTAATATGGTGATATAATATAATATACGCAAAACATGTGTCACGAACGTCATATACCGTAAGTTTCATTATCATTATAAAATATTTAACGCATTTTATAAAATAAATTTTTATGAAATATTCGATTCTTGGCTATTGTTTTGCCTTATATTTTTCAAATTATTAATTAATTAATAATTGTTTTACCACTTTTTGTTAATTGAATTATCCTATAAGTTAACAAGGATTGAATGGAATCATCAAAGACTGCCAAGATAGAAGAACATACATTATATATACATATAATATACGCCAGCCTTAACACGCGCGCGCACGAACAGCGTTTGTCGGAATAATAATCTTTTCGTCTTTCTACGCATGGCACGGTACTCGTCTTCTTCCCCTTCTCAGTGTTTAGTGGCGTAGTGGGGAGCATTCCATTACTCACTACGGCCTACGCCATTGACATACCGCCTAAGTATGTAAGCAAGGTCACGTCGTTATTTCTTACAATACTTCGTGTATTATCAAAATTATTGCGCGCTCTCAATCCGAAAATAATTGGCAAATTACATTAAAATGAGTAAGAAATTTGAAGCACGATGCAAAATATATAATATATACTAATATAAAATATATTCAAGCGTCATTTTAAAGAAACAATTATGATCAATACACGAATATATAATATAATATTTCTACAATTTCTGTTTCGATTTTTATTTGAGAAATGTATATAAATCGCGTGAAATACTTAATAATAATAAAATAATAAAATAAAGTTTTGATTATCTCGATATTGCGAAAGTTTATAATTACATTATCTCTAATTGTAAGTCTCTAATTGTTTATAGAATAATCACGTTTGTCATCTCTTATTGTTAGTGTAAATATTTAAAATATTTATTATATTTTTAATATTTATATATGTGTATGTGATTATATTTTGCATCACATTTTTAACTTTGCCGATTTAATTAAATATAATTTATCTACAAGATCAAAAGTATAAAATAATACGCAAATTAATGGATAGAATAAATAATGGAAAATTGTATATTGATCGCTTATTAATAATGATAACACTTTCGTTTATTCATCTTAAAATGTATTACAAGTACAATATTATTTCAATTATATATTTTTCTTAATAGTATTTAACTATATTATATAAACTTAACTCATTTAATATGTTAGGGCGAAGTCGTGCATCTGAAACATTCAATACCTGCCAATCATATTTTTAAATATTATAATATTATTTTCAAATATTATATACAATATTTATGAAAAGTATATATATTTTTATCGAATATATTAACAAATATTTATCTTTAATTTAATTGCAACAAATATTGCATAACTTTAAACATGCAATTTTTTTAATTAATCGTAAATTTTGCGTTATTCTTTTAATATAAAATAAAGTATGCGTATATACAATTAACATCGAAAATTCCGTGTAAAATGTCACGTAGTAATATTTTAGTGATTGTAATTGACTGTTTTCGGGAGTGTGTAAGTGTAGTATAATTATCACAATGGAGCAATAAAACAAGAGAAGAAAAGAAGGAGTTTGTCCGAAGTAACATTAATTAACAGTGAACTATAAGATGACTACTTTATAATTTGTTGGTTTTCTTTTAATTAATTGCATACTTTTTTTTACGATATTGATTTATTGCATTACATTTGTGTGATATAATGCATAAAACATATTGTAGATATTACTTTAAAATAATTAAAATATTTAATGAAATATTTGTTTAATATTTTTATAAAAATATATACAAAATATTATTTAAGATATTTCTAATTATTTATATATAGATTATTTATGTAAAAATCTTTATTTATTATATATATTTTATAAATGTTTATATCTAAAAAAACATTCTTTTTTTAGAAATTACATAATTGCTTTTTAAATCCTTTTCTTTTGTAAAATTAATGAAAAATTCTCAATTGCACATAATAAAAATATTTTTTTAAATATTGAGTTTATTTGGATAAAGCTGGATTCTAATTTGGATTCTTTATCATTTTATCTCTACCTTTCTTATTTATATTTCTTACTTATTTTGCAGTGAAATATATATCACTGACTCACGTACTTATAAAAAAAATGTTTTTTTATTTTGTAAACCACTGATGAAAAATTTATTCGTTGGCTGCGTCATGCAAATGCGCGTCGCTGTACATCAAAAGATTCACTTTGCGTGACAGATACGAAACATCTCATTCGGGTGGGGAATCACGCGGGATCAAAGATTCCTCCTTTAATTTTGCTGAGTGGTACGAGTAATTTCACCGTGGAAAGTGAGCGCTGTCGCTGCGGCAAATATCTACTATGCGGCGTCGGTCAAAATGCCCTTTTTTTCGAGGGCAGCCTCCCTTGACAGAGAAGTTAAACCGATTCCGCAACATTTCGAGTGCGTCGCAGCGCCCTTGCAACGTTGCTGCATGATACGATTTCAGACGTCAACCGGTTCAAAGGATGTCTAGCGATAACGTTCAAAGCTGGTCAAAAATTGGAACCAATGTAATCTCGTTCCATGACGAGTGATGGAACGCGATTGATCGACAGGTTACAAGTTATAACATTGGTGAAGACGTATAATGTCGTGCAATAATTTGAAAAGTTGTCGAAAGAAAGAAGTTAAAATAAGATGTCAAATATACATATAAAAGAAACAAGATAATATAATATGACTTTCGAGAGATTATACTATTTTTTAGTTATAAAACCATTTTTTCTTACAAAAACATAATATTAAAACTTGGAAATAGGAAATATAAGATAATATATATACATATCATATTATAATATAATAAGATATATAATCACACACATCTTATTACTAAAATTTTTGATATTAAAAACATTATGTATCTAATAAAATTATAAAGTATAACTGAGGAGGGAAGGTATTTTTATGTAACATATTTGTTTATTTTTTAATACCTATATTTTTCAAACTTAGCTTCGTAAATGACAATACGTAAAAAACATTTAATAAAAAAAAACTTGACGCCAGTTCTTCTGTATCAAGGCTATAATTTTTCATCGTCGATCCAATCAATCTATTATTCATTCAAATAATCGATAATTATTTCTATGATATTTTCTCAGTAAAAAACGGTTTGTAAAAGAAAAACAATTATTTATAAAATTCTATTTATATTTGCATAATTTATTTTTACATTTAATAATTACTAACTTTAACTCATTTACTATTTACTAAAGATATGCTTGTCTGATTTATAAAATGCAGCACTCAACGTATACAAATATGATATTGATGTATTTATACAATAACATGTACAAGTCAATATAATATACTTTATATAATATGTATACTTATATAATAATAAATAATAAATTAACAAAATTAAATATTTTAAAATTATATATTTGAACAAGCTTTATACTTTTAGATGTTGTTAATATTGTTATACAAGATACCATATACACACACAACAGAATTCTTTCCATAATATAGAATTCCATAATATTCTAATTCTAATCTAGAATAAAGAGTAGCACTCATTTTAATCAGAAAAATTTTATTATAATCAGATTAATATTAATGTGTTGTTTTGTAAATAAATAATTTTAATTTAATTATATTTTAAAATTATTAAATATTTATAATTTAATTTATATTTCAATATTTTTAAAAATTATTGAAATTTTATTTGCATATATATGTATATTATACATAATCATATATACAAAGATGCAATTAAAACAGGCCACCTAAAAAATTTGTAAATTATATGTTTTATGAAAAATTGTTACGTATAAGGGTTGCACAATTTTAAAAAAGTTGTTATATAGTGTATCTACTTTTTTATAAGTGTAGGTGATTTGAAAGTCAATCTACTTTTTTTTTAAATAAAATTATTCTCATTTTTTAAATATTACAATTTATATGTATATATACAAATAAATTGTAATATTTCTTGCAATATTAATAAAAGTTATAAAATTAGAATGGCCAAATTAAATAGTTTATAATTTTACATATAGATAATTTTAAATATTATTATACAAATTATGAAATATCCAGTAAACTATTAAATTTTTGATTATTCTATAACTTTTTATTGCGTGAAATTGATTTATTTAAAAGAATTAGAGTAATCTTATTAAAAAAAGAAAACTAAGTTGACCTTTAAATCTCCGAAAATCTCCACTTTAAAAAAAAAATGATATACTGATTCTTTTCTTTTTCTTTTGAAATTATGCAACTTTTTTAGGTAACACATTTTCACACAAAAAAAATATAATTTACAAATTATTCAAGATATGCAAGGCGTCTCTTTCTATTATCCTGTATTGTATATGAATGTGTATACATTTATATGACATAAAATAAATTTTAATCCATATTTATTGTTAAATTAAAATTATTATTACAGTTATTTCATTAATTACTTATATATTATTAGTTTATTTTTTTACATTTTATTTGTTTATTTACTGTTCTAATTTCTTTTTTTTCAATATATTCTAACAGGGAACATATGAGTGAATGGACTAAAAATTATTTAAAATTTTATTTTAAAGAAATTAATTAAAATTAAATACTTTTAATGTTTTTTTCTTTATAATCAAACTATAACAATATGAAGACAATCACTTATTTTTATTATATCTAATTCTTATATTGTAATTATAATTAGAATATAATTGTTCTTATGTTATAATGACAACGCAATAAGATTAACTAAAAAAACTGACATAGAAGATAACTAATTATTAAAATTTAAATTAGAAATTGTCGTCTTTCATATTATTATTGTAGTTACACAATATATATTTTAAATATCTTACTTTACAAATTAATTCCGTATAACAATAAATGCACTGTCTGTAGATGAGTAATTTAAGATTACTAATTTAAGAAATAATTTAAGAGAAATGAGCTTAAAAACGCACTTAACATGCTTTAGTAGCAAAAAAGAAAAATTAAACTTTACAATGACATAAATATCAAAGTTGCAAATAAAGTCTGCTTTATTTTATCTGTACAATTAGATTTATCGATGATATTATTTATATATATGGTAATTATACATATTAAATAATAAATATTAAATAAGAGCTGATTAATAAAAATGTATACAAAAAAGAAAATATTTAATTATACATACACGCACGCATGCACGCGCGCACGCACACATATACATACACATACATATAATATGCTCACTAATCTCATATTTTACTTACATTATGTATCTCATAAAGTTCTTGAACATTGTTGTTTGATGAATCTAGTTGATGCATATGTGGTAAAAATATAGGTAAATGATAAATTTTAAAGGTAAGATGGTACCGATTTGTAAAGCAACAATTGTTTCTTTTCTTTCTAATCAAACGAGAAAAAGATTGTTAATGAATTTGACATTATAATAAATGACAACAACATAGCACAATTAATACCTAGTATTTGTTATAATAATGTAAAGAAAATATACAATATATTTTGCATTATATTCGTCATAATCTTTCTCACAAATTTTATAATAAGAAATTTAATCGCGAAAACGCGAGTGGACAAAAGTATCAGAAACGTCATTCCTGTGATAAGTGTCGCGAATATCTTCGAATAGTGTCGGGAGTGTCGAATCTTGCGACGGACGATCGTTTCGATTTACCCTTTGGATTACGCGATCGCGTCTACCGCGATTATTTATAATCGGCGTCCGATGTTTCGCGTGTACCAGTATCAGTATCATGAAATGTCATTCGTCAAACACGTGTTTCGCGCAACCTGTGATATTTGTCGCAAATATATCGCGTGTATCGTGTCGGGAGTATCGATTCTAGCGATGGACAATCGTCTCGATTTACCAATTGGATTACCGATCGCGTCTATCGCGGTTATTTGCAATCGTTGTCCATCGCTTCGTGCGTTGCAGTGTTTGTCGTGAGACGTCAATCTCCAAACACACGTTTCGCGCAATAAGTATCTGAGATATTTTTTAACATCGTGAATGACGAGTCGGGAGTGTCGAATCTAGCGATGGACGATCGTCTCGATTTACCCAATGGATTACGCGATCGCGTCTACCGCGATTTTTTATAATCGGCGTCCGTCACTTCGCGTGTGTCCGTATCGCGAAATGTCATTCGTCAAACACGTGTTTCGCGCAACCTGTGATAAGTGTCGCGAATATCTTCGCGAGTGATGATTGTCGGCAGTGTCGAATCTTGCGACGGACGATCGTTTCGATTTACTCACTGGATTGCGCGACCGCGTCTACCGCGATTATTTATAATCGGCGTCTGTCGCTTCGCGTGTGTCAGTATCGCGAAATGTCATTCGTCAAACACGCGTTTCGCGCAACCTGTGATAAGTGTCGCGAATATTTTTGCGTGTGAGATTGTCGGGAGTGTCGAATCTAGCGATGGACGATCGTCTCGATTTACCCATTGGATTTCGCGATCGCGTCTACCGCGGTTATTTACAATCGTTGTCCATCGCTTCGTGCGTTGTAGTGTTTGTCGTGAGACGTCAATCTCCAAACACACGTTTCGCGCAATAAGTATCTGAGATATTTTTTATCATCGCGAGTAACGAGTCGGGAGTGTCGAATCTAGCGATGGACGATCGTCTCGATTTACTCATTGGATTACGCAATCGCGTCTACCGCGGTTATTTGCAATCGTTGTCCATCGCTTCGTGCGTTGCAGTGTTTGTCGTGAGACGTCAATCTCCAAACACACATTTCGCATAATAAGTGTCTGAGATATTTTTTAACATCGCGAGTGACGAGTCGGGAGTAAACTAGAGTCAGATGTAAGTATTATTCTTATTAAAATTGAAATAAATCAACATTTCTCATAGTAAAATCAATATCGAATATAATCTGATAAGTGTTATATAAATAATTTTTTTTAATTAATATTACACAAATCAAAAAGATAATTATATTTTGTTAAGATAACCTTCTTTTAACTTTGTCGGACTTCTTCACGAAATCAATAATATATTATATAATACGAGATAATAATATGAAAACACAACCTATATCGCAAAATTCTAAATAATATGTGGCAATTATTATATTAAATAAACTGTGAGAATACAGAAATAAATTCTACAGCTTACAATTAGTAAAATGATTTGCATGGTCTACATACTAACAAATTGTTGCATCAAAAATAATGATAAACTCAAAAATTACAAAAAGATATATATCAAAAAAAAGTTTGGGCATGACAACTCTGATTTATCGACAAAATGTTATAAAATTAATTCGAATTAAAGAGTTAATAATTAATTCTGCAACATTACTTTGTAAATCTTACCAAAACGGTATTCGCTTTTTCTACTTTCTATTTTATAAATGTAAGGTTTACATAAGGAAAACACAAGAGATACTTAATGCTCCATTAGTCTATTCGCTTGATCTTGTTTGTTGTTGATACTCAATTATACTATTTGTCCTTTAACGTACGGATCTTTCTCAACAAAAATTTTAAAATTATATAAGAATCTGTTTTCTTTGTACTGCAAATTTCATTAAAGTAACAAAATATTTTGTTTGCAAGAATCCTATCTGGAGTTTTTACATTAACATTAATGTAAATAAATAAATAAATGAATAAATAATATGTTTCTTTCATAACCAATAAAGATTATAAATCTAATAAATTATAGATTATAAATATTTTCTTAAAGTTTTTCCATGTTATTCAAATTACAATAATGATAATTCTTATTTATTTATTTTCTCAAATTTTTCTTCTGAGAAACTATATTAAAAAGGTAATTGACACATAGAATATAAAAAAGGAATTATGTGTATTTTATTATATATAAAAGTATTATGTGTTTTTATTTCATAAAACTTACATATGCACATACACATGATATATGTGTATATTATTAATTAATTAATTACTTTGTATTGCTAAATTAAGTTTTGTAAGGTATTATTGCTGATAGGTTTTGGTAACAAAAATGAAACAATTTATAAATTTGTAATATTTATATTTACACTTGCATACACTGTAGGAATATATGCTGGAAAGAAAACGGTTGACAATAATTATACAAATAATAATAAAAATATAGCACAAAAGCAATTGCCAATTTTATGAACTGCATACTAATTGTAAGAATATACTAGATATGATAGAACTTACTAGACCTACTTGCTACATTTAGAAAATTCAACAGCTATACATAATAAAAATTTTCTCTAAGAATACAATATATATTATAATTACAATATATATTATAACTCAAAAGACTAATTAAAGCAAAAAATTTTGCACATGACACGATAACAATAATTTTAAAAATATAAACTATTAAATTGGAATAATCATGTGTGTGTACCACTCACATGTTAGGGACTAACTTACACATATGTACCAATTTTTCAACTCTTTCGTTTGATTTATTTTTACTATTTAAGCGACATTGATACGTTTACAATAATTTAATTATATTTATACTAATCTTGTTTAATTTCTTATGTGCATGTATTAATAGATTACTAAATCTAATTTTAAATTTAAATGTTAAGAATAAGATTTATATTTGTTTTGTTAATAAAATAAAAATTAATTTATGGTTAATTTTATTTCAATTAATTACATTTTAATAGAAATAAAATTATAGAACCGAAATGTATGCACACATTTATTAAATAACATTAAATTTAATTTTTTTCAACTAATTAATAGTCAATGATAATCACAAAATTTTTATTCTAATTAAAATAATTTTAAGAGAGTGAATAAATAATTTTGATTAAAATAAATTAAAATTATATTAATACATTAATTTTAATAAAACAGCAAAAATGAGTTGCTGCATTTTGGCACTGTAATTTTATTTTGTTGATCTATTAAAATAAAATTCTGTGTATTTATTTAAGTTGTATAATTTTATTACTTTTGTAATGGAAACGTTTGAAATATGATAATAACAATAAATTAATTTATATAATATTAAATTAAACAAAAATGTTAGATTTAATAAAATTATTTCAAATTGAATAATTAATTATTTATACAAATTGCTATTAAAAATAAATATTACACAATTTGCATATAAGAGATAAAATCTAGAATTAGTAATCAATTAATCAATTGCTGTAATATATGATATAGTTACAGACATAAGAAATAATGTATGTGCGTGTATACAATGACTTTGTTGTTAAATCATTGTACAATAATTGTGGAATTATGTAAACTAAGACGAGTGCAGTACACACATCATAGTATATTTGTTAAATGATGTCAAATTTAATTTAACTAATTAATAGCCAGTAACCATTTCAAAATTATTATTCTGATTTTAATATGATTTTAAATTTAAAAAGTAAATACATATAATTTTCATTTAATTAAATAAACCTTTTATCTTTATAAAAATATATCCAAAACATATATCTAAATTTATATAAAACGAAATATTAATTAAAACATTATATATCAATTATTTATAAATTATTTAATTTATATTTTGTTTTAATATTAAAGTGTAAAATCGTTTTTATATTGTATTATATTTAAATATTATATTTAAATTTTAATGTTTTCATTAAATTCTTCAATATGATAAATTTTTCTTTAAAAATAATCATAGAAACATAAGAAATTAAAAAATTGTGCTTTTCTTAAAATTTTTTATATTAGGTTTATAGTTAACAAGTGAAAATTTTCTGAAGGAGTGACTTAAAATTAACGAGCTCTTAAATTTATAATGACAGTTTTTTTATTGTTATTATCTATAAATTTTTTTGAAAATTATAAATATATTGTACATCACAAAAATGCAACGTCTAAATGATTTGAAAGTCGAATTTTTTTATAATAATTACGTATTTACAAGTAATTTTTCAAATAATTAAAATCTTATATTAATAAAATCAATTTGCAATAGCATCATTGTCAAGATTTATCTATTAAACAATCTCCTTTATTGGCACCTACAAAATTAAATAATTAACAGCATTGATTGAGTGTGAACCTGACGTCTCACTTTGTAGAAACTCTTTAATTGTTGATAATTTTGACTTTATTTTTAATACCTTTAGAGTTTTTAATAGATTAAACAAATAGTTATGGGCACTAAACTAAAAGAATGGCTCGGGACAAAGTGAGACGCCAAGTTCATGCTGCGCGTCATTTTGTCTTTCAATGATTTTCTTAGCTTTTCTTATCAAATTTTAAAAGCTTGAAAGTTTTACTATAGTTTTTGCAAAAAATTTTATTCATAATTATTAGAATATTTATTAAATTAGATCACCGAGACGCCGAACCAAAGTGGTAATATAACGATAGTTTTATCAATTTTAAATGAGATTTTGTGTTACTTCTGCAATCACTTATACTTTCTGAACAAAGTTCTTTCCGTAAAAATTATTAGAATATTTGTTAAACAAATTAGATCACTCGAGACTCCGGATGTATGAGATGGAAAGATGCTGGTCGTATTTCGATAGTTTTATCATTTTATATAAAATTTCATTTTTAGAATTCATAAAAATTTAAAAAACCGACCAGCGTTTTACCTCAGTGTTTATACACATCCGACATCTCGAGCGATCTAATTTGTTTAACTAATATTCTAATAATTTTTATCCATAGAAGTTTTTGTAGAACTATTATAGAAGTCTAAAGTGCTTAAAATCTGACAAGAAATGACATACAAAAATCGGCGGAGGAAAAAGTTATAGATACAATCTAAACTTGGTTTGTTCTGAGCCATTTTTTTAGCTTAATGGCTATATGTTTAATCTATGAAAAACTTTGAAATTATTAAAATTAAAAAAAAGCCAGAATTCTCAACAATTAATAAATTTTCACGAAATAAGACGCCAGCTTCATACCATAATGTATTCTAAATAAATTAAAAATTTACTATATACTTACTCTATATACATGTAAACTCTTATTGGGGTTATACTTACATTATGTACTTTATGTTCCTCCAGAAAATTAATACTTTGTCGATAAGGAATTGCGATATGGACTTTCATCGGGAGTTTAACTTTAGAAGTGGGAAAGACACAGTTTCTGAAAACGGTATTACATTTTCTATGCGATAACAAACAATATAAAAAGCAATGATATAAAAAAATTAAATATAAAAAGTCGTTTTTATAAAGATATTTTCTAATAATAGAATATGTCTTTGATAATATTTAATTTATTAATGGCTATCTTCAATACATAACAGTTTATGGTTATTACATGTTCTATATACCTCTAATAAATAATAAAACATATATAACTAATTAACATTTATTTCAATTTTAATGATAAAAAAATATAGTATGCAGTTTAAATTTAAAAAAAGTTTAAATTGAAATAAATTTTAATATCTGAAAAAATAGGTAAAAACAAAAATTGTTTTTATTAAATAAATTTTTATTAAAATATACTATTTGTAATTAAAACAAATAAAATAATTGGTTTCGCCTTGACTGCATTATATTAATGTATATATGTATATTATATACATTTATATTTTATATCTTTATTTACATCTTGCTTAAATTATCTAGGTATATAATTTATTATATACATAATGAACTTATATATGTGTATATATATATATATATATTTCAGGAATTTTCTCGTTGTCAGTGTTAATTATGAACTATTTGTACTATAAATTAATTATAAAATTATAAGCGCATAAATATTTCAAAATAAATTGATTTACCTAAAACAAATAGGCAAACATAATATCAATAACAGAAGTATTAATGTTATAAGAACTGCTATCCAAATGTCTATGTCCCAAATAGAAAATACAAAGTTCCAAAAAGAAATGTAAGGTTGATGTTGTGTCGTCTTCTCTTCTATATAATTATATCTCGATTCAACATTTTGAATGTAATTAAAGTTTTCTGCATTGTATTCTGCATTGTATTCAGCATTTAGATTACTGTTTGAGAGTTGTAATAAATGTGTTGTTACAGCATCTAAAAAAATAATTTTGATTAATAATTGATTGCACCTTTATCATTAATCTACAATTTTGTTAGAAATTATAAATTTTCAAAGTTAATTAATATTTCATTAATAATAAGAATTTATTAGTATTATTAGTAAGTTATTTTTGTTACAAAAGCTCATATAATATTAATAAATATCTTAATAATATTAAAGTAATAAAAAAAAAAGACAAATTAAATTTTCTGATAACAATTGATAAGAAAAGAAGATGTACGTGTGTGTGTTATATTATTATAGTCGTAAGTTTCGAAAACATTTTTATAATCATATTTTTTTTCTTACTTTAATATAGCAAAGAAAGCAGAAATGCAAAGATGCACAGATATGTTTCATATCCTAAACTCCTCATTACGAAAATAAAACGAGATTATTTATAGCATCATAATATAAATTATTATCTTACCTGATATTAAAATTGTAAAAATAATGATCCATAGTGCTTGGATCATAATGTATATTATGATAATTGATGTATGATTGATATATTATAAGAATTTTTATTTAACTCTCTCTTTTCTTCTAAAAAATTATTGAGAAAGAAATTGCAACTGTTTTTTCGACCAGTCATTATTAGATTCACTAAATGAATTACTTAAGATCAATAATATAATCATTTTTAATGTCCAAATTGTAAGTAAATTAACAAAATGATAGAAAGTACAAATTTTTAACGATTAATTAAAGATTAGTTTCAAGAAATAATAAAATATATAATAAAATAGAAAATAATAAAATACACAATAAAATAGAAAATAATAAAATACATAATAAAATAAAAAAATAAGAAAATAGAAAAAAAAATCAAAAAAATTACGAAATTAATTTAAAGAAGAAAATAGGATACAATTTGAGTTAATATTACATAGCAATATTTGGCATTTATAGCGAGTTTTCATTAAAGAACATTCAATAAAAAAAATTGAAATTATAAAACTGTATCTGTAAAAATTACATAGCTAAAAATAACAAGCAAAATGTAAGATTACGCGAGCGAGATGTTTATATATGCTATCACTGTTTCAAAAAGGTCATAGAAATTAAAAAAATAAATATTACAGGATATATTCATCAGCTAATATTTTATTCAAATTTCTTACGTAAATCTCTAAAATATGTCAACAATTTTTTATAATAGGATTAATGTCAAACTGATTTTTTTAATATTATACGCGAATCAACATGATAATTATATTCTTTAAAAAGATTATGTTATTTCATTTATTACATTCTCTAAATTACTAACATATAATACACAAAGGATAACAATAGCACATAAAATATCGCGAAATCTAAAACATAATATGTATGTATGACTATTACTATATAAATTATGATTATTACCGATAAGGTTTAAGAGAAAGAGCACAAGTTTTATAACAAATATTATATTAGTAGAATTTTCAAATCACAATAAAATGCTAAGAAAAATTTGACACGACACAAATGACATACTAAAGTAGCTATTTTGATACATAAAATTAATAATTTCTATAATATATTATATAGTTTGTTGAGTTTACCAAATCAGGATTTGCAGTTTCTATGCTTTCTGTATTCGCATGACATGTCAATGTGATGATTTATAGGAGACATACAGCAGATATTATTAATGTATCGACTTGTGCGCATGAGTCTTATGAGATTATTGGTACAAAAAAAAATTGTTTTTTCTTATAAACTTGGGAGTTGTCATATATTATTCTCTTAGTAATAGTAGTAATCCTGAAATAAATTTAACAGCTTTTGTAATATAATGTCATAAGCTTTAAATTTATCTAAAATATTTGTCACACAAAAATACACACACACAGATCTACACTTAGCACCATAGGTACTTTTATTATTTATTATAAAATTGATAAAAATATATATTTATAAGAAATATGAATATATATTTTTTTATATATACATTTTTTTAAATATACATGACAGCTGTGTTAATGTACCTTATTTAATAAAAATGTATCTTATTTAATAAAAGTTGTTTAATATATAGATGTTATTTGAAAACCAAAATCTTGAAATTTTCAATTTGACATATTTTTCAAGATCTTAAACTCCTTCAACCCCGCCGCGCAGGATTTTTAACAAAATACAATATACATTTCACTGTTTCTTTTCGATATCTTTCTGACAAAACTCGAAGTTCTCGCGAAGCAATGCATCAGTTAAAAAAATAAATTGATTTTTTTTTATACTGAAGTCTCTCAAAACCTTATGTGATGATTCGAAAAATCGTGCAATGACTGAAGGATTAAAATTGAGCTTACCAATTTTATTCGAACTAAATTACAAATAGAAAGTTTGCGACATTATATAATATAAAAAATATTACTTTTACATTATTTATTACAAAGTTAATTTTATAGATATTTTAATTGTATGATCAAAAGATAAGTATGATTTACGTAAGAATTATGAATAATGAGAAATGATAGCACATCTAATTTAATTATTCTATATTTTAGCTCTAAATTTTGCTAATCAATCCGGTATTATTTGCAACATATTTTGATAAGAAAAACAAGTTTTATTTATTGAATTTTCAATTTTTAATTTTAAATTGTTCAATTTATTACAAAGAAAATAGTCAATAAAAATTCAAATAATAATAAAAATGCAAAGTTGTAAAGTTGCATCTAAAGAAATTCCTAATCGATTATTTCCTTTTCGTAGAAATCGAAATGTTCTTTCTTAAAATAAAAATATGTATTACTGAAATAAATTAAACTTCAATAACTATCTATGCGTTTTAATTGAAACTGATGTTATAAATTAAATTTATATATACATATACTTAAGTCAATAATTATTTTGTTCAAAATTTGTAATCAATTTTAGTGTCTCAAAATGCTTAATAAATCAAAATCAACTTAATGAGAAAATAGATAAATTTTATTTGTTCGAAAGTTTTAACATTATCTGTTATGTAGAATAGAAATAGTAATAAAAATTTATTTTGTTTATACAGCTGATTTTACTGATATATTTTTTGCCAAACTATTTTCCATTTTTAAAAAATTACTGGTACAGTGTTTAAAAACAAACAAAATAATTATAATTTTAAGAAATATGTTTTAGAAAACATTTACACATACTGACAGCACTATATAAGAAAAAAGTAATACATCAGAAATACTGTAGCACGGTAATACTAACAATAAAATAAGACTACTAGAAATAAATCAGCATTATGAATAATGAAAAAAAGTTTAACAATACAAAAGCAATACAATGGCAATGCTAGCAATAAAATATGTTGTACTGTTAGAAATAGTAATTACTGTACATTTAATGAATAATGATTGATTTCTTAAAATAAATCTAAAATTAAAATAATTTTCTCACTCAACACGAATATTTTTGCAATATGAATAAGCACAACATTTAGTACAAGACTCTTACATTTGTTATTGCACACTATTAATACTGATATATTGCTATGTATTACTCATGTATTGCCATCTATTACAAAATATTATTAATATATTATTCTACATTGCTAAGATATTGCTGCTATATTGCAAGTGTTGTCTGTTTTAATTAGAATTATTACTGTATTGCCGAAATATATTTTTAAACAATATATAATGTGTCCAATTTTAATGTATTACCTCTTTTATCCTCGCAGGGTAAAGTCGAATCAAAAATATCTTTAGACAAACTTGTTTGATTCAAAGAAAGACATAAGATGTTATTGATTTAATCATGAATGTACATATTTTTTATTCGACTTTATCTTGGGAAGATAAAAGAGGTGATACATTAAAACGGCACCCTGTATAATGATTGCCACAAAAGTTGACCCCTCGGTTAATGTAAATATATATAAATAAATTAACGTATTTAAATTGTATATATATTGTACAGACTTTATTATATATATTTAGATACTATTAGTATTATATTGTATACAACAGAATATGCCATAACCATTATACAGTAGTTTAATAGTACATTAAGATTGATTAATTAGAGTAAAAAAAGTTTTATACGAAAAAATGTATTATAATGGTTTTTGTATTCTCTATCTTAAAAATCTCTTTTATGTTATTGTGAATGTTTACAAGTTGGACAATGTTTATATGTTTAATATGATTTTTTAGTTTGTGTGTGCAATAATATTATGCGTGCAATGTTTCAAACAGCACACAATAGTTATATAAAATATTTACATAATATTTATAATAATTATTTGAATATTTTATCAAAATATTTTTAAGATCTTAGATTAGATAAATCATAAATATTTACCATAAATATTATAAAAATATTTATCATAAATATTATAGTAAATATTATAAAATATTTATAAAATTATTATAATGAAGATTTAAAAAAAAATATATTTTTTCTTTAGTAAATAAAAAAGGAATTTTTTTAGTTTGGTTAAATATCATAAGGGCTAGATTATAAAAATTGTCATAAACGTTCTCGACAGAGTTGTAAATGTAAGTCGGAGGTATAAAGTCAGAGCACAATAATTTGTATAAAAGTAAGCCGTATTCATTTCATGTTGTTACGTTTGCATAAATCTATGACTACGTTTAGATGTCAATCTTGCTTGAGTTTAATAACATCCGTAGATTTAAAATTGATCAATCATATAGCTATTCTTCCAAAGAATGGAATGATTATGATTGGCTAGTCTTAAAATTAAGAATATATAAAATTTAACGATATATTTATGTTATTAATTTATTAATTCATCAAACACAACTTTTCGCTTGTTTTTGAGCTGTCTGTTCTGTACGTATACCTATGAATACGATATTAGAATAATAAACATACAACTCATGAAACATCCACTAGGTATTTATAGGCTTATATGTATATGCCCTATGAACTGTCAATGTCGCATGAAATTATTTATCTTTAAATGTTTATGTATTGTCATATACCGGAAGATTTAATACGTTAAAAACATATGATTAAAAGAAATATACGGTTATCCTCTCTTTCTGTTAAACAAGAAATTTGCATAAACATAAGCAATACAGGTTTAAAATTTAGACTAGGATTAAATTACATTTATGTTTTAACAATCTTGGCATGCTTGAAGAATTTACGAAATCCGTCGAATGCCGTCAAAATTATGTATTTATTTTTTATTGCTAATAAATAAACGGCAATTCTATGATATTAATTTTGTAATAAAAATTTAGATGAGAAAAAAATAACAAATTTATTAAATTCGCAATTTTTATATTTAAAATAATATTATACATTTCTTATAAAAGAAACAGTCGTCAAAGAAGTACAAATAGCGAATGTAATACATAAACCAATTTTATAACTCAAGAAATTACTTAAAAATGTATACTTATAAACAAGAAAAAAACCACAATGTGTGTGAATGTACAAGTAAGCATATTTATGTAAGTAAATGTATAATGTACACTAATTATAAAATATAAAATATTTACACACACATTTTTTCAAATTTTACATTTTTAAATATTATAAATTATTGTTAAATATATTGTCATAAAAGCATTAAACAATATTTTAATTATCCATATTTTTTTTGTTATTAAATGCAAGATATTTGAGAATGTATAGTAAGATTTCGATTAATTTTCATAAACAAGATAAATATTTTTTATTCTATATTTTTAGATATAATTTTTAGATATATTTCCACATATATTTCTACGTTTTTAGATATTGTAAATTGTTGTTAAATATTTATTGTCTTATGAGAACGTTGTAGAACATTTTAACTATCCGTATTTTTTGTTAAATACAAAGTATCCGAGAATAAATGGTAAAATTTTAATCAATTTTTATAGATAACACAAAAAACGAAATATTGATATAAATTTTTTGAGTGAAAATTAACAAATAATTGTATTATCTATCAAGTCAATTTTGATATATGCTCTGTAATTCATGAGGCATATATATCAAAATGTGTACTAATAATTAATAGATTATGTATAAAATAACTTCTTGAATATTTTGAAAAAAACCTATCAATTTAGTTTGCGTTATTTAAAAATCAATCAAAATGTCATTATTCATTCTCGCACTTGTAAAGTCAACAATCTTTATATAAAATGGCAAAATATAAAAATGGCAGAAAAGATCTCAATTGTGTTTTTAAATAAATAACATTTTTTATCTTTTATTGATTTTTTACTGTGAAGTTATTATGTATATATAGTATGGCAACATGGTGATAATGATAAATCAATTATTAATAGAATATTTTATAACTGTTACGTGTAGAAAATATTTAATAAGAATTGAACAACTGATTGATTATCTGTAGATTTTTATCGTATATAGTCTATAGTAAATTCAATATTAAATACAAATTTGAAAAATAAAATAAATATTTTTTTGGTTACACAGAAATTATAATTTCATTTTTTCAAAATTTTAAGATCTTTTAAACACGTTTTAAGAATACCCAAACTGTGTAAATTATAACATTAAAAAAATAATTGTGTAATAAATTAAAGAAAAAGAAATTACCACTTCTGCTGCAGCAATTTATTTTTATTTTTTTTTAATCACACAAAATTTTGTTTTTACTAATGAAATCACGTAATTTATCTGCTCTCGAAATTACAAACTTGAAAAAACTCATAACAAAATAAATTAAATTACAAAAAACTAGTTTTAATTACTAGTCATAGTAATTAATTAATTTAATTAATATTAAATTTAATTATTAATTTTAAGTAGAAAATGATTCGAGAGACACATTATAAATTTTTATAAATACTAAATAATTTCTTTATAAAACTTAATAGATATTCTTAATAATTAATCATTAACTTGCCAATAATAATTATTCTGTTATACATAATATTTGCACATAAAAAAATCAGTTGAGCAATAAAAATCAATTTTTCATTTTTCTCGGATAGTTCTTTGTTTCGTCATTACTAATTTATCAAAAAGCTTATATAAACTTTATCTTATAGTAAAATTTAATTGCACATAACATATGCAATGTTCAAAAAATTTAAAGTAGAAAATTGAGCATAAAAAATGTCTAATGCATTTAAATGTAAATCTTGTCGACATCATAAATAATTGAATCTTTCAATAGTTTGTGAAAGCATTAATGTTATACCTTGGATTAAATATTTCTTTTGCAGCTGCAATGAATTAAATTAAATAAAATTATTACGTAAAATTAGTAAAAAAAATATAAAGTGTGTATATATATATATATATATATATATATATATATATATATATATACAGGGTAGGTCATTTTAATCTTTCCACTGAAATATCTCAGAATCCATAAGTTTTAGACAAAAATGTTTCAGACAAAAGTTGTATGGTTTCTAGGGGGACATAAGATGGTGCCATTAGTTTAACCTTGAAGAGTTATTTGAAGGTCATGTAAAGGTTACGTCGATTTTTTTAAATGGAACACCCTATATATTTTGCATATTCTTATAGCTTATTTCGAGAGCTTTCCAAAACACTATAATCAAATGTTTTTTCGTGTTTTAATTACACAACTTGATTCGTCTTATTATTCTGTGCATAAAAGTATTAGAGTAAGATAATCGAAAAATGAGTATTTTACGAGATATCTTGTATTTTATGTCAAAATATTGCAACTTTGAAGCCTTATAACTCAAAAACTACTTTACGAAAAAACATTTGATTATAGTGTTTTGGAAAGCTCTCGAAATTAGCTACAAGAATATGCAATAATATATAGAGTGTCCCATTTAAAAAATTAAACATGACGTTTATGTGACCTTCAAATAACTCTTCAAGGCCAAACTAATGGCACCATCTTATGTCCCCCTAGAAACCATACAACTTTTGTTTGAAACATTTTGGTCTAAAACTTATAGATTCTGAGATATTTCAGTGGAAAGATTAAAATGGCCTATCCTATATACATATATATATATATATATATATATATATACATAATTAAGTATTACCTTATATATTCTAAAAATTACCTGCAAATTGGCGCAGGAATGCAATGTTTTTATTTCGGATATACAATCTGTTACAATTATAAATATAAAAAATACGTTTTTATTACAGTAATGAGAACACTTATTGAAAATTAAATATAAGCTTTCACATAACAATTACTAGTTATTACATTGCAATAATATAAACATTAATTGCAATATATATAGCACATTTTAATCCACTTTAAAATATTTTATAATAAAAAGGAATAGAGAAAGCATTACATTTAAAATGTTTAGTTTATGAGGTTATATTGGGTTTAATATTATTTAAAAAATAGAGAATAAAGTTGCTTGTAAAATATTGTTTATATAAATTAAAATAATTTTTTCCTACCTTGCAGTATAAATATAAATATAAATGTAGTACATATTTTCATTTGATTTCTTTATCCAATAATTTATTTATTTTGTTTTTGATAAAAAATTTTATTTAACATGACGATGTTATACAAGATTTGTAATTTTTCCCTAATGTGATAAAAATTTCTTCCACAATTATTATTACTATGAATTGTCTTTCTAATAAAAAAATTAAGAAAGAGAATAATATTATTTAAAATTTTTTATCAAAAACAAAATAAATAAATTATTGGATAAAGAAATCAAATGTAAATATGTACTACATTTATATTTATATTTATACTGCAAGATAGGAAAAAATTATTTTGATTTATATAAACAATATTTTACAAGCAACTTTATTCTCTATTTTTTAAATAATATTAAATTCAAAATAAAAGTAACAATTTTTGTTAACTCTACATTTTGAGATTTTTCTTATGATTAAATTCTTATTGATAAACTGTATATATTAAATTATATATGTATATTAAATAAAAAGTTATAAGTATTAATATTGAGACAATCAGTTTACCTGTAATGTGCAAAACAGTATTCCAAGCAAATATTTAAAACAGCTGCATATACTATCCCAACTAAACATAACCATAAAAGTGCATCAAATTCTTTTATCATATCATGTTTTATAATATCACTTGTAATATTATAATCACTTGTAATATTATAATTACTTGTAATATAATATAATATCATCTAATTCATTAAATTTAATCTCCTGTATTGTATGATTTAATTCGTCGAATAATATTATCTTAATGAATTCCTGTAGCAATAATATAGTATCTGAAAAAATAATTTTAATTAATAATCTACTTTATTAATTGATAATTATTGTAATTATTTTATTAGCATAATTTATTTGTTACAAAATTTTATTATAAGTTACATAATATTCTGTTGATAAATATTTATTAATACTAAATTAATTTGTAACAATTACTTATTAATAAATTAACTTAGTAGTTAAACTACACATTCTCATGTTATTAACTTATAATATATAAATAAGTTTATTTGTAATAAAAACCGCTGTATTAATTAAAAACTCAGAAAAAATATATATATATATTAAATTAAATTGTATTTTCGAAAAAAACATAAATAGTCATTATTTTTTATATTTTAAATGCGTCAGATTACAAATATTAATAGTAATTAAATACATTTAATTTATTATTATCTAATTATCTTACCTATTAAAGCAAAAATGCTTATGATAATACATATTAAATGCCAGTCCATTGCTAGAAACTTATTTAGTTCTTTTCTTCCTCAACTTTAACAAGATTTGAGATCGCAGTTTTATATTCAACTGTTTCTATTTGATTTTGTTACCAATATTGTAATATTGTTATTATCACCTGCAAAAAAAATATCTTTCATATATCCAAAATGTCAGGATTTAAATTTCGAACAAAATAATAAACAAAACAATCAGATTGAGAAAACATTTATAATAATAGCATGAAAGAAAGTAATATAACATTGTGATTATGAATACTGTGAAACAAAAAAGAATATAATTTTATTAATAAATACTCTATACTATAGTTTAGCACCTCGATAGTAAAATTCTGTACAGATAATCGTCAAAGTGTATATTTGCTATGATTTAAAAAGTAACATATCTCTGAGAATTGAAACTTTCAAAACTAATAATAATATAAGCTCGCTGTCTCTCCCTCCCTCTCTTCCCCCCCTCTCTCTCTCTCTCTCTCTTTTTCTCTTTCTCTCTCTCTTTTTCTTACTCTCGATGTATATAAAAGGAAAACAAAATGTTTGTATTTGCTATCAAGTTTCACAAGGTCACAGCAACTAAAAGCTTTCAAAGTTTTGTTTTACTTTCGAAAAATCCGATAAATTTTTTAATTCTTGTAAAAAAATCTCAATAATTAAAGTATTAATATCAATAGAAAGTTTGCGCTTATCAGTCGTACAATTAGTCATTACAACAAAAACTTTTCGTTAATGTGACACAAATCAAGATAATAATTGTGTCTCGTAAAAACTATATAACAAATTTTATTTCTAATGTATATATTAAACAATGAATTAACACATAATGTATTAAATAAGAAAATAAAATAATTTTCAATTAATTATTGCATACTTGAAATAATATATAGCAATCAGTATATATGTAAATGATGTCAGCGTGCCTTTTGAAACAAGCAACATCTCGAAGAATGAATATGTTCTTTTATTAAATTTAAACATATAACAATTAGAACTCGCAAAATAAACTGATAACGAAACTCTCGTATGTTAAGCTATACAAATACTAAAATGCTAATGATTGATTTTATAATATTAAATAGTCTTACCAAATCGTAATTGAAGTCGTTGTTTCTAAGTCCTTTAAACGTAAATGACACCATGACATGTAATGACGGGCATATATATATATATATTTGTGAAAAACAAAATATATACGAAATACTTAGTATCAATTGGTCCATTCGTTTAGCTTTCTTCTTATTGGCTGCTTATAATTATTTATTCTAAAACGCGTAAAGTTTGAAATATGTATGTTTAGGTAATCTTAAAATTATATGAAAATCTGCTCCTTTTTTACCGCTTGCATTTTGGACTTGGACATAACAGACGATTTGCTAATAATGCACACACAATGCTTAAATTGATATTTATGTATAAAAGAATAATATATAAATTTTCTTATTGCTAAAAAATAATGATTATATCTTTAATGGTGTTAATGTATTAAATCACAAAATAATGATTTTATATTATTAAATTATTTTGATATTATTTAGGTTATAGACACAATAGTATCAAGTACTTATTAAAATTAGAACATAAGATTAATGTAATTTTTAAAATTACATTAATTAAAATAAATTTTTTATATTGAAATAATTGTTGCCTAAAATCTCAACATGTGAGTGTTATGTTTTGGCTAAAAAATATATTATATTTATATGTGACAAATATACAAATTTAAAAATAAACACTTAAAATTAATATATTTTAAAATGTAAAATCATTATTCTTTCAAAAATATTATAGCTCGTTGTTTCAATTTATTATGTGTGCAATATAATTCTATAAATAACATAAATGAGATTATATGTATAATATGCTTGAATGAACAACATTGCTTTTACATGAGCAAAAGACCCAAATAATTTAAATTAATAATATTTTACGTATTCTTAATATTCTATACGCTATACACAATTTAATATATATACATACATATATACATACATACATACATAAAGCCAAAAATATTAGCAACCTTTAAATTTTTCGAATTTCTTGATGTACAATTTTTTAATGTTTAAATAGTAAAAAGATTAATAAATTTTCAAAATTATCAATAGCATATTAAAGCTGAAATTTTAAACTTAAAAATGCTTTTTTTAACTTTTTGTCTGCAATGATTTTTTTGCCGATATTTTTGATCAATAACGTTTCTGAAAAATACAAGTTTGGTTTCAATATTATGTAACAAAAAAAAAAACGAAAGAAAATTTAAAAAAATTATATTATAAAAAACTTATGTTATAAACAGTAAAAAAGTCGCCATGTATGTGTGTCAGTTAACATATGTATGTAAGTAAATATATAATGCACATTAATCATATACAATTTAAAACATTTTAACACATATTTGTATAAATTCTTCATTTTTAGATATTGTAAATTATTGTTAAATGTATATTGTCCTGCGAAAATGTTATAGAACATTTTCATTCGTATTTTTTAAATACAAGGTACCCGAGAATGAATGGTGAGATTTTGATAAATTTTTATAAATAATATAAAAAACTAAATATTGATATAAATTTTTTTTAGTAATATTTAGCAATTAGTTTTAGCAATTAGTTTTTATCTATTAAATCAATTTTGATATTTGCTATGTAATTAATGAGGCTTATGTCAATATCGAGGGGTTGGTCACTAACAGTTATAATGTACAAAAATTACCCTTTGATACGGATTACCCTTAAATTATACCTCGGATTACTTAAGATTACCTAATAGTATCTTAAATTAAAAATAAATTTTGAAAAAGAAATTTTACTTTAAATTATTTTAACGCTAATTATTTTAAGCTAAAGATTATTTAGATTTACCAAAAATAACCTTGGATTAGCCAAAATTTTGCTGGGATTGTCGCTGAATTACCTAGCCCTTGTACAAAAATTACCTCAGTGACCAACCCCTCGGTCAATATTTGTATTTACAATTAATAGAATATGCATAAAACTGCTTGTGTTGCTGATTATTATGAAAAAACCTATCAATTCAGTTTGTATTATTTATAAAAATCGATCGAAATGCCATTCATCTTGCACATCTTAAACAATTAACAGTGTTTATACAAAAATATCAGAAAAGATCTCAGTCGTATTCTCAAATTATAAATAATTTCTTTTATCTTTTATTGATTTTTTACTGCAAAATTATTATGTATATATATAATATGGCAACTTGCTGATAATGATAAATTAATTATTAATAAAAAATTTTATAACTCTTACGTAAAAAATATTTAATATAAAAATTGAATAACTGATTATCTGTAGAATTTTATCGTATATAGGCTATAGTAAATTCAATATTAAATCTAAATTTGAAAAATAAAATTAATATTTATTTTTTATTAAAAAAATTAAAATTTTATTTTCAATATTTATAATGTTCCTGATAATCAATCATTAACCTCAAAATTAATTCTTATGTTATACATAATATTTGCACATAAAAAATAAAAAAATCAGATGAGTAATAAAAAGCAATCTTTCATTTTTTTAGAGTAGTTCCTTGTTTCGTCATTACATTACAGATTCATTAAAAAGCTTAATAAAATTTAATTATACATAACATATGCAATGTCTAAAAATTTGAAGTAAAACATTGAGCCTAATGCATTTAAATGTCTTGTCGATATCATAAATAAGTGAATCTTTTAATAGTTTGTAAAAACATCAATGTTAACATCTTGAATTAAATATACCCTCTTTCGCAGCTACAATGAATTAGATTAAATAAAATTATTACATAAAATTAGTAAAAAAAATATAAAGTGTATATATATATATATATATAATTAAGGACAATTTTTGAAAGATATTCAAATTTGCTTATTTTTATAAAAAAATGACCTTTATCAAGCACATTTCTATTAGTGAGAAAAACTGTAATACTTTGATAATTGAGTATTTATATAAAACAATTAGACTGGTCCTATTAAAAAGAAATAAAGATAACTTTTATAATAATTCGCAAAAGTCATGAGTAAAAAAAATTTGTTACCTGCTCTTTTCTCCTAAACTTTAACAAAATTTAAGATCACAGTTTCTTATCCAACTTTTTCTATTTTAGTTTTATCATCAATATTGCAATGCTATTATTTGTACTGCAAAGAAATATCTTCTTTATTATATATTCAAATCGTATGTTTTTAAGGATTTAAATTTTAAATAAAATAATAAACGAGAAAGAGAGAGAAGTGGAGAGAAAGCTTGTTATATACATTATATTAAATTCATTTTTATAAAGTAAATGTATATACGTTTATAATTTATGTGTGTGTAAATTTATAATTTTTTTCATATATGCATACATATAGTAAATATGTACGTGCACATTTACATTCATCTGTCCTTGTCTATGTAAAATATCTCATTGTAGAGTAATCAAATAATTCTATTAAATATATATATATATTACTTTTATAGTTTACTCTTGTGTTTTACTTACATTATGTATGTTATATCGAAAACTTTGATAATTACTTGCTTGATAAGCACGATCAGAGAATCGATTGAGACAGGGAATGTAATTAAAGAAACAGATATACCATTCGCAGACATGAAGACAACGATTGTAAAAGTTCGGCCAACGTCTCATACACAGAATATATATTTTACGTCTAAAAAATAATTTTTAATAATGAAAACATTTGTGATAAATTAGACATTTTCTTCATGAAAGATAGTAATTGTTAAATTGTGTGTGTGTGTGTGTGTGTGTATTGCAGTAAGCAAATATTGTATAAAATATAATATTTAACAAAATGTATAGTGTAAATATTGTATATATATATATACAGGGTGATTCAAAACAACCTGATACCTTAAGATGACATTCTTAAGCAAATTCTAAGATAATTTTTCCTTTTATAAAATTTTTTTTGAAGTTTAGTTTCTATGTTATAATTGAAAATAGTTAGCTATTTTCGAGCCGGATACAACGGGCAAGTAGAGACGGTGCAACGCGTCATGAAACAAATGACTCCTGTAGACGGTTAATAATATTACACAATAACTATTATGATTATTACACAATATTATTATTTGAAGTTTATTGAATTATTATTGGATTCTATACGATATTATACAATATTATTGACCGTAGGGAAGCCATTAGTCTGATGACACGTTGCGCCGTCCCTTCATGCCCGTTGTATTTGGCTCGTAAATAGCTAACTATTTAAAAATTATAACTTAAAAACTAAGCTTTAAATAAAATTTTATAAAAGGAAAAATTGTCTTAGAATTTGCTCAAGAATATGTAATTTTAAGGACATTAGGATCATCAATGTTTTGAATTACCCTATATGATATATATACATATATATATCATAAAATTAATGAGTTAAATAAAAATGCATTAAACATTGTTACAATTTTCTTTAGTATTATTTTATTTTATATCTTTTAAATATTTATTGTTATTATAATTTCACACACATACAATTAACTATTTAAGTAACAATATAAAATTAAATATTTTTAAATAAATTAATTGAATATAAAAATATTCATATGATTATTACAGAATTGATTTACCTATAATAAAATACAGACAACATCAAAATTACAAATATCCCAAGTATTATTAATAGGAATATTTCTAATATATGTATATACAAACTCCTTCATAAATTTTTTGTCTGCATTTATTTCATATAAACTATTTAATTTAGTGGTTACATAAAAGTTTTCTTCTATATCAACTCCTATGTGTTTATTAATTTTAATTGTTGATGATTTATCAGGTTTAGTTACAATATCTGAAAAAAATAATAACAATTAATCTAATTGATTAATTTTGTTAGATACAGATGTTCACTTTAAGTAAAAAATATTTCATATTTACTTAAAAAAATATTCTACTAATAAAAAAACTCTAGTATATTAGCAAAGTAATTTTGTTCTAGAAATTAATTGTACGAATAAATCAACTTATTAAATATAAAGATAAAAGTATCACATAGATGACCCAGTTTCAATGACTTTGATCTTGACATATGTTGTCATGGTCAACTCTTTAAGTAACATTCGAAAAGTTTTAGCCGTTGTTTATTATTTATTAAATTTATTAAAAAGTTTATTAAATTTATTAAAAAGTTTATTAAATTATATATATATATATATATATATATATATATATATATATATATATACAGTTTCATATGATTTTTCAACTTCAATAAAAAAATCAAAAACAATCTACATAAAACCGTATAATAGTAAACTTTATTTTATATTGAAAGTAAGAAACTATGAAGTATCTAAAAATTATACTTAATCTATAAAACTTCTTTTTTACTATGACTTTTTAATGAACAGAAAATTAAATACAGCAATTGATATATTGATAACTGATATAAAGCGCTAATTAATTGATTTAAAAATTAATACTTTTCAATATTATCTTATGGATTTTACCAAATCGTGATTTAGTTATTTCTTCATTTTCTATATACGAACAACACTATCACAATTATATCAAGACGAACACACGGCTTGTAAGAGAGATACGTACGAAATATTATGATTTATTGGTCTACTTGCACGATTTCTTCTATTGGTTGTCCGTGTCTTCACAAGATTGTTTACAATCATCATGTTTTCCTTGACAAGAATCTTAGAACATATACAAGGTTTATAGTTATTTAAATTAAATTAAAATATACATTGCAGTAAAAAAAATGTTAATATACATATATATAGATTTATTTATTTATTTATGTATTTTAATATGCATATACATTTAAAAAAATTAAGAGCCCTTATGTGTTATTAAAAATTATTTTCTTTATAAATTGTATTTTTATATTTTATTTTATTATTTATTTAAATATCTTTTATTTACATTTTACTATTCTATTAATATGTACTATATTATATTATACTATTATTACATATTCTCCAATAAAAAGTGCTTTACATTATTCTTTGAACTTTTTTGTAATACAGATATTGCAAATGTTTATTTTACAAATATTAATTTTGCAAATGTTTATTAAAATTTTTAAATTAATCCAAAATTACAAAACGGAAAAATAAAGTTCGTAAAAATAATTACAAAAAATAATCATTAAAATTTGTTGTGCTACTTTTACGATTTCATAATTGTGTGGATAGTTAAATTTATATCAACATGAAGCTAAATCTTTTTAAAATTGGTTAATTTAAATTCACAGTTAAAATGTTTCTATTCGTTATTATACTAAAAGAAGGAGATGAAAATTAAATTTTTACTTTTTTTCTAAATTTTGGACAAGTTAAAAAAATGAAATTTTCTAGATATTTTCCACTAGTAAAAAGATATTTATTAATATTTTTTAATCCTTCTGTCATTATAAGAAGCTGAAACTAACAACTTCTGTTTGATGTTTTATTTAGAACTTTTTAACTGGAACAAGATCATCTAAAAATATGCGTTAAAAAACTTGATTTATTTAGAAACTTCATAAAATCAATAATATTTATAAAATTAATAGTATACAAGTAAAAAACTAAAATAAGTTTTTATGCATAGCATGGTGCTAAATGGCATAAACTACGATACGGAAGGATTAAAAAGTATTATAAGTACTCTTTTTATTAATAGAAAATGCCCACTAAATTTCATTCCTTAACTTATCCAAAATTTAAAAAAAAGAATAAAAACGTAATTTTTATCTCTCTTTTTAGAGGAGTGTAACTCTAAAGACTAAACGAGTTTATATTTATATAAAAGATTCCTCTTAATTTTCTAGAAAAAAATCAAAGAATTATTTTTTTAAATTTATTGCACTTATTCAGAATTATCTTGAATTACAAATCACATTTAGGAAAGCAAACTATAATAAAATTTATTGTACGCTTTAGCTCAAAGATATGCTTTTTTAAAAAAGGACATTTTTAGATTTTTTTAAATGTACATCTAGGTTTCCTTTGTAAAATTCATTCGCAGAATCTCCGTCTATTCTCAACAATTGTTGAGACTATAACTTGGATGTAAGCCAAAATATTTTTCTGCGTCTTTCTACAACTGTATTGCATAAATGTTTGTAAATATATTTTAAATAAAAACATTCTATTGTATGTATGTAGATACATACATTGAGACTACCGAGTTAAATTGAAAATCATAGAATTGAGAAATTTTGCGACTTTATAAAAAACCTAGATGTACCTTTAAAAAAGATCAAAAGCTGTATCTTTTATAAAAAAACCTAAATGTAACTTTAAAAAAATCAAAAGATTAACTTTTTTTAAAAGATCAAAAGATGTACCTTTTCATATTTTCATTAACGCAATGCTGTAGCTTATAGAAAAACAAATTCAATTATATAGGATATATTAATCTTACAATGACTATATATATAATAGGATGATTAATCTTACAATTACTTTGAACCATGTTTAAAAAAAACTGTAATAAAATTTTATTATACGTTTCAGTACAAAGATGTACCCTTTAAAAAAGGTTTATTGCGTTAATGAAAATATGTCATCTCATTTAAGAAAATGTTGATAATTTTGAAATCTCTCAAAAAGATGACGCAAAAAAGATTTTTGCTTGTCAGGATATTAGTCCCTTTGATTTAAACAATTTTCGCCTTTGACTTTTTTCGTATCACAAAAGAAACAAAGATATTTTAAATACTTTACATATCTACATTACAATATATACACGTACATACATTTATATGTTATACTTATACTCTTTTTTTTTTCAAAAACTGATTTTTCTTGCACATGTGCAATGTTTTATATGTATATAAACCTAATATTCATACATTTAAATTTATATATTTTACATCTTATATCTATATGTATATTTAATGTATCATAGATTGAATTTTTATTTTTATTTTTATTTCTTGCAAAAAAAATTAATAATCTAATAATAAAATTAAAGCGGAACAAGTTCTCTCTCTCTCTCTCTCTCTCTCTTTTTCTCTCTCTCTCTCTCTCTCTCTCTCTCTCTCTCTCTCTCTTAAATATATTCATTACATAAATATATTTCTGAATAATATAAATCAAAGTAATAATTCTATTTTATACCTGATTCTGTAATCAATTCTGATATTTCCCAAATTATTAACACATGTAAAAAATAACGGATAGCCTTATAAAAAACTTTACGAGAGAGAAATAATAATTTTAAATTTATACAAATATAAATGATAAATGCTGAGGCAACGTGTTCAAAGCAAAAATAATTCTGCGGCAATTTGATAGGAAAAATGGATAATACTCTCAATCATAAAATGGATTATACCCTCAATCTGACTTTAATCCTCAACTTGCGAATTTATTATACCAATAATTATGACAAACAATGGAATTTTCAGTTATGATATATTAATAAAAACTTAATTTTTACGACAAGTAAAATACAATGCTAAACGGATTTGACGTTACTTACCAAATCGTGCGATCTGTAGTTCGTTGTCCGTACACAAACAATAATAAAATAAAATAGAAAGAGAATACACATGACTTATACGAAAATGTATGCGAAATACTTTCGGTCTGTTGTCTGGTTCGCATGAATCCTATTGACTGTGCGCACAATACGTATCCTTAGATGTTTGTTGTGTTATATATCTTCCTTTTCAGAAATCTCTAAATTATATGTATAGAAATTTTTACTCACTTTTATCTCTCTGTTTAAATTTTCTTGACATTGGCTGACAATTCAATCTGATATTTTCAGATTATTTTTCATAAAATATAATATAATATAAAAATAAACTTTCAATTTTTTTATTATTGTGGAAGATAATAAAATTATCTTAATTTTTTCTCCGTTACATTTAAATTTCAAGTAGATAATTTGTTCTGAAATACTAAATTATTCCTTTAAATTAAATTAATCGTTGATCACAAAAAAAAAAGAAATATTAAAGGAATATGAAATACAAGTACTCTGTGTTCTTTTTTGTAAAAATTTTGTGTATATACCGATAAATTTTAAATATTCTACATTTTTTATTAAATGTCATGTGCGTTATGTATGTAATATGTATACTACATGCATATATTCTTAACGTTACGTTTGCAATAAGTGTTATAATTGCTTATTTTTTTAGTATAGTTTTCTTTTATTACTTTAATTTTTACACTCAATTCATTATCTACATCTTTATGTATATAATACAATTTATAAATTACATTTTTGGATGCGCAACCTCAAAAAATTATCTTTTTTCTATCTCAGCAATTTCAAATTGCATCGATTTATATTTGATATTTCAAGCGGTGTGTTTGAAACAATCTCTCCTGACTTCCGGAACAAAATAAAGAATAGTGAGATACGCGGCTCACATGTGCATACATACACACAGATGCAAGACATGTAACCGGATGTGGCAAAGGATGTGGCAGATAAAAAAGAAACTTCTCACTGATGCTAAAACAAGAGCCGATTATGTTTTCTCTTTTTCCTGTCACTAGGTAGTTCTAATTTACGAAATTGTATGCAACGCGTCGCTTAATATACAAATAGAGATATAGGTACATCGAACGATTACACGATTATTTAATACGTTTCATTTTGACGAACGCTACATGTATATACGCGATCACTTTGAATTAATAACGACGAAAAAGCTGCGACAACGCTGATGAAGTCTTTATCTATATTAACAATTATTCCCTCGTGATTCCCACAAAGATAACGCGGAATCGCATAAAAATCGTTAGCAGTCAGTTTTACTTTTTACATTTCAATTGAATTTATAACGCAATATATCGCGCAACTACTGCTCAAAGTAT
This sequence comes from Anoplolepis gracilipes, assembly GCF_047496725.1. Classification (NCBI taxonomy): domain Eukaryota; kingdom Metazoa; phylum Arthropoda; class Insecta; order Hymenoptera; family Formicidae; genus Anoplolepis; species Anoplolepis gracilipes. The sequence goes on along the minus strand of NC_132971.1, from coordinate 17,333,396 downwards.
TCTTTCTACCGTTAAAAACATACATCTTGAAAGCAGAGTATTGTAACGAACTATGACAGAATTAATTATCTCGACGATATTGAAAGAACGTTTGTATTCATATATATCGAGTTTCGCATATTATAATGATTTCTATTGATTAAAATCACATCCGATTAGCTCTTTACTTTCGTGCTTTATCACACTTTATAATCTTACAATTATTAAATATTCTACAATGTTTTTGTCAGTTTTTTATCGAGGCATTCATTAACAATTATTTTATTATACAAAAAAGTTATTCATTATATTGAGAGATTACTATATATTGTTAAAAATGTTTATTTCTATAAAAGAGAAAAAACTTTAATCTTTACAAACTTATCTTACTTGTACAGGGAAAAATATAATATTAGCTAAAATATTTGTACAAATAGTAACAAAACAATTTTTGTAATATTATTTTTCATATAAAATTAAATTACAGTGAAATCTCAGAACTGCATTTTACAATTTAAAAAGTGTTAGCACTATTTCGATTAATAAACTTTATGATATGTTTGCTGAAATCAACATTAAGATTAAACTATTTCAAGTTGCATTAGAACTAATCTATATTTTTCGTACATTATGCGCGTCTTGCATTGATCTTATTACTTGTCGTTGATGAGTAATCCGTTTTGCGAGAGAAAGCAACGTGTTGAAAGTTGTGCTTTCATGTTCAACGGAACGTCCGACGTATTCGCGAGATTTATCGGATTTTAACAGGGCTCATCTCAGACTGCTCCTTCTGCTACTACGAGCTGGAGTTCTCGCAAAGGACTAGTTCATCGTGCTCCTAATTTCGTTTGCCCCTGGCCGGGATTTCGGCGTACACGGTGACTTTAACCCGAGAATCCTTGAGATGCGCCGCGCTGTTCGTGATTTTTCCCATTTCCACGCCCAGAGAGCACTCTTTCCGGATCTTCCTCTCTTCTGCTGCCGGAACTTTCCGAGGTTTTCTTTCGCTTCCTTTTTCTCTCTCGCGAAAAGAAAAAGACGGGACGGCAAGATAAACTTTGCAGCGCCCAACCGCGAGTTTTCGTCGAAGCAGAAGGCAAAAGACGCTTCTTATGTATATTTTTTTTCTACACAAGTTCTGCGTGGATCGAATATTTTTGTGGCCAATTGTGATCGCGATCCTTCAATCTATTAAGAATGATTAGGCGAATGAATTATTAGCAAATATATTATTGTGAAATAAGTTTTAAAAGGCATAACGAACAAAATGCTTGAATTCAGTTTAGTTATATAATCTGAACAAAAGAGTATCTTGATAATAACAATTTTTCAGATTGAACTTCCGTCAAAATAAAACTTAATTGAGTCAAATAAAAGAATAAAAGTTTTTTTATTTATTTTGATTTTTGAAATTAAAATCAGAAATTTTCTTCATCTGTAATTTTGTCACTCATAATTATTAATGCCCAACATTTTTTTATTAAGAAATTTGTTAAATCAATAAAGTATAATAGGGCTTTAGAAAAAAATTAACGGAAATCTGAACAAGTACAGTCAAAATTAAAAAACAATAATAAAACCAACAGAAACTGAATAAATTAAGTTATATAAAATGAAAATGTTGAGAAAATCATAAAAACACAGAATATGCAAAAATTTACAATTATAAGTCATGTATAAAATTAACGGAAGTCGGAAAAACAAAAAGGATTACAAAAAAAAATAAAAATGCAAAAAACATAATAAAAAACGCATATAACAAAATAACATAACTATTAAATCAGTTTTAAGTATATTATAAAATCAAAAATATAAAAAAAGGATTTTTCGTGTAAAATTACTTTATTGTCACGCAAAGTCAACTTTGATACAGATTAATTTAAAAGAAACGAATAATCTTACATCAAGGAAACTGCTATAAAATTAATAACAGTCAAGAATGACGTCAAACACGTTTATTCCAGTATACTAGCCTGTCCTTATTAGCGACAGGCACTTAAATCACCCGGCACGTTTCTGAAAGTAAGTGCTCCGCATAAACCGATTACGGCGTAATACAGACCACCGCAGGATGAATTATATTTCATTTATGCGCGTTAGAATTAGCGACCATTAGTCAATATTATATCTTAATTAGCACGCGCCTTCCGTTACCCCGATTATGCCGAGCTTAATTCGACAGTTCTTGCGTAGCGGAAATATACGAGAAAGAGAAACGCGATAAATAGCAAGAGGTTTGCATGCAGCAACAGCGAATTTTCGCATTCTGCCGCAATTTACTGAAATATCCTGCATTTCATTCGAATAAATTCTGTCAATCCGTTCAATTCTGTTTCATTAGAATTTTATTTCGTCTAGAAAAGGCTTGCTACCAAATGACATTTCCCGCATTAATGTTTAATTAATTTTAACGTTAGAAGCGTTATTTTTATTTAATCTTTTATTTTTATATTTCACAAGTTATTTTTTGTAAGAGTTTTTTTCACATTCATAATTACTGAGTAAATTTTTTCTTTATTTGACACATTAGAATTGATAATAATTTGTATTCTTATTAAAACAATTTTCTCATTTAATATTTGCTCAGAAACAACATTATGACTCAAATTTGTATTTTTGAAACTAAATTCATTCTTTAACTTAACTAATGTTTGAGAGATTCTTTCTTTTTTTTCTTTCTTGTTTTTTTAAATTATTTTAGATTAAAAATTGTGATAAGATTCGACTCGTGCGAAATCTTTGAACGAGAACGTTTCTTTCGAAGTTTAAGTAGGATGTCGAAAAATCGTAAAATTACGAGAGTAATTATTTAAAGATTATGACGGCCGCAGGTACACGCCATTAATTCTTCCAATTTTCCTTCATTTCACTACAAGTTTCAAGTTACCTTCCTTTTTACGCGTCGCTTCTGCTTCGCCGCCACCATAGTTCTTATGTCATCTGAAGACCGTTAATTGGCAAGATTAACAGCCAGCGATGCGCAGTATAAAATAACGCCCAAGAAAACTATTCTGACAATATTTTTGCTCTCTTCTGAATCGATATCCAGAAAATAATTGTTTGCAAAGAACAGATGCAGTTTTTTGCTTTTTCATGTTTGAACGTACGATGTCCTCAATTGTTTTGCCACTGCACAGAAAATATTGCTTTCGTGATTGACTTTAACAAAGAGTCAATTGTGTAATGAAAGCTATAATCGGAACAATAAAGAATATAAAAATAAAGGAATAAATAATTCGAAGCAAAAAAAAACTAACTCAAACGTGTAAGATTTAAATTATCACTCAGATATCTAAAGAAATTAATAAAAACTAAAAATGGCTTCTGTTCTCTTTTCCAAATATGGATTAATGATTGATTTATGATTGATTTAGAAATGAGAACTACAAACATTTTAATAATTAAAAACGTGTGTTATTTTTAATTACTCCGGATCTATTTATGAAATGAAAAAATGATGAATAAACTTATAACTAAAAAATTACGTAGGCTGCGAAAAATAGAAAATATTATATATATATATATATATTATATATATATATATATATATATATATATATATATATATATAATATTTACCAAAAAAGAGTTAAGCACGTAACAAATATATCATTAAATCGCGAGAGTGAGAATGAATGCATTTTTTTAATTTGTCTCTGTAATTATTCAAATTGTAAATAGCAGCATAAGCTTAGCGAATGCTATGAAAGAATAAGAAGTAAAATCAACTTTTAACTCTCTTCAAATTTTTTTATTATCGCTTTAAAATTAAATTTCCCGAGAGATAATACAGTTTCTCGCTTATCTTAGCTTTCTCTCGAGAAATTTACAAGAAAGAAGTCTTAAGAAGAAACACTACGCAAAACATTATCACAATTTCAACAGAATCAACACAAAATCTCTTTTCTGTAGATACAGACTTCATGCATTTACTGCGAACTACTTACACTACTGAATCAACTCAAGAAATGATATAAAGTATAATTCTAAAAATTCTCAGATTTTTTATTTTTACCTTAGAAAAATTATATTACATGTTTGCATATATTGCAAAACCTAAATTAATCAAGATATTTCAGGAAGAATAATACATTATGTGTTATAAGATATTAATACCTAAAGATATTAATACCTTTTTAAATGATTATTAATAATGATTATTAAATAAATAATGTAATGATGCGCAGCAAGATAAATTGGATTTAGTAAAGATGGTGCGATATATGGTCTATGTATTTCTTTTTAATATATCTAACAATATTGAAGTTTTCTAATTAAGTGTACATAATGAGTAATCATGTTGTCTTGCTAGTGCGTCAATGGTAAAGTTCACTGTGAGCATGCATCTTCTGCTCAGTGCCTATCTGCATATAAACTGCACACACGATACAAACATGCCTGATTACTGTGCTCTGTTTACATATGACGAGAGAACTACTTTGATCCAAAAGCATTAATCTAGTATAACGGAATTAGCTTTTAGCAAAGGAATTGATCCGCTCGATATACGAACAGAGAATGCAATTACTTCTTGAAGCAAAAATCCAATTTGATAACTTAAAATAAAAGAAATACATATATCACTATCGTTGATAAAATCGAACATTAGAAAGAACATTAACTGAAATAAATTCATCTTAAAATTTTAATCATTTTTGAATATGCCATAATTTACAAACTAAAATTAACAAAAAAAACAAACAAAAATATAAAAAAAGAGACAAATAGAAAGAAAGAGAGAGAGAGAGAGAGAGAGAGAGAGAGAGAGAGAGAGAGAGAGAAAGAGAACTAATAAAGAGAGAACAGAAATAAAGAAAATATTTGTACGTAATTATGCATTTTTTATTTTTGAAATTTTTCTTTTAAGTTTCGTAAAAGAAATATGACCACAAGTTAAAAAAGTCCATACTTACAATTAGAAACAAATATTATTGTATTATTTTATTATATTTTTCTGTGTATAAATTGTATATTATAGAAGTAACTTTAACATTTACAGAGAAATTTGAACATTTCAGTTTTCATAAAATACATATAAGCTGTCCTTAAGAAAATTTCACGTATTACTACGAAGCTAGGCAAACTCAGACAGAAATATAATCATATAATCGCGTAGCGACGCATCGCAAATTACGCAAAATATGTATATTATGTCTTCGTCATTTCAAATACTTCATCTACGTTCTGATCACGTAAAAGGCAGACGGTCCCTTTCAAATTTCATCTGATGTCTAAAATGATTTATAGAATGTAATTAGAGACGGCTACTAAAAGAAGCGTGATAAAATATAAATGTGTAAGCCATGAAATATTTGTCGTAAAACATATTCCGTGCAGATAACAGACAACACGGAGAGTAACTAGGAAACAATTTGTAAACACGAGGAGGATATCTGATAAAAAAAAGTGTGTACGACGTAACTGTGAAATTTAAGTTATTTGACTTATACTTTTGTCACAATTTTGATAAAAACGTCATGAATTAAATTTCTTAAAATTAATTATGTATTAAGTTTTGATTTAGTTTTTAAATTTAAAAAAAAAACTTAATTTATCGTAATATAATTTATATAAGAGCTATAAGCACGAAAAAATACAATTCGTTTATTGTCGAAAAAATACTAGTCTCGTTTTGCATTTGCAAGTAGTCGAAATGTTAGAACGGCCCGACGACACGTAACCATAGTGTTTCGTTTCCTGTCACTGCAGTTAGGTATAAAATCATGGAGGCACATTAGGAGCTAATAAAAGACTACTATATTATCATTAAGCATGATTGCTACGTAGAAATGCGCAATTTTTGAGCACAAATTTCTCTCTTCGCTGTAACACGCAAATTTACATTAAGCGCAATAAGGATTGAAAATTCCGGGAAGCGAAATTCGAAAGATGCTATCTATCTCTAATTTCGTGTGATTTGTGTGCATGCAAAAGTATAAAAAATGAGTATATTTTGTAAAAATAAAGATATCAAGAATAAAATAATTTAGATGAATCGAAATAAATAAAACAGACGTTGACATAACTATAAGAGAATTAATAATAATATTTTATGAGCATAATAAGAAAGTCTCTAATAGATTGATATAAAAAAATATCTAATATTAATAATAAAAAATACATAATGTGGCATCTATATCTTTCATCATTGATCCGATTTATTTAAAAAAATTAAAACAATATAAAATAAAATATCCAATATTTCTTTTAAATGGCTGAAAATAAAAAATATAATTTAGGCAAGGGATAATACAAATTAAAATTTTAGAAATTGAAAGTTTATTGTGTATCTAACGAATCTTTCTAATATGAGGACCCAACATAAAATATAAGTATTACTATCAAGCTTGATTAATTTATGCTTGTTTCATGTAATCTGTGATTTTAATATTTTTTATAGTGCTTTAACATTTTTTTAGAGAAGAAAATATATAAAATTTTACTAGCTTTAACAAAACAGAGAATTTCTTTATTTCTATTTACGAGTACTGTAGACAATTCTACTGGTATTAGCTCTCTTTGTATTATAAGATTTTGAATCTGAAGAAGAGAGCACACTATCTCGAGCCACTCTCACGGTCGTTGAATTTTATGTTATTGGTATATACATCTAGCTAAGAGACTCAGAGTTTTTATTTCGAGTTAATCGTGTTTTCTACTGCATAACTATTCAAACATTTCCAAAGTTTGTGCGCGCTACAAAAGCGAAAACCTTAGAACCATTACCGCGATGTACAATATAATGTTTTTATTATCAACATACTTTTTTATTTCTTTTATGACGAGATCTAATATGGAGAGCATTGTAGAAATTGCAATGCAATATATGAGCAATAACTTTTGTTATGAAATACATAGTAACTCTTATTACTATTTTTTTTACTTTTTTTTCTTTTATATAATATTTTTCTCATTATGTGATAGTTTATCTATGTTACGAATATATCAACAACAGAGAAAATAATTGCTGTATTTTTTAATATATAATCACACTTCGTTCTGCATTAATTTCTCATCAAAATCGTCATTATTCAAATAAATTACAAATTCGCACATAAAAATAAGTTTTACGAAAAATTTCTTGGATTTGGTGAACATTAATATCAATTTTAACTTTCGGAAGTAGTTATAAAAGACGTTCAAATTGATCTAATAAAATTTTTGCAAACACATTTTTGCTTGTAAAATATATGTACATTAAAAAAGTCTGATTCTAATTTTGAGCAATATATATGCGAATTATGAGAGTGCATGTATACATACATGCAATATTTGTTATTTTCTTAAAATATAAATTAAATTAAACAAACAAATATTTTATCTTTTTTCGCAGCTAAATGCATTCATATATAATTTACATTTATTTATAAAAGAATATATATATCAATGTGTAATGAAAAAACATCTTCGGTTTATATTGAAAAGTAAAATTATTTTTATATAAGAATTATTTTATTTTTTCAGAGAATATCCTAATAATATATTTCTCTCTGTAAAATAATTTATAATAAATAAACAGTATATAAAAATTAGAAGAATCCATGTGTCAATAAATGTGGGTTATTTCTTGGATTTTTGGTGCAAAATAAAATTCTATAATGAGAAAACTTAATTATCTCTCCTTTTCTCTCCCAACAAATGAAAGCAGGAGAAATAATTAAAAAGAAGTCAGATATATATAATTCAGTTTATACGCTACACCTACACCAATACGTAATGCAATTACGGCAATACAATAATCGTCGAGAATAAATTTCTGCGTCGATAGCTGATTAATAATTAATATGAATAAAATTATGTATTATTAAATGTTTTAATGACGCTTTTAATTAATAGCTCGGTGCAATTAGTAATAATATACTGGCATACAATATCAATACAAAGCATGTTGAATTGACGGAAATTGTTCCGACAAAGTTTACTAGTAAATTTTAACAAACCTCTCTGTATTACAACAGTTTATAATAATTTACAACATTTTGTATAGAATCAAATTCATAAAATATATGATTACAAGTTTAAATATTTCCTTACTATGTATAATGCAATTTCCAAAAAATTGTATTTAAATAATAATATTTTCTTTTTTAGTGATATTTCTTGAAATATCTTATTTATAAATTAAATAAAATTATGTATATATTTAACTTCAAAGTTTTAGTAAATAGCAAATGTCAATTTATGAAATTATTTTTTGTTATCATTGTTATATTATATAATAGGGATATTAAGCATTAATCCTAAATATTAAATAATATAATGAGAAGAAAATATCCCATCCTTAATATATATATCTTACATGTTAAGAATATCTGAAACTATTCTACTCTCTTTAGAGGATTTTTCTCTTAAATTAAGAAGGATCTTTTGGCGCTTATTTTAAAGGAAGATGTTATAAGGATAAGTAAAATAGTCTAATTTTTTCGATGAAACAATTGACATTAATCCTGTCTCAAGTAATAATCTATCATTAATAATTAAACTAAATATAACATAATTATATATATGGTTACATAAAAAATATAAATATTTATTAAATGTGAGTCATGAAATAAAGCGCAAGCACTTTACTATTTTTGCAATATCTCTTTTGCACTTTCTAGCGTAATAATGCTGGCATCATTAATTTCTTTAGGCGAATAAGTTATATAACAAGTTATCAAAGCAAAAACCTTATAGATAAGTTATATCTTCCTTTAGTTCGGTAGAATTACTAGTTTGTAATGACAGAGCTGATAAAAAAAATGGAATAAGCTCGATCGATAATGCTTTTAGTATCTCTATATATGTACTTCATTTTCCAGAGGAGAAAGATATTAATAACTTTTTTACTAACTTTCTATCAAGATATTTTCTTGCACATTATTTATACATCTACAATATTTCACATATTGTTTGTGTTATTATACAACAATGACAAGCACGCAAAACCATATATTTAATAACAGTATAAAAGAGGGTAAAATGTGCTAATTTTTACCTAAAAAATGTAACATAAGTACGCCTTAAAGGGGGCAAAATAAATCACTTTTGAACACTTTCCTATAGGCTTAGACTAATAAAACGAGTATTTCTGTATTCAGTAGCTATAAACTATAAGAAAACATATGTAATTTAGGTTGCACTTTTTAGGCAAAAATCAAATCACATTTTACCCTCCTTTAGTAATAATATTAATAATATTAAATTATTTAATAAATTTTTTAATAATATTAAATTAACTCATTAATCTTACTGAAGAAAGTCATATTATTTTTTAAAGTTTAATGATAAATGAATAATACTAATTTAAATAAATTGCAGAATTTCTAATCTTTAAAAAGTAAATGTTTGAATCACAGACTTTTATCTGTGTATACATATATATTTATATATTTATCATATTACTTATCAGTTAAAGAAAATTATTATCAATGTTATATATCAATAATGTTTAGTTTCTAAAACATTTAAAAATAACTTACTTAACTTTAATATCTTATGTCTTTTTCATTATATTATATATATTCATGAAAATAGAATATTTTATTTTATGTCCATATTGTGCATAACAAGATATGCATTGTCTAAAATTGATAATTTAAAATTGAAGTCAAATTTAATAATGCATTTATTACACTTTAATAATATCTTGAAAATTTTAATTATATACTTAAATAATTATTAACCATTTATAAATCATTCATTTATAAATCAATTTGTAATAATATCAATGCAACTTTCAAATTAAATAATCATTTGTATTTTATCCTGCAAAATTAATAATTATTAATAATATTAATTTATAAACATAATTAATAAAGAGACAAAAATTATATATCTAACTACTGTGTATGTTGTGTCAATTATAAGACTCAACAATAATAGAATTAGATGAATATAAATATTTGAGTTAAATGACAATAAGTTAAATGAATATAAATATTTGAGTTAAGATGACAATAAATTTGTAATTTGGCACAAAGAAAGAGAGAGAAATCTTAATAAAATTCAGTTGTATAAAGTATGTGTCAAAATTAATAATTTTTTAAAATAGTTTTTCTTTTAAATATGCAGACATATATGTAATAGAGATATAAAAATATTCTATTATTAAAGAAAGTTTATTATATTAGCAAATTAATTATGGTCTAGAAATTAATTATATGAATAAATTAATTTATTAAAAGTAAAAGTGTATTATCAGTGAATTACTATTCCTAATTATAAAAATACACATTATTATTCTATCTTGTACAAGTTATGGAAAATAATATTCAATTATATACTCATATGTTTCCGTGTCACTTTTTGTGATTAATATCAAAACAGAAATAGAAATTGAAACAAAAACACAGACATTTACATTATTTTTAACATTATATATATAATTATAGAAATAGAGTAATCATCTATAGAGTTACAATATAAATTATTATCTTACTTGAAATCGTAAAAATAATAATGCATATTATTTGTATCATAAACTGCATCGTGATAATTTGTTGGAACTGTTTTCTTCTTAAAAAGTCTAACTGGAAGAGGTCGCAGCTTTTGTTACCCAAATAGTGATTATTATATCGTGATATCACATCAATTGTCTGAAATCTATAACGTAAATATTTTGAATATTGAAATCATAAAATATGACATCTTTAATAGCACAGTTCAACAAAATGATAAAAAGATTAAATGTGGTAACGATTAATGGTATTATGAATGATATTATCGAGAAAAGTATCAGACGATTAAAAAAATAATAAAATCTATATATATAATTAAGAAGATAAAATAAAATCAAAATTCGCAAAGAATCATCGATCTAAATTAATATATAAAATATAATATATATATAAATTAATAAATGCAGGTCAAAGTCAAAGCTAAAAAAGCTACGCAAATATTCGAGCGAGCAATAAATATATTCAATAAAAATAATTTCCAAATTACATGTCATGTTTCGATCCTTATTTTTAGGGTCATTCTCAGTAGAAGATGCAAACATATTATTAATCCGTTACATAATACCTATTAAATATCAAAACATTACTTATACATATCAAATCGGTTGCGAGTCAGTCAAAATGAAGATCAACATATAAGATTAAAGATATAAAATTAAAAATATAAACAGAATATATAATATAAATAAATAACGTAAATTTGTAAGAAGAAAAAGTCATGTTTAAACATTAGACCGTATAAAGAACCCAAAAAGAAAATCAACCTATAATAGTCTAAACATAAAAATTATAAACTAAATTATTCAATAAGCACAACGGTCGTGAGATGAAACCAAAATAACGAATTAAAATTGATAAAAAAATTTGATAAAAAGATTATTATTTTATGAAGTGATCATCCCACGCAACAACGCAACATCATATTATATAAGAATCGTGTGTTCAGTGTGTATTACTCTCTAAATAATGCCGAATGGTAAATAATTCCGAACAAAACGTGTTCGAAGGTACATTTCGATTTAAACAGTAACAATAATTTAATGATTAAGGACAAGTGTAATCAAATGGGAAGTACATTGCACAAAATCGTACAACATTATAACACTATGAGTAACTTAGCTTAAATTGAAAATAAATTATTAAATCTAAGGAATATTAATTATAAGTAAAATGAATACCTGAGAGAGTAACTACTATGATGTAAGCAATGATCAAAGAGAAATGTGCGTGCGAAACAGCAAACTGTTTGAAAATGATAGGAAAGAAAAACAAAGTAAAAGTACCAAAATAACACAAGAAAGAGGACAAACAGAGAAAAGGAAAGGCTGGAAAGAATTAAGAAAATAGAATAATTTGGTTTGAACCTATATTGTGTATATCAATATCGATAATAAATTTTTACTGCTATAAGTATTTGTCGTAATTAAATTGTTTTGTAACTTTCACTTAAAACTTAATAATAATATAAATGTGGTTAGATTATCAGAAAAGAAAATCAAAATATTTATATTTGCTATTTGTTACTGAACAAGATTATATCAACGAAAAAAATTTTGAATGCTGCAGTGTACAAAAATTATTTTACTCGAATTTGTAAATCAATAATTTAGTAAAACAGTAAAATTAATTTAAAAGAGAAATTTATTCATTACAAAAAATGCAACTCAATATTATTATATAAATTAAAACAATAATTATTTTTTATTATAAAGTAAAAAAATTTATACATTATATATATATATATATATATATATATTAAATTATTAATATTGTAAATAATATAAAATTATAACAAAATATCATTATAAAACATAAAATATTTATATCATATGTTGGATAAAAAATGTAATAAATAATATAAAAATGATGGCAACAAGCTTTGAAACAAAGAACATCATTCTTTATAAAGAACACGAATGTATAAATCATAGTGTTTACATACAACCAGCTTTTTATTATATCAGCTTTATTAGACTTGTATTTAATAATAATTAATATCAAACATTAAAATTTACAAAAAGAGATACTAAGGAAAATTCGATGACAACTGATATACTAAAGTGCTATTCATTTGATTTAAAAAATTAATGCTTCTCAATATCAATTTGATCGAATTGATTTTACCAAATGATTTGACCAGATGATATACGACAATGACGAATCCACATCTTGTAAGAAAGACACGTTCGAACTATTATAAAGTTATTGGTCCAGTTGTACGTATTTTATTGGTTATTGATTTCTGAATGATTTATATTATATATATATATATATATATATATATATATATATATATATATATATATATATATACATGTATGTATATACATGTATATATATAAAAATATTTATCGGTCATCATATCTTCTAAATCTCAACAAGAATCTTGAAATTATATATAGAGTCTATAATTAAGTTATTATTTAAATTAAAATAAATTTTGTGTGACAACAAAAGAGAAATATTAAAGTACGCTTCTCTTTTATGATGGATATAGATGTATACATTTATAAATTTTTAATTCTTTATATTTTTTTAATTAATATTTTTTAATTAATGTCCTTGGCGCTATATAATTGTGCAATAATTGCAAAATAAAAAATAATTTTTTTAACATAAAATTCTCTCACACAATATAGTATATATACGATAAAATCTGCAAATTACATATATGATTTCTAAATTATATTTTTAGATCTTCAAGTCACATACATAGAGAAGGGATTTTTTTCTAATTTTATGAAGCTTTTGTTTGTTATTTAGTTTAATAAAAAACATAGTAAAATTTGATGATTGACTGTAATATAATATAATCATAACTAATATATCATTATTATTATGTACTTGAATTCGAGATATATTAATACATTTTTTATTAGTTTAATTGATATAATTAAATACAGTTGCACATTCAATAATCTATTCAACATTAATGTAATCGAGCAATTTCTTTATAAACAGAGATCTAACAATCTAACATATTTAATGCGATAAACATATCATGTATACATATCATGTGATAAATATATCAGATAAAATCCATAATCCTTTCTATGAATAGAAGATTTAATTATAATTTAATAAGATCGGCGCATGTATCCGTTAAATTTCTTTGGAATTTTTCAAGGCCCGTGTTGTATCATCAATGAAATATAAACCCTTCGCATTTACAATCAGTCTTCATATCGAACGTAATTATTGGGAATAAAAGAGAGAGAGGAAGAGAGAGAGGAAGAGAGAGAAGTCAGAAAAACACAAACGTCTCCTTAGTTGACGATGTGCTCAATGAATACGCGATTGGTGTCTGGTCTTATGAATTTAATTTTCGACGAAATATCGCATAAACGTGCCGAGCGCGTCAATGCTGCCTCCATATCGAATATGTGGTTACATACCTATATATATATATATATATATATATATATATATACGTTTTGCACGCTGTTTTTATCACACAAACTTTCAGCACTACTCGATTATTTCTGCTCTCCTTGATATAACTTTTTGATATTTTAAAGATATTCTCAATTCTTTCACATATTGCCACTACTTTACTTTTTCTATATATTGTAGCTTGATCACAGTAGCGCATAAATATTCGATTTCAAATTTCGGAATTTTTTGATAGTATTGTTAAATCAAAATGAACATGCATTCAAAAGCAATGGTATATCTACATCTATATGATGTATATAATGTTTAATTCATGTGTTCGCTAATAAAAAGGGGATAAATCGAGGCTCTAACAGGAGATATTAAGATATTAATTATCTAGATATGCTAATATAGAATAGTAATTGTAGATTATAATTAGATATTGCATTTTATTTAATGTATATATATCTATAATACAAAAATGTAAAAATCTTATAAAACATAAATAGTCAAAATATAATAAATTCACTTAATATTCAGAAAAGTAAATTGCTTTAATCTTGTTGCAGGAAATCTAGACGTTTACATGGAAAATTCAGAGATTTTCTACAATACTATTATATAAAATTATATTTTCTCTCTTGAATAAAAAAGAAAGTTTTTTTCTATATAAAAAAAAGTTACCCTGAAATCTTTCATGCATGTAAGGCAATTCTTCTGTATGCACAAAAATGATCATATAATTTTTGTAAGACTATTTTTCAAATTCTTTACAATATTGTATCCATTTTGTGTATTCACATCGTCATATTAAAAATCCACAATGTTTATTTTGAGAGATCTCAGCTTTTAAAATATTACTAAATTATAAAGCTGTTTATATCTTTTACATGAAATATTCCTAAACTATTTTATATCTCTATGAAACTTTATGTACTAATATATTATCTACCACATACATCATACATCAAGATTACAACAGATTTATTATTATTAAACGTCCCATTTATTTGCCGATCGAATTCCTTTTCACATTGTTATGTTGTATCTGTTTTCACTTTGCTGCTTATCATTTAAACTACATGGCGTGTCTCGTTCCGGCTTATTGCTGCCTGCTGGAATGCCACAAGAGCGATCTCCTGGCTCTACTAGTTGAGAGAGGGTACGTTAAGTAGCGATCGATTATTCCTCCTATGAGATATGCAAATCGTCCCGGTCTTCCTATCTCTGTCACGCGCACTCTTTGCATCACTCTTCCGACGATTACTTCAGTTTCGGTCGCGCCCCTTTCTCTTTTGCAATCCTTTTTTTCTTTCTTTCTTTCTCTCACGCGTTAGCTCTCGTACAAACTGGAACGTCTGTCACGTGATTTACGTCCCGAGAAAATAAGAGATCTCGCGTTATCCTGTGGGTCAGGGCAGGACAGGGAGAATTGGAAAGAAAGGGAAAAGAGCGGAACTACGAAGTCGACAAAGGAAGTGCGATCGTCCTAAATCTTTCGGCTCTCGAATGTTAGGCTCGCACACTCGCCACTTATCAGAATGACACTATCTTTTGCTACTACTCTACCCCTTACAGCTATCTCCTCTTTACAGTCCTTTTCGTAATTATAACTCTTCTCACCTAAAAAACCGAGATATTTTATTGAGTATATATAAAATATTGTCACAATTTTTTTACAAATTTGTATGACATTTGCTTAAAAAAATTTAATGACGGAAAAAAAAAACAAGAAAATATTTTGTATTAATAAAATGTGATATGAACCAAATAAAATTATAAATTGTACTTTTATTCAGAAAAAACTGACCTTAATGTTAAACAAGCTCTCAAAAAGAGATATAATTTAAGTGCAATCTTTGTCACATAATTTATAATACAGCTGAAAAATACAGATAAAAAGCACTTTTAAATGCTTCAATATCACTGAAATGCATCTAAATTACATTGCAAATTACAAAACACATTGATATTAGCGTGTCCAGAAAATCCCCTCGGACAGTATTGCACGATCTCTACAGTGATTTCATGATTTGCCTCCAGAGATCACCATCGACATTTCTGTTGCTATTAACTACTAACTACTGATATTTCATGCGAAATCTCGACGGTGTAATAAGTAATCTACGTTAATTCAAGAGAACAAATTTCACATATTTCAACATGTAAACGTACACATACACACTCTTAATGCAAAAATGTATTTATAATATTATAAATACATTAAAATATATTTATAATATATTGCATCGCATTACTAAAATGAGAATATTATAGTTACATTTAATAAATATAGTAAACTGAATTATTGTGAATAAATGGGTGGCGAAAAAAAAACAATGTATTATTGCATCGTATAATTATATTATTCACTATAATTACTCACTCACACAAACACATACACACACACACACACATTTTCGCAAGAATTACAACTATTTTGCAACATTGTTTTATAAACAATTTTTTTAGTAGTTTGAAAAATTATGTGAAAATCCATACACTTTGTAGCAAACGTTTGCATTAAAATTTCAGAGAAAGATCATGTTTGATTGGACAATATAAAAAGAAAAATCTACATTACAAGCTACATTAGCTCGTACAAGCTTACGTCAATCAACGGCAATATATCGTTTTTTTTTTAAAAACTCATCAAAATAACGAAAATATTAAAATATTGAGATGAAAAAAATTGAATATAATTTACATAAACGATAAAAGTATAAAAATTAGATCAATAAACATTGAAATTTTAGTACACATAATTATGTATGTACATTTATATTATTATATATTAATAGCAATAAATTTACACTAAAAACATCGCACAAGTAGTTTTGAATATTTTGTCAATTTTAATATTATATAAATAATTGATTTTCAAATTTACGAGTATATCAAATAGCAATCTATAAAATTTGTAATTTTTTATAAACTATATTAATAATTTTAAAAAATCGATTATTTAAAAAAATAAACATGTAAATAGACAGATAGGAAATGCTAAAAGAAACACGTATCCAGCTATAGTAAATAAATATTAGTTTTGTACGCGAAAACTTGCAGATTGCGCGTGATTTATTGAATTTATGTATATCGAGATAGTAACAATCGGTACGTGATTTTCAAAAATGTCCCGCATTAGGCGCTCCCGATTTCGACGATTGAAAACACGTGGCAGTTTGAATCCGTCTGAGCATTCAAATTGGTCGCGTACGCCAGTTCGCGAACGCGTTAAAAGCACGCGCGAATTTGCGCAATCGTGCGCGTGCAAATTTTATCGTGTCGCTCATCTGCGTTCAAAAGGAGACGCGATTCAGCTCACGCTCGACCCAATCTCCGGACCTAGCGCGCTATCGAGAGTCCCTCTTGCCTCTCTCTTTTGACCGAGCATCGATAAAAATATCCGATATACGAATCCGCCTTATATCCCGAATCTCGATGTTGTGCGCTCGTAAATCCGCAGAGAAAGGGAGAGGAAGAGAGAGAGAGAGGAAGGAGAAAAGAGCGCGGTACGGCCGTAATCGTTATCCGTTGAATCCGCACGATGATACCGCGTCTTTTCACGGTCGAATGGATCGGCGAATGTCATGGCAGCAACACGGGCCCGATCCGTATCCACGCTCGTGAAACATTGAACGGCTGTGGAGTTTTTCAGAATTTATCATAGCGCGGATCGAGATAAAAGTCTCCTCTTTTCTCTTAACTATCGTTAATAGTTAAAAATTTATCATTTGCTTGACGTTTTTCGAGCATAGACGTAGCCATTAAGGTAGATTTTTAGCAGTTAAACTTAACGTGAAAATTGCACGTAGACAAATCATGTAGCAAGTAATCCGCTTACTTTAGTTTTATAAGAAAGTAATAATCTAACTTTACAAGGATTTCTTTGCAGGTTAAAAGATAAATTATGTAAAATGAATAATTAAAAAATCTTCGAATTAATAGCTCGACAATATTGCAAATTTGTATATTTTAATATAATTAAAATTTTATTTGAGACATTATATATATAAAATTAAATATAGAATTACATGTCTGATGAGTAATAACTAATAAATAATAAAAATACATATTAATAAAATTAAACTTTTTACAAATAATATGCTTTTTTTATATAAACGTACAAATATATATCAGTACACACTAAAATGAAATATTATATTCCTGCCTAGCTTGCAATTTTGTACTTAGTCGGCTTTACCACTAATCTTAGATAAGTAGACATTCGGTGAATCACTAGACCACTTGAGACTTGCCTCCCTCTCTCTATTACCTTTCCATAAAGCTACCTGACGTAGCTACTGAGTTGCGGTTCCAAGGATCGCTGTTCCGAAGACGCTGTTTACAAGAGTGCATCTTGGACTCTATTTGAATCTACGAACCGTGTCTTTGTTTACCTTCTTATCCGTGAGTGCTTCTCGTCTTCTGAGCATTAGCAGTCAAAGTTGTTTACTTGCTTCCATTTCCTTGTGTATCAAAACCCGTACCCAAAATTGGATGTAAGAGAGTTAAGTTTACTTATAGACTGTGGAAAGAGAGTAAATAGATTCTTAACATCCTTATTAATAAGTTGGAGAAAGTTAATAAATTAATTTGCTATTTATTCTTATGGTAGATTTACCAAAACTAATATTGTTTTAGCTATTTAATATGCAAGATCTTCGCTAATAATTGCTACTATTTATTTTTTGTCGAAAACTGAGATAATTTTCTTTTAATAAAAACGAATCTCCAAGTCCATTTTATCAATGACTTTATAACTATTGTAAGTTAAAAGATATCTTATAAATTTTATTTGTGCAAAATTTTTTATATCGATATTTGCGTATCATTTTAAACAAAAGTTAGTTCCTTCCTCGTCATAATAGTTCGCAAGTAGCGCTAGATATTCTTTCAATCTCGTTCGGTGTCAAGAGTCAGTAGCGTGAAAGAAAGCTTTCGTGTTACAAACAAGATTGCTTCTTTTTTTTACAAGAAATTCTTCGTATATGCCATAAAGATACAACAAATAAGATACAAGTTGCAATTTGCAATATTTGCAACATTGCTGCAATGTTCTATGTTGTATGGGTGAAATTGCCGCGGATTTTTCGATATTACTGACCTCACATCGTTAGACCTTTGAAATCAAAAATCAAATAGACACTTCATATTCACTTATAGCGTGCACGTATCACGATATCGAACCAATTTAGAAGCTAAAACGAACGATATCGTGTTTCATGCGTGTTTCATTCGGCTTTTCCATGCAGCTGCAAGCGATCCGGTATTAACCATTTACGGTCCGGTACCACCGTACGGTATCCTGCAGATTATATTTTTCCAGGACAAATTCGCTAGCTTAAACCATTACATCGCCCGAATAGACAACCGCTCTATACACTACGAATTTTTGTTCGTTATTTCTGCAGTTCTAGTATTCGTTTGATATATTCAATATAAGATTTGACAATTTACGACAAGCTAGGAATTAATGTAAATGCAGTATTGATTATCCGAGAAAAATAGACTTTTTTCTCAGTAATTTACGACAATATTTATAATTTATATGATTAATCTATTTGAAACTCAATATAAAATATAATAATAACAATGACTTTTAATCTTATAATGAATATATTAAAATACAATATGTATACCGTTTATTTATCTTTTGATTCTCATCTTTTTCCGCATCAATTCTCAACACATAATTTTCGATACAGACTTAATAGATTGTAATCACCTTTACACAGAATAAGTCAATGAATCGTGTAATGAATCAGTAAACAGTAATGAATGGAATGGTGACAAAGCAAGATCTGGATCAGAAGAGACGTGCAATGGAATGAAGATTGAAGGAAATTCGAGTCAACAGCTACAGATACTACTATTCCTGGCATGTATTCGTGTAAAAGCACTCCCGCATCCGCCGGGCGAATTCAATGTTTATTGTGAGGTCACATCGACGGAAACCACCGGTCGTTTGGCTCGCGAACCAATGTTTCCGAACTCCGTCCCGACGCGAAAAGCAGAAAGCTACGACGATCGTAAATTCAATACTACCAATCGCATCATCAAATACATTCTGAGAAAATCCGCACGATCACTGCTTCCACAAATAATGTACATAAATATTTTTCTTATTTAATGAGAGCAGAGGGAATAGAATTATATAATATTTTTAATAAGATAAATTATATACAAAATTGTGTCTATATTATATGTATTATATACACTATTTCTCAAGCATACAACTACAGATAAGATAAGAAATATTTATTGATACTATTAAATAGAATAAAATAATGTTTATTCTTTTATGGTAAATAATCTTTTTTTCAAATATGTATGTGTGTGTGTGTGTATTATAAATGAATTCTATTTTTATTTTTGCATATTTTATCTGCAAGCTGCAAAATAAATTTGTAAGACATCAAAATCTTCCGTTTTTCTTCTAAAGATAAAAATTAAAAATAATAATAACATATATTATAGAGCTTTATTTTTCTGCGAGAATGTACACCTCATACGCTTCAATTAATCGATTTTCTCACAATAGAGGGTAAATATTGACTAATCCATGGCAATAATCTGCGTAGGATAGCAATAATCGTGGCAACAATACACGAGCGTCTGGGACAATGTTGGACAAACGAACTTGGGATTGTTCTGTTGCAAGGTGAGTAAACGTCAATTACTGCGTTTATAAGCGACCAATCCCTTTATTAAATGAACTCATTAAGGATGCAACAATGGAACAAAATTGCTGTATGAATAATTAACTGGTAAGCACAATGGCAACCGATATCTAAACGTTGAACCGAAGTGTCAACACATCGCCGCAACGTATCGGTCTTTGGTCTTTGGTTACTGGCCTATATACAGATCTAGTTAGAAATTCCGCTTATAATGATATTGCTGTTTTGACATGACACTCTCTGTAATAACGCGCAATACCAGAAACTACGAACACAATCCTAATATTATATATTTATTTATTTAGGATTTAAAAAAGATTAATATTTTAAAAAATACAATTGATATACATCTCTAGAGTATCTAAAGACTTTTCAGATTGATAATATTTTTATGAAAAAGAGATGTGTGCTATCTATAAATAGTTCAAGCTATCTGAGTTTTTAAGATTAAGAGGGCAAATAAAATTATATATAATAAATTATTCAACTTTAACTAAATAATTATTTACATAATTCTATGATTCTTACTCGATAATTTGTAAATTATAGATACAACTTAATTTTAAGATGCATAATTCATATAATTAATATTAAACAATAAGAGAAAATGAGAGAACAAATTGGATATACATTATAAGAAAACACCCAAGAAGATGACTTACATAGGCTCAATGACTTTTTTACCTTTGGGTTTATGAACTTCACTATACCCGCTATTATTCCGCTTGCCGCGCCGTGTGTACACGGGAACTATTCGTCCATATATGTGCGCCCGTGTAAACATCACGCTGCAGAGGACAAAGACCCATTCCGTAATCCCCTCTGACCTAGCATGTCAGAGAGGGCTAGTGGGCCACTCGCGCCCTTCGTGATTTATCGCCGGCTGTTTACGTCTACCTCTAATTGCTCCCTTTCGCGCCGAGAATAAGAGCCTAGCGATATCCATAAAACGTGCTAAGTCGCACCATTTTGCGATTTATTTCACTAGAAATACTGACCCATAAGGTTCTATTTTTTGATAAATAGATTATTTTTTCGCTTTAACGTGAATATATACGTTTACATTACAGTCATAATAGCAAAATATTGATTGGATTCCTTTTTCTTTTTGATTAGAATCATTAATATAATAAATATACATTATTAAAATTATTTTAATAAAATGTTTAATTAGATAATTAGGAATATAATTCTAAAATTCTGATTGGATTTCTGATTAGTTGGTTTGACAAGAATCGAATTAGATATAACTATAGAAATGGCCTGTTCTACTCGCGAAAGTTATTCGGAACGTATGTTGCTTAAATTTGCATTATAATGCACACCGCGATATGATACAAATGTACGTAGCCGATATGACGCGCGTTACTTTTGAAATGAAATTGTCCGAGCAGAACAGATATGAAACTACAAATTTTAACATGTGTTAGCACGCGTCCGTGCCCGCTGTATACAGTATCTGTTTAATCAAAATGGTGATGATAACTGTGGAATACAAAACTATATTATAAGAATATTTTACATATTATACAAATTCAGCTTAAAAAAACAAAAATAAGAAATGTTAATAAAGCATTCTGTTAGAATAATGGAAAAGAATTTATGTTTTCTCTGATAATATTAATTTCGCTTTTACATAATACAACATGTATTATAAGAAAAATGTAATTTAATATACTGACATACGTAGACAGAACTATATTTATTTTTTATGTAATAATGATACATAAATTTCATAACTTGTATTTTCCAATAAATATTAAATTTAAATTTAATTAAGATTTAATGTGATCTCTTTTTATAATAAGAGTTTTAAAAAATGTTTAAAAAATAAAAAAATTTTTTTACAGCTCTAATTTTATTTTAATTATATGGTTATAATGTATTTGACGTAATGATACTAACATAAGTGATCTAAATTAAATAATATCATTTTACTCTTTCTTAAGATTCTATCACATACTTTTATTCTACAATATTGCAATTACAGAGAAAAATTAATTACTAATTATTATAATACATAATATAAAAGAAAAAGTTCTCTTAAAATCAGTGTTGGAAAAGCCACACAATATACATGTTTTTTAGTCTAGCTTTCTTTTTCCACGTGTTAAAAATTTACGAGAAGAATAGGAAGTGAAAAGTCAGGTGGCGATCTTGTCACGGAGGGAGTATGGGGATCAAGGTGCCGGCGTCACTTCCGTACTGTGAAACCTCCCGGAAATTGTTCTTATCCCTTGATCCCTTGAGAGTTCATCCTGTCGTCGCTTCCTATAAAGCCGGAATGATCACGGGACCTCGCCCGCTCGTCCATCTCACCCCCTATTCATCTCCCGATTATTCGTGCGATATAAAAGCGACTGTTCTTCGAAGACATATTTGTGGTGATTTTGCACAAGTACTCACGACTTTTCTGGGAACGCAAAGAAAGAAAACCGACATTCTTCCACAGTAGAAGAAACCTGGCATGATGAGCCAGTAGCGAAGTGATTTTCTTGGTAGGCTAGAAAACTAATCCGATTATATTTCAGATTATATTTTTGCTCGGAAAGCTACGCTTTTAACAAGACGCTCCCTAAAAGTATCATAAGTATTTTTCAATGTGAGGCAACAGAGAACATTCGGACTTGCGAGAAAAAATTGAGAGACAAGCTCGAAAAAAATTTAGTGCAAATTTTCTGGATTTGCATAGAACAATTTTGAGTAAATATTGACATTAGCGGAGTCAGTTTCAATGACCTTGTCCTTGATATATATTGTCAAAGTCAATGTCTTAAGTATTCGTCAAAAAATTTTAAGCGTCACTTGTTGTTTTATTAAAAAGTTATAAACAAAAAAAAATTTATTAAATGAAATATAATATTTGATACCATATATGTATATTTAATAAAACCACACCTCAATACATTTATTTATATATAATAAATTAATCACATATGCAGGAAAGGGGCTTCACCTCTGCCCTTGCACCTCCGCTCCGAAAAAACTTAATTTATTTCCGAAAGGGATGAATTTTTTCCTTCAACTCTAAAAATGAGTTTGACTATGTTAGTAAATTAATTAATTAAGTTACTTTAACTGATTAATTTTTAAATTAATTAATTTTTCTTACAAAAACTACATGATATTATGTAATATAAATATAAGCTCTTTTCCTTCTTCTAAATTTCTTTTTTTAGAAAGAAAAAGTTATTTTATGTAAAAATTTCTTATTGATATATTAATTTGGAGTATGACTTTAAGAATTCATAAATAAACCTAATAATGAGTCATTTGATTTCACAAAATATATATAAAATAAAATGTAAAGTGCATAAGAAATAAGCATACGCTTGAATCTACATTTAATAAAAATATGTTTTATTTATTTATGTTAAAACACTTTTTTTATTGCTAATATCATTAACACTTTTAAAACTATTAAATTGTCATATAGTACATTGTTAACAGATTATAACAAGTATGATTTAAATTAATGTATTCACTATCTGAAAATCTACTTAATATACTGTAACGATAATTAATTGTCGTTTCTATTTGTTTTCAGTTGATCTTTAAAAAATAATATTGAACGTGAAAAAGGTTTAATAACTTCGTCATACGAACACAGAAAAATCATAAAAAGATTTGTCATTTATTTGTTTGCAAAATATATCGCAATGTCGACTCAATACAGCGCAAATATATTAATAAACAGGAGAATAAAAATCTATTCGCAGATATCTCTCGGGATTATGAGAAAAAATATCTTCTATTTGTATAAATAACGGACAACTCATTTTTATTCAATACAAGTCTCACAGCACTGCCTTTTGTTGGTCATTTTTTATGTTGGAAAAAACACGTACCTCTATTTTTGCTAGCTGCTGTTTTCTGATTTTTTTTTTTTTTAATAAATGGCTTGCAATTTGCAAAATCTGACGAGTAGTTATATATATATATATATATATATATATATATATATATATATATATATATATATATTATACAACTATATTCAGAAACAATAATATTCAAAAATAAACTACTAAATTTCTTATAAACTGAAAAACATGAAATATTGCATAAATAAACAAAAAAGTTTTACTATTTCACGTACGCATATCTAATAAGACTTGCATATCAAAAATTAAATATGTATTATAAATATTAAATTAAAAAATTATTACGAATATTAATAAAGCATTAAAAAATTGTGTACTACTTTCCAATTTGTGAAAGCTAATTAAAATTATTGACTTTAAAGAATTTTTTTATAATTGTTAATATATTGATTGACTTAAATCAAAATTTTGCTTATAAAATATTAATCTCATATAAAATATTAATTGATTCCGTTATCTCAT